>NC_083285.1:54542307-55223557 GCF_963506605.1 Zootoca vivipara | reverse complement strand
CAACGAGCAGTAAGAACTGCAGAAAGGGTAACTGGTGTTAGTTTGCCCTCAATAGAGACACTTTATGCTGTCCGAGCTAGGAAGAGAGCAGAGGGAATTGTTGCGGACCCTTTGCATCCTGGTCATCATCTGTTTGATTTACTTCCATCTGGACGTCGCTACAGCACTCAATACACAAAAACGGTTAGGCACAGGAAGAGGTTTTTTCCTTGTGCCATCAAACTGTTAAACTTGTAGTTGGGTAGTGGAAGGGGAGGCAGTTGTGTGTGGGGGTTCCTTTGCTGTGCTGTTGTGTTGTATTGTGAGCGGAATAGTGTTTGTATGAGGTACGTTTTTTACATTGCAATATAAAAAGGTAAAGGGACCCCTGACCATTAAGTCCAGTCGTGACCGACTCTGCAATATAGTCGAAGCAAAATTCCAAGTATGCTAGGTACTTGGCCAATAAATTATTCCTTATTCCTTAGGACTAATTCCATTGATACTAATAATGTGTTTCTATCTTGGAACCTAAATGAAATGACTATCTGATTACCTCATTATGGCCACACAAGTAGTATAACAGAGTATGTGAGAAGGCATTATACACTCAGCCTGAATTACTCAAATCTAAACTAAGTTGATTCCCTCAAATAGCTGCCAATAAATAATGTCCCATTCCCTTTGAACATCAATGTAATTTGGATGGAGGAAAGAACAAACAACTTATCATCTGGAAACTACCCAGGGGGTTGGAATATCAGTGGTCATTCCAGGAAACTGGATTAACAGCTCCCAAGCAGGTGAAAAACATTACAATATTTGTGTGAAATGCAATTTACCACTTAGACCTTCAATTCTGTGTATAGCTATTACTACCAAAAACATTTATGGTATATGAAATAAACTCTTGGTAAAGAGATTTAAGGGTAGAATATATGTATTCAAGACACAATTTTTCAAAGAACTAAAGAAGCCTCTTGCCATGGAGGTGACAATGCAGAGTTTTGGATAGATCATATTTTCTATCTATAAGATATAATATGACCCCTATTTTTTGAGCCCAAAATTAAGAAATAAATATTTTTAAACATTCTGTTTATGACGACCCCCAATTTTAAACTTAAAACAATTGAGGGAAAACATAGTCTTATACATGGAAAAATATGGTAATTCATCTGTTCACTGTCCAGACGTAATTAAATCTTATAAGATTTACAGAAACCAGTTACAAACAATTTTAGAACAGAACCAGCCTTTCCATGCACTTATCTTATTCCTCAGGTTACCTAGGAGGCAGGGGCCCACAAATACAAGTGTTGGTGACCAGAAATTTTAATTTTACGAAGAAGAAGGAAAAGCCTACTGCATATTCCCACCATGGAAATAACAAAATTCTTTCAAAATCCCTACTAGGGCAATGTCTTTATTAGGTCAACCAAAATATCACAACATACTATGCAAGATTTTGAGTTCTCCAGAACTCTTCAATGGGCTAGATAGTGAACAGAGCAATTGGGGGGGGGGGTCCATCAGCAATAGAGGAAGGGAGAGCATGCCTCTTTCAAAACGGTGCCTTGCTGTGACAGCATCAATGTCATGAGTTGGAGGGAAGGAGATCCTACAATATCATGCAACAAGAAAATAGAGTCTATGGACCTCCAGATGCTGGACTTCAACTCCCATCATACCTGACCGTTATCCATGCATGCTGGAGCTGATGGGAGAGAGAGTCCAACAACCTCTAGAGGGCCACAGGTTCTCCATCCCAGACATACAGGCTTGGCCCTGGCATAATCTGGTTTAAAAACCCTAAACCAGTTTATGTTCAGATGTAATGAGCAGCTATGTTTTGTCACAAACCAGGACAGGAGGGAACTGAAGCACTCATGGGGGGAAATGAGCACTTGTGTCTAAGGCCTATTCCAGGCTCATTCACACAGGGCCCAAAAGTCAGTAAGCGCCAGTGATTTGTCTGAACAACGCCAAAGACTTTGCCAGCTGCTTCTCTCCTATAAAACTCTTTCCCAGGACATCAGGTAAAAATGAAAGGCACACAAAGTGGGAGTGGGAAAGGTGAGCTCTGCTAGCTACAATTGGCTAAGCCCAGCCAACGTTTGTGGGAGGCCTCAAATTCTCAAAGACTGCAGAATACGCTTCTTACTGGAGATTTACAACCTAGGAGGTCGTAGTGACTATCTGATCCTCTCAAATCTAACAATTTCAGAACTAATATGATTTTTATTACATTGTTTAGTGTGTCTCTAATGGGATGAGGGCCAATACGACTAGTTTGCCTGGAGCCTAGAAAATGCTGCTCAGGTATGATGAGCATGGCATTCAAAATGTTTGTCTCCGTGATAAACTGCACTGATAATGTACATTTTGACTGCCCCATCTGTCTTCTGACTTTTTGGAAGCTCAGAAAAATTACAAACAGCTGCTATTTGGATAAAACAAAATCCTATTACAGTTCATTTTTCCTTATTCCTATTAAACATATGGTAAACACAAGACCAAGATATATGTGAATCCATACACTGGGGTTAGTCTTCCAAGTTGCAAATGCATGTTACTTTCAACCAACCTTTCTTTAAAAAAACCAGCAGATTTGGGAGGCTCCAAATTTTATATGAGGAGCAGTGTGGAGAGCGACAAGATTCTTAATCCTTTCCCCACCAGCCAGCTTTCCTACGGAAATTGCTCTCTTCTTCATGGAGAGAGCATAGAATTAAAGCCCAGAAACACAGAAATGAGAGTGCATTCTACTCCTTGTTCGAGATAAGCATTGGTAGAGAGAGAAACAATTATTGTCTGATATCTTGTAAGCAGCTAACATTGTGTCCCATAAAAGATCGGCACCTGAACCTTAGTCATCATCCCAAATTTTGTCCTGTATGTTCACCAGCAGCACTGAACAGAAAGACATGCTGTTGAAGGAAAGGGATGAAGCCAGGGCTGGTTCCAGAAGGTGGTAACAGCCAAGGCTAAGAGACCCGTAAAGAGCCCCAACTTACTGGTGCATTGCATAGAGAACCAGAGGAGTTGAGAGAGAGTATGAGATTGTTTTTAGTTGGCATGCCCTGCCTTGAGGACAAGTGTCAGCAATTTAATTTTTCCATAATGCCCTGAGCAACACTATGTTGGGGCAGTGTGGAAACTTTAAAAGTCCAGCAGCTCACAAAGTTGACCACTATGTAAAAGCTGTTGCTTCTTGATGGAAGTTGTGGAAACTTGCAATAGAAAATATGAGTAATAGCAAAATAAGGAATTCGGGAGATGGGTTAAGTTCTCTTCAGCACGCAGCAGTGTATATCAGGGTAGGTTACTGTTAAGAGCTGCCTGTATCCACTCTCAATTTTTGAAAATTGCTCCTATTCAGGAGGCACCAATAGACCTCTTTCCTTGGGTTTTCACTGTCCATTATTATTCATGCTGGTGGTAGCTCCAAAGCAGACTGTACGTTTGGCAGCAAAGACCCCCAGCAGAGTAAGGTGAGGAGACACCTCTGCCAAATCCTAACAGGCAAAGCAGCAGAACAGATCATGGGTTAGGACTGCTCCCTTATCTCCCATGAGATATATATAAAGGAGTGCAGTTTTTCAACGTTCCATTTAGCATATAGAATGACTCACTTGCTTGTTATACTGGGGATTTTTATATCTACTCCCTGTCCCAAGGGTTTCTTTGACATGGCGCACTTCAGTTTCACCCATTATTTTGCTTCTTTGATATCAATAAATCTACCAAGAATATGTAGATATGCAGAGCTGAGGCTGAGGTTACAGCCCCAACGTTCTAAGATAATACATTTTTCTAGCCCTAACTGATGTGGGACATACCAATAGAAATGTCCCCCCCCCAATAAAAAGCCATTTAAAATAATTTAATGCCTTTAGAAGTTATCCATGGCTTCTTCTTAACACAACTACTGCCAGCAATCAAGCTTACCAACAGATGAAAATATAGGGTATGGTAGGTAAAGCACACACACCATTTGTAAAGAAGCAACACGCACTAGTCCAACATAAAGATTTTGTTGGCCCTTGTTCAGCCTGACTTGCTCAAGTCCCTTGATCTTCTGCCAGTAATGAGTAACATTAATGCAATGCCAATCCTGAGCAATGAGTGAAGTTATCCCATCACTACCTTTTTTGTACTGAACAGTGGCATTAGGGTGCAACCAAGCTGATCTAAATTCAGAGCTCTCATAAAGCATGCATTCCATAAATCAGCTCTACCCAAACTGTCCCTCCGCCTAACCTCCATGGCTCTATTCCAAACCCAAGTGGTAAAATCACAGCCTGAGGGTAAAATCCCAACTTTACACAGTATAGAAGCATTTAAATTGGTTTATTCCTACAACCTTGACTGTAAAGCATGCTTAAATTCAAGTGTGCCAGTTTACATGGAATATTTCTCCTTTATATAGAATTGCATTCTTCTACTCCTGCCCACCTAGCAGTTCGAAAGCACATCAAAGTGCAAGTAGATAAATAGGGACCGCTCCGGCAGGAAGGTAAACGGCGTTTCCGTGCGCTGCTCTGGTTCGCCAGAAGCAGCTTTGTCATGCTGGCCACATGACCCAGAAGCTGTCTGCGGACAAACGCCGGCTCCCTCGGCCTATAGAGCGAGATGAGCGCCGCAACCCCAGAGTCAGACACGACTGGACCTGATGGTCAGGGGGCCCTTTACCTTTTACCTTTACTTATACTGATCCAACCCCAGTGAAAATCAATGTCACCAAAGATATGGAGAGCTACATACAATTCCAAAACAACACACAAAGCTAGCTATTGCTCAGAAATAATGGTGTTACAGGCAGGCAGATATGCTAGAGTAAATGTAGCAAACAGGATTCCTAGTACATTTAGGATCCAGCCAAACAACATATTCTGAGGTGGGACTTCTACCTCATACTCATACAGAAATGGAAATATCCATTTCAGCAAATTGGTATTATGCAGATGCCATCCATTTTCTGAGGACTGCTGTCTCAAAGTCCTGAGAAAAACTTCAGTAACCAACTTACAAAGACTCTTTTACTAATAAGCTAATACTTAAGACACTGCCATCAAATGTGATCCTAAGCAGATATAATTCAGAATTTAAGTTCTACTTCATTCCTCATAAGTGCTCTGAAACACAACTCTAATCATACCACAATTATACTTGTCTTAAGCCTTCCTTTTGGAATAACCTTGGAAGGATTAGGGAATAATTTTCTTTAGTCAAGACTCATGCGTATTTCTTAAAATGCTTAGAAAGTTTAAAATGTGCTGTAGCAGGTTCATAACCTGCTTTATATGCTTTATAACAACCATAGAACACAGGTAATGCTATGAAACTCAAAGGGGTAAGTGATTACCGTACATCATTTTAAATAGATGTTGCTGACTACAGTTAATACCTACTCAGCGCTCACAGGAAGATATCTTGTGTGCACCCCATTAAAACTAATGGGAGCTGTGCAAGAGATCTAAAGCTTCTGCAGAAGAACTTCTTGGTCAGTTGGACCCAGGCAGTGAACTAATGTGGCGTGTTCTAATAGAAACAAAGCAAAAATGGCATCTCTGAGAAATAAGAACATCAGTGGTGCCTCAGAAGGTTGCAGCAGTACAATCCACCCACCCTCACCCACAAACAGTCCAATGGGAATCAATAGGCACAGAACTGAGTGTCAGCTGGAAAAGGGAGGCGGGGAGAGAGATAGGAGCATGCTGGAGGACATGGCTAGGTAACTGGCTGGAACTCTGCAAAGGAACACTCCCTTTAAACAATACACTACAACAGTTTGTTGCAGGTTGACTTGCATTTTCTAATGTTGAACCACTGAGAAAAGTGGTAAGTACTTTTTCTTGAAATGTTATTTGGGTAGCTTTGTGTAATGCAAACCATTTTTGCTTTCAGTATCGCTTCATAGGGACACAATTCATGGAGTTTCTTAGCACTCTTGCTTTCTGATGAGATGCAGTTTTTGTGGTGAGGTTTTCCTCCCTATTTGTCAGGCCAGTGCAGATGAGCAGATATCCAAGTCATTATTTGGACCCCATGGTAAGTTACCCCTTGGCAAACGGTTGTTGACATGAACCCACCAATGAATGGGATATTCCCCACTGCAGTTTAGTATCAGCAGCAGTCACACATGGAAATATCTTTAATGAGAGGCTATATCCACAATGTGTTTTAAAGAAAGAAAGAAATCGCATTTTGTCCTTGTTGAAAAGTATTACCAACATACACAAAAATGCCTGAGCTGACATTGCAGAGAAGCCTAGAATGGGGAGGATTTTCTTGCTAGAGCTATTGTACTACTGTGTGGAATGTGATGTTTAGAGGATATAAGGGCACAAACAGGTTTTCAACGGTTAGTAAAATTCACACCTCAAGAAGTCTGAATTTTACCTAAACTATCTGGGTTTGGGCCATTTGCCTGCTCATAAAAGTCTAGAGCCAGATAATATTGAGTTTGGGACTAGAGATATCTGGCAAGTCAAACACTAAAGCAAGTCCCTTACTTTCAACAAGTCCATGTAAGGCTGAAAGTAGCAGTTATTTAAACAGCATTATTTCCCCTCATATTTATATTAACCGTCTAACCGTGAATTTTTATCCACAGCTGCCCCCTGTGAAACAAATATTTAGTGCCACTCACATCTTCAAAGTAACAGCTTAGATACATGCTTTCTCATTTATTTTGGTTGCAACTCCATACCTACTTACAATGGGAGAAAAGCCCCATTGAACCCAAGGAGACTTACTGTACTTCCAAGTAAACATATAGAAAAGATTGCATTGTTCATAAACAATATATGATTTGTGTGTTATTTTTATTCAAAGACCACTGCAAAGGTTTGTGTGATGCAGACTAACAGCTTAATTAATTAAATTAATTAAATACCTTCAATTTTATTTATTTTTTAAAGGGATTATACCCAATATTTTCTTTTAAATTTAAAGCTAACCGAGAATAAACAATACTGCCTTGAGTCGAGGGAGAGGCGTAAAGAGCAGTTTGGGGTGTCCCCCCCCTCAAAAAAAAGTTTTTAGCCTTACTAAAATAACCCTTTCTCGCCCATCTTTAGGCAGCCCCAAGTGAGGGAGGGGACCCTTCTCCCCACTCTTGATTTAACACCTGCCCTTTCAGCGAAGTCTCTCTCGCGGGCAACGGCGACGCTCCCAAATCCTAACCTTAGCGCTCCCACGGCGCTGCGGTGAGAGCAGCAGGTAGGATTCCCCCTCCCAGCTGCTAAACTATTCCTGGGGGCAACCCTTGGCCGGCCCCACGCCGCACTGTGGTCCCGGAAGAGCCACTCCACGCTCTGCGAAAGGCCCCTGGAGCCTGGTTCGATGGAGAGCGGCGCCGCGAGGGTTAACTCAGCCGGCTTGCCGGGAGGAAAGAGAGGGGGGTGTTGCCAAGGCGACGGCTCCGAGTGCTCCGGATCGTACCACTGCGCAGGCGGCGCGGGGAGGTGTGGCGCAGTAGCAGCAGCCTCCTCCTCCTCCTGCCCAGTCCCCTCCCCCGCCCGGCCTGAGCGCGGTGCCGGGGCCTGGCAGCCAGCGAGCAAGTGAACGAGGGAGCGCGCGAGTCGGAGCCTGCCGAGCCGAACGAGGCGGGAGGCGGGTCTCCCGAGAGCGGCGGCGGCGGCGGAGAAGGCGGCAGGAGGAAGAGCTCGGCAGCGGGCTGCCCTTCCCTGGCTCGCGCCGGCGGGGTCTGCTTGAGCGGCGGCTGGGAGACAAAGGAGGAAGAGGAGGCGGCGGTGGCGGCGGTGGCGGCGCTCGGGGAAGAGAAAGCGCCCGCGGGACTGAGCGCGATGCGGCGCGGGGCCGCCCCAGGAAAGACGCGAGGCGGCAACGCGGCCTGCTTGGTGTGGCGCGGATAGAGGCGGCGGCGGCAGCGAGGAGCAGGGGGACGGACGAGGGCAGTTGCGCGCCAGAGGCCGGGCTCGGAGCCGAGCTTCCTTCGGCGGAGCAGCAGAGGCCGAGCCGCCTGCCTCGCCTGCCCTGGCGGTGGCGATGTGAGGCCCGAGCCGGAAGCGGCCGCCGAGAAAGAGAGCGCGCAGCCAGCGGCGGCGAGAACCCCCCGAAGACTTGCCAAGCAGCGGCAGCGGCCCGGAGGCTGGGTCGAGCAGCCTTAGCCGCGTCAGGGCCCCGGCGGGAGCGGCGGGCTCCGCCGCCGGGCCCGGGTGGCTGCGTGTCGGAAGCGAGCCGGGCCCGGGCGATGGAGACGCACATCTCGTGCCTGTTCCCGGAGCTGCTGGCCATGATCTTCGGGTACCTCGAGGTCCGGGACAAGGGCCGGGTGGCGCAGGTGTGCACGGCCTGGAGGGACGCCGCCTACCACCGCTCGGTGTGGCGGGGCGTAGAGGCCAAGCTGCACCTGCGCCGTGCCAACCCATCGCTCTTCCCCAGCCTGGCGGCCAGGGGGATCCGGAGGGTGCAGATCCTATCACTGCGGCGCAGCCTCAGCTACGTGATTCAGGGCATGGCGGAGATTGAGAGCCTCAACCTGAGCGGCTGCTACAACCTCACCGACAACGGGCTGGGCCACGCCTTCGTGGCAGAAATCAGCTCGCTGAGGGCCCTGAACCTAAGCCTGTGCAAGCAGATCACCGACAGCAGCCTGGGCCGCATTGCCCAGTACCTAAAGGGTCTTGAGGTGCTGGAGCTGGGCGGTTGTAGCAACATCACCAACACCGGCCTCCTGCTTATCGCCTGGGGCTTGCAGCGCCTCAAGAGCCTCAACCTGCGTTCCTGCCGCCACCTTTCTGATGTGGGCATTGGGCACCTGGCAGGCATGACCCGGAGTGCGGCAGAGGGCTGCCTGGGCCTGGAGCAGCTCACGCTGCAGGACTGCCAGAAGCTCAGCGACCTCTCGCTCAAGCATCTGGCGCGGGGTCTCACTCGGTTGCGCCAGCTCAACCTCAGCTTTTGTGGGGGGATCTCAGACGCAGGCCTACTGCACCTGTCGCACATGAGCAGCCTGCGCACCCTGAACCTGCGTTCCTGTGACAATATCAGTGACACGGGCATCATGCATCTGGCAATGGGCAGCTTGCGTCTTTCAGGCTTGGACGTCTCCTTCTGTGACAAAGTGGGAGACCAAAGCCTGGCCTATATTGCACAGGGTTTGGATGGGTTGCGCTCACTCTCCCTTTGCTCTTGCCACATCAGCGACGAGGGCATCAACCGTATGGTGCGCCAGATGCACGGACTGCGCACTCTCAACATTGGCCAGTGCGTCCGCATCACCGACAAGGGCCTGGAGCTCATTGCAGAGCACCTCAGTCAGCTCACAGGCATTGACCTCTATGGTTGCACCCGCATAACTAAACGGGGCCTGGAGCGTATCACTCAACTGCCCTGCCTCAAGGTGCTCAACCTGGGACTTTGGCAAATGACTGAGAGCGAGAAAGTCAGGTGAGAGGAGGGGACACCTGGAAATCCCCACCCCTCTGGAGGGACTCAACAACTGACTGCTGCAGTGGAAGAGGTGGGGGAAATATGACTCCAAACCTGGAGGGTGGGGGAAAGTATCATCAGTACTTGCCTGTCTACCCCCTCAACTACCTGCCATAGCAGTGGAGGTGGGAAAGAGGGGGAAACCCACCATTCTTTCATAATTCCCTCCCCTGCACCAGTGGGAGACAACTGCACTCTTATTATCAGCCTTCACTGTGGATGGATACAGTATCACTGTCCTTACCTTTTTCTATTGGGAATGCAGCTTCTCAATCTTTTATGCACTGGGGATGAATACAGCCCCTTTCTCTAAATCTGATTCCACCCCCCCAACCCCCTCTTCTGCACTAGGGATGGAAGAAGAAAACCTAGCCCGCCATTGTTGTTATTTACTGCAGACCAGCTCTTTACTGAGCATGCATAAGTTAAGTCTAATTCTTTCCCACTTCTTTTCCATTATTGCTTGTTCACCCATTCCTAGTTTGCCTTTTGTAGTCATCCACCCCTTTCTTTATATGGTATGTAGACAAGCTGTAGATATCACAGGAACATAGAAAGCTGACTTATACAAAGTCAGGCCATTGATCCATCTCATTCAGTATTATCCACACTGACTAGTAGCAGCTCTCCAGAAACTCAGGCAGGATCTTTCCCAGCCCTATCATACTACCTCTTCTGGGCCATAATAATTCTATTTTTCTCTTCCTGCCCCCCACCTTGTGCTTGAGGCTAGAAACAGCCATGCTTTTTAGATTTCCCTCCTGAGCAGGTGATGTTCAGATGCAGTGTCAACTGAAGTGCACTCATACTTCTCACTGTTGCTTGCAGAAAATGGGGAGGAGACATCAAACACAGTATTTCTCCCTTGGACTCATTTTATGCTGTATCCAACCAACCCCATCACCATCTTTTCTTTGCTGCCAGTAAACAGTGCAACTCTATGCATATTTACTTTGAAGTAAATCCCACTGTTTTCAGTAGGCTGTACTCCCACGTAAATGTGCGTAAGATTGCAGTCTCAGTCTAGAGGTTGAAGTCACCTTTGTTCAACATTTTATAATTCTCCCCCCCCCACCTCTCTCTCTCTCTCCTTACTCCATCTTTCCCCTCCTTTTTTGTGTGTGTAGCTTGGGATAATATATACTTTTAACAACATATCCAACTACACATCTTTTCCATTTGGAGAATTGAGGGTGTATGAACGATGGAATTAATTTTCACTTGTACTTTTCACTAGAAATACTGTGACTGTCTTTTATTTAGAAACACATAACAAACAAAACTACTCTACAAAGCTTCCCTTTCCTGAAAAGTCTTGTGGGTGAGCTCAGCTTTTTTTAAAATTCATTCTCTTCTCTTCAGTATTCATCTTCATACATAGTCTAATTTTGAAAGACATTTGAAGTGGCTGTTCTTGTGGATTTTTTAGTACACTTTTACTGCTTAATATATTCTCTATATAAATGTTTGGCTACCTCGGGTTTTGGGGTTTTGTTTTTGTTCTCAACCCCCCTCCCCCAGGAGTTTTTATAAGAAAGATAAGAGACTGAAATATTTTGTGCCTAGACTGGAAAGATAATCTCTTGGGTTTATGATTGCAAGGGGGGAGGCTGGTTGGGGTTTCTTTCCCGTGTCCCACATACACATCATCTTTGTGCCTCTCCCTCTCTGACTAAGGTTCTGGGGACGCAACAGTGCTCTTGCATTTCTACTCTTCTAGCACAAAAAGGTGTAACATGTAAACATCCAAACTTATGATTGGGCTATGTTTAAAAGAGATGTGAAATAGAAACACCGTTTCTTTAAATACACAAATATATATTATGCAAATCCCCACCTCCCCTTCTCTCAGATTACCTAGGTCAAGTAAGAAGCTTCCTATATGGAAGTAGAAAGAAGAGCAGAGTAGACTGACTTGCAGTTGCAACATGAATGGGAAAAGTTGGTTTCATTTATTGTTTCTCTTCTCTCATTAAATTAAAGCCACTTCTTGACTACTTGTCTTTAAAAGGAGAAATAAGTCAGCTTTGAAGAAAGCAAAAATGATGGGGGAAGAAGGGGCAGATTTTCAAATCCTCCACAGTTGCAGGTAATGGAATTCAGACAAGCCCAGACACATAACCCCACCATGGAATAAATGTACTGTTTGTGAATTTGTATAAAATAAAGATCCTCTTAAAACATTTTATATTCTTACAGTAAAAGGTTAAACTGATATTTATATAATAAAAGAGGAAATATGAAGTATGTTTTTGAAAAAAAGTTGTATCTGTGTTGTCTTTGTCTTTTTAAAAGGCAGGTATATTTGATCAAAAGTTGTGAGAAGAGACACATCACAGAGCTCTTGCCCTGTCTCCTCTGTCAGTAAGCAGTCAGTAAGCAATTTGGTCCAGTGAATCAAAGGAATTGGAATGCTTTGTCCTTCTAGTACAGGAGGCTAAACAACTTCAGAATTAGAAGTTCACAACTGAGCAATTGGTTCTATTTGGAAGGATCTGTTAGTCCTAACTTATCCTAGTCTGTCTACATGTAATATGTAATTGAACCTGTCCAGTAATAGCTTTCAGTTCAGTGTTGGGCAAATCACTATTGCTACTAGAGTTTTAATAAGTTTTTTTTAACCGATGCTGAGAACAGTACAGCAATGTTTGGATTTTCATTTTCAACAGAGGTAATATCCCATAGGTCAGTTGCTGCATGAAATATCAAGTGATTCTGGATAACTAGAAACTTGGATAGCAAAAGGATGAAACCATGTGAATCATCCAAGTCTTGAAAATAAAGTGAAAGCCAAACTTGGATGTTAAAAATAGCCTTGGGGTGGGAAGGTTTCCCCCCTTTTGTACTCATCTGTGACTTTTGGCCTGACAGTTTTTTTTAAAAAAAAACTTCTACTGAGGATTTTTCAAAACTGTAGAGTGTGTGGGGGGGGGTTTAAGCTGTGCTTATCGAGCATAAAACAAAGCTTTTTTTTCCTAAGTCATGCAGCATGGCTTTCTCCCCTTCTTTTCTTATTAAAGGGGGGGGGGTAGAGAGAATGTGAAATGGTGGAAGGAGCAGCAGCCATTGTTCAGGAAAGTTAAAAGAGGAGCTGTCCTTGCTTGCTTGTTCAGTCATGCATACTGAATCTTGCTGTGTGAGGGTCCCTATGGAAGGGAGGAGGGGGTGGTTCTTTCCCTCTTTTTAACATTCCTCTCCAGGCCTGGCTGTATTTAAGCTGCTTTTCCTCCATGTGGAGGGCGGGGGTGGGGGATGGTCTGGAGTTCCTGTACATTTGCATTTCAAGCACTTCCAGGGCTGTTGCAGGCTACTCTCTTCCATTCAAACTGTCCTCTCTACTAGTTGGCTTCTCTGCTAACAGTACCCCAGGTAAACTGTTCATGAACAGAAGACAGACAGGCACTTCCTCGGCTACAGTGGAACCAGCAACATCAGTTTCTCCTTCAACACTGAAATACATTCATGTTCTAACACATGGAAAGGAACAAGATTAAATTTCTGCCTGGGGTTGGGAGGAGGCAATCCTTGCATTTCCTGTTCAGAGTAAGGTTTTACTGGACCTCCACTGTGCCCTCAAGAGGAAGCTATCACCTAGATGGCTATTGCTGCTTTTATTTAAAATATTTCATGCTTTCTGCTGGGAGTTGGTCACAAAAGCGGCATTGTTCTCGTTGGCAAAAGCCAGCACAATTGGATCTAATTGAGCCTGACACTACATCCATCTTCTTTTACTTGGAGGGAGCTGCAAGGTCTGTTTCTATGTTTATTCCTACTTTTGCCTTTTCTTTTTATAATTTATAATATGTTCATGACTGAAGAGGCAATGAACACTATTAAAATAAGAATGTTTGACTGGTAAGTAGTGATAGTGGAAAGAACCAGCTATCAGAAATATATTCCTTTCTTTCCTAACCAATCTGTGTATGTAATGGACACAAGTTCCCTAATACCTTGCTTTGGTGCAAGAGACTGGTAGCAAGTTTTGAAAAACCAAAGCTGAAACTAAAATTTTCCTGGGTTTCAGAACATTAGCTATTGTGGGTTTGCTTTTGTTTTCTTAACCATCTATACTTCACTCTTCTACAGAGCAATTTAAATCCTCCATTCTGTGCCATAGGCCTTCATTTGCACCAGTAGTTCCAACCATAGCTGTCAAGTTCTCCCTTTTTTTAAGGGAAATTCCCTTATGCTGAATAGGCTTCCTCGTGAGAAAAGGGAAAACTTGACAGCTATGGTTCCAACATGAACATGGTCTGTTTCCAGTGAGGAATAGAAAGGATTTATAAAAGGGCAACTAGTCAGTTATGGCTGAGTGAATTTATGTCTGCCAAGATAAAGGACAACTTTTGGTAAGAGAATGGTTGGTACCTTCTAGCTTTGTCTGGAATAATGCATGTGAATATCTGAAGCCAAAAAAACTGCATTCTGTTATGAAAACCTGGCTATGTACAGACATCTCTCATTTGCACAGCATGTGCTCCCTTCATTCGTCTATTTTTTTTAATTAGAAGAAACTCCCACATACTGGAGCCACAAGTTCCCCCCGTTTCCAACAAAAGGCTGTGCACAAATCTGGCTGGCTGACTCTTGTTTTGGTTGTGAAGCCATTATCCACTCACCCAGAGTAATGGATCAATTTTAAAAGGCATTAAATAACTAGATACAAAATACCAGTTGACCAGGGGAGAACAAAAAGTTGGAGTCATGTTGTTCTGGTCAGCAGGAACCAGAGGATTAACTCCTGTTCAAGAAGAAGGCAGTACCAATCAGAAAAAACCTGTCCTCCCTGATGAGGAGGAACCTTCTAGTTTCGGGACGTGACTTAACCATAGAAATTTACTACAAACAAAAAGCCATTGGCAGATTCCATTTGTTGCCAGCAGAATAGTAGTAAAGAATAATATGGAGAGACAGGAAACCTCAACAGTGTCCTTTATTGAAAATTTGTGGTAAATAGCACAGAAGATGATGTGAATCACCCTCCACGATTGGCTGTACTAATATAGTGGGGATGGGGTCTGCTGACCAGAAGAACACTTGGTAACAAAGCTTCCGTTCTCAAGTCAAGGGAGTTGAGCAGACAACAAAGGGTTATCTAATAGCAATATTCCCAAAACAGAGAGAGAGAGAAAACACTTTGTAGTACTTGTTGCAGGACCCTTCAATGGAAGGATAATTTGGCAAATGTCACATGAAGATGGAGGGTTCACCCACTGAGCATGTCATGGAGGCTTTTAGTGGTGTGTTGGATCTATGGCAGCCAAGATAGATGCTCTGTGCATGGAGAGGGCTGTCATACCCCTTTGGAGGAGATGTCAAACCTAGGCATTATATGCTAGGCAATGTGTTCTCATGCCCCACTTCTGGAAAGTTATTTCCTGCACCCCAATAGTGAAAGATTTTTCCAGGCAGACTAGGAGTTTGGGGCAAGGGAACATTTTGTATAGGCCAGGCATCCCCAAACTGCGGCCCTCCAGATGTTTTGGCCTACAACTCCCATGATCCCTAGCTAACAGGACCAGTGGTCAGGGATGATGGGAATTGTAGTCCAAAACATCTGGAGGGCCGAAGTTTGGGGATGCCTGGTATACGCCGAGGGATCCCCATTGGGCATTGGGGTTGTGTCATTCCTTATTCCTGGGTGACGGTGGACTTGATCTAGTTCTATAGGATTCATCTGTATGTACTAGTGAAACCAGGTGTGATTGCAAGCTTCAATAGTGACTTTGAGCTACCCATTTCTATGAATTCTTTTCATGGCCCAAACCAAGCTCACTTAACAATGGATAATTCCTATTAGACTGTGAAATGGCCATATGTTGCAATTGATACATTTGGCCTGACTCCATCTGCTGCCAAAGTGCAGTTAAGGAAAAAAAAACATGGTATCTAAGAGCATATCTATGCCAATAGGCAGAAACCACAGCCTTACAAGGAAAAACAAACCACAGAAACACAAACCTTACAAGGAACTACATTTTGAGGTGTACATTCCAATAGGTCTTTAGGCCAAATAATAATAAGACCTGGAAGACAGAGACCCAACTAATGCCACCATAATGGCATTAAACCTCACGTTATCAGTTGCAAAGGTGGAAGCAGACAAGGGTAGACCATAAACTTATATCCACTGCCACAGGCAGAAACTTTAGCCAATTTATATCATTCTTATGGACAACTAACCAGTGCAACTACATGACCATCTTGGAGGCCATCCAAACTACTCAAGGGCAATACTTACTTACTTAAACTGCACCCACCTGGAGAACCTAACTTTCTGCTACTGCCTTTGGAAATTCCTCAATGACCTCAGAAGTCTCTCTAAACAGAAGCAAGCTCCTCATCCTATGGCAATCACCCCAAATTTACATAGGGGTTACGTTCCTGGGATTGCACCTAAAGCCAAAATTGTGCATAGTCAAAACACATTGACTTCCCAGAACCCCACCCTTTCCTATTGCCATGCTCATAAAGCTGAATGTGCACAACCCAAAGGCATATAAATTGTGGGCTTACTGCATAATGACTTCAGATAAAAGGTGGGGAAAATCCTCACTCAGAATTGAACGTGTCTGTCCTGCTCAATCCCTTCTATGCTTGGGGTGAGGAAGCATCTACTGCACAGGAGGAAGTTCTAAAACTCTGATTTTATTCACCAGACAGTCCACTGCTCTCTGTTTCTGGGGGAGGAAGGGAGGAAATTTGACAAAGAGAACCCCTTGATGAAATAAGGTACTGCTACCTCAAGTTGTGCCCATGTACGATATCTCTTTTCTCAGGGACAACTTTTTGGTTCTCTGAAACTTATGGTGATAAATGCAAGGTAACTCTCTTCTTCTCAGGCCTGTATTTGATCTAACTTTCAGGATATCTATAGACTCCTGGGTTGTACTCTACCATTCAGTAAACTGATGATCAGAAGTGCTAGTATTCAGGGAAGTATGAGGGCATTGCCCAAACTTGTTTTTGTGCCAGATTGTGTGTGCACATGCATGAACACACACAAAAATGCTCAGCTGTCTTTTTAGGAAGAGCTGTAGCTCAGTGGCAGAACAGCTGCCCTAGATATAGAAGGTCCCGGGCTCTCTCCCCAGCATCTCCAGGCAGGGCTGGAAGAGACCCCTGGCAGACAGCATAGACAACATTGAGTCAGATGGAGCAATGAACTGACTCGGCACAAGGCAGCATCCCACATTCAACTTTCGAAACACCTGGCAAGAAGTGGTAACCTTTCCACCAGCTGGAAAGCTTGCATATGGAGAGAAACCCTTATGGGACTGTTTCCAATGTCTCAAGCCCCAGAGCAACAGTGCCACTTCCTACAGGTAGCTGCTTAAGAGGAGAGGGAGTTCAGTTGCCACCCCTCTCCATTTTATTCTTACCTCAAGGCCATGTCTCAGTGAGGCTGCCTGGCTCTTGCAACACACCAGCCCTGTGCCTTATGAGTTGAAATGAGAGAGTTGCTTCCTCTGGAGAACTGCTCTTCTCTACCGTTTTGCTTTCCCTGAAAAACTGGGTCTCAGTGCGGGAATTGGACTTTTCTGTCCCATTCCAATGCTGCACCTCACAAAAGAGGGAACTGGTTTCCCTTCAGAAAAAAGAACCAGAGCTGCCCTTCCTCTCCATCTAGTATTGCAATGAGATCTCAGCTGCGTTCTCTAGCATCCCTCAAGTGAGAGACACAAGCTTCTTAGGAATAAAAGCAGCTTTTCATATCAGTGTCTCTGGCTACACTTAATTTAAAGCAGCCATTTTATGCACTACCACAAGGGACTGCTGATTCCACAAGGGGCTTATGCTGCTTTTTCACACTCCATGAGGTGACAGAGGGACTTTCCAGGAATACTAACCTTTAACTTGCAAACAGTACTGTTAGCACCTTGTTTGCCAAACTTGCTAGGCCTCAATGCCGCTATTAGGCCTTTGTATATACTTTTAAGGGGAAGGAGGGCTGCTCCCTCAGGAAAGGAGGGACTGATGACAGCCACCCTTCCATATGCCTGCTCTGCCTTACTGAGGCAATCAGAGAGAAAGGCAGGCTAGGGCAACAACACTCTTGTCACTAGTAACATTCCTGAAGTAAAAAAAGGTGGGAAAATGAGAGACACACCAGGGAAACCTTTCGGTTTGCTTTTTACAGTTCTTGCACTATTGTCTTGGTGTTTGTGGGTTCCAGATACTACTGAATGCCATTTTGTGAGAAGCTTCAGAATGCCATTGTGAACTGCCAACAGAGCCGTCTTTCCCACTGGGTTTACTGATGCATTGCGCCAGGGCGCCGGCCTCTCAGGGACGCCCCTACAAGTGGGGGAGCTGCACGGCTTTGCTGTCAGCCTCCCCTTTTCCTCCTGCACGCCCACCAGCTGTGTCCCGTCAACTCCCGCAGAGGCTTGGGAAGGAAGCTGCACGTCTGCCAGCCATATAGTTGGCGGGCTTGCAGCTTGCCTCCCAAACTTCTGTGGGAGGAGAGTGATCTCCGCAGAGGCTTAGGATGGAAGCAGCGCCCCCCAACTAAATGGTTGACAGAAGTGCGGCTTCCTTCCCAAGCCTCTGCGGGAGGAGAGCAATCCTTGCAGAGGCTTAGGAAAAGGTTGACAACTCTGGGAAACGGGGGGGGTGGGGCGCCAGAGGGATCTTTGCCAGGGCAGTCTTGAGCAGGTCGGATGCCCTGGCGCTGAGGGGCGGCGATCGCTCCGGTGCCCCCGCCCTCGCAGGGCTCAGCATGGCTTCCACGCGGCTTTGTCGCGCAGCGCCCTGCCTACCGGCCCGGCGCCCCGCACCACCAGGACTCTAGCTAGAGCCGGCCCTGATCTTTGCACCACAGCACCTGATATGCTTAAGACAGCCCTGACTGCCAAGCAATGCCAAGGTCAGGTCACAGCAGATGAGCCTTGTCTTGCTTCTAGGCCTGACATCCAGGCAGGTTTGGGACAGAAAAGAGCAGCTCAACAGCAGTGTGTTTTGCTGCAGTACCAGGGGTGGGGGGTGGGGGGCGGGCGGGGGTGGGGAGCCAAGCACAGAGAAGCTGTACCAGGAAAGGAAGGCCATTTCTCCTAAGCCTTCAGACTTTCTCAGACTTCAAAGAATCATTGAATTGTAGAGTTGGAATGGACCACAAGGGTCATCGAGTCCAACCTCCTGCAATGCAAGAGTCGTTTTACCCACTGGAGGTGTCGAAGCATAGTAAAACAAAACAAGCAAGCAAACAAAATAACCTCTGTCTGCAACATGACTTATAATGCTGGCTCCTTATGACACTTAAGCACCATTTCAAGCACCAAGAAGTAAACATAGCCAGTGGCCTGTTGCTTATGAACAAGAGCAGCATCAGTTAGTTTCTCATTAGAAGCCATTCCCCTTCCGAAATTACATGGGTTGTTGGAGTGGCAGTAGATCTGTTAATGGAAGTTTGAAAGCAAAAAGCCTTCTGCTTCTTGTGATATGAAGGTCGTTGCCCAATTAAAAAGGGTATCACTCCTGGGCTGATTAATCCACTTTTCCAGATGCTTTAGCACCTGTTTTATCAGCTGAAAAAACTCTGGGTGAAGAGACTTAACCTCAGTCATCAAGCAGAAAAAGAAAGCAGGTCTGTTTGAGAAAGAGAGGTCTGGGCTTCCCTCCTGCTAGGCTCCACCGGTCATTTTGCATGTTAATATTGGAACTGAATTAGTGCTGCCCAAAATTGTTGCTCTGGGCTCTGGCATTCTACAGAGCTATCTCCATAAAATAGATCTGGTGGCAGCCAAAAAAGGGAACTCCCATGCTTAATATTGTTCCCTTTCCAGGATTAGTTCAGGAGTTACATCCTTCCTGGCATCCAAACTGGATTCTCCTTCAATTTGGAAGTAGAGAGGAGCATGCTTCTTGCGTGGGATGGCAGATTATGCCCCTGTCAGAAAGCTGGCTTGGGAGCAAAACATCTCTTCAAGTAAGGACTGGTTCGTTATTTACGCAAAAGGGTAGGCCCTGCTGAAAGCCAAAAGGAGGACAATTTCTGCTTGAATTTCCTTGCCAGAAGTCAGTCAGAGAGCTGTGCTCTTCTTTGTGGCCAGTCCTAGTGTTCTCTCCTTCATATGACATATTCAGTGGACCTAGAGCAGAAGTCTTCCTCAACAGGAACAGATAAACTGTAGGCTAAAACCAAAGGATCTCTCTCCTTTGTGCATAACAAGAGTATCTCTTTATGAAAGTGGTGGTTGCTTATTGGGCCAGCAGGCTGCCAATTCAGTAAGAGATTCTGAATAATTGGAAATATGAGCACTTAACCAGCAGGTTCCCACTTGCCTAGGTTGTTGGCTGGCAGGGGAGAAAGTCCTTCCAATGGAGGCTGCGGCTGTGTTGTCCAGAGTTGCTTGAACACCCATGCACAAGCTCTCCACATCCCATTAAGGAGGAACATTATTGTATAATGTGGCCTACAAGTCTCTTTACCAAGCACAGCTACCTTCTGCATGCAAAGCAGATGCTCCACCACTGATGCACTTTCCTGAAAAGCTGCAGGGAGGAAGGTGAAGGTGGCTTTTTTATTTGCAGAAGCACTACAGTGACCTAAAGAACCAAGTGCTGCACCAGGATCTTGGAGAGATGTCTTGCTACCTCAGGTATCAGTCCCTTTCCTGAGCATGACACCACAGGGGAGGTCCCCTCACTACTGTACCTCCGAAAGTGTGTCATGTACTTCTATTAGCACTGGGTTCTCTTTGAGTCTATGGAAGTAATCCTATGAGTTTTTCTCAAGTGCAGTGTTGCAGGATAAGGTTACAAATCTAAATCTCAAAAGGAAAATGCAAAATTAAGCAGCTCCCAACATGATTTTGAACAACGTGGTAGCCTTTACAATGTGCTATGACACAAGGTAGTATAAGGAACAGATACGGTATGTCTATATACAGTGGAACCTCGGTTTATGAACACCTCGGTTTATGAACACCGCGGACCCATCTGGAACAGATTAATTCATTTTCCATTACTTTCAATGGGAAAGTTCACTTCAGTTTATGAACGCTTCAGTTTATGAACGGACTTCCGGAACCAATTACACCCATGCTTCAGTTTATGAACGCTTCAGTTTAAGTACTCCGCGGACCCGTCTGGAACGGATTAATCCACTTTCCATTACTTTCAATGGGAAAGTTCGCTTCAGTTTATGAATGCTTCAGTTTAAGTACTCCGCGGACTGTCTGGAACGGATTAATTCACTTTCCATTACTTTCAATGGAAAAGTTCGCTTCAGTTTATGAACGCTTCAGTTTATGAACAGACTTCCGGAACCAATTGTGTTCATAAACCGAGGTACCACTGTATTCAAGGAAACACCTACCAAAGAACGAGAAGATTTGGCATTGCAAACTGAGCTAAAAATCTGAAATGTTTTGTGGTGAAAAAGCTTCTACCTTTACATCACTATCCTATACATGTTTATTCAGAAGTGAGTCCCACTGTTATTAATGGAGCTTACTCCCAGGAAAGCATATAGATTGTAGCCATAGTTCATAATTTTATTTCATTTGTGAACCAATTTTGCATCCAATTAACAAATAGTATTCCACAACAAGGAACTGCATTTGTTTTTCTTTCTTGGAAAAAATACTTTTTAAAAGAACAGTTATTATAGCTGCAATACTGCTACTTTCGCACACACTCTTAGAGGGTGTCAGAGAGTATGATCTCAGGCCCCACGGTATTTGAGCATTTGATTTTACTGCAAAGTATTGTATTTTTCCTTGACCTTCCCCCAACCAGGATGAGAACAAGCTCTCACTATATTATTTCCTAATTGAATAAGGGAGAAAATTTGCCCTCCAGCTGCCGCAACTAAACAAACATGTGAGGCAACGCAGAATTCCAAAGTATAACTTGGTTTGGCTGTACGGGGTGGAGTATAGGAACAAAAATTAGAAACCTTTTATATTGACCTGTTCCAAGCTGAAATACTCCTGCATTGTCTGACTTCCGGGTTGGTTGCGAGCGCCGGCGGTTGACTGGAAGCAAAAGGCAGCCTCCGCAGTGATATAGACTCAGAAACTTTGTAGCTTTATTTCTTGGACTTTACAATACCTAAAAGAGAGCAGGGCTCTTAAATAACCCTGCAAATTGACATTGATTTTGTGTATGAAATCGCCTGCTTAAACTGGAAGCGGGACTTCGCTCCGCTCACTCTAGCCGATTCCTATTGTGACGTCATAGAAGAAATTTCCATATGAACTTCTGTTTACCCCTAGACAGGCTTTGATCTGCCTGCAACCTTCCATTAATGATTTAAAGACCTCTTTTTAACTGGATTTGCAACTTTTCTACCTTTAAAGTGTAAAGGGACTTTAAGCAACATTGTTTCCTTGCTTTAAACTGTTTCAGTTTCAACATTCAGGCTAGCTCATAATGACTGTGTTTCAAGCTGGCTGACTCTGAGAAACTCCAGATAAGCTTTGACCTTGAAGCTTCAGCTCAATAATAGAAAGACTGCCTGTTTATTATTTCTTCTTGATAAAAAGACATCTGGATTATAGGCTGAGAAAAAGCCTTCTGTGACTGAACTGAGCTTACTACTGAGTGGAGTTTTCCATTGAATTGTCTACTTTGCTAGTGAACTGAACCCAAACATGTCAGGAACAGAGACTGGTAAAGGAAAGAAAAAATCATCCATTTCCGCCTCTTTGGAGGAACAAATCCTAAGTGCTCTAGATCGCAATACGAAGGAACAGCAACGCACCACTCAGGAACTGAGTTAACTCAGGGAAGAAGTAGGAGCTATCTCTAAGGACATTGCACAGGTGAAAGCTCAAGTGACTGGCGTGGAGAGAAGAGTGGAACACCTCGAGGAGGAAAGAGTTCCCGACTTGGAGAAGCAAGCCTACCAGACGCAGGTGGTTTTAGCTTTTGTACAGCTACGGCAAAGAGAGGGAAATCTCAGGATCAGAGCATTTCCCCATATAGAGAAGGGTGATCTGAAAGAGACAATAATTGGAGAATTTGTGAAAGCCTGGGACTTATCGAAGAAAGAACTGGAATCACAGATTATTAAAGCATTCAGGTTTGGAGCAAAACCAAAGAAAGACAAAAATTTCGTTAATGATTGTATGGTATCATTCCACACCAAAGAACAAAGAGATAGAATCCTGGGCCTACACTACGAGAAGATTTTAAAGGTTCAAGGAACACAGATCATTCTCTTTAAAGATCTGCCAAAAAAATTTCTGGACCTGAGATCTCAATACTCTGATCTGGTAGCCATCTTGAAGAGGCAAGGAATCAATTACAAGTGGGAATTTCCGGAAGGTCTAAATTTTCAATTCCAGCAGAAGAAGATTAAGATTAAGTCAGTGGAGCAGAAGAAGGAGTTTCTCCAGAAACACGAGAGAGATTTGTCATGACCAGGACTCTCAACCTCCACTCCAGGACAACCAGGATTACCAATTGAGTTAGACTCTGATTCTTTCTTAGGAGCAGGTGCTACGGCCGCAATTTAAGATGTCACTGAGGATTTTGTCATGGAACTCGAATGGATTGAACTCGAAACGGAAAAGGAATCAAGTTTATCACATCCTAGCAAAACAAAGATTGGACATAATATGCCTTCAGGAAACACACGTCACAAGAGCCCACCAAAGACTATTGCAAAATAAAAAATTGGGTGAAGAGTTTATCTCTTCAGATGAAGTCAAGAAGCGGGGAGTGGTGCTCTATGTTAAAGAGAAATTAAGTCCGAAATTAATATTTAAAGATGAGGAAGGAATATATGTTGCAGTTGAAATAACATCGCAAGGCGAAAAATTTTTAATTCTGGGAATCTATGCACCAAATGAAGGAAAATCGGATTTCTTTAAAAAGCTGCATGAGAAGCTCTTGGATTATTTGGATTACAAATTATGTCTGATGGGAGACTTGAATGGAGTGGTCTCTACATTAATGGACAGATCACAAAGACAGACGTGTACTAATGAAGGAAGACTGCCGAAGTCTTTCTTCGAATTGACGGAAAATTTGGATCTGATTGATACTTGGAGATTGAAAAATCCATTGGAAAAAGACCAAACTTTTTTCTCAAATTCTAAATAATCGTGGAGTCGTCTCGACTACATTTGGATTACAAGAGAGCTAGGACCAAGGATAAATACCGTGTTTCCCCTATTTTAAGACGTAGTCATTTTATAAGCCGTAGCAGGATTTTATGCTTTTGCGGATTATAAACCATACCCCGAAAATAAGCCATACCCCGAGCCAGCAGAACCCAGCATGCCGGCCGTGGCAGGAGGAGGAGGAGGAGGGCTGCTGGGTTGGTGCCCGGAACTGGCTACTGCTGCAGCGCCGCTTAGAACGAGACCGCGAGTGCCCCAGCAGCGGGACCGACAAAGTGCCCAGCAGCGCAGCACGGAGCGCCCCAAGCCACAGCAGCAGCAGGAGGAGGATTCAAAGTGCTACAGAGCACTGCTGGGTCCCGGAGGCTCGGGGCGCTCTGTGCGGCGCTGTTCCGCACCAACCCGACAAGCCTCCTCCTCTTTCTGCCGCGGCTTGGCACCCGGAGAGAAGCAGGAGGAGGCGCAAGCACTGCGCGCTCGGCCCTCTTTCGGCGCTCGCGCTCACCGGGCTGTTGACCTGACACCCAAGCATTAGAAGCAGAGAGGAGGCACGCACACGCACACAAGAAAGGATGGGTGGGGGGAGGAGGAGAGCGGCGTTTGAGACACGCTCGCGAAAGAATGGCTGAGCGGCCGTGTGCACGGAACGGTGCTCTCCCTCTCTGTGTGTGAGAGAAAAGGCGGGAGGGAGGAAAGGAGACAACCGGGGCGGGGAAGGAGGCGGAGGACTGAGAGATGCTACTGAACAGGAAGCGCTGCCACCGAGCCAGGAGCTGCTCTGCGCTTCCCTCAGCAAGTGAGAAGAGGGCAAAGTCTGGGCTGGCGGAGCACCCCGAGCGTGCTACTGGGCGACGACCCGGCAAGCCTCCTCCTCCGGCTCCCAGAGGCTCGGGGCGCTCCGTGCGCGCTGCTGGGTGACCACCCGGCAAACCTCCTCCTCCTCCTCCTGCCGGCTCCCATAGGATTTGGGGTGCTCCGTGCGCGCTGCTGGGTGACCACCCGGCAATCCTCCTCCTCCTCCTGCCGGCTCATAGAGCATTGGGGCGCTCTGCGCGCGCTGCTGGGTGATGACCTGGCAAGCCGCCTCCTTGTGTTGTAAAAAGACTAGACTCAGCAGCAGAATCAGAGTTTGGAGACTGCCTTTTGGCAGCTGCCATTTTATTCCCCCCAGATTGCTCCAGATCCTGCATCATCCCAGAACATTTTGCAGAATGGGGTGGCGTGTTTCAGTTGGTGCTGCCATTTCTTTGGTGTGATGGTTAGCATTCCACACACCCCACACACACACCTCCTCTGAAAATCTCAGAATGATGCCTGGGAAAATTCAGGATCAGTTTGGCTGGCACAGGCATAGAAAGTAAGAAAAGACAAGACAAGCAATCAAAGTGAATATGGGTAACAGAAGAGCATTCATCATAAAACAAATGATGAATGAACCAACTGCAATTCTAATGAAGGGCTAATGAAAGAAATTTCTTTTAATAATAGAAATAAATGCAAAACTGCTTGCACACACCTAATATTTTCCTTATTTTGTTTACCACTTTGCATCTTACTTAAGACACCCACCGAAAATAAGCCACCCTGTGTTTTTTTGAGGGAAAAAAGTTATAAGACGGTGTCTTAAAAAGGGGGAAACACGGTAATGTTGAAATCTGTCCAAGAACTTGCTCCGACCACAACGCAGTATTATTGGACTTAAAGATATCTCTACAGGGAACTTACAGATGGAGAATGAATGATGCTTTATTAAGAAATGAGAAAATAGTGGAGAAAGCCCAAAAAACATTGAAAGATTATTTCGAAATAAATCTGAGGACAACAACCAGGAAAAAAAATGGTTTGGGATGCCAGTAAAGCAGTGATGAGAGGATTTCTGATTCAACAGAATGCAATAAGGAAAAAAGAAAGCAATGCAAGTAAAGAAAAGATCCTAAACCAAATGAATGAAATACTCCTGCATTGTCTGATGCCCAGAAACTGCGGAAACTGCTGCAGTTTGGGGCTGGGAAGTCAGGGAAGCACGTCTGAGCATTGATGCTGTGTGAAACTCCCATTTGGTTGGTTGGGATTCCAAGGTAAATAGTCTTGTAAAGCATGTAGCCACAAGGTTAGAAGATTGAGTGAGCCCTGAAATGTGTTCACTTACCTAAACCTGCTGAGAGCGGGTGCAGTATAAAGGATAAGAGTGTGCATTAGGAAACCCTCAGTTCAACTACAGTCATACCTCGGTTTAAGTACGCCTCGGTTTGAGTATTTTCAGTTTAAGTACTCCGCGGACCCGTCTGGAATGGATTAATCCACTTTCCATTACTTTCAATGGGAAAGTTCGCTTCAAGTTAAGTACGCTTCAGTTTAAGTACTCCACGGACCGTCGGGAACAGATTAATCCACTTTCCATTACTTTCAATGGGAAAGTTCGCTTCAGGTTAAGTACGCTTCAGTTTAAGTACAGACTTCCGGAACCAATTGTGTTTGTAAACCAAGGTACCACTGTATTGCTGCAGCCATGAAGTAGGCTTAAGCAAGCCACTACTGCTCAGCCCTGATCCACTCTGCATCTGCAATATGGGAATAATATAGCTACTTTATAGAGTAGTTGTAAGGATTATTTGGAGGAAGTATTCAAAGCATTTAACCTACACTAAAGTGTTAATATAAATGCTATGTATTATTATTACCTCCATGCAGGCTGTAGATAGCAAAACTCCAAGCAATTGGAGAATGCTAGTTCACACTATATTTTTCTACATGTCTAAGACGGGGGGGGGGGGGAGATTGTTTCATGAAGACGTTGCTTTCTTTGGACACCCCTCCTGTGACTCTACAAGCAGAGAGACTGCAGTGTGCACAGTTTCTTCATGTTTCATGATGAACCAGATAGGCAGTGAGGAGTTAAGGAGGCACGTGCTTGCCTCAAGTTGGAGGCATTTGGGAAAGGAGGGGGGTGAAGATTTGAAAATAGAAGTCAATGCACCTCAACGCTAGCATTTCAAAGGAATGTGTTCTGCAAAATCTGCTGCTCTCAGGAACAGCCACAGTCTGGTTCCAGCAAAGTGGGGCCTTTGTGTTTTTCCTGCCTTCCTCCCTTCAGCAAAGCCCACTTCTATAGGCAGCTGCTCTTTCATACTGCTGTCTGTTAAGAAAAGATAATCGATAACTCTACTGGAATAGCTAAGGCTATGTTTGAATACCCCTAAGGGTGTCTTCTAGGCGCTGTGCCAAAGCTGCTGGCATGATTGCATAATGCTTCCCTGCAGTGTCCAGCCAGAGTCCTTCCTGTCAAATTCTCTAGCCTTAAAAGCTGCATGGAGGGGGTGGGGTGGGAGACAGAGGTGAGGTTTCAGGTTTTTTTTTACAAGGAGTTAGATTCCTCCCACATTTGTTCTGCAATGTAGCTAATGCATTTCTCTCCTCCTTCTTTCCCCTCCCCAATTAAATCAAATCAAATCTAGTTGGTAAAAACAAGACCCAATGCAAAAAGCCTAAAATAGCTTTGTTAAGATTTCACACTGATTTGATCAACAGTTCTATATATATTTCCTGGGGAAAGCCCTAAAAGGGGAAACATTCTAATAAATGGGTACCTGAAAAAGAGTGTACTTTGCATTTAAGAACAGCCACTATTGGTGGCTGGAACAAAAGAAAGGGCTGTAACACATGTTTTGGATGCAAAAGAACTTAGGTTCATTCCCTAGAATATCCAAATAGGGCTGGGGGAAAATCCTGTCCTGAAATTCTGGAGAACGGCTGGCAGTGAATGCAGTATATTCTACTGAGCTAGGTAGCTTCTTATGTTCCTAAATGGAATAATCTCAAAATGTGTTTTTATCTTTTTCCCAATACTGTACATATTCCCTCCCTCCCTCCCTCTCTGTTCAAGGTCTAGGGTACACAGTTAAAACAACTGAGCCAAAAGTCTTTACTACAGCAAAGTCTCATGAAGGCTGCACACTGTAGACCAATTGCACCACAACAGTCCAACTGATCTAAAGATTTTAAAAGTTAGTGGAATAAAAGGTTTCACCTTTCTCATGTAAACTACATTCCCCCAAGCTACATACTTTGGTGCAGTTCTAATCCAAGGCTTCATCTCTGCTCTGGAGTTGTGCCATTGATTCATGATACATTGTGATTCCTGAGGCAGATAAGTGATGCCCCCAAGGTGGTAACAATATAATTCTAAACTAAATAATGGGTCATTTCTAAACTTTAAAGATATTCCAGTATTGCCACCTGAGGCAGGTCACACTTTGCCTAATAGCAGAACTGGCCCAGTTCTCCAGCCAATGTTTGTGGAATTGCAATCTCAATTTAACTTCTTCTCTAATAGGGCAGGACCACAACAAATTCTAGCTCCAAGTAGAGAAGACAATCTCTATTATTCTCTTCAGTTTTTAAATTCCAAAAAATATAAACAGGAGACAGAATATGCATATGATACAGGAGCCTAGGAAGGACCTAAAATGTGCTGAATCCAAAATTTCTGAAAACAAATCTTGCAGTACAATCTGCACCTAATAGGACTTGTTTACAGAAGGAAGATGGCATAGAAGGGCAACAGCAGAAGGCAAGCTCAAGAAGGATAGCAGGTGGTAACAGTCACTGGTAACAGATATTGACAGGAAGGGCGCAGCTGAGAAATGGGCTGAGTGATTTATGGACTACAGCCCCCAAGCCGCTCATTCAAAAGCCGGAGCCTAATTGTTGTGGAGTTCTTATAATTGCACATGCGCACAGGGCACCAGCTGGCTTCACTCGATAAATGGAAATAAAGTCTTTCCAGGCACCCCTGCCCAGACTTTGGGATGACATCCCTTCACTCTCTATTATTTCTATAATTAGCTGTGCATGGGCAGAGTTCAGAATCCATTTCCAGTCACAAATATCCAAGGCCAGACTCTCCGATAGCAACATCCATCCAGACCAACACATTTTGCTAGGAATGCACAAGCATTGCTCCCTTAGGAATTGCGCTTTTGTGAATATTCTAATCAAGCATTTAAAAGAGACACCACCAGCTTCCCCTTTCCAGGTTGCCCCCAGCCCAATAAATTACCTTTGGAGAATGCAAAGGCAATGGAGGATTCTTTCAGCTGAGAGTCCTTTCCTGGTGAGGACTGAGGCTACCTGTTCTAGAATCTCCAGCAGAAATAGTATGTAATGTGTTTATTTCCCACTGGAGATTCTGGGACTGGTGGCCCTTGTCCCTGGTAGGAAAAAAATGCTCTGCTGGAGAACTCCCTAGCTCCACTTTCCATAGCTGCCAAGTTTTCCCTTTTCTCGCGAGGAAGCCTATTCAGCATAAGGGAAAATCCCTTTAAAAAAGGGATAACTTGGCAGCTATGCCACTTTCCCCTTCCCTAAAAGTATATTCTTGCGGAGGGGAGGAACAAATCAGCTTTCAGGATCAAGGCAAGCACAGACCTACTTGTGACATATACAAAATCTAAAAAAATGTAGTATAAACACCGACAACTGGGAAACACTGGCCTGCGAGCGCTCCAGTTGGAGAACAGCCTTTACCAAAGGTGTTACAGACTTTGAAGACACTCGCACTCAGAACGCAAGGGAGAAACGTGCGCAATAGGCACGCTTGGCAAATCCATACCGGGATCAACTCCTGCCCGGGAACCAATGTCCACACTGTGGAAGGACGTGTGGGTCCAGAATTGGCCTCCACAGATTCATTGTTAAAACTGTGTTTATGGAAGACAATCTTATTCAGCTACGAGTGATAGAAGAAGAAGAATTGTTGCTATCCTTGGTCTAATCCAGGGATGGGGAAACTTTTTTAACCTGAGAGCCATATTCTCTTCTGAGAGCCATCTGCCAGTGGTTGATGGGGCCAGAGACAAACGTGTGTGGCGCAACACATTAACATTTTGTCTTTATACAGTGTTAGTTTCTATAGACACTCTCACACATCCCTCTGTCCTCCATTGAGAAAAAGCACAGGAGATTAAGAGAGTGAAATGACCCATTTATATATTTCCCATCAAGCAAAACATTTGGAGTGCAAAGTGTGGCCTTGAGAGAGTTCTGAGGGACAGGTTTGGAGGGCTGCATTTGGCCCCCAAGCCTGAGGTTCCTCACTCTAACAATAAATACAAAATAAACGTCCTGTCCTATCTCCAGAAAACATTGCTGTCAGTGTGTTTCAGCTGGGAAAGGCAGTACGTCCTATTGACTGCAACACCATTTACTTTAGCCCACACATAATTTAATGGAAACCATTTTAAAATTAAGCCTCCTCCTAGCTGCCAATCACCGGCATCTCTTGCTAATGATAGGGATGTCAGATCACAGGAACTGGTCTTTATATGTTTGATTACCTAAAGACTCATCTAGTCAGATGGGTGGTAGAACAGCCCTTAGGTATGGTGCACAGAAAATGGCCACCCCCACCCACAAATCATTAGACCATTTGCTCTTCCTGTACAGTTCCGGCCAGTACTGGTCCAGCCCCTCCTATGCTGAACAAGCCCTCTTAAACATGGCCACATTTCACTGGATGCCAGAATTGGACACCCTCCGTCCCATCTGTTCTGAACAGAGGTGCAAATAATTTGTCTCTGTGTGAGACAGAGCGGTACAGGCTGATGTAGTTGCCTTTCTCGTTGATGCGGTGGTGGCTGCTTGTAGTCCTGCCTCTTTTCTGCTTTTAGATGTGGCATCCATTTTTTATATGTCATACACACATCCCAGCAACCATTTAGTGACTAGCGTTCACAGTACTTTCTCAGAATTCCAAATATGCCCACTAGCCTATAAAGATTGGCTACCCCCTGCCTTATGCTCTCGCAATAGGTGCTGTGGAACAACTCTTGGTTCGCTTGCATTTCAAAGAGCTGGGTGCTCCTGTGTCCCCTTTACCATCTCTCAGACTCTGCGGTTCTCTAAAACAGTGTTTCTCAACCAGTGTGCCTCCAGATGTTTTGGGACTACAACTCCCATCATTCCTGACCACTGGTCTTGCTAGCTAGGGATGATGGGAGTTGTAGTCCCAAAACATCTGGAGGCACACTGGTTGAGAAACACTGCTCTAAAAGCATTGGTTCCCCAAATATCCTCTTGGCTTCTCTGTGCAGTAGTAGCAGCTGTAACCCCTAACACAGGATGTGAAGTAAGAGTAAGGTAGCACTGAACATAAAGGGTTGCGTTTCCCCTACTGGCTGTGAAAAAAAGGCCTCTCACCCCCTTGATTTATCTCATGAGGTTGTTTTTGAGGCTAGAGATTAAAACAATAGGTCATTTTTGCATGCTGGAAGTCTTATAGAAATAACTGGGGCTGCAGCTAATTACCGGTAATCAGTCAGGGCCAATTTCTGTCAGTGATGGTCAATTTTTACTTGGTGGGTTTCCTTGATGTTTCATTACAGCATAATAAATTGAAGGTTTTGTTTTTAAATTCCAAGTCATCTTTCAGGGTATCAAAAAAGCACATGTATTGAGTTTTGGGTAATGTGCTAATCTGATGTATTTAAAACTGAAAACTATTTTAATTCATGAGGCTGCATGTTAAACCAAAGCAGGGGTGGGTGGAGAAGCGGGGGGTGGGGTGGGAAATGATGGCTTGGTGTTAAAGCCATAAAGTCTGCGTTGGTCTCTCTGGTCTCATACAGTCTGCGTCAGTGAGGCCGCGGGAGACACACCTACCCACTTGGGAAACGCGAGTCTTCCCTCTGAATTTCCCGATCACTGGCCGCAGTTCAGGGCCAGCGCAGAACTCCCCTCCGCCAGGCACCGCTTTAATCGCGCTACGTACAATGATCTTCCAAAATAGACGGGAGAGAAAGAATGCCATTGTCGCTAGCCTGTAAGGAGAGGGCTCTGCATCGCAGGCGCGCGCAGCCCGGGCATGGAGCGCTCCGCTGCAGCCGCAATATGCACAGTAACTAAACTAAAATAGGATAAAAAGGAGGGAGAAGCGGAGAAAGTATTAACTCAGCCTCCCCGGAAGGCCAGCCGAGCATCCCGTTTCCCGCTCTGGCCGCGCCGCCGCGCCCAGAGCAAGGAGGTCGACTCGCTCTGCTTTCGCCCCCCCCCCGGCCTCGTGGTTTGCAGCCGCAACCAACTTCGGGAAGGAGCGTTCAGCAGCCCCTCCCGCGGTTGGCGAAGACCGAGCTCCCCGCTACAGGGATCCTTCCTTGCCAGTAGGCGGCAGCATTGCCCGCCATTTGGGGGCCGGCGACACAAGCCGTGCTTGGGTACCCGGTTTCACAAGTGACGCCTGAAATAGGTTTCTCTCGAAGGTGGTAAAAGCCCGCGTTGGCGAGAATGTACCATTTTCTGTTTGTTTGTTTGTTTGTTTGCTTGTTTGTTTGTTTGTTTGTTTGTGTGGTGGTTTGTTTTTAAGGTCACCCTCGACTTTTTTTTTGGCGGCGCTCTAACAATCTTCACAAGTGATTCATTCCGGACTAAAACGCGCTTTTGGCGTCACGTGTAAAAACAGCCCGGCTAACCACGCCCACTCAGAATTAAGCCCGTTGAGTTCATAGTGATTTATTATATCCTGACGAGCTATAACTATGATTGCAGCATTAGGCTTTTAAAGCATGACAGCCAAAAAGAGTGGAGTGAACCAGTGCCACCCTCACATCGCACTTTCTAGTTCTTGCAAGGAAGCAACAGCATCATTTTAGGGTAGTAGGTAGGGGAGGCCAGTACCCCCCACCCATTTGCAGACTACTTGTTCTTATTCCTCAGGAGCATCTATAACTCATCATTTGTGGGGTTTTAAAAAGCAATATATTTATAAAAATCTCATAAATATACTTCAGTGGTTACAGATTTTGAGTGTTGTGAAGGGTTGCCAGTTCCTCACCCCTGACCTGTTTGGTAAAAAATTATAAGAGCTTTGATTGTATAAACCAAGGCTTCTTCTTCTTTGGCAATCACTCAAAGCCGAGTAAGATTGTCTTCCATAAACACAATTTTAACAATGGGTCTGTAAGTGACTGTGGAGGACAATTCTGGATCCACACGTCCTTCCACAGTGGGGACATTGGTTTCCAGGCGGGAGTTGATGGTGTGGATTTGCCAAGCGTGCCTTCCTCCTAGCATGTTTCTCCCTTGCGTCCTGAGATCGAGTTTCTTCAAAGCCCATGACACCTTTGGTAAAGGCTGTTCTCCAACTGGAGCGCTCGCATGCCAGTGTTTCCCAGTTGTCAGTGTTTATATTACATTTTTAAAGATTTGCCTTGAGACAGTCTTTAAACCTCTTTTGTTGACCACCAGCATTACGCTTTCCATTTTTAAGTTTGGAATAGAGTAGTTGCTTTGGAAGACGATCATCAGGCATCCGCACAACATGACCAGTCCAACAAAGTTGATGTTGAAGAATCATTGCTTCAACACTGGTGATCTTTGCTTCTTCTAGTACACTGATATTAGTTCTAAGGCTAGGGAACCTATGGTCCTCCTGACACTGTCAGACTACAGCTCCCATCACCCCCGACTTGTTATTGCTGGCTGGGACTGATGGGAATTGGAGTCCAACAGCATCTAGAAGGCCACACATCCTCTATCCCTGGTATAAACATTTGTCTCTGATAATACCTTCAGTTGTAGACTGAATCTGATGTGTGCACATCTGGGCACAGTATGCAGCAGGGCTGGGAAACCAGTGGCCCATCAGATGCTGTAGGACTCAAACTCCCATTGGGCTCAGCCAGTAGGTAACAACAGTCAGGAATGATGGGAGTTGGAGTCCAGCAACTTCAGGAGGCCACAGGGTTCCCATCGCTGGTTGTATGTACACATTGCTGGCTTCAAAAAACACAGCAGATCCTGACATAAAATCCTGGTTAGTTAATCAACATGAAACCAAAGCTTCAAATTTTCAGATGTAATGGAAAACTAGCTTAAAACAAGACAGGATTCCCACACTAAGGCTGGTATGTGAGGGGCGGAGTATGCAGACCTGGGCGATCATGTCTGGCTTCACAAACTCTGGTTTACAAGGGTGACAACAATGCTGCATCCACACTGGACTAGTGAGTTACTTCTTATCACACAAACTGCCTCAGCTCTGGGAAAAACCACATTTGGAATCCACCCACATCAAACTCCTTCCTTTAAATGCTTATTAAAGTGTCTTTATGAACAACTGTAGGAAATTATACACAACATTCCATGGAAACTGAGCCATACCAATCATGTCCCAAGTAGTTCCTATGATGTCAGAGACAGAAGAGGGAGCAAACCTCTTAACTTGGCTGAATACCGATGCTCAGTCACAGACCATGTGACATGATACTAAAGAAGACAGTACCTCTGACCATATTTAGAACAGCTACACTAAAGCATTAACATGACGATCAAATAACACAACTGTGGTTGCAGTTTGGTATACAGGACATTTTACTAAATGTCACTAAAGCAGCCTTCCCCAATTGGGTGTCCTTCAGATGTTGGACTTCCATCATTCCTGACCATGGGCCATGCTGGCTGATGGAGTTGCTAAAGTTGTATGTAGTTAGTCCAATAAATCTGGAGGACACCAAGTTGGGGAAGGCAGCATTGAAGTGCCTCTAACCTAGCTTCTCCAACAAAGCACAGAACTACAAGGAGGATAGCCTTTAGCAATGCATTAGTATTATCCATCTAATCCTTTCCCATTCTGGCTTTTAAAAGCACATTACAAAGCAGGGTAGCACCATCCTAAGTACAAGGCCAGAGAAGCAGAGAGACTAGCCTAAAGACATAATGTTTGAAGCAGTGCCTGGAACAGAATGCAGGACCCTAACATTTTGCTGCTCTAACACAGCCTTCCTAATACCAAAGATAGCATATTTCCCTTTCATACATATGTCTGTAAACCACACCTGCAAGAGATTAGCTGCCAAAGAGGAAAACCTCAGGCTCCTCCCGGTTCAACCTCTGCCAGCGGGAGTGGGGGACAAATGCATGTAAACGCTGGCTTTCCTTACAGCAAGGTTTTAATCCCCTGGGCTTTCAGACAGCATACCTTTTATTTTATGCCACACATGCATAAAAGTCACACTGCCTACATTACCAGTTCAGCTCAGCTATGTACATACCTGAAAAGCTAGGTCAATTTAAAACAGGGCTGGGGAACCAGATGCTGTTGGGACTCACAGCTAGCATGGGCAACAGTCTGGAATGATGGGAGCTGTAGTGTGGCGAGTCACAGGTTCCCCACCCCTGACTTAAAGAAAAATGCCTTAAGTCTATACAAGGATTTCTGGCATTATAACTCCTTCTATAATTTGGTAGCCACAATATATTACAACAAAAATAGTATAACACATTGTGGCAAAGACTAACTGTTATTGAGAAATGATAATTCATAGGTGAGAGCAGGGGGAAAGAATCTGTGGTCCTCCAGATGTTGTTGGGCACCCACACCCATCAGCCCCAGCCAGCACAGCCAGTGGTCAGTGTTCTGCCCCCAACAGAGTTCAGTTATTTAGTGATAGCAAATGTGTGTATTAGTATTAGGTAGAAGGAATAACAATACTGCCCCTTTTTAGACCCCAAGGCAGGTTGGGAAATGTAGGCATAGCAATATTCTACTTTTTATTGGCTTTGCCAGAGAGCAGGAAAATACTTCCCTTCCTTCTTTGTAATCTTGTGGCAGTCTAGTTATGGCAAACCCAAGAAGGGTGAACTCACTTCGTCCTTACCGAGCTCCACAGAGAACTTCATAAAAAGCTTCTAACCATCTTCATTCAGAGCCATAGAATAGCCTATTGGAATGTGAATATTATTTCTACACGTGCCTTGATTAGCTTCAATAAATCTACATATGAGAGCTTTGTGATGTTTTCTTAATACTATCCAGAAAGAGATAAATCTCCAGGTGCAACAGTTAGGGATGATGGGAGCTGTAGTCCAACATCTTGGAGGGCCACACATTCCCTAATCTTGGGCAAACCTACATTTTCCAAAACATGAAATGGCCTGAAAGCCTAGCAAGTTTCTTTAGAGCAGGCATCCCCAAACTGTGGCCCTCCAGATGTTTTGGCCTACAACTCCCATGATCCCTAGCTAACAGGACCAGTGGTCGGGGAAGATGGGAATTGTAGTCCAAAACATCTGTAGGGCCGAAGTTTGGGGATGCCTGCTTTAGAGCTCCAAATATATAAAATACTTTAATAGCATACTATATTTCCAAAATGACAGAGTACTGTACATTCTCATGAGCACTGTTGGAACAGGAACTCAGGAAGTATCTTACTGTGTGGTTGTGCTTTCCTTGTAGCAATTGGGTGTTAAATCTGATTTAGTTTTTTCTTCCAGAAGATCCAGCTATAGCTCTATATCTCGGGGGAATCAGCATTAAAGGGAGACTAGTCTAGAGTATTGCTGGACATTCATGGCTGTTTACAGCGTCCACTGCAGTCTTCGCTCTAGTTTCCATATATAAATTGACATCAGAGTTATGGTTCTCTGTTTAAAAAACTAACCATAAAACACCAGGCCTAGAATCCCACACATTTTATTGAATGAATATATATATATACACCGTCCTATACCCACAGGTCTCAGGGCAGTTCACAGAATAAAATCAGAATATAAAACCACAACATATATAAACAAAATAAAAACAACAACCCAATATCACCCCCAACACATTTTAGAAGGGCATGCATTAAAACAACAGAAAAAACATACTGCAGATTTCCATAAGTGTTATGCAATTTTTTTATTGATCTGCATAGGTAACATTAGAAGGGGACTTGGTGTTCCCATTAAAGACCTAACTTTATTTTGGATGGTTTAAATTAAACAATTAATTAACATTCCTACCCATGATTTGAATAAGCACTCAAATTCCTAGCCATATATACAGATCAGTGTGGTGCAAGTGTCCTGTTATTTTTACTCAGGACGTTAAAACAGGGTCCAAAAGGGAATGGCTTCTATCCCATGACCAGGCAACCAGTCTGAACCATCACACACTCTTACTTCCCTTCCATTGCAGGATATGCATGTCAGTGCACCCCAGTCACTCACCTGGCAAGAAGGCAGCCCACTACAGTATAGGGAATTCACATGTGCAGCTTCCCTTGTTGTCTGCAGTGCCAAAAAACAAGCCCATTGATGCTAATCTACCCCTGTCTCACAGCTCAGATGCTTTTCTGTGGCTAAGCCCCTTATAATGGTTTTACTAAAATCCCCTTTTGATGGAAAAAAAAATCCCAGCTGGAAGTTTCAGGCAACACCACAATATGCAAGTCTGCGGGTTTCTTTCCCCAGTTTCACAAAAGCCTCTAATGGAGTGGAAAATTTGCTGGAGGCCAGAAGTTTGGGGCTGCAATTATTTTTAAAGGATTATCAGGAGAGAATGGGAGGCGCTTAGTGCTCTTCTCCTCCCTTTCTATCCTCTCTTTGTGTTTTGGTCTGTGCTGCTTTTAAACAGATTCAGCAAGAACCCTCCTTCACTGCAGCTGAGAAATGGAATAGCTTCAACTGCCTCAGTTCTCTATCTCCAGTGAACAGAAGTCAGAACTCCAGTTTAAAGAGGCCACTGGCTGAAGTGAGGGTTGCCAGATTTTTAACTGGCCTGTTCCTGGAGTTTTAACAGCATCTTGACATGCAAATACTTAGCAGGTACAGCTGTTCTTGGCATGGAGATAAAGTCACGGGGAAAGGAAATGGGCACAGAGCCAAGGTAGAGCCTGGCTAGTCCAAGGTTGCGGTCACTAGCAAAAAACAAACGAACCCCAAAACATTATCAGGCTGGCTCTGAAGTTTACTGACTTTTCAAACCCTGATGGTGTTTACTCTGCAGAATGCAGCTTGCTAGTTAGTCAAGTGGAATAGTGACCGGATATAACAAAAAGGCCAACAATGGAAGAGACAACAAAATATAGTCAGGAAGACAGGAATGATGATGATAATGATGATTATAGCAGCACTTTCAAATGTTCAAAGCAATACAAATGTATTATCTAATTGTAATCCTTACCACAACCCTGTAAGGTAAGTCAATATTAAAAGGTAAAGGGGCCCCTGACCATCAGGTCCAGTCGTGTCCGACTGGGGTTGCGGCGCTCATCTCGCTCCATAGGCCGAGGGAGTCAGCGTTTGTTCGCAGACAGCTTCCGGGTCATGTGGCCAGCATGACAAAGCTGCATCTGGCAAACCAGAGCAGCGCACGGAAAGGCCATTTACCTTCCCGCCTATTTATCTACTTGCACTTTGTTGTGCTTTTGAACTGCTAGGTGGACAGGAGCTGGGACCAAGCAATGGGAGCTCACCCCATTGCAGGGATTCGAACCGCCGACCTTCTGATAAACAAGCCCTAGACTCTGTGGTTTAACCCACAGCGCCATCTGGGTCCCTAAGTCAATAGTATTACCCCTCATATTATTTAATTTTATATATTTGTTAGATTTGTATAGCGCCCTATACCCACAGGTCTCAGAGTGGTTACAACATAAAATCACAATATAAAAACAAAAAATACATAATAATTAAAAACAGCCCAATAATCCCCTGTCCCGAACACATTTTAAAAGTATTATTTATTTATTTATTAGATTTGTTTATTTGTTTATTAGATATTACAGATGGGGACTGATGCTGAGGGAGAGTTCAGATCTTTCCCATAAATAAAGTAAAAATTTGTAAATAAATACTGTATTTGTACCCGTTGCTCACAGCAGGCTTGCTCCTTACTGAGGAAAACAGAAGTTCCCATATTCAGATCTCTGTCAACAACAAAAACATACATAGATGTCTGCGGGCCCCACAAAGAGGGAGAAGAAGGCCTCGTTATCCTAAACCTGGGTGGATTTCCCCTGTCCTGACTTGATGCCAGTATTTATAACCCATGGCCATAGCATTCCTGAGGGAAGCACCATAATAGCACAGAGAGGAGAGACATCCAAGTACCACCTACGTCTGTGGGAAAACTCACAGCGCAAGCATAAACCCAGGTGTTGCTCCTTAAGGCACACAACCTGGGCTTGAATTCAGATCACCACTCCCACAGTATGGGAACTGCCGATGGGCCAAGATGCTATTCTCAGTGCTTAATACAGTATGTTATGCATCTCACTCATTCAGACATGCACACACAAAGTGCTGCTTGCAAACCACAAGCTTTGGAAAAGGTTACGTGTCCATTTGTGCAAAAGGCATAGTGCAAGAGAAATGATGCATGCATGCAAGCTGCTCATGTGCAGGACAACTCTTGCTAGGTGCATGGAGGTTTGAGCTTGTTTGCAGCTAAGGGACTCACCGCTCAGGTTAACTCCAGTCTCTGACAGTTATCCAGAGATCTAATCATATGCCATCTCCACCCTTGGCTAAGATCCAGCCGAATTACGTTATGCACTTAGGGATGTGTGTCTCACCACAAACAAACCTCAAAGGACCTATCTGTACTTTCGCAGAACTAAACAAGCAGGAAAGTAGCAGAGGTCTAAAGGAGCTCAGTTTTCATTACAAAATATAACCCGCCAGGTCTGGAATTCAGCATTTTTTAAAAGTTGTTTTAAAAAGTTGTTGCAGTCAGACCATCCAGATTCTGCGACTGGAGTGAATTAAGGGGAGTGGGGAGGCATGTTTTCACATACAGTAGATGCTTAATTTTAAATATGTTGGGTTGAATCTAGACTTAGGCTGAAATTCTAGCTGAGAGTAAGCACCACTGAATTCAGTGGGACATACTTCTGAGTAGGCATGGCAAGGATTGCAGCCCAAGTTAGTTGTGCTAAGATCCCAACATAATCAACAAGACTTATGTCAGGGCTGAAATTTGTTCCGTTAATTTCAATGGAACATAAATTCAACTTTAGTCTGGATGAGTCTGGATCCAACCCACTGAGTTTAAAGTCTGAAAAAAGTTACAACAGGATTCTTCTATTTCAACATTTAGTTGCAACCATTGCAAATGGAGATAAGAGGGGCTAGAACATGTTCTTATTTAAAACTGAAAGAACAGGTCTTTAGATTCCAGGTCTTTGGTATTTTTCAGTTGACCAAAACACCAAGATTCCCCCATTTCCTTTTCATTGGTCTTCTTTTTCCAGGCTCAACATACCCAATTCCTTCAGCTTTTCCTTACAAAACTTCTTTCCCACATCCCTGATCACCTTTATTACCATCCTTAATGCAGTCCAGAATAGCATTAGCTCATTCTGAAGCTACGTCACACTGCTGACTTGCATTCAGCCTGCAATCAACTGCAACACTGAGATGCATTTGTTTCTGATGAATTCCATTTTGATTCTCTGAAATCTTGATGTGTGAATCCTATTATTTGTATTTTCAGACTATGGTGTTTTGAAGCTACTATATATTATCTTTAAATGAGCCCCTGTTAAAAGTTACTGAACCAGAGAGGAGGAAAGCGCTTGTTTTTACACCTTAGATGGGGTTGGCAGAAGCCACCCACTGCTTATATTGGGTTTCAGACAGAGATGATGTGGGGTTCAGGACAGGCATGCAATGGTAGAGGCTTTATTTTTGTAGATAAGCAGGCCTGCAGGGGCAAAACCTATGTCAATATGAATCCTATGGAAAATATTGCTCTTGTAGGCAGAAGAGAGGCTGGTTGTGTTTGTGTATTCAGGCACTGTATATATGAAGATATTTTAGAAACCTCTATACTTAGCCATTGTGGTTTAGATCTTTTTCCAGGCCAGGGATAATTGTGTAAGCGTGTAGTCAGCACTGGCCAAACAGAGACTTTTAAACTATACAGTCATTGCCAATTCTGTGAAGGTTTTACATTTGAGAGATGTTCAACCCAAGACCCAATTATTAAGGAAAGTAACAACAGAACCCAACCAACTCTGCCATCACTGTGCGTTGCTCTTTTGTTATCTTGATTTAATTGGCGGCCTCAAGTCAAGATCTTGCTAAGTAGCCAAGTTAAACTTAAGGGGGCGGTAGGGGAAGTGATGATGTAGTTGACTTAACTGGTGCCTGAGCTTCCTCTCTGAGTCAGACCTGAATCAGGGCTGCAGAATGAAGCTAGGAAGTGGTCTCTCTCATTCAGAAGAGAAATAAGGACACTTGACCGCCTGCGGTAATGAGAACTAGAGTCAGTTTTCATGGCTGGGATGAGTGGAGAGGAGTGATCATTAGGAAGGCCAAATGCTTGCAGTGGTAATTATATTTTGCCTTGCAAAGTTTTTCCTAAACTGTATTGTGGAGAGCATTCTAATTCACTTTCTTTCCAAGGACACTGGTGTTTATTAGGGTTTAGCAACGCTGAAGCAGATTCAACTTGCTTCTGTCCGGAACATTCCAGACCACAGTGACCTATTATCACCTACATAGAAATTATATTCAGATCTGTGCTGACAAATTTACTGCAGTTTGAACACACTGAAATATTTTGGTGGCTCGTTCCTATTGGGAGGTGTGGAAATGATTCAAAACAAGACCTCTGCTAAAAATCAGCTGCCATTTGGAAGTCGTCATATGCCTGTGGTCAGCAGTGTATCTACAAACATGCTAGAAATGACTGACAGAGTTTGAGACAGTGTCTTGCCAGTAAAGTGATAGGACTAAGATTACTGTCATTATTAGGGCTTCAGACATCTGAGAAGCTTAATGGCTTCTTTTGAATATATGTTGGCAAACCATGCAGGAATCCTTTAGGCAAAATGCTATTAAATCAAAGTGACAGTGCTCCTCATGATAACTACTTTTCTAAAAAATAATAATGTGATTTGGTCTTTCTGTTGATGCCCGCAGGAACATTTGATACATCAAGGCCAGGGAACCCTGTACAGTATATAGTTTGGTGCTGTAGTTGTTTTAAAGTGAGTGTTAAATAGGTGAGAGATGGCAAGGACAGTTCAGAAGTGCTTACAAACAATTTTCCCTTCACTATCCCAGAAATGTAACTGTGAATTAACACTTCCCCCAAAACCACCTTGGAGATAAAATAAAGATGGTACACATTTTTTATATAAATGTACAGTATAAAGATGGTGGGGGAGAGGGGGTCTATCGGTTTGTGGTTTTTGTCTTTGTCATGTATTTAATGTTTTTATATTGCATTTTACATTTTGAACTGCCCTGAGATGGATGGAGGGTGGTATACAAATTTAAGAAATAAAACTAAGTAATAGATAGATTAGATAGATAGATAGATAGATAGATAGATTAGACAGATTAAAGTGGGAACTCTACAACAATGCTTTGGGATATCCCTAGTGTGCACGTGTGACCTGAGCCTGTGGCCGAGGAGCCTGGAGAGGGAAAGTCAGCACTGAAAACAGGAGTCCCTGCTGTAACTTGAGTTTTACTTCATGTGCAACATTTAGGTGGTTTTTTTAACATTTGAAAGTACAGCCCATCTACATGGAAGTCAATAGAGCATGTGGCTTCTTCATGCAATTTATTTACTGTATTTATTCTCCCGCCCTTCCACCATGCAGGTGGCCTTGATGGAGGAAAGGTGGGATATAAATGAAATAAATGAAAAAATAACATGTAATATATGTTGATAGTAACCAAAGGGAGAGTTTAATAATAATAACACAATATACATGTACCACTCAACAGAACAAATTATGAGGGAGGAGGGAGAGATTAAAAATGCACTTCTGATAGAATAGATCTATTGTGTGGCATAAAACTGGCAGCAAGGTTGAAATCAATCCATTTAAAAACATGATTTTTAAAAAAGCTTTAGTTTAAGATATTTTTTGTGCAAAATATACAAGTTCATTTTAATTTGCATTGCTGACTTACATATATACACCCTAACAGCAGAAGGAAGACTCAAAAACAGTACATATGAAAATAGTCAGGGTTTTGGTTAGCTGATGAGGTTCAGTTGCAGCCTCTAGTAATTGATGGTTTAAGCCCCAGAGATATCCTTCACAAAGAACATAGATGCATTACAAAGTGTTTATTAGAAAAAACCTATGTGGCATTCCACTTAGCAGTATACACTCCTGAATTATAAGTGTGGCAGTCCCATGTTCTCTGCCTAAGCAGTAGAGAATATGTTCTCTTTTTACTCACTACAGCAGACTTCACCAAGCTCTCCAGGGCACCAATGCTTCTTGAGGTTGCTGGGAGTTGTAGTCCTAAATAGCTGTAGATCACCTGCTGGCCAAGGCTGCAATACAGAACCCTTCCTCCCCCTTCCAGTAGTTTGACAATGGGGGTCTATTTTATTTATTAGATCAGTACTGCTCTTAATTTAGAAAACCACAGAGCGGTTGACACACAATACCGTAATACAAAATACACAGCCAGAACAAAAAAACTGAACCAGAAAAATCATATTTCACCTATATCAGTTCCAGGCACCAAGGATTTTGATTGGTGAACATTGAATTCTAAGAATATTAACCACATGCAAACACCTTGATCTCTTGATTGTGCTGTCCATATAGATATCACAAAGCCTGCAAATAACCAATTTCAAAACTGCTCTCATATTACAGAGGACACTTTTATTTGTTGCTGCTTGTTGGGATGTCAAATGGTAGCAGTCACACAGTGCAGCACAATGCAGTACAAAAATATTCCCCTCCCCAAACTATTATCTTGTTACAAGCTTTAGAAAGCATTTAGAGCTATAATTCATCTTGGAATCTGGCCAGGTCACAAAACACCCTTGGAATTTTAATTGCCCTGATCCCTAGTTTTATTTACTATTTGAAAGGGAGGGCTCCAGCAGCACAGGGTCTATATAATTCCACAAAGGGATGCTGAGTCAGTATTAACACAGGGGGGTAAAAGCCACTGCCAGCTGAGTCATCCACCCAAGCGACACAAAGCCACTTCCTGCAGGCTCATGGGCATTCCTTGGAAGCTTTTACGTAGACTGGGTAGCCCCTTCCACCCTGACTTAGATGATGAGTGACGAAAGAAACACAATGAGTCAAAAGAACAAAACCCAGAAGAAAAGGGAGGGTCTTTGAGAAAGAGCGGTTCTTAGCAGTGATTCCCATGCTGTACAATGAGCTGCACTCACACTTTGATATACATTCTCTCAAATTATTCCATACTTGGTACTACATTATCCATATACAGTATAACTCAGGGTTGAAACGCACCCTGTTGATAATGGGTTGACCCTGGAGTATGAAAACTGCAGTCACTAAGAAACCAAAAACTGTGCTGTGTAAAGACATACATGAATCATAGCACAAGTTCTAATGTAATAAATAGGTTGCAGTTTGCCCATTTCTATTGTGGTCCTAATGTTTTAGCTACCCTTGGACTAAAGATATAAGGAATTCTCTCACTGGACGGGGTCAGCATCAGAGATAGGCACTGTACGGCACATGTTAAAAGTGAACATCCCTGCTGGGGGCACACTGACACCCTCTGGTGCCTCTTGGCCCTGCAACTCCTGCTCCTTGCTGTTGCTGCCTGTTCACCTGCCCTCTTCTGTAATTAAGCCAATGGAGATGGAGAAACCTCCACCCACTTTTCCCAGGACAACTATTCAGATTAGGTCCAGGGAGAAGGCAAATGAATGGGCAGTGATGCCTTGGAAAAGAGGGAAGCTTGTTGACGGCACCTTGCCCAGCGGTCTCCCAAAACCTGGAGCCAGCACTGCTGATGAATCAGAACAAGAGTCCCTAAGTCATGGGTTGGGAACCTGTGGCCCTCCAGATGTTGTTAGATTACAACTCCCATCATCACTGAGCAGCATCCATGCTGGCTGGGACTGATGGGAGTCCATCAACATCTGAGGACCATAGGTTCCTCACCCTGAATGCTCATGCCTCAGGAATAATTAAGTCTTCTTCAGCACAATTGAGAATGTAAGAAATCAAAGCTAAAGCAGATGATAGGAGTCTGCCTCTTGTGGAACCAGCAAGCCACACATCCATAGAACTTGCCTGGACAGCAACAAATCGTTTGAAAAGCCAGAGGCTGCTGCATAAGAGAACAAAGCAGATTCCTTTATACTTACTGATGTATTCAAACTATTTGTAATTAAGCTGAGTTTTTCTAACCTTCATTCAGCTGATATTTTGTGCAGGCATCTTTCTTCACTGGAGGTCGCCATAGTATGGTTTTGAGATCTGAGCAACTGTTCTGTGTCCATCTGCCAAGGTGTGGTTTGTTGTTGTTGTTGTTGTTGTTGTTGTTGTTGTTGTTGTTGTTGTTGTTGTTGTTGTTGTTGTTGTTTTTAATATAATTTTTATTGATTTTACAGATTACAAAAAGAAACTTATATAAAAGAAACACTTTCCTAAACAAATTTTCCACCTTCTTTCCACCCCCCCCTCCCATGGGCCCTCCCCTGCCACAGGAGTCTCCCATGCAGGCAGGCAGTTGAAGATGTTCCATTTTGTAGATGAGTTTATGTCCCCCCCCTCCCCCACCCCCCCCAGAGAGCTCCAGGAGCAGAAAGCAGAGAGACAACCACCCAGCAATCCAAAAAGAAAAAAGCTACACTAAAAGAAAAAAGAAAAAAGAAAATTTCAAAAAAGGAATAATAAAAAAGAAAAAAGACAAAAAACAATAATAAAAACAATCTTTTTCAAATTTACATTGATAAACCATATTTTGTGGGCTTCCCCTACCTCCCCCCTTTCCCAGTTTTCATCCCTTTACTATCCTCTTTAACAGTTTCCATATCTATAAACAACTTACTTTTCCTCTTCATAAAATTTTTAAACTTAGCTAATACCATTTTCACTGAATCTCTTAATCCTTATAATTCATTATCCAATTTTTCTTCCCTTGCCTAATTTTCCCCCCTCAATAGACTTCTTAAAATTTAAATCCCTAAACTTCTTTTATTTTAACTTTTCCCATAATTAGCTCTTACACTCTAAAAAATCCCAATATAACCTTTCTTCCCCAGATTCTGACTACCTCCCTCCAACCCAGCAAGTTCCGTAATCAACAATCCAAATTTGCTCTTGATAATCCGTCCTAATAATTACACTCCCATTTTTCCTTCATCCCACCCCCTTTTTCCAATGTTTTGTCCCCCAGATATCCATGAGGCCCCCCTGAGTTTCTCCCCTTCTTAAGTTATTCATGTCCTTCTCCTTGTGGAAAATCTGTAATTCCATTGGTTCCTGTCGTTCCCTCCTCGAAGGAGGGGTACTCCGCTTCTCTTTTTGTAAAGCAATATCAACTTTTTCCTTGTGGTGTGCTTCATTTTGTGTTGTATTGTCCCAGTCATCATCGTTGTTCTCTTCATGCTCCACGTCAGAGTCCACCTCATTGACCAAATCATCCAAATTGCTGTCGCTATCATTGTCGCTATCTTCCTCCTCCATTTTCATTTCAATATCCTCATCATCTGGAAAATCATATTCAGCAACCTGAATCTGAAATTGCTGCTTTAGTTCTTGCTGTTGAGTCTCATCTCGGCATAGTCCTATTTTTAATTCCCACATGGCTGTCAAAACAATCCGCTGGAACTCAGGCGAGTAACTTTTTGTTGACATAGTTCCGTCTTGTCAAGGTCACTGCTTATTGTGTGGGGTGGAAAATGATCGCTGCTTATTTTCCCAGCCTCAGCAAAGTAGTTGCATTTTCCAATTCCAGATTCACAAAGGTCCAAACCAACATTTCACAATTCAAACATTTCAAAAGCATATACTCCTAGCTTCTTGAGAGTCTAAATAAAGTAAAACTCATTTATAAATCCTCGTCAGCTCGCTGGGTTGTCTGGGCTGCCGGCTCCCGGGGAAACAAAAGGTTTTCCTCTTTCTTTTTCATCATTCTGCAGAGAATCGTCCTTCTCCCCTTTTACTCTGCATCCAGGGGAGAACCTTTTATGTCTTTTGAGGATACCTTTTAAACATTCAATTCATGGCTTCGGGTATTTATTTTACTGTTCCTTAGCTACCGGTGGGAGGGGGTGGCTTCCGTTTTATTTCCCTCTCTCCCAAATCCAAATTAGTCCAGATTAATATTCAAAACAATCCAAATTTGAGAGCTTACTTACAGTCTTAATTTCTAATTCTTTCTTTTGGAAGAATCCAGCGCTCTCCGCCTCCGGCTCGGAGCTTCTCCCCGCTAGAGCGACGATGGTGCTCAAAATGGCCCCCGCGACTTCGACCCTTCTCACTCCGGCGCTCTTACTAGGGCAGCCGGACGGTTGGGGAGTCCGGTTTTGGGATCTGCCGAGCAGTTTTGCCCCCGGGACGCCCGACCCGGGGTTCTATGGGATGCAGCGTTGCTCTCGCTGCCCTCCCTCCTCTAGCAAAGACGGGCTGTCTCGGAGCGAGACAAAAACCCCGCCGATCGGCGCTGGCGCTGGACCGGAAGCCTCTGTTGTTGTTGTTGTTGTTGTTGTTGTTGTTTAGTCGTGTCCGACTCTTCGTGACCCCATGGACCAGAGCATGTCAGGCACTCCTGTCTTCCACTGCCTCCCGCAGCTTGGTCAAACTCATGTTCGTAGCTTCGAGAACACTGTCCAACCATCTGGTCCTCTGTCATTCCCTTCTCCTTGTGCCCTCAATCTTTCCCAGCATCAGGGTCTTTTCCAGGGAGTCTTCTCTTCTCATGAGGTGGCCAAAGTATTGGAGCCTCAGCTTCAGGATTTGTCCTTCCAGTGAGCACTCAGGGCTGATTTCCTTCAGAATGGATAGGTTTGGTCTTCTTGCAGTCCATGGAACTCTCAAGAGTTTCCTCCAACGCCATAATTCAAAAGCATCAATTCTTCGGCGATCAGCCAGCTCTCACTTCCATACATCACTACTGGGAAAACCATAGCTTTAACTATACGGACCTTTGTTGGCAAGGTGCTGTCTCTGCTTTTTAAGATGTTGTCTAGGTTTGTCATTGCTTTTCTCCCAAGAAGCAGGCGTCCTTTAATTTCGTGATTGCTGTCACCATCTGCAGTGATCATGGAGCCCAAGAAAGTAAAATCTCTCACTGCCCCCATTTCTTCCCCTTCTACTTGCCAGGAGGTGATGGGAACAGTGGCCATGATCTTGGTTTTTTTGATGTTGAGCTTCAGACCATATTTTGCACTCTCCTCTTTCACCCTCATTAAAGGTGTGGATTTAGCGATCATATTTAAGGCATTTGGGGATTCAAAACTTGCCCATAATCCAGATAGGGTTATTGTACCAACATAGCCTTTCCAGTCCTGAATTCAGAGATTATCAATCAGTGGGTTGTGACCCAAAGCAGGTTGCAGGCCGGGGTGGGTTTTTTTGTGGAGAAATCACAAGAAACACACCCAGTTGTGTGCCAGGTCAAAAAGTTTATTTTTACACAGAATTAAACTCCAAATACCGGTATAATATGTATACAGTAGTAAACAAAATTACAGTATTATTATTAAGTTACCTATTGACTTTCTAGGTATGCAGTAATTTTTAACAGACAATCACTATATTTTCAAGTCTCAGGATATGCTGCTGGGGGGGAAAATCCAGGGGAGGAGGGTCACCAGTAACACTTCTGCAAACTGTTTCTTTTGTAAATCACTTCAAGATTTCTTTTAATATAAGCCATATAAAATATTATTAAATAAATAAAACAAATAACAACTTTGAAAAGTCTGAGAAACTCTGCCTTAGTTTGAAAACTGAATTAAAATTAGACGAAATCTCTAGCACAGGTACCCGCTAATATTATTTCAGAACAAATGTATCAACAATATTAAGAGATGGCACAATTTGCATGGCTTTGCAGTTAAGTACTGTAGATTGTTTGGATGGGAGTGTAAGGTCCAGTTTCATGTTCCCCATATCTTTAGTGTCTCAAGTTTCATCTAAATTAGGTAACTCCAAGTATGTCAGTCCAAACAGCATTCCTCCTTCTCTAATGAGATTTCTTATTCCCACAGCTTTACCAAGAGATAAAGAGCCTCCCCACCCAGCACACATATTAATTCTCCCTTGATCCTTTCCAGTTCAGTATGAGACTTCTGAAATTCATCACTTTCAAGGGTTTCAGAAGAGCTCAAACTGCTGGATCACCATGAACCACCCAGAAAGCACCAGACTGAGGTTCTCATGACAGCTTCCCATCAGTGCGATAAAGGGTACATAAGCTCTGTTGGATGAAGGCCCAGGTAGTACAGAATCCTGTTCTCACAGAGACCAAGCAGATGCCTATGAGAAACTCACAAGCAGGACTTGAGCACAACAGCACTCTCCCTACTTGTGATTCACAGCAATAGGTATTCAGAAACATTCCACCTCTGATATTGGAAGTATAGTACACAGCCATCATGACTAGCAGTCATTGATAGTCTTATCCTCCATGAACTTGCCTAACCCCCTTTTAATGCCATCCAACTTGGTGGGCAATTAATAATGGCCATTGAACCTGATTTAAACTTTGGACAGCAAAAATGAAAGAACTGCTCCACTAGATCTGATCATAGGTCCATCTAGTTAGCATTCTGTTTCCTGCTAATGGCCAACCAGATGCCCTGGAAGACAAAACATGAAGACAATGGGCAACCTTTGTTGTTTCTCTCCAGCAACTGGTATTTGGAGATATACTGCCTCTGAACAGAGAGGTTTCATTTAGCATACATTGATAACAGATTTATTCTTCATGAATTGGTCTATACAATTGAGAATTTTGAAAAGAATATACTGTATTAACTGGAAAGTAGAAATGGCAGAAATTTCCCCACTTGCTTGCTTACAAACCTTTTAAAAAACTAGGAGAAGTGGTATAGTGTGGCCTGGATCGCATGTCACACTAAGTGAAACCTTGGCTTAGTTTGAACATGTCAGTATGGAATCTCCAAAAGAGGATATCATGGCTGCTTTGCTCCTGGTCAGATGTTTTGCTCTGGTCTGGGCTAAGCCATGTTTGGCTTAGTGTGTCACCAGAATGTGGATTTGTTGTTTAGGTCTCCAGAACAAACCATGAGTCTTCTGGACAAACCCATGTGCTCATGTGCTCACACTAATGTTTATATCAGATGTGGAGCAGGTGCATCTGGTTTGGGGGAATTCAGCTCATGAGGTGAGATGAGAAGACTATCTCAGGTGACAGGGTCCACCCTGGGCAACAGATCCCAATGTTGATCCCTTTGTTCATGATGTAGATCTACCATGACCCCTTCTTCCCTGGCAGGAAGAAATACTGTAGAGCCAAAATTTCTTGGGCTGGCCTTTTCTAGAGGGTATCATGTTGGGGAAACATGGTTTAAAGCAACCAAGCGACACAAAGTACTGCGAGGTGAGGTGAGGTTGAGTTTTACATAAAGAGCAGACCTCCCCATTATGAACGGGGCAGACATGTATTTTTAACTATCTCTCCCACCACTTTTAATTTGGCTTCTGGATATAAGTGTTAAAATAATGGTGGAAAGGAAATCCAACAGTTTATATTTTTCATAGTTAGCAACAGTAAATATTGTGTGTGTTTACACATACAAGGCTTGGAAGTCTCCCTTGAAAAAATAACTGCTGGTCTAAATATGAAATCTGGGGAGAGCTAACTTACCAGCACACACAACCCCAAGGCTGAAAATAAGAGCTGGCTGCCCACCTTACTTTCCATGTAAATTTTACTGAGTGACATGTTGACCCATACTGCAGTCCAGAGAAAGCTCTGCTATATTTAGCTTGGGACAGCCTTCCCAAAGTGCAGCGAGAGGCACAGCAGGTTGAGAGCAACTCTTAACAAGGAATTTAAATAAATTGGCTAATCATATGGTTTTGTTTTTAAAGTTGATAAGATTATAAAGCTGATGAAAACTGAGACCAGAGCTCACTTACAGAGTTTCCAGTCTTTTGGGGTTGTATGAACAGAACCTGCAGCAGGTTTTTAAAGAATAAAACTGGACCTGGCCCGAGACTTAATTTTGAAATGTAGGGCTTGTCCACACTTCCGCTTCTCCTGTGATTTCTAGGCACAGGTCCAATAGGTTTTTCCTTTTCTCTCGCTGCTTTCCCTGGGAAAACCCGCTGTTTACTGCATGAATCCACAGAATCCCAACTGACATTTGTTCTGATTCAACAGTAACCAGCGAGTTTTCCAAGGAGAAGCGACAGGAGAAAATAAAAACCTATCGGACCCATGCCTAGGAATCACAGGACAAGCAAAAGTGTGGATGAGCCCTAAAGAGGAAGGCTTATGTTCCAAAAATGATGCTCAGGGTAACCACTGTAACCCTGGACATGTTGAGGCTCTCTACAGATGCTCAATGGTAAAGAAAATGCACCTGAACCGGCACAGCAGTACATATTCACTCATCATGATTTCACATGATCCAGGGCCCCGGCACTGAAAACAGATGAGCTCTGATACAAATGAAAATCTGTATTTACGGTACTTACTTCAACATGTGGTAAGCTGCACTTGGTAGCCTGCCTACCCATTCTGCAAAGTGGGGCCCTGGACCTCTGCCCTGAAGTCCTGCCCTGACAGCACCTGTAGCTATGCACAGTTTATCATCAGGTGTGGGAAACATTTTGCCCTCTGGATGTTGCTGGACAACTTCCATCTTCCCTGGTCATTGACCATGCTTGGCAGGGCTGATGGGAGTTGTAGCTCAGCAACATTTGGGGGCCCTTTCACGGATCACTGCCTTGTCGTGGCGAAGGGGCTTGAATAGCTCAGAGAAGCTATGAGCTATGCCGTGCAGGGCCACCCAAGATGGACAGGTCATAGTGGAGAGTTTTGACTAAACGTGATCCACCTGGAGCAGGAACTGGCAAGCCACTCCAGTATCCCTGCCAAGAAAACTCCATGGACAAAGACAACAGGCAGATAGAAGTTATGACGCTGGAAGATGAGCCCCTCAGGTCGGAAGGCGTCCAACATGCTACTGAGGAAGAGCAGAGGACAAGTACAAGTAGATTCAGAGCTGATGAAGCGGCTGGGCCAAAGCCGAAAGGTCGCTCAGTTGCGGATATGCCTGGAAGTGAAAGGAAAGTCCAATGCTGTAAAGAAAAATATTGCATAGCAACCTGGAATGTAAGAACCATGAACCTTGGTAAGCTGGATGTGGTCAAAAATGAGATGGCAAGAATAAATATTGACATCCTGGGCATCAGTGAACTAATATGGACAGGAATGGGAAAATTCAGTTCGGATGACTATCATATCTACTACTGTGGGCAAGAATCCCTAAAATAAAGGGAGTGGCCCTCATAGTCAACAAAAGAGTGGCGGAAGCTGTACTGGGATACAATCTCAAAAATGACAGAATGATCTCGATACGAATCCAAGGCAGACCTTTTAACATCACAGTAATCCAAGTTTATGCACCAACTACCAGTGCTGAAGAAAGTGAAATTGACCAGTTCTATGGAGACTTACACCTTCTAGAAATGACACCAAAAAAGGATGTTCTTCTCATTACAGGGGATTGGAATGCTAAAGTAGGGAATCAAGAGATAAAAGGAATAACTGGCAAGTTTGGCCTTGGAGTTCAAAATGAAGCAGGCCAAAGGCTAATAGAGTTCTGTCAAGAGAACAAGCTGGCCATCACCAGATGGGCAGCATCGAAATCAGATTGATTATATTCTCTGCAGCCAAAGATGGAGAAGCTCTATACAGTCAGCAAAAACAAGATCTGGAGCTGACTGTGGCTCAGATCACCAGCTTCTTATAGCAAAATTCCAACTTAAACTGAAGAAAGTAGGAAAACCAATTGGGCCAGTAAGATACAATCTAAATCAAATCCCTTATGAATACACAGTGGAAGTGAGGAACAGGTTTAAGGATTTAGATTTGGTGGACAGAGTGCCTGAAGAACTATGGATGGAGGCTTGTAACATTATACAGGAGACAGCAACGAAAACCATCCCAAGGAAAAGGAAATGCAAGAAAGCAAAATGGCTGTCCAACGAGGCCTTACAAATAGCGGGGGAGAGGAGGCAAGCAAAATGCAAGGGAGATAGGGAAAGATACAGGAAACTGAATGCAGATTTCCAAAAAACTAGCAAGGAAAGACAAGAAGGCCTTCTTAAACGAGCAATGCAAAGAAATAGAGGAAAACAACAGAATGGGAAAAACCAGAGATCTGTTCAATAAAATTTGACATATGAAAGGAACATTTCGTACAAAGATGACCATAATAAAGGACAAAAGTGGAAAGTACCTAACAGAAGCAGAAGACATCAAGAAGAGGTGGCAATAATACACAGAGGAATTATACCAGAAAGATATGGCGGTCTCGTACACCCCAGGTAGTGTGGTTGCTGACCTTGAGCCAGACATCCTTGAGAGTGAAGTCAAATGGGCCTTAGAAAGCACAACCTTGATGGCAGAAAGTGAGGAGGAATTAAAGAACCTTTTAATGAGGGTGAAAGAGGAGAGTGCAAAATATGGTCTGAAGCTCAACATCAAAAAAAACTAAGATCATGGCCACTGGTCCCATCACCTCCTGGCAAATAGAAGGGGAAGAAATGGAGGCAGTGAGAGATTTTACTTTCCTGGGTTCCATGATCACTGCAGATGGTGACAGCAGTCACGAAATTAAAAGACGCCTGCTTCTTGGGAGAAAAGCAATGACAAACCTAGACAGCATCTTAAAAAGCAGAGACATCACCTTGCCTACAAAGGTCCGTATAGTTAAAGCTATGGTTTTCCCAGTGGTGATGTATGGAAGTGAGAGCTGGACCATAAAGAAGGCTGATCGCCGAAGAATTGATGCTTTTGAATTATGGTGCTGGAGGAGACTATTGAGAGTCCCATGGACTGCTGGAAAATCAAACCTATCCATTCTTCAGGAAACCAGCCCTGAGTGCTCCCTGGAAGGACAGATCGTGAAGCTGAGGCTCCAATACTTTGGCCACCTCATGAGAAGAGAAGCCTTCCTGGAAAAGACCCTGATGTTGGGAAAGATGGAGGGCACAAGGAGAAGGGGACAACAGAGGACGAGATGGTTGGACAGTGTTCTCGAAGCTACGAACATGAGTTTGACCAAACTGCGGGAGGCAGTGCAAGACAGGAGTGCCTGGCGTGCTCTAGTCCATGAGGTCACGAAGAGTCGGACACGACTAAACGACTAAACAACAGCAACAACAAACATTTGGGGGCCCCAAGTTTCCTCATGCCTGGTATAGAGCAATTGAAGCATCTTCCTTTGTGCTATTATGGCACAAGCTCAATAACTGTACAAACTTCATGGGAAGGGCTGAGAGTAGCAGGAACAGAGTGTAGGCACTTAATTTTATTAAAGCTCAACAACTTTGTGTGGATTTTCAGTTTTGGGAATATGACAACCCTACTCATTCACATTGCACCATGGCGCTTTGTGAAAGGACAGAGTTGACAGGTCCCTCTTCTCAAGAGGCTCATAATGTGAAAACAGGGAAACAACAGAGGGAAATGGAGGTAGGGATAAATATGGGAAGAATATATGTTTACTTGAATTGTGACTCCAGGGTACTGGAACTAGGGGGTTGTTCCAAAAGGTTTTGCGGCACAGGTGAGTTCTTAAGAGGGATTTGGAGGAAGTTCCTGGCATACAGAGTGGCAAGGCAGAAACTTTTTTCAGGGAGCAGGAAACCTCTGGATAAGTGAGAGTCGTTAAACTGGAAAAGTAAAGGTCACAGGCCGGGATGTCAGCTAAGAGATAAGGATTGGGTTGCATGTCTGTGGAGGGTTTTGAAGGTAAATATGAAAGGCTTGTGCCTGATCTGTGAGTGGACAGAAGAAGCCAATGTTGGGTCTGAGGGGGGTGGGCAAGGTGAAACAATGGTGGATTACAGAGCAGAATACTCCAGTAGTCTAGTGACAGATGACTAGGACATGGATCTTATAAAAAGTGGCTAATTCCAAATAGCATCTCTGCCATGCAATTCTAACACCATATTTTTGTGCTGCATTGCACATGTCATCCTAAGCTCTTATTTGCAGGCAGGCACAGCAACTTGTAAGACAAAAATCAAAAGTGAGGCTTTTGAACTAACAGCATTCAGGGCTGTAAGTCAAGTGCCCAAATCACACATGGCACCAACAGAGAGGCAAGCAAACGTACAGCAATTTTGGAATAATACAATCCTGACTCAGAATCACTCAACTGCAGTGTATGGCACATTTTTCTCATTTCCTATCTGCTTAATTGTACCTTTTTAAGTCCCACCATCTTCCCCATAGGAACCCTGCTTAGGACCCAACATTACTATTCTAGTCAAGTAATACTTGATCCAAATCTCTTGTTGTAAGTATATGGTACCTGAAATTTCACCTGGTGTGGTTAGTTTTGATTGAACACATAAAGGTCAGAAGTTTCTGTTCCCTAAATGAGTTTAGAATAACTGACTGATGGAGTCAGGTTACAGATGCAGTTATTTGCTAATGCGCCTTGCAGATTTGCTCTGTAACAAAATGGAGGATTCTTGTCATTGCCGACATTACTTCATTCATTCATTCATTCATTCATTCATTTATATAACAATTAATTGCCAAGGTGGCTTCTAAGCCGTTTACAAGTATACAACCAATTACAAAAAACCCACATAATTAAATACACAATAAAACAATTTCATCATAACATTAAAATAAACACGCAGAACCCCATCTTCATGTTGCCACAAGATGACAATCATCAGGCTGCGGTACAACTGACTAGGTACCCACTTCAGCTGCAATACTGCAGCAGTACACAAACAATATTATGACACTCAGAGAACTCCAGATGTGCTGCCAGATAGATGTCTAGTGTTTTCTGAATTGGCTGGCAGCACTTTTAGAAACATTTGAAGAGGAACTTATGTTGTACAAAAGCACAGCCTGCACAAGTGCTCTTGTATAACTTCCCCTTCAAAATGTGATAGTTAAGTACTGCCAGTTGAATACAGACGGGATTTCACATACAGCAGGTGGCATTTCTTAACATCCAAAGCCACTCTTAAATTGAACATTTGCTTAGGTCCAACTGAACCTGGACATGACATTGCTTTGGGGGATTTCTGGCATCTGGAGGTCCAGATGCTAGCTTTTTGGCTCTAGAGACAGTAGTCTTCATGGTGAACTTTGGGGAAAACCGTATGAAAATCTGACTCTGGGAAAGGAAACGCCAGCCTGGCCTCAGTCAACAGCAAGAGAAAAAAGCAATTTGAAGGGTTCTTGATTTTTCCATCCCTGCCAACAAAAACCCCAACCCACTCAGTACCAATTATTCTGGGACTTCCAAGGCAAGAAGGAAGACATTTTACCACTGGCCAAAAGGATAAGGGCCACAAGATAGTTGCATCACCTCTACCCAATCAAAAACATCAGCAAGGAAATACCAGTTCAGTCCCAACTGGATAAAAATGCTTGCTTGCAGTTTACTATGTTGTTCTGGCTTTGTCAAACTGATCTCCATTTCTGTGTTGTGATATTTTATATGGAAGTGTGGTTTCTAAATACTTAAATTAAATTAAATACCTATCCTGCTCACTCTCCTTCCCTTTTGTGTCTTGTCTTCTTAGCTTGTAAAGCCATCTGAGAGCATGGCCTGACATTCTTTTATTTTAATTGATGTGAGCTACTGTGGGAGATAGCATGGGTGTAGCCAGGATTTTTGTTAGGGGGGCAGGCTTTATGTTATGGGTGGGCAGAACCTAATTTAGTTAAGTATTTTATTGATTTTTATTTATTGAGGGGCTGCCCCTTCCTGCCCCCCTTGGCTATGCCCATGGGAGATAGTAGTTGTCAAATACAAACTCACTGAAAAATTGGGAAGTGGAAGCTGGTGCATCTCGGCATACAGGGCACAATTAGGCAGGTCTATATCTAGAACAATGATAACAGGTATTTTTCTTTTCCCCTAAATATTTAGGCCTTCTTCACATGTTATACAGCAACAAATCCAAGTTAGTCAGTTCCTGTGTACTCAAAGTTCCCAGGCAATTTTGTGTGTGTGTGAGTGTGTGTGATGCTCACATCTTGCATGTGTGCAACTGCAGGAAACACCAACATAGCACCAATGTTTTACAGAGCAATTGTAACATCTAAAGCTGCCCCCATTTGAGGTTCCCAGACACATATGCCGTGATTTTGAGATAGGTGTATGCACATGCATATGATGGCCACATTTTACATGTTTTCTGCAGCAAACAGAAACACTGCAGCAAACACTGTACAGGACAGGTGCTTCCCACAGCAACTATAGCATGTGGAACTGATCTGATTACATTAGACGTTGCAGGTGCTGCCTGCCTTACAACCATAACGACTAGACAAGAAACAGTTTTCGGTGTCAAAACATAAATGACAATGAGAAGGAAAGAAACAAATTAAGCTGCCTTACACTGTGTTACACAATTGGTCTGTTGAGTTCAGTATTATCTACTCTGATCAACAGCGGCTCTCCAAGGTGTCAGCCAGAAATAGATCTTTCCCAGCCCTGTTAACTGGGACATGCCAGGGATTGAATCTGGGACCTTCTATATACAAAGTGCATATGTACCATTGAGCTATGGTCCCTCCCCCCGAACAAAAAAACTCAAACATATAAAGCAAAACTAACACCATTATGTGCACCATGGACACCCTACAACTTATCATCTCAAGAAACTAAATTTGTCATTAGAACTTTTGGTAGTAGTGTCTGCATCTGGAGGTACTACGTGCTCCATGGGTGTTAATCCTTTCTTAGAAGTGGTTGTTATGCTATCCTGAAACACACACCATGCATTACTTCAGTAGGATTTCATCCTAATGCCACAACATGGCATAGGAACCTGGTTGAGTGTGACACTTTCACACTAACACCCTAATAATCCTCACACTAGTGCTCTGCTATTAGCTTTGGCTCCAGTGCAGAAAACTTTCCAAAGAGTTTCAGAGGATTTCTCTATTTTTAAAAACTTCCTGGATACCCAACCCAGGGATTTCTCTAAAACAAGAGGAGTGAGGAACTTCAGGCTCATAGGCCAGGCCTCTCAATCCAGTTCTTGGGATTCTGCCCAGGCCACATCACTTCCTGGCTGTTTCCTGTGCCTTCCTTAAGAGCTTTTGCCCAACTGGAATATGTGCTTGAACAGCAATAATGACTCCTGCTTGCCTGGATGAAGAGGTGTGTGTGACAATACAGAAACGATTGGCATTTGCATGGCTAGAAAGAGGTCTACCATACAAAGGTAAGAGTCACAGCCATTGCTTCACCCACTCTTGCCTCTGACCCCACCCAACACTGGCCCCTGGCCCCAGCAGCTCTAGCCTTCATTGCCAATTCATAGCATTAACCACAACACCAGACTAGGCATCAAACAGCTTATCCCACATGGCAGACTGCAGTAATAGAAACACATACTGTAGTTGCTGTATTCTCCAGGAAACAGGAGATCTAAGCAGAGAAACATTTACACTTTCCTTGAAGTAGCAGTAAAGGTTTGCCCACTAAACTCAAAAGCTACAATCAGCACAAGGAAACAAAATCTCAAGTTACAAAATGATAGGCACAGAGTCAATCAGCTGCCAAGCCTCAGCTCTTAAGTGCTGGTGGTGGATCATGAAAAAAAGGAACATTACTCCCTTTGAGAATTTTCTCAAGGTCTCTTTTGGAATCATCAGACTTGGTTCACAAGTTGCCATAGATCTCAAATGGTATGTGGGAAGATTCCAGGTCCCACTGTGATGTATTTGTTTAGGGAGAGAGAGAGAGAGAGACAGAGAGAGAGCGCAAATTGGAGGCAGATAACTGTTTAGTATTTCTTTTGCACTGTCAAGGGTTTATTTTCTCCTTTTATAAAAGGTAAACCGAGCCTAAACAAGAGTGGGAGAACAGGCTTGCCAAAATCCTCTGGGGAAGCAATCTAAGTTATATCTGCTGGAGGAAAACTGTGAGCAACCAACCATGGTCAGCCCAAAACAGGCCAGGAAATGCTGCAGCAGCAGCAGCCAGAACCACAACTTGAGCCTGACCACATATCAACCAGGGACACAGAATACCGACTGAAAGGTTTAAATTTAGACAGGTAAACAGGCAAGAAGGAAGAGTGTTGACACCTATTCGGGCTTAGCCAGACAGCCAAGATGTGTGACTCAAGTAGCAAAGACTTCAAGAGCAGTGGCAGCTGGTGGCCCCTGGGGAGTTCCCAATCCCAAAGTGTGGTCCATGGTCCACCAGTGATCCATGAGTTTCATGCAGGTGGTTCACAGAAGCAACTCTGAGGAGTGGTGGAGCTACGTGCATGTGAAAAATGTGTGTGAAGAATGAGAGGCACAGGGGCTTCTTCTTCATTCTTGGAATCTGGTCAGGACTGACCAGAAGTGATGTGGGGAGAAGGCTCTGTCTTCCTCACAGGAATACAGCTGTGGCTGGCAGCAAGATGTGGAAGGTCAAAAGAGGGGGAAAGAGGCTGACAGGGCACTTGAAAGGAGAAGGGGAAGAAGCTGAGAGAGTGAACGCAAGATGGAGTGACTCAAAAGTGGGAGCTGTTAGATAATAATAATAATAATAATAATAATAATAATAATAATAATAGTCAATGTCTAAAAATGGATTTGTGGTTGAAGAAGGAAGATTTTAAATAACCACAATTTAATAAATGATCAAGAAAATAGTAATGAAGATGAAGCAAGAGTAAAGGAAGAACATATCAAGGGGAAATACATCTCTAGAAAGATTTCTAAATTGCATTTTTAGCACTCCTTTTGTTTCTTATTGCATTTTATTGTGTTAGAGTTTGGATCCCATATAATTAAAAACAGTACAACCGCTAAGCAATCGGCACAAAACTCATTAAGTGGTATAGCAAGACCTTTACCAATTTGCAAGTGCTCTGGGGGGGCAGAGTGAGTGTGGAAATATCTGCTTTCCCACTGAGCTATGATCCTTCTCCAACACATTGAGGAGACACACATCTGTGGCAGCCAATCTCCTTCAGTGTCTAGTTAAGCCTAATTCACTGCTACTGGAAACAACAACATTATTATTATTTGTACCCCACCCATCTGACTGGGTTGCCCCAGCTTCCAGCATATGGCTTTCATATCAGTTGCTGTTTTTTTCTTGTCCCCCCCCCATCTTGACTGGAATAAACAGTGGCATTATTTAGCATAGAAGAAAACAGTAAGTGGCATTATAAAACAACTAAAAAGTCCCCCCCCCTATTGCCAATGGTAAGTCAGCTGTGGAAGTCCAAGCAAACAACGCATGTTGGCATCACAGAGACTCTCTGAAAGATTATATACACTTAAGGCTGATGTCTTATCATAGTTCACAGATCCTTCCCTTATTTTGAGCATAGGATCTTTCCTAACCCTGCTATCAGAGGCCTTTTATAACCGGAGATGATGAAGACAATGTGGCAAGGTCATGCTTAAAGTGTGTTATTGTACTGCAACCAATATCGTGTTGATATTTATGACATCCTAATCATAGTAGTAGTAGTAGTAGTAGTGGTGGTGGTAGTAGTATTTCATTTATTTATATTCCATTAAAGCCAAAATAGGCTTCTAAACATTTAACAAATATAAAAACCAATTACCTGTACGTACATACATACATTAAAATGTAACCATTCACAATGAAAAATCACAATATAACAATTCCATTCAAACAGCACAGTAATTAAAACAGGAGATTCAGGTCAAGAGATCAAGGGAATACCTATGTAAAACAGATGCATTTTCAATAGTCACAGAATGCCAGTATATATTGGGGGGGGGTGTCTCTCATATTTCAGCATGCAATACATTCAATAATATTGGGGCCACCACTGAAAAAGCTCATTTCCGTGTCACAAGCCAATGGGCCATGGCAAGATTAAGATCAACCAATGGAATCTGAAAAATGTCCTTGCCAGCCAGTGGAGGGGAAGTCACTGTTTCAGGTAACCTGGTTGAGTGGTTTATGGCCTTATATGTAAATAGCAAGACCTTAAAACCAGTCACTAATAAGCAGCTAGTGGAAACCTGTTAGCATGGGTGTTCAGAAAGGGTGTTCAATATTTGATGAATGTATTATTGGATTGAAAAATATAACATTGTTCCAGTTTTAAAAGCTGGGTGCAGTTTAGTCAATTAAATAAATCTCAACTACAGTATTTCAATGGGAAAGGTTGAAGTATATACTTTAATTTGCCTGTTGACATTAATGGGAATTACAAAAGTTTAACATTGGTGGGATAGTGGCCATTGTGCCTTGTACAGTTGGAAAATACAATGTCCTGGCAACAAAAGCAGTGCATTAAGGGGAAACACAGAGATTGTGCACACAGCATGTGCAAAGCAAAGTGCAGATTTGATTTAAAAAAATATCAGTGTTTTTCACCAGAAAAATTACCATGACCTGGCTTAATATAAGACAGTACAACCTTCTGATTTTGAAAATCAGGAACTGGAATTACTGTGTATAGTAGGTGGCTTAGACCGTCTCAAACCAATGCGGGTGGAGGGGGTGTCAAAAGTGCAGAGAATACCAAAAGAAAAAAGAGGAGGAAGAGTACACAAAACCTTTAAAACTACATCACAGTTAAGGGTTAATATCACAAAATGGAAACACAGAGCAAGTCTGAAGGCAGCCAAAGGAGATGTGCTGTATAGTATTACATCTACTACCAGATGAACTAAGAAGGCAGGCACTCCTTCCTAATAGAGAGGAATCTCTTTCTGATACCCTTGGGCACAGAAGCATAAGAGATGAAGCCTGGGAACGCAGGAAATCTGGGGCTGGAGTAAGGCCAGGCTGCCTGTCCAATTCTGCCTCCTACTCTGAATTGGCACTTGGATCTCACAAAGTTTCCCTCTTCATATACTATTCCAATTTCTTCGACAGAAGAAATGAAAACCTGCTTTCATTAATTGCTGGCACATTTACTTCCATGTTCCACATACTCCCCCCCTTTTAAAATCACATTAATTTTCTCAGTACCAAATTCTTAAATTTCTCTATGTACAGCTTTGCTTTCTCTCTCTTTTTGCCACTTAGCCCCTTGGTTACTGAAAAAGAAACCCACCTTAGTTTGACATGAACTACATAAGCTGATATATATGCACAGAGCATATGTATGCACTGATGAGATATACATATGATGTTCAAAAAGGATGGCAACTGGCAGCCTGGGAGTGAGATCTGTCCCACAAAGCAACTTAGTCTAGTCCTTGGAAATGTTTATCAGAATGATTAGCCCTGTCTCCGCTGGAATGATAGACAAGTTCCTACACATATTTTCCTGGCTGAATGGAGAATTAAAATGCAACTGAGTGTACTGTATTCCCAAACCCAACAAAGGAGCCAGAAATGTATGTGCAGCCCAGTAAACAATGCTGGAATTCTGCAAATCACCTATTGAGGAGAGGGTGCAGGGGGCTGGATTCAACTCCTACTTTCCCACCCAAAAGTTGGTTGGCAGGAATTCTGCTTTTCTTTACTTTCCAGTCAGGTTATAGGTACACAGGCTCAGCCATTTCACATATAGGTTACTGGATTAGGACCCTTGATAGTATATTTAAAGTGTTGAAAGGAAGCAAGGTTATCTTTCTTTTTCCTTCACAGCCTGATATTTGAGGAGCTGTCACTTAAGCTGCAATCCTATGCATACTTACCTGAGAGAAATTAGCCCCACTAAGATTTCCCTTTTGTCCTTTATTATAGCAATGACAAACCTGGACAGCATCTTAAAAAGCAGAGACATCACCTTGCCTACAAAGGTCCGTATAGTTAAAGCTATGGTTTTCCCAGTAGTGATGTATGGAAGTGAGAGCTGGACCATAAAGAAGGCTGATCGCCGAAGAATTGATGCTTTTGAATTATGGTGCTGGAGGAGACTCTTGAGAGTCCCATGGACTGCAAGAAGATCAAACCTATCCATTCTTAAGGAAATCAGCCCTGAGTGCTCACTGGAAGGACAGATCGTGAAGCTGAGGCTCCAATACTTTGGCCACCTCATGAGAAGAGAAGAATCCTTGGAAAAGACCTTGATGTTGGGAAAGATGGAGGGCACTAGGAGAAGGGGACGACAGAGGACGAGATGGTTGGACAGTGTTCTCGAAGCTACGAACATGAGTTTGACCAAACTGCGGGAGGCAGTGGAAGACAGGAGTGCCTGGCGTGCTATGGTCCATGGGGTCACAAAGAGTCGGACACGACTAAACGACTAAACAACAACAACAACAAGATTTCCCTGCTGAATATACATTATGCAACTTGTGCTGATCACCTATTCAACCCTATTTCAAACCCCCCCCCCCCCAAATAAGGCTGCTCATCCAGCCACCCCCACCTGAATTGCATGGGAATCCGAACAAATGTAAAAGTTAAACAGAAAAGGTATCTATGAAAATACACACAATTCAAGAAGCTGGAGTTGGACAATGCAGAGGTGCACTTTGAATGCTCAAATGGCACACCTGCAATAGAAAGTGAAAAGGGAAGGGCAAATCCCAGGGCCAGAGAAATGTAAGATGCACACACTGCCAAATTCTTATGCTAGGAGTTATCCTAAGTCAGGCATCCCCAAACTGCGGCCCTCCAGATGTTTTGGCCTACAACTCCCATGATCCCTAGCTAAGAGGACCAGTGGTCAGGGATGATGGGAATTGTAGTCCAAAACATCTGGAGGGCCGAAGTTTGGGGATGCCTGTCCTAAGTATTATACAACCTTAATCAAACAGAAGAATATGTGGACAGGTCACAGGCTACTTGGTCTCATTTTATCCTGTCTTAAGGTACAAGTTGCACTGGGTCAGATTTGGCATGTGTGAGTATTTATTTGAATCAAAAAAATACAAAAGAGCTGGGGTTTCATTCATAAACAAGAATAAAATCTACAGACAGAACCTGTAAAAATGATGCCTGGAATCTGGATTATGTTAAACAAATGGTTGAGTACTGCACAACTATTGTGCCAAACAGCTGTACTTGTAGAAAATGTTCCATTTTTTCCATGATATTCAAAGCACTGCTGTATGATTCCACAGAACACATCACACCAGACCATGTCACTGCCACACATCCACTGCTTAGAGGTAAAAGTAATTTTACAAGTATTTAAACTGCAGTATGGATATTTTAAAAGCCCAAATTTGGAATAGTTAATTCATTTCAGTAGTTTGCACTGTTTTTGGTTGAAACCAGTGGATTTCCAGAACGCATCCCACAACCAAGGCAGCTCCATACCTTTTTTTACGTAACTGGCTTTGCAACACTCCAATACACAGAGGCCAGGATAGGTGTCTGGAAGGGAGCTGGAGAACACAACTAGACAAAGGTACCCACAGGCAGAACAGGATCTCAGAAGTTTTCCTAAAGGAATGGAGTTTTCCCCTTGCTGTAGAAGTCACCACCTGACTTTGTCTTCTACCATTCACAGTGCACCTCTCTGAAACTAGAAGACTCCACACCTCCCATCTTCTATAATTGCTGGTCATCTAGACTTTACATAACCACCAAGGAAACACCCTCAACAGATGTAAAAAGTTCTCCTCACCAAACACACTGGCCTGCCATCAACTATAGGAGAACAAAACAGACTGCAGGCCAGGAGCATTGAAGATGCAAAAGACTAGGACTAGACACAAATGCTAGATAAATAATAGTGTGGCAACTTAAAGGGGTTTAGGCCAAGTTGTCTGTGAAATGGTAAAGCAGTGTGTTTTCTGGACTTGCACCATTATAGGTTGCAGTTCTGGCCTCATAGGATTAAACCCTCCTCCATATAAAAAATCCACACAGCAAGAAAAAGGTCTGGTGGAAGGGTTCTACCTCAACTGGTCTCCTACGGTATGTGCAGAGAGCTATTTTTGTATAGAGGAGCAGAGAACTTGCAGTCCAAACTGGAACAGCATAAACACAGGTTTGTCACCTAATTGAGTACTAGGTTCAACTGGTTTATTGTTGGGTGAGCTTTTTGTAGGCAAAAGTATACATAGTTCAGGAGCATAAGTGGGAGAGGTATGAAGACCCTAATATCGTGTACTACCTCAATAACTTCAATAACAAATCAAGGCTACTTGTTATTCCTATTTAGGAAAGTTGGTTCCACCTGCAGCACATAGTTACATTCCTACATGGAGTGTTAACCACATGATTTATAATTAGGTCAATTAGTTAAGAATACAAATACACGTGTCTAGTCAGATTATAGATATAAAATACACACACGTGTGTACATGTATGTATGTATGTGCTATATCTATATCTATCTATCTATCTATCATCTACGAGAGTAGGTGTTAATATGTTTGCATTATGTCTCTGTGTGAAATAAGAAGCTGTGTAAGTACAAGTGTGGCAAAAAAGAACAGCAGTATGTTGGGAGTATGAGAACTTGCATTGCTAAGTCAAATGTACCATAGTCTGACCTTCTAAAAGCCACCTAGAGAATGTAAATTTAATAAACAATAATAGTATCACTTGAACATAATAATGGTAAATACAGGACAATAATAGAGGTACCTGTATATATTGAACCCCAGTCTGATTTACGGTCAACATCCACTTAGCTTTGTGTGGTTGAGTTACTGTGGTACACATTACATGTGGCTAGCACTACAAACAGATGCATTTCCCCTTTGCAACACAATGGATTAGGGCCAAACTACGCATGATGCAGGATAACTGTGACTGGAACGCCCAGCATATTTCTTAAAGTTCAAAAACAGCTGTGAGTACAATGGAAAGGCTAGGTTGTGGTAGTGGAACTGGGGAAAAGAGGGTGTTTAACCTTTCCCCTTGTGCCATTTTCCTGATCAAAAGATCCCATCCTGAATCAATTTCCTCACTTCTGGCTGCTCTTTTAAGCTCTTTTTAAGCTTTTAAGCTCTAAAAAGAGGCAGGACTCCAGATCTTGTTAAAACTTGATGAGCTAAAGTTGGCTTCAAGAACAGTGTTATCAGCCCTGGCTTCATGTGGCCACTACCTGTTAACAAATAGAACTGTCTTCAACAGAGGCAACTGAGACATTGAATTGTAGAGTTGAAAGAGACCCTGAGGGTCATCTAGCCCCACCCCCTGCAATCCAGGAATCTCAACTAAAGCATCCATGACAGATGGCCATCCAACATCTGCTTAAAAACCTCCTTGGAAGGTGAGTCCACTACCTTCCAAGGGAGTCTGTTCCACTGTCGAACATCTCTTACCGCCAAAGCTCCTCCTGATGTTCAGTCACAATCTCCTTTCTTGTAATTTGAAGCCATTGGTTTGGGTCCTAGCCTCTGAACGAGCTTGCTCCATCTTCCAGCCCTTCTGATTTTAGAATATAGCCATATCCCCTCTTCTCCAGGCTAAACATCCCCAGGTCCCTCAACAGTTCCTCATAAGGCTTGGTTCCCAGTCCCTGTAACACTTTGGTCAGCCTCACTCTCCTCTGCACACATTCCAGCTTGTTAATATTTCTGAAATTGTGGTGCTCATACCTGGACACAATATTCCAGGTGGAGTCTGACCAAGGCAGAATAGAACCCCACAGCTGGCAGGAGTTCTCCAAGGCCTCACACAGAGAACTCTCTCAGTCATGTCACCCAAGAACCTTTTAACCCAGACATGCCAGGGGGTCACCATACATTTAAAGAAAACAGTAAATTGCTTGGTGAGATCTGAGCAAAGGCTCATCTAGTCCACACAGATACCTCTCATACACCCACAAACAGGGCACGAAGACAAGCATAATCTGTCATCAAATGCATCCAGCAGCTGGTTCAGCAGCTGTTTTGGACCATGACTCCCATCTGCCCCTTTGCAGTCCAAAACATCTAGAAGACACCAGGTTGCCAAAGGCTTAAGAGCTGAACTCCGCCTCTGAGATTTCATTACAAACACATTGAGAGCCTCACTTTCCAAGGTTATCTTGCCAATAACAGGCCTTAAAGTACAGGTGATGAGAGAACAGTAATTTAAAGAGAGACTTAAAAGCACCTTCCTTCCACAGTGTCTTCAGAGGATCAGTGCCGCAAGCATCCCTTACAGGATCTGAAGAAAACAGCAGCTGCCCTCCCGAGGTTGCAAGCAGCTCCTACCTACCCATGAGGCACTCAGTTTCCACCTCGTTAAAAGTACTGTAAAGTGCTCAGCGACCACCCAAAGTGCCCTGCATTGGAATGTGGCTGTGCTGGGCAAACTGTTCACCCTGGAGTCTGGGGCTCCACCAGACAGGCTTAAGGGATGCCCCAGCAGCAGCAGAGTAATCTGAGAGCTCACTCAGCTATCCTCTACCTGACAGGATGGCAAAGCACCAGTAAATATACCAGGGGAAAGACTGCTGGAGGCTGTAAAACAAGGTAAGAGAAAGTTGGTTTTCCTTTGGTGGATGAATACTCCAAAGGCTGTGAGTGAAGAGAAGGGATATTTTCCTCACTCTCAACATTGCATTGCAATCCGATTTGTTTTCTTGCTTGGAAGTCCTCCCCATCCACCAGCAATCCCTGAAACAGGTCAACAAAAGCAGGATTTGGAGACTGCTCTTGTGTAAGTTTCCTACAGACTTGAGACTGCAATCCTAGTCACCCCAGGAGTAGACAGGGTTAAGATAGCACTGTATACCCCCCTGAGTTCAGTGGAGCTACTCTCAAGGGGAAATGTTGCCTTAAAAGAATAGATGTTGCTGGAGCTAAAAGAATAGATGTTGCTGGAGCTCAAACCTGCCAGTGTGTCAGGCAGATGCATCCTCCCTCTTGCAAAATTCCCCCCTAGTTTAGTAGGTGGGGATTCTGTCACCCTCCATAAGGATGCTGGACTGCAGCTGCCAATAATCATTCCTGATCATTGGCTACGCTGGCTGGAGGGGCACAGGTTACCCACCCTTGTTCGAGCAAGTCTCACCAATGTAGCGACCAGCCCTCGGCAACAGAAGCGCGCTGTGCCAGCTCGCCAAGACGCTCTTTCCCCGCTACAACTCGTTCATGCTAAAAAAAAAAAAAGTGAACTCTCCTCCTCCGCTTGAAGCAGGGCTAAAATCCGGCCCGGGCCGAGACACCAACCAGTACGAGCTTTTCAACGCGTCTCCGCAGGAGTTAAGTCCCGCCGAGTCCAATGGGACCCCTGGCCAGCGCGCCAAGAGCCACAGCGAGCGCAAAGCCCGCCCTCCGCCACAAACCCGCTCCTTGTCCGGCTGCGGCAGCGAGGCGCTTCACCCCGGTCGGGGCCCAGGGGAGCCGGGACACGTGTTTGCGTCTCTGCAGGGGCAAGAACGCGTGAAGGCGGGTTCTGAGGGAGAGGGAGCTTTGTTTCAGCTAAAAATAGCAAGGCGCGCACACTTCCCTCCCCACAACTCCCAGTTAGGGAGGTCAGGCGCCCGGGCTCTTCGGACGGGGCTCCTTCTTTCTTCCCCCCAGCGCCCCGGCGGTGACAAGAGCGCCTGCCCGGGCCCTCCGGCGCTCGCCCTGCGAGGGGCGCCCCCTACCTGCATCTCTGCGCTTTCCAACCCCGCGACGTCGACAGCTGCGGCAAGTTTGCCTCTCCGTGTGTGCGAGTGTGTGTTCTCGCCCCGCTCGAGTTAGTCCCGGCGCGCTGCGCAGGCAGCAGGTGAGTCGCCCTTTGCAGCGCGGGGCCAGGCAAGGTCAGCTCCGGGGCCACCGGGGACGAGCCCCCGCGCTCCTCTCCAACGGGCAGGATGCACCCCTCTCCGCTCGCGCGCTTCTGGCTGGCCGGCTGCAGCAGCAACAGGGGCAATAGGCATCCACCGTCGCCGAAGCTCCCTCCCTTCTGCCCGCGGCGGCTGGCTGGCTAACGCTCTCGCTTTCTTTCGGGCTGCTGCTGCAGAAGGAATTTTGCACCAGACAACTTTTAGGCCGGGAGGAGTTTTGACTACAGCGGCGACAGTAGCAGCAGCAAGACGGCGCCGACCGTAGTGCAAAGGGTCGGAGCAAGGCGAGTCGAACCGATCCCGGGGGCTCAGGCAGCAACCTCCGCCCCGCCTCCCCCCACGCCCCGCGCCCGCCTCTCCCTCCCAAGCACCCCCCTCCTACCCGCCCCGCGCGGCAGCGGCGCCGGCGATGGGCACCACCCCGGGTCAATCCTCCTCAACCCCCCTCGCGACATACACCGTGGATATAGCCCTCGCTGCCATCCTGTCTCTTCCAAACGCAGCCCGAGAGTCACCCCTCCTCGCCACTTTAGATTGCCACCATTCTAGCTGGCGTGGCGACACTGCTGTCCCGAGAAGAACTTCATAGACATAGACCTTCCTTTTCATTAAAGCCCCCTGACCCCTTCGCTCTCCCCAGTCTTCCCTACTAATCTCCTCTCTCATCCTCTCCTTCCGTGGAACACCCCCTCTTCCTTCTGCCTCATTCCCCTCTCTCCAAGATTCCACTTGTCCCTTCCACTAACATACCATCCAATCCATCACCAGGACACATCTCACCCCCACCCCGCACCCCCATATGAGTCCCTTGATGCAGACACATGCTAAAAGTTGACACTTCAGTGCCTTTCACCCCTTGTTCCTCCCTGCTCAGCTGCTTCAGAGGAGCAAAAGGCAGATGACCTGCTCTTTCACTGCCCATGCAAATACACACTGCTGTAGAGCTTTGCAGTGCCTTCAACTCCATTGGAAAAGCAGTCTGCAGTCCAACATTATTCACTTCACAGGAATAATATACAGGCTCTTAAAAACTGACTTGGGAGGCTTCAACTGTTTCAGGAACAGGGAATCCATGATCTGGGATGGGATGAGATGGGAGTGGAAGAATGGGGCTCTAACAGGTGGTGACAATGCTTTTGTGGCACCATAAAGGAGGCAAGAAAAAAGAAACACCATAGTACAGCTGCATCAACACAACTGGACACCTTCATCTGCCCCAGCTGCAACAAAACATGTCTTTCTCATATCTGTTTCTACAGCCACAGCAGATGCTGTAACTCTCCAATGGTTTGACTTTACCCCTGAAGGCGCACTCTTTCATTGTTTCCAGAGACAAACAGATGCTAACCAAAGACTTACAAATTTATTCTGGCATAATGTTTTGTGGATATTACCTATAGGTTGACATGGAGATGTGTGGGTGGTGGATAGGATTGTATGCAATGGCGTCAAATGGCAATGAATGTCTGTGGCAATTCAATCAAAGCTTAAACATACACAGAATAAATACGTTCGCTACTCATTACAGCAGTAATTGAGGATAAACATAAGCACTCCAGTATCCCTAGTCAAGCAGTGTCCCTAGCAAAGGAATTGCCCATTTTGAAGCTGGGATTGTAATACAGTACAAATAATTTAGGTGGAAGAATAGCTTTGTCTACTTGCCTACAAATGAGGAACTACAATGATAATGGAGCAGGAATTTCAATCCCTATCTGTCAACCTAATATTAAGAACATAAACATAAGAAGAGCCTGTGGGATCAGGCCAATGGCCCATTCAGTCAAGTGTCCTGTTCTCACAGTGGCCAACCACTGGGAAACCCATTGCCTATGCCCTATGGGAAACCCGCAAGCAGAATCTGAGTACAAGAGTACTCTCCCCTTGTGTGGTCTCCATTAAGCAAAGTTAAATGACTAAGTTGTGCTATGCCAGCTAACTCTTGCAGCCTCCATCAGAAATAAGTACCCCTGAGTTTAATGAGCCTTACTTCACTTATGGATAAGATTGTCAGTGGCATCAGTTTGAATGCTGTGCATTTCTGTTCTGATCTCACTTGCCACTGATTTTTTTTGTCTGGTATCAATGACTATCTTTAAGATTGTAAAATATAAGCAGAGCACATCTATTACCATGTGTGGGCCCTACTGTAGTAGAAGCAGATGTTTCCTTGCACTCCTGTCCATGTGTTCCCCACTGTATTGTGAGTGTGAATTTTGACACTAGCATTCTTTTCTATGGACATTCATGTGTTTTGCAGCTTGAATTCCTGGCAGTGACTCCTGTGGCACTGTATCAATTTTCATCCAAGTACTTCAACTTACCTAGATGGTGGATAGGAATTGTATTTGTTTTCTCGTCGCTCCAACAAGCATTATTGATCTCACATGATGCTGGTGCCACAAACACTCATTAAAAGTGTCCCAAGAGGATTTTGCCCACCATCGATACCCTAGGACTTAACACTCCCCTTTGCTGGGGAAAGAAACATGACACTTCCTGAAGCAGGGATAGCCAAATTTAAAGGGAGAAGCACCAGCCATATTGCATGGAACTGCAGTTGCACCAATACTTGCAAATTGCTCCAGCCAAATTGCACTGGTTCCAGTTCTATAGTTCAGATATGTTGCCTGAATATGGAACTGGAATTCCGGTACACATACACAAACAAATAGTTCCTTCAGTAGCACCTTAAACTGAAGGAATTTTAAAATTTTGTTTCGACTCAGACCAACACGGCTACCTACCGGTAACAAACAAATAGGCGTATCTTTGCTTAGGGGATACTGATCAGTCTAGCCTCTTGTGCTGACTGGGAAGTATCTGTTCCCTTCCATATGTGTGTGACAAGAAGAATGCAGTCCTAAGAACATCTGCAGTAAAGTGTACTATTGAATTCAGTGGCACTTGCTTTCTGGTAAATTATTAGAGACGTACTGTGGCTATATCTAGAAATCCACCAGTATAAGGCATACAGTGCTGGGCACTAGACAAATAACTTCCATCTATGCCTCAAGAACGTACACATAAGAGCCAACATGAATACCAAAAGAGTAGCACATGGAAGCAATGAGGCAATAAACTGGGCAGCTGAAGAGCTGATCCATTCATTTTATTGTCTCTCTGACAATAGTAATCTGCTTTTCAAGACCTAGCTTGGGCGTCTACATTCTGGCACATGTACTGTGAAACATTTCCATAAAGCAAGAAGAGTTTGGAGAGGGAACTCCCCTGATATATATATATATATATATATATATATATATATATATATATATATATATACACACACACACACACACACACACACAGAGAGAGAGAGAGAGAGAGAGAGAGAGAGAGAGAGAGAGAGAGAGAGAGAATTATAGTAAAATGCATGAAAGGGAAGAACACCAAGCACTGGGCAGGATGCCGAACTCTAGTGGTGCCAGGATTTACATAGTGAAAACAACAATCTATGCTCAAGTGCAGTGATTAACAAATACAGCTAGCCAACTCTGCCCTTGCCTCCACATCTGTTCCTCTGTAGATAGTTTCTGAGGAGGTTACACATAAAAAGCACCATGATCCATGGGTAACATAATTTGATACCAGCCTCTCAGGTCTTAAAGAGGCAACCAGGTGTCAAATTCAACAGAAAAATATATTAATTGTGCATATATCCAAACAACAGGCCATCATGATAATCAAATCATCCCTATAGGCTACTGGTCTTCAACTGGTGGGTTGGAACCCACCCGTCGGTCATAGCCTGATCTAAGGTGGGTCACAACAGGAGCACTACCAGCATGCAAATATATGGGAAGAGGTTATATTTATGTTTATTCTATATCTAATACCTGAATTTCCAATTCATCTTTCTTTATTATTATGAAAAGTGTGTAAATGATTCACTCAGGTCCTACTTGAAGGTTCCCATGGGCATCTGGCTGACCACTGTAAGAACAAGAGGATGGGCTAGATGGCCTGATCCAGCAAGGCTATTCTTATAATACAGTGTCCAAGACTTAAAAAGAAAATTATACTGTACTTATATTTACAGATATGAAAACAGCCCCCATACGGTGAAAATTAGCATCCCAGTAAGGGATGGACGCGGGTGGCGCTGTGGGTTAAACCACAGAGCCTAGGGCTTGCAGATCAAAAGGTTGGTGGTTTGAATCCCCGCGACGGGGTGAGCTCCCGTTGCTCGGTCCCAGCTCCTGCCAACCTAGCAGTTCGAAAGCACATCAAAGTGCAAGTAGGGAAGGTAAACTGTTCGCCAAAGCAGCTTTGTCATGCTGGCCACATGACCTGGAAGCTGTATGCTGGCTCCCTCGGCCAATAACGCAAGATGAGCGCCGCAACCCCAGAGTCAGTCACAACTGGACCTAATAGTCAGGGGTCCCTTTACCTTTAAGGGATGAATAAAATCTTTTAATAAACTTGGATTTGTTTGTTCCTTCTTTCAGTCTTCTAACACGTTTTGTCAACAAGGATATTGTCCAGATCCAAGCCTATCCAACATAGACCTAACAGCAGACAATGTCCAGAAAGTTGCAATTCAGATTCTAGCTGGAATTAACAGACACGTGTTATCATTTTGCAGTCTTCTTCCAACATTTTAAAAGAAGTTTTTGGATTTTGAATGTAGGCAGTAGTATCCCTGATTTTCTCCAGAATGTCTTTCCAAAATCCAAGAATCACTGAACTTGTTCGAAACAAATATGCCATCCTTGTTGCTATAGTTTGACAATGGTATATTTCTCTTTCTGCCCATTTTACTGTTCCCCTTTCTTTTCTCCAAATCTCTTCAAGAGTGATCTAGCTAAGTTGGACCAGTTCTGTACTGCCTAATACCAGCCTTCTGGCATAGCAGAAGGGTAGGGGGAACTGTGGCCCTTCAAGAAGTTATTGGACTACAGCTGTCTTCAGTCCCAGGCAACTGGGACAGATGGGACTTGTAGTCCAACATCTGAAAGGCCACGGGTTCCCCACCCTTCATGCAGCACCTCTGTCATGCATTCAAGTTCAGATTTTTGTTGTTCTTTGGCCATGTTATAAGCTAGAAACAGACCTCAAGACTTGATGCCAAGCATTTCCAGGGTGAAAACTGTTCTTGGTGATCTCAGCCTCCTGAGGCAGAAGGGTGTTCTAATTGTTGCTGGCAAGTTTACATACCATTGTTATTGTTACAATTGGCTGCGCAGATTTTAAACGCCTTCTTTATTTTATAATTTGTAATTAAGGAGAGATGTAATTAGTTTCAATTTTTAATGCAATTAGGGGGCACTGCAAATAAAATTACTTTCTGTTCTAATTGTGCTGTAACTGGAAGCCTCATGCTTGCATGTGTTGCAATAACATTTATTCATATGGATTTCCATCAAGGCCGGCTCTACTGTTAGGCAGAAAGAAGTGGACACCTCAGGCAGCAGATGATGGGGGAAGCAGCAGTGGCAGCTCCAAGGCCAATTCCTCCTTGGAGGACAGAGCTGCATGTGCCACATGGCCTGTCCAGGACCCTCTAAACTACCCTACTGCCCTCAGGTGTGGCGAAGGTTGCAGCTGCCAATGATTTAAGTAAGATGCAGCTGCCAGTAGTTGGTTTCTGTACATAAAATGGGGATGCCATCCTGTCCTTCACCCCAGGTAGCAAAATGTCTTGGGCCAGTGCTGATTTCTATCATCCAAGCTGTTCAGGATAACAAACATGGGGTTGTCCCATTTTATCCTCACGACAAACTTACGAGGTAGGTTGGGCTCAGATATAGTGGCTTACACAAGGCAACCCTTTGAGCATTATGGCTGAACTGGAATTTAATTCCAGCCTTTCCAGCTGAAGTCCAATAATATCCACTATATCAAGAGTGGGAACCTTTGGCTTTCCAGACGTTGCTGGACTCCAAGCCAGTGGCCACTATTTAAGAGTGAAGGGAATGGCAGTCCAATTATCATCTGGAGAGCCACAGGTTCTCCAGCCCTGGTTTAAGCACATATGATGTCATTTGTCCACTTCCCTCCCTCCCTGCCCTTACCTTTCTGTTCTTCTATCATTTTCCCCATTGCCTGCTCCCTGAAGGCAGGGAGACCTGTCCATTTTTGCTTTCCCTGGTATAAGACACTACGTATACGGAAGACAGTTTATTAATTATTTTCTATAACCAGGTTGCATTTAATGCTACTCATACTTACGAGTAGATACATTGAAATGAATGGACACAACCAACTTTGGTTCGTTCATTTCAATCGGCCTATTCTGAGTGAACATTAGTAGGATACAACCCATCATCATCAAGAGCACTGATCAAGGAGACTGGATTAGATAGATGATAGATATTTTCTCCCATCTGTCTCTCAACTCAAACACTGTCTGGGTTCCAAGCCTCCCTTCTTGCTCAATGTAGAACTGCTGATTGTGTGATATTTTTTGAAGAGAATTGAAGGCTTTGTCTAGTTTCCTTCAAAACCTAACATGTTTTCCATCCTTGCCCCCTCTTCGGCAGAACCTCCTCTTTTGTGATACAGCAAAAGGGAAGGGGGGAATCAGTGGGGGGGGGATAGTAACCCAGATTTTCCTTCAACCCCCCCCCCAACCCTTGGGTAAAGAAAGAAGGAGCCATTGTCCTCAGGACTTTATAACCAGAAACATAATAGCTATTATAGCAAATACCAGCTAATTAGAGGGAAACATTGCCTCAGCTTTGCAGTGGCTGGAGCGAGTGTTTGGTGCCAGGTTTTCTCACCCCAAGGTAAATGTGTTTTATGAGATGGGATGTTGGTCTCCATGCATGTCTGCAGAAACTTAACACTTTGGTTCCCAGGCATCTGAGAGGGGAACTTTGTTCACGGACCTGTTGCAGCTTGGCTAAATATTGCCAAGTTCCATGTAAGGCAAGGTATCATGTAGTTTTAAGAACTGTGTGCAGTTGCCAAGTTTTCTGGACCCACAGGCACACCTGGAATTTTGATAAAGTGCTGTAGGCACTTCCTCCTCTGGTGCATCTGCCCCCACCTCCCCCAAGTCATTCCACCCTACAGATAACAGAATGAGACAAAGTTGTTAGCGCACACACACTTTGCTTTTTAGCTGCAGTGAATTAAAATGGATCCTCTTGAATTTGCATGATTTTACATGAGGTCCCCCCACAAAAACCACCATCAGATTATAGTTTACAATCATCCAAGGTGCAGATCCTCTTCATAATTTATACATAAGAAGACAAATCACATCTTATACTGACTGTACTTTTCAGCATAAGAAGAGTCTGCTGGATGATGATGATTGACATTTATATCCTCCAAGGAGCTCAAGGTGGCATACATACGTCTCCTCCCCGTTTTATCTTCACAACAACCTCGTGAGGTAGGTTAGGCTGAGAGGCACTGACTAGCCCATGGTCACCAAGTGAGATTCATGGCTGAGTGGGGATTGAACCCTGGTTCCCAAGTCAGCACTCTCTCCAGCATCCTGTTCTCATGGTGGCCAGCCAGACGCCTTTGGGAGCACACAAGTAGGACCTATGCGCAACAGCACTCTCCCCTCCTGTTGTTTCTGGCAACTGGTATTCAGAAACATTACTGCCTCCATAGCCATCAGGGTTAGTAGCCATTGATAGCCTTCTCCTTCATGAATTTATCTTATCCACTTTTAAAACCATCCATGTCCACATTGGTGGCCATCACTGCTTCCTCTGGTAGTGAATTCCATAGTTTTAACTGTGCTGGGCGAAGAAGTACTTTATTTTGTGTACTCTGAAACTGTCCTGAATTGGGGTGATGCCTTGTACAAAAATATGAGTATCCATGAGGACCTGTACCTTGGATCCATGATTTTAAGCCGTGACAAGTGCTGCAAAGCAACAGGTCTGTGATTTTGATGGATCAGTCAATGGAGACAGATGTGATTTGTGATTTGACTGTGGCTGGAGACTATTTTCATTAGGGATGGGGACCTCAACAACCTATGTCCTGCTCACTCCCAAAATGCCTACACAGCTGTCAGGGTAACAGCAAAGGGGCTATCCATGAGATAAGACAGCTTGTTTGCATGATCACCAAATGTTTGAATTTGTTTGTGTGCTTCCACTAAGTATATATCTTTTAAATCTTGTTCTTCAGTCTGTGTTACAACTGAAGGAATCTGTGTATGCTTAGCCCAAAGGGACAAACAGATTAAGGAGGATGGAACACAATACCTCAAGAGTCTAAAAATACTTCCAAAAGATTGCAGAAAGAAGAGGATGGCCGAAGATTTGTCATGCTTTCTGAGAATTGGCCGAGAAACAATTTAGGTAGACGTGGCATGCTGAAGTTAAACATTAGGTAGAATTACCTAATATTGAGATCAGCCATGCTGCAAGCTGGGGAACAGAAGATGAGGGATGCAACACAGGAATGCAGAGAGATTGGCCATACCTACTGGGGTGGATGGGACTTGTAGTTCAACAACAAAAGTTCCATATTCCAGTCCAGCACCCCGTTTCCCACAATAGCCAACCAGCACTAGAGGCTCATCCATGAGGACAAATGGGGTGCTTTTTACCAACCTCAACCTGCCTTTTGCTATCCCTCACCCACTTGCTGAAAAGCAGGTCTCGCCAGATGCCCAATCTTGGCCATTCATAGACTTATCCTCTATCAATTTGCTTTGCTTTTCCACCACTTTTTTCACTGCCAAAGCACACTGAGCTCACATTATGAAGCAAGATCTCTTGCCAGGGTTTCCACAGCCAATTTAAACAGCCTAGTGTAGGATAGGGCACTGCACAGGCACATAATCAAGAGCTATGAAACTGCAATGGCATTGCAAGCAGTGATGTCCTATTAACACAGAACTCTGCAGCTGTGTTGGCAACAGCCTCCATCATCATTACACTGCTGTAGACGAAGAGTTGCACTGTGCCAAGTTAGGTGGAGGAACTGTGTGTAATATGGGGTAATTTACACTGCAGTCAAAATGCATTGCAAAAAAGCATGCACTTCAGTCAAAAGGCATTGCAGCCACCATAAAGCATTCCATGTCAATGCAAGCTTTCACATCTTTTGTAATTTGGAATGGATTTACGCAGACTAAGATGACAGTGTAACAGCATCAGGGCAAGCTACTGAGGTTGCTTCCAAACTGTCACTGTTTTTGCTATGGGGATCTAATTGCACAGCTCAAATTTACTGGCATTGAAGGAGGTTCAGCACTTTTTTTAATGAACTTTTGCCAAACAGAAAGTGATGGAGAAATGCACTGGAAAGTGTAAATGCGGGTATAGGATGGTATATAATAAATAATAATAATAATAATAATAATAATAATAATAATAAATATAATAAATATAATATAACATCCCCACAAACAAATCAGAATGAATGCTTAATAAATAGGAGACATATATCACCTTCCCTCAAACTTTGCAAGCAGATCAGGATGAACATTCATTGAGAACAGGCCATGTGGAAGCAACCTGAGAGTATCTGCAGCATATGCACATGTCTAGGAGTAAGATGCTTGTCCAAATCTAACTTAACAAAATATTTTCTGTAGACACAGAGAGGGTTGCTGTTTAAAACTTTTGATTCAACTGAGGAATAGTAGGCTACCCAGTCAGCTATCTTCCTGAAATGATAGCCCAAGTACACCAGGAACATAGAGCTAATCCCATGTGGGCTGTAAAAGTGAAACCAGGAAACAACAAAAGTGGGGAAAGAGAGTGAACTTTGCCTTGTGACCTGGGCCTGGAATGTGGTTGACCAATAATTATAGCAAAGGACCCCAGTCTCTACATGGACTAGATGATCCCCAAGGATCCCTTCCAACTCTACAGTTCTAAGGTCCACATGCTAGTGGCACATGGCTTAAAGAGTACATAGCATCGTATTGTTTTCAGAGGATGGTGTTAACTCCTGATGAACACCTTGGATAGAGATGTCAAGGCGGCTAAACCATTCTGGAGGCTGGGTGGGTGGGTGGGAAAGACAAAAGTCCCCCTCCTTAGTTTAGTTCTTTCCAAGAATGGAAAAGTTTTCCAAAATTGAAGAAATTGGGGGGGTGGGGGAGTGGAAGAGAAAGCCCTTCACTCCATCACAGCAAATGTACACAAAGTGAAGGCCTCTTTTAAATCACCACCATGTTGCTGATTTTTTTTTAAAAAAAAATACAACCATCAACAATTAGAACTGGTCCTTATCTGAATTGGCAAACAACCCATTTCCAGTTTCTTCCTCCCCCCACCCCATGGGAACCAGTCAGCCTCCCCAGAGCAGAAGAGGTCATGTGACCTGGATATGTAGGACAGACTACAAAAGGGTGGGATTCTAACTGACAGTTCCTAACACTAATGCTTTTTTAAGTGCCAGAGGTAGTTTTCTGCTGATGTGGTAGAATGGGTGGTCCTTCACTCTTGGAACTGGAGCTGAAGTGGTGTACTCTCCATGAGATTTCCTCGCTGACCCTTGGGGGATGGAGTCAAGGAGAAAGATGTGTAACCTACAGATCTTACTAGCTATATATAATTTGCACTGCTTTGGTTAATGGGAATTTCCATGCCCTAGGCACAACACTCAGAACCATCGCAGTTTCCCATCCGATCAGTTAAACAATGTTTCTTAGACAATACTACATAATGAAAGACAAACTGTCTGGCCTCAGTTCTGGGAAACATCAGTGATGAGACACTGAGGTTATTTGGGACAGGCCGACATTCTTTTAATCAGTGCACACACAAAAACCAACCATACGCTTTCCCCCATTGATACAACTTAATTTAATCTGGATGTACAAGTTATACACCCAGCATTTGATGGTTGCAAGACATAGCTATGAGGAGCAAAAAGGACCCTCTCTAGATGTGTAAAGAAAATTAAAAAGCACACATCTTATTACCCGAAGACTTGAGAGCACAGTGGGCATGATCAAGCCAAGGTTAAACACTTTTGTCATCTACTGGATTATAATGGGCAGAATTTAAGCAGGCGTGTGTGTGTAGTTTTACAATCCCTTCATTTGAAATGATTCTGGAACATTTGAGGTGGCAATTCTGAAGTCTGGTGGGATGGGGTGGGGCGGAGAATGGAAATCATTCCACTAGGAAAGTAAAAATGCTTACATTGACTCATTACCGTGTTTCCCCCTTTTTAAGACACCGTCTTATATTTATTTTTCCTTAAAAAAACACACTATGGCTTATTTTCAGGGGATGTCTTGTTTTTTTATGGTACAGCAATCTACATTTATTCGATTTTTTTTTTAAAAAAAACGCCCAGATCAGATGGCCCCAAAAAATAAAGACGTGCCGCTACTGCTGCGTCGTTTCCTTCTAAATGCACAACAGAGGAGGCTGCAGAGTCCCAGCCACTTGCAGCGCGATCCTATGGCTCCTAACTCAGAAGAAAGCCCCGTGGAGTTCAGCGGGGCTCTGACAGCCAGGGACCAGCTTTGGCTGCGATCCTGCTGCTGCTGCCGCCGCCGCCGCACACATTTCCCCTGGGGGTAAAGCGCGCCACTGAATGCGCAGGATGGCACTGTGCGCAAGCGAGGGGACGAAAGTTAACTGACCCAAACGGCAGATCCCCAAACCAAAGCGCACAGTCGGATCAAATGCCTGCGCCTCCTTTTGTGCATTGCTTCCTCCCTCCAGCTCCGCAAGAGGGTTAAAGGCAATAGGGCAGCCCAATCCTGTGCAGAGTGAACCTCCATCCGCCCGCGCTTCAGTGTGCGGGACCCGGGAGCGGGAGACGCTGCAGCGAGGAGAAGAGGCAGCGATGGCAAAGGGGGAGGAGGAGGAGGCGGGGGAGGAGGAGGAGGAGGCGGTGGAAGTGGCTTCGGCTTCACCTCCTTTCCTCCCTCGCAAGGCTTCTCAGGAGCCCCGGCGCTAGGCAGAACCTTGGGCCCGGGAGCCGCCGGCCGGCACTCACCAAAGGGAAAGGACCCAGCGTGCCTGCGACGTGCGCTCTGCACCAGGGCCACGATCCTCGCCCCCATCTCCTCCAGCCTCCCTACTCGCCCTTCCATGTTGGATGCCTTGCAGAAACTTCGCTTCTGTAGGTGCAGAGTTGCAGCCGGACGCTGAGTGCCGCTTCCCGGCTCCCCCCCCCTGCGGTTTCCCTGCGGTCTGCCTCGATCCGAGGCCAATCAGGCTCCCACATTGCTTCGTTCGATCACCTTGAAAAAAATCAAAGTGGGGAAATGGCGTGGGCGGCCGCCGCTTTTGCTCTCTTTTCATCCAGTTCTTCCTCGTTTTCACTCAGGTTCTTCAGCTTTCCTTTAATTGCTGCTGCTGCCGCCGCCATTGCTATTGTGCTTTTTACAGCAGAGTGGATCCGGCGGCCTGCCGGGTCGGCGCCGATCAGCGCTGCGCTGAGCACCGGATCGAGGAAGTGGCCCGCAGGGTCGGCGCCCAGCAGCGCCACACGGAACACCACCTCCTCAATCCAGCACGGCGCTGCTGGACGCTGACCCTGCAGACCGGCTCCTCGATCCAGCACTCTGCGCGGCGCTGCTGGGCGCCGACCCTGCAGGTAGACCTATGGCTTATTTTCGGGGTATGTCTTAAATTTTACAAAGTTTAAAAATCCTGCCCTGGCTTATATTATGACTACGGCTTAAAAAGGGGGAAACACGGTAGCACTGCTTTGAATTCAACCCATAGTGTGAGTTACTCAAACTAAACTAGTACAATTCTTCAGAATATTTAACCACATTTCTAGTGATAGAGACTTTTCTCTGCCTTTTATCAGGCATTCATCAGCTCTGCAGTGGGATCTTTCTGCACCTGGAGGAAACAGTCCATCAAGCTGACACACAGCATCCCAAAGGCTTAGTTCATTTAGTTCACATTGATTGCATGCCAGGACCCAGGGCACTGCAATAATCTTACATACAAAATATAAAGGTACATATAATATAATATGGCTGCTGCCCTCCATATGACTCCCTCTCTTGTTCCCAAGTAGGGGTCTTCTGCATGTGTGTACCTGTGGGGTGCAGTGGGTAAGTTTAATTTCCAAGCAGTTCTTGGAAATATCTGGTGTTGTGGAGTGGAATCAAGGAAAGAGTAGAACCTAATCTGATATAAGGCAGCCTCCTATTTGTTCACCTAGCCAAGTATTCTTTATGTTGCCTGGCAGTGGCTGTCCAGGATTTCAGAGAAATTTCTCTCCCAACCCTACCTGAAAATGCTGGGAATTTAAATTAGGACCTTCTGCATGCAAAGCTCAGCTGTTACTGAGCTACAGCCCTTCCCCAAATGATGGTTGTATACATGCTGATGGTGTTATGTGCATTTGTGTGCTGGCTGATGAGAGTTGTCATTCAAAAACATTGGAAAGGCATCGTATTTGCTATTCTTGCCTTAGAATAGTCCATCTATTTTTATTTTATTTTATTTAACTAGATTTAGTTACCACTTAATCATTTATAACCTCTAAATTGTTTACATCCATATACAGTAAATAAAAATGTAAACTGGGCATGTGTGTTCCTCTCCAATGTTCAACAAAACCGCTGGACCAATTGCGTTCAAATTTTGACACAAAGTCAAATGTGACTGGAATAGCAAGCTCATACTCTTTTCAAAGACAAATGTCACATCTGGGCCACATAAAACCCCCAAAACCCGTGTTCAAAAACACACAACTCGCCCTAAAGTGCATGCTGGGAAATAGAATCAGGAGACCTTGCACAACAGCAGCCTCTAGCGGCAGCTACACTGGTACTGCAGGTAGGAAAGCTTCCACTCCACAGCAGCTTGGCTTGGCTTTGCAGACTAGACCAAGAAGAGGTTTGCAGACTAGGCCGAATAGAGGTGGGGGCTCCCCTGGGTGGGGGATGGGGGGAGGAGGGGTGGGAAAGGTCATGGGTCAGGACAGGGTATGACCGATCACAGGGATGAGCCTGGGGTGGGTGGGGGGAGGAGTCAAAAGGGGGACTCTGAGGGCCCAATTAATAGACTAAACCACAGTGGGGCCTACAGGGGAGTTTGAAGGGGGACTCTGAGGGCCCATTTAACAAACTAAGCCACAGCAACGTGTGGCAGGGCCAGCTAGTAGACTATAAAACGTTAATTAAAATAGTCATAAACTTGAATGTTAAAAACCAGTTAGTAAAAAAAATTATCAAAATATAAGTAAAACCAACAGCTGTGAAAAATAAAATTACATGTCTATTGTCTATTCTGAATATCAATGGCTCTCCAAAGTCATAGATAGAGATATTTCCTGACCCTTTTACTTGATATTATTTGAACTGGAGATTGAATCTGGGTTCTTATATGTGCAAAGGATGTGATTTACCAATGAGCTGAGGTCCCTTTCTTCGGCTACATGACTTCACAAACCATTCAGATAACAGGATGTGCTCTGTCTAGTGCAGGGGCTTTGTCCTGCCCTTCCATCCATGTTTATCTAAAGCAAGGGAAGACTAGCAGAATTGCCAAACAGCCTCCTTGTGACGTTGCCAAGAATGTATGGCTCTTGTAGAATCCAGAGAACTGGGTTTCTATTTTCTTTGGGCTTAGCCTTAATCAAGCAATTACAAATAGAGAATCGTTTATCCAACTGGCCCTTGAGAATATTCCAAACATTTGGATAAGCAAACATTTGTGTAAAGTGGAGCTCTCTAGATTTAGAGATACATTACCATGATACTAAGCAGGGAACACACAATGAATTTTGATAGGAAGCAATTTTGATAACTGACATAACTGAGACAGGAATTCTCCAGTATTTCATTAAGGACTACAGGAAAGGAAGAAGGAATGTTACCATAAACCTCTGTTTCACCTGTTAAATATGTCTCTACCCTACTTCACCAAATAATGATTTAATAAACTATGGTTTATTAAACTGTGGCTCAGTGTTATGTGTAAACCCAGCTTAGCAGCTTCATTGTGGTTAGTTTACTGCCAACAAACCATGACCTGAAGACATGATTTATTGATTTATGAATCTTTGTTTGTTTGAACTATGGCATTGCATTATCTTGCACCCTTCCTTAACCATGGTTTGTTTGACCACCTCATCTCAGATGCCCAAAGAACAACAAAGGTACTAGGCAAAAGCAGTTGCAAAACAAACAAAACTTTGGAAAAATTGTTTGTGGGACAACTTGCTTTTAACTTATGGTTTGTAAAACAACTATAGGTTAGTGTTATATGTGTAGCAGGCCTGTGTGTGTATTTGTTACATTTTTACCTTGTCTTTTTCCCAAGGGCTCAATGTTTAAGTAAATCACCATGTCAGGTAGTTTTGGATGAACAGGGTAACTTGACCCAAATCAGCTAGTCGGCATCATGACTGAACAGAGCTTCAAACTCACCCTGCTTCACAAGTCAAAGCCAAGCACTCTAACACAGAGAAAAGCAAATTTGTGCCCCCCTAGACATTGCATAGCCATTAGTCAAGGATGATGGCAGTTACAGGCTGAGACCCTACCTGCCTGCAGACTGTCTCGCCAGAGTGGTGCATGCTCTAGTTATCTCTTGCATGGACTACTGCAATGCGCTCTACGTGGGGCTACCTTTGAAGGTGACCCAGAAACTACAACTCATCCAGAATGCGGCACCTAGACTGGTGACTGGGAACAGCCACCGAGACCATATAAAACCGGTCTTGAAATACCTACATTGGCTCCCAGTATGTTTCCGAGCACAATTCAAAGTGTTGGTGCTGACCTTTAAAGCTCTAAATGGCCTCAGTCCAGTATACCTGAAGGAGCGTCTCCACCCCCATCGTTCTGCCCAGACACTGAGGTCCAGTGCCGAGGGCCTTCTGGTGGTTCCCTCATTGCGAGAAGCCAAGCTACAGGGAACCATGTAGAGGGCCTTCTTGGTAGTGGTAGTGGCGCCCGCCCTGTGGAATGCCCTCCCATCAGATGTCAATGAGAAAAACAACTACCAGATTTTTAGAAGACCTCTGAAGGCAGCCCTGTTTAGGGAGGTTTTTAATGTTTAATAGATTATTTTATTTTATTTTTCTGTTGGAAGCCGCCCAGAGTGGCTGGGGAAACCCAGCCAGATGGGCGGGGTAATAATAATAATAATAATAATAATATGTTGTTGTTGTTGTTGTTTTGTTACAGTCCAGCAGCATCTAGAGGGCACTAGGTTCCCCATCTCTGTTATAACTGTGAAGCCACACATCTTCTGCCTCCTAGAAAGTCTGTAGAGTCTGCCAGTTAATATGTGGCATTCCCCCCCCCCCCCGTTCCTCAGCAAAACAGAAAGGAAATATTTTGGTCCCTTGACAACTGAAATGAAAAGAATGAGCTAATGAAGGAAATTCAACAAATGATGCAGTAACTGTAGTATAAAAAGCAAGGTATAAAAGTGTGGAGAGATGGTTTTATCCACGCAGTAGCAGAATTTATCTTGACTACACACAACACTTGACCAAAATTCCAAGACAGAAGTTCTTACACTGCTGGATTTCTAAGGTTATTTTAAGGCTCCCACCAGGAGTGCTTCTATAACCAAGATGTACATAAGAAAGGTTGAATGGCAGCTTCCCACACTGTCAGTTTGGTGTATTTTCGCAGCAAAATGGAAGTGAACAAAAATGCTAAACATAAGAGGAGCCCAGCTGGATCAGCCCAAAGCCCTCTCTAGTCCAGTATCCTGTTTCCCACAGTGGCCAATCAGGAAGCCCACAGGTAAAGCATAAGGGCAACAGCATCTACCCTTTGTTGTCCCCCAACAATTGATCATTTGGAAGCAAGCTGCCTCCTGGAGGTAGCAAGGTGGTAGAGCATGAGAATCTTAATCTCAAAGTCATGGGTTCAAGTCCTACTTTCAGTGAAAGATTGCTGCATTGCAGGGGGTTGAACTAGACGATCCTTGTGGTCCCTTCCCACAGTACAATTCTATGACAAGTAGTCATTAATGGGGAATTTGTCTACTGTCCTTTTAAATCCGTCTAAGCTAGTGGCTGTCACCACCTCTTGTAACAATGAATTCCATGTGTTAACTGTGCACAAGAATCTAAAACACTCTTTCACACTGCTGAAAGTACACATCACATCATATAACCTGTTTTTCCTGATGAGGCTGTTTGCACATCCAGCCCCTCAAGAATCCTGGGAGCTGTAGATTGTTAAGGGTGCTGGGAATTGCAGCTTTGTGGAGGGTAAACTACAGTTCTCAACCTTTGCGGGGGAGCTTTAAGTATATGCTGCATAGGCAGATGTATATGTCTCATGGTAGGGCAAAGACTGATAAGTGACAAGAGTGCTCTGAAGTTACCAATGCTTGGGACTGCAGGTATCAGTTAAACACTGTATGTAAAACAGAATGAGAGACCAAAGGTTTCCTATCCCTTTCTGGACCCAATCCAAGATGTTAGGGATGACATTCAAAGCCCTAAATGGCCTGGGTCCAGCATACCCAAGAGGCTGCCCTTATCTTTCTGACACTCCACTATGACCTTTAAGAGTGACTGGGGATGCCCTCTTCAGCTTACCAAATCAAGACCACAAGGATGAGGAGAGAGCCTTCTTTGGCAGGTAATATAATAATAATAATTTATTATTTGTACCTCGCCCATCCAACTGGGTTTCCCCAGCCACCAACCGAGGAATTCCATTCCCCTGAAGACCTGCCAAAGCCTAGGCATTTTTGGAAACAGTACAGGGAACACACACACACACACACACACACACTGCAGTAAGCCCGCAGCTTACGCAGGGGTTACGTTCTGGGGATTGTGTCTAAAGCGAAAAGCACTTACAGTCGAAACACATTGGGTGTAATGGCAGGTGGGATTGCCAAAGTCTTTCTCCCCAGATGCCCCCCCCTTCTGCTCACTTCTTAAAAAAAAAAATTGCCGAGCACATAAAGCTGAATGTTAAATACACATAAATTGCAGGCTTACAATAAAGATACCTATACCTATACCAATACCGATGCATGGTGGCTAGGGCTAAGAAGATACTGTATGGGGCAAAAGAGAGTGTAACCCAGAGATGGGGAAGTCACAGCCCTCCCAATTGTTGCTGGACTACAATTCCCAGCATTCTTGACCATTTAACATCTTGAGTGGGGCTGAGTCCAACAACATTCAGAAGGCCCCCGCTGTATGCAACCAATCTAAATGTGGCCTTGGTGGTTAATGCATTGCCACCTTCAGTAGATGAGAGGGATAGTTCAGTAACAGGGCAGATACCCTGCATGTGGAAGGCGCTAGGTTGAACTGTGAAGTTGCAGGGGAGAGACCTCCACCCAAGGCTTTGAAGAACCACTGCTATACAGAGTAGACAGAGCTTGGCTACCTAGACCAAAAGTCTGACTTGACAGAAAGCAGCTTGATAGGCTCTTGTGAGGCCTTGTGTATAGAAAAGGCTATACGCCGGCTCAAATAAGGGAGTCTTGTTTCTGCTTTTGTTTGGCCAAGGGGGCTGGGCACACAAATGGATAAGACCCCTTGATCTAGGCTTTTATCAGATTCTTTAACCAACTTAAGATGGCTGCCATGCCATAATACAGTCTTAGTGGGTGCCATAGGCTGGTCCCAGTTTTTATTGCTGTCATTAAGTGTGTGTGTTGTGGGGGTAAGTCCTGTAAAGTTAAACAACACACAGAAGTGATCTGTGTCCTCATCTCTTCCTCTGATTCATATCCTTCTCCCTCTCTGCCCCATGCCTTTTACTCAGTTCTCAGAAACCATGAGTGAATGGCTGGTGATAAATCACTTTCCAAACTGACCTTTGACTTTTCCTGAGCTTGAGGGTCTGTTGGCCAGACTGTGTGTGCTCTTGTGCTTATAAACTGGGTTCCCAGCTCCCCCTCCAAACAAAGGTAATCCTTGTGCTGTCCCACCCCTTCCCACTGCAATTCTGTGTCCCCAAAAGAACAAGCTGGATGGAGGAAGAAGAATCACATTAAAAATAAATAAAAAAGACAAGGTCTATCTGTTTAAGCACACAAGACTGCACACACAGTGTACATTTACCTCACCAACTGCAAAAGTAGATCCTAATCATACTTGAATCCATGTTCTATGTGTTTTTTCTACATGATTCTGTTTCTTTTTATATATAGATATAAATATATAAATATACTCTACTACGTATTCATTGCATTTATATCTCACCTTTTCTCCAAGATGCTCAAGATGGTGTATATGGCCATCTTCCTCCCCATTTTATCTGCACAACAACCCTTTGAGGTAGGTTAGGCTGAGTGACTGACTGGCCCAAGGACACGCAAGTGAGTTTAATGGCTGGGCAGAGCAGGGCAGGGCAGCTCCTTGGTCCAACACTAACCACTAACACCAGACTGACCCTCTCTATCCACGATTTTGTTTCTTAATATACTGGGTGGTGTTGCAATGATTTTCTCCCCACATGTGTAATAAACAGGATTGCATCTAACACTAGGCTTACTCAAAGAAAACCCACTGGAGTTAATGGGCATTGTTAACTTAGGTTCACTTATTTCAGTGGGTCCACCCTGAGAAGAACTTAGTTGAATAGAACCTATAATTATAATAATACTTAACATCTGTACACCACTTGCAAGGGTTCAAAGTAATTAACATGCATTATCTCATTGAAATTCTTATAAACAACCCTGTAAGGCAATTCATTATAATCCCTCATACTTCAAACACGGAGGAAGCAGCAGCACTGGTGGCTGGTGCTCTTTGGGACTGGCAGGGTGGAAGGGAGGCCAACAGTAGATGGTGCCAGAGCCAAGAGACAGGCAAAGTCAAGTAATTCCAGGTTTGCCCCAATGCTCCTCCCTGATGAGTTCTACAAGGAATATGGAGCAGGAAGCTGACAGGCGGTACCACTCCCTGGGCAGGGTGTAAGAAGGCAGCCGCATGATGACTACCTGAGAGCAGACTGTGGTTGGTGGGGCAGTGCCTCTTTCTCCCAAACTGACCAGCTTCTACTGGGGTGAGGGGATTGGTGTAAAAAATGGCTTGCCTTAAGGCCAGCTAATTATTTAAGATTTGAACTGAGGACTTCCTGATCCGCAGCTTAGTCTTTAGCCACAAGAATGAAATCAGAGAGGCCTCAAAAAGAGATAGTGTTGGAATAATTGGCAACTCACACATACTCACACATAGACTAGGAATGAGATAAATCTATGTTCTGATAATGTGGAAAACAACAGTGCCTATGATTATAGTAGAGTTGGCCCAAGGTTATTTTACTTCAATATTTTTTTACTTCAAAATATAGTATTTCTTTAAAAAAACAAAAAACAAAATCCTATGACAGATCAGTATAAAGGAAGCTGAAAGGGAAATTAAAGGTCAGCTGTCTCCACTGAATGTTATTCAAAATCACAATAATAAAATAATAATAAATAATAATAAAAGCTCGGCTAGAATGTATACTCCAGATCAGAAAATGTACCACTAAGTCCAAGAGAATGCCAGCATGGTTAATGAGCAGAGTCAAGGAAGTTAATAGATTAGAGACAAGAAGGCTTCTTTCAGAAAATGGAAGTTTGGTTACAATGAGGAGAACAAAAAGGAACATAAACTTTGATAAAAATAATACAAGCTGACAAAAAATGCAAAAGGGATGCAAATAATACCAAATTATTAATGTATTGCTATTGCAAATAATAATAATAATAATTTATTATTTATATATCACCCATCTGGCTGGGTTTCCCCAGCCACTCTGGGAGGCTGCCAACAGAATATTAAAATACAACAATCTATTAAACATTAAAAGCTTCCCTAAACAATGCATTGTTATTGATATTATTACAGGAGCGTATTGCTAAAATAATTAAGAATAACAAAAAAAAATATTTAAAGGCTTCAGAAGGATAGGGAGATGGTTGACCACTGGATGGCAAGGGAATTAAAAGTGTGCTAAAGGAGGAAAAGAAAACTGCAGAGCAACTAAATGAATAATTTTGCTAGTCTTCACTGCAAAAAAATGTAGGGCAAATACTGTGCTTGAGTTGACTTCTAAAGAGAAGGAGTCTGAAGAACTGATACAAATAGTTGTGACAAGAGATAAAATTCTTATGAACAAATCATGGCTTCCAGATGCTACCCACGGCTGAAAAAGGTTGCTGACCTCTGTTCTAGATAAATTGTTGGAAACCCTTATTTAAAAAATGATCAAGAATATGGAAGAACAAGTTTTGCTGAAGAAGTCTCAACAAGGCTTCTGAAAAGGTCGTTCCTGCCTCACTTGGCTTTGGATGAGCATGTGGATAGGGGGGATTCAGTAAGCACTGTTTACCTGGGCTTTCAAAAAAGCTTTTGACGAAGTCTTTCACCAAAGACACCTGAGCAAACAATCATGGGATAACAGGAGAAGTCCTCTTATGGATCAATAACTGGTTAAAGAACAGGAAGTAGAGAGTAGGAACAAATGGACAGTTCTCATAATGGAGGGTTATAAACAGCGAGGTCCCCCAAGGATCTGTTTTGAGAACAGAGCTCTCCAACTTGTTTGTAAATGATCTGGAGTTAAGAATGAGGGGAAGTCAAGAGGGTCAGCTCTTTCCAGAACATTGGAGATTACTCAAAACCACAATAACAGAAGCTTAGCTAGAACGAATACCATAAATCAAGCAAGGTATCACCAAATTCAATAGTTGGCATATTTAATAAGCAGAACAGAATGAGTTTTTTAAAAAAGACTGAAAAACCCCATGGATCCTCTGTTGTGATGCAAAAATGTTTCTGAGATGCCTTCAAGGGCCCCCATAATTTGGAACTCAGCCTGAAAAAGGCCATCCTCTTCAGTTTAGAAAAAGAGGAGTAAGGGGGGCATGCTATTGTATAAAACTATCGTTTTGAAATCTGCCTTCTCATCTGCTCCCCTTCCCAACCCTGAGTTCATGCAAATTCAGGATTGAAATAAATCATTACAAATCCTCCAATGGAGGTTGTGAGAAGGCAACTTTACATTTTTATGTATATAAAGAAGGAAGATATCATGGAGGATAAGGCTATCAGTAGCAACTAGCCATGGTTATTTCTTTGTTCATGTAGTGCCATCTATGTTACATTGAGCTTTATAAACAGTATATTATGTTTGTATACCTCCTCCAGATCAGAGGCAGTATGCTCCGAGTACCAGCTTGTGGGGAACAGCAGCAGGAAATGGCTGTTGTCCTCATGTGCTGCCAATGCTGGACTAGAGGGGCCTTTGATCTGATCCAGTAGGGATCACCCTGTGTTCATAGGTAGGGCACTCTAATAGAGTCTGAACCTGAACAGAACATTTAGTATTTAGCTTGTTCTGATAAGAAAGCTTAGCAAGAAAGCTTGTTCTTGCTGTTGCTGGTACAAATGCATGGTGCAATAAAGGAATTAAGTGGGTGAATTAAGGAGACTTGGTTGCTGGTCTAGATCTGTAGAGTAAGGGGATAGCTACAGAACCATTGGGGAGGTCACTGAATAACTCATTCGGTACAGGAGTTCCAATGCTGAACCCTAATTTGAAGGTCTGTGTGTGATCTGTAAACCACACCTTCTCAGACCTCACCTGGAGTACTCTGTCAAGTTCTGGGCACCACAGTTCAAGAAGGATACTGACAAGCTGGAACGTGTCCAGAAGAGGGCAACGAAAATGGTCAAAGGCCTGGAAACGATGCCTTATGAGGAACGGCTTAGGGAGCTGGGTATGTTTAGCCTGGAGAAGAGAAGGTTAAGGGGTGATATGATAGCCATGTTCAAATATGTAAAAGGAGGGAGAAAGGTTGTTTTCTGCTGCTCCAGAGAAGCGGACACGGAGCAATGGATTCAAACTACAAGAAAGAAGATTCCACCTAAACATTAGGAAGAACTTCCTGACAGTAAGAGCTGTTCGGCAGTGGAATTTGCTACCAAGGAGTGTGGTGGAGTCTTCTTCTTTGGAGGTCTTTAAGCAGAGGCTTGACAGGCATATGTCAAGAATGCTTTGATGGTGTTTCCTGCTTGGCAGGGGGTTGGACTGGATGGCCCTTGTGGTCTCTTCCAACTCTATGATTCTATGATTCATCCTACAGAGGTGCCAAATGTATGCGTATAGATTATGTATAAACATTAAACAATGCAGATGGCATTATATAAGCATAGATATTATGTTCCTGGGTGCAGCTACAAATCCCACCTCAATCAATCCATGGGTGGTTACAGGCTAGAAAAGGGTGAGGTTTTTTGCATGTTAAGACTTGTCCAACTTTTTAGACTAAGTTTCTTAGTTGCTAGCATGGATAGTCAGGTTGTTACTACATGCAGGGGCAACAGTGATGGACGGTGAGGAGGAAGAGGTGGGAGACAGAATGTAGTTGGCCCATTCTGTACACAAAGAGAACAAATCAACTGAAATGGGCTATTTTAGATACTAAAAGAGTGAATGTGTCACATCCACCTCCAATAAAGATATTTTCATTATTTATAGAATAGCCTACATTTAAGGAGCTACAGCACCTACAGTTTGGAGTGGTGCATGAGCAAGTGCTTTTATTAGCACTTGCTTGGGAGAGTCAATACAACTCTTAGCTTACCTCCTCATGAGTAACTTAGCAAAGTAACGCACATGCCCATAAAAGCAATGCATGTCATTATACATCCTCTACTCAGAAGAAAATGAATGTTCCCACATTTAGAACTCGAACCAAATGCAAAGCACAGTAATTATATCCCACAGACATGCTGGTTTCTAAGAAACATGCCTGTAATGTATAGACGTGCAAACAAATTAATAGCTGCACACAGTTTACAGGAAAACCCTGAGTTTGCAAAAAAATTGTTCAGAATAAGCTAAAGCAGGGCAGATGGCTGGCTCACAGTCATGAAGAGGCATGGAGGAAGGCAGATGTTGAGTAACAGAGGGCTTAGCTTACTAGTAAGGGCACATTCACGTATCTGGAGATGTGGTATTTCAGCCAATTTAGACCCTGCACCACAGACACTTTAACCTTGTGGTGCAGAGCAGGGAAGGGGAACCTGTGGCCCTCCAGATGTTACTGCACTCCAGCTCCCATCTGCCCCAGCCAGCACAGCCAATGGTCTGGTCCACGATGGTGGAATGCGTACGATAGTCCAACAACATCTGGAGGGCTACAGATTTCCCATCCTTGGGGCAGAGGGTTCACTGCAAGAGCAGTCTCTGCATTGCACTAGTGTCCCATGAGAAAAACTAGACTTACTCCAACTAGAGACAGCATTTCCAAAAACATTGTTAAGAAGTTGACAAAAATAAATGCACACAATTACTTTAAATATATATTGTTAGCTACACTATAGCTGGTGCAATATACTGGATAGAGTGTCAAGAGTTAGGCCAGAGATAACCATGTTCCAATTACTGCTCAGGCAATAAAGCTCATTGGGTGACCTTTTTACAGGTACCTAGGAAGCCGTGTTGGTCTGCCATAGTCGAAACAAAAAAAAAAAATTCCTTCCAGTAGCACCTTAGAGACCAACTAAGTTTGCTATTGGTATGAGCTTTTGTGTGCATGCACACTTCTTCAGATACACCGAAACAGAAGTCACCAGACCCTTATATATATATTGAGAGGGTGGGGAGGGGTATTACTCAGAAGGGTGGTGGGAATGGGTGATTGGCTGATAGGTGTGGTAAACCTGTTGACAACTGTTAACGACTGCAATTGGGGGTGAGATGGCTAAAAATAGCTTTATCATGTATAATGAGATAAGAATCCAATGTCTCTATTTAGACCAGGTCTCTCCATGGTTTTAAGTTTGGTAATAAGCAATTCAGCAACTTCTCTTTCCAGTCTATTTCTGAAATTCTTTTGTAATAAGACAGCTATGGCTAAATGCTAATGCAATAAAGAATGGATGAAGACGGCTACTTTGAGATCTTGTATAGAATGTCCTGGGAGATTAAAGTGTTCTCCTACTGGTTTCTCTGTCTTGTGATTCCTGGTGTCAGATTTATGTCCATTGACATGAGCACCAGAAAGGTGTTGTGAAGATAAATTGGTGGAAAGGGGGAAGAACATTATGTGTTCACTTGTGTTTTACCTCCACTGTTGGAGGTAGTATGTACCTGAATACCAGTTTTTTAAAATCACAAGTGGGTAGAATGCTGTTATGCTTAGGTCTTGCTTTTGGGCATCCCACATGCATCTGGTTGGCACCTGTGAGAACAAAATGCTGGACTAGATGGGCCATTGGCCTGATCCAGCAGGTTCTTCTTATCTACTGTATTTTGGAAAATTATTTGTCTGCCTATCCAACTCTTCTCTATGGGTTTCTCTATGGGTTCGGCTGCCTCTTGAGATATTGTGGCCAAACTTGGCTTGGGGTTTCAAGAGGTGGGACAGTGGTCTTCATTGACATTTGTATGTCAGACACCATTCTGAATAAAAATGGTGCACCACAAAACGTCGCTTTGGCATTACTTTGCCCATTTGGGCATACTTTCAACTGCCTCTCAAGATATGATCGTAAAACTCGACATAAGAGTTTCCAAGGTGGAGTCCTCATCAACATTTGGATGCCACACACAATTTTGATCAATCTTCCAAGGAGCTCAGGCTTGGATACATGGTTCTCTTCTGTACATGTTTCATGTGCAAATCTGATTATTGAGCATTCATTCTCTGGTTGGCCTCTGTTATTTTCTCCAACCGATAGGGAACCCACTTAAGGACTCTATGCAGGCTCTTGGATACCCCATAAGGGAAAAGGAACAGATTTTGTTTACATCAGTTGCAATCCTAAACACACTTACTAGGTAGTAAGTCCAATTGAGTATAGTGGAACTTACATCTTAGAAAATATGCATAACGTGGCGCCGCACATACACTATCCAGAAATGGCTAGGTTCCTTTCGTTGGAAAGTTTAAGGTGTGTGTGTGTTCACACCCATGGGAGACACAAGTGCTTTGTCTCAAAGGCCAAACTCAGCTGAGTAAAATTGAGACAATCGCTTCCATTTTTTAAAATGGCATGACAAAACTGTACTCATGGTGGTGACTCATTTAGACTTCTATAATTAAAAATTCAAAAGATGCTTTGGACGCCGTGATGGATACATGAAGCAAATGAAAATGCTAAAAAAACCTCTCTCCCCCTTTCTCTGCTTCAGAATCTTGTCCCATTTCCCAGACAGGTGTATCACTGTCACATGTTTATTGCCAATTGTCTTATCAAACATTGTGGTCTTCTGTAAATCCTTAAAAATGACAACAAACTTGTAAGAAATCAAAGCCAAAAGAAAAGAAAAGACAAACACAAACACACTCTCCCAGTTCCTTGTCTGAATCAGGTAGAATTTTGGCTTTAGGATTAAATGCAAATTCAGGCTTTTAGTTGTCTTTGTTGCAAATCTCAAGCTTACCTGAAAGCCTCCAAAGGTAAACAAAAACAACTGGTGCTGCTTACACCTTCCTGCATTAAGTGGGAAAGCCATCCCATCTCCAGCAGACATGCAAACACACCCGTCTCCCCACATTTTCTCTTAAAGTGCTCACTTGTGCTTCTCCATTTACAAACCAGCACTGCTTTGGGTATTTTAGGTCTTTGTAAGAACAAAGCATCCTGCACCGGGCATAGAAGCAGCTCTGTGGCAATCAGCATCAATATTCTCAGCTTTTAAAAAAAGTGCTTACATGCATTGGCAGATGTCAGCATCCAGAGGGGGTCAAGAGACCAGCTGGCTAGCCCCCAGCTGCATCATGCCCTTCCAGCTGACATGCTGGACAATCCCCCGATCTCTGGTGCGATGTAAACCAGCAACACAGACTTCAAAAGTCTTAGTACACTATATTAGCAGAGTGCGCTGCGCGAACAGAAGCAGCGTGAGGAGGCTTGTGAAAGCATAATAACAAGCAGATTTATTAAGCATAAATCAGGACAAAAAAACCATGTCGTCTCTCCTTCATTTCCTCAGAGAGTCACACAAACAAAAGCTATACACAATGGAAGTCCCCAGCAATCTGTGCTGGTATGTAAACAGACATGTGACATGCAACAGTTCCATGTCTGCACTAAAGGTGGAATGGAATTTCCCAACAGCAGATTGCTCCAGGACCTCACAATGGTGATACTCAGCCCTGAGTCACATATACAGTAACTGTATGTTTCACTGAACTTGATTCCCATAGACTAAGAGATGAACATGGCAGTGGACCCTGGGAATACAGATTGACTGTGGCTTCTTGTTTACAATATAATCTTCACTCCCTGATAAGCAGGGGTGGCATCAGTAACCTCAACCCAGTACCTGCTTGGCCCAAGGTATCACTGAGTTGACTGTCCTGTCATGCCCTGGAGTACCCATTACTCTGGGACACTGTAGGAAAGTTAAACAGCAAGCAGATTGCCAGTGCCAGCTGCCGCCCCCAGGTTAGCCTATGGAGGGGTCCTCAAGGTCCAGGAGGTGTCCTTGAGTCTCTTTCTCAGGAGGTAAAAGCCTTTCAGCAAACACCCAAGAAAGTGAGGATCAAGGCAGAACTCTCCTTAGAAATGGTCATGTGTTGGTGTCAGGGACGGGCAGGGCTCTGAGGAGTTTGTGGTGGAGACAGCGGAGCCGGAGGCTGGTGCAGGGGAAGGAGGAAGTGATTTATGGGGTTTTGTGCCAAGGCTGAATGATGAGGGAGAGTTTGGGGGAGTAGGAGCAGGAGCTGGGGCTGGAGGAAGGGTGGGATGCCTCCCCTGCTGCCCCCCAGGACCAGGAGGGGTTTAAAGCAGCAAGCACAGTGACAACTTCTGTGTAGGAAAAGTCACATGTTGCTTGTACATGACCCATCAAATGAGGGTAGTTAAGTTTGGGTGGAGGCGTGGTTATGCTGTTGCCCCAACAGTCCAGTTCAGAGGACAAGCTAGGGGTGGGTCACCAGAAAACAGTCACCAGAAGCATGTGTGCGCATTATGTGGACCTTTGGAGCTACTGCAAGTACATGGTTTGTCAACAAAGAATTAAACCACCGGCTGTTTGTCCTCCCTCAGCTGGGTTTGCTGAGGACAACTGGCCTGTGATAGTCATGTTTGGGTCCGTTTTGTCTCACACCATTCTATTGAAACGTATCCACCGACCTTTCCCTATGAAAAGCACACTATTTATATAAGCACTGTCAGAAGTACTATGAGCAGCCAAAGCTGACAAACATTGAAATTAGATCTGGTTGGCTGGCTTCAGTGGGGATATTTCTTTGGAAAGTGCACGCTAATTTAAATACATACCCAAACAATTCAGCCAGACACTTAACTGCACAGCTGCAGACTGTAACACATTCTGCCGTGACATAATTCTCAAATACACTAGTATCATGCCTAAACATGCTCGGAAAAGAAAGTAGTGTCACACCGAAATACAGTGAACAATGTGTCTTGACAACAACGAAAACTTAAAAAAGAAGAGTGGTGGAAAGTGGTGTCACTGAGTTCTCTCCATTGCTCTGCTGCATCCAATACAAATAAATATATGACAATAAATATATGACCTCAGTTCACTTTAGTCTGCTCGAGGAACCCAAAATGAGTTTTCCTCTTGTTCTGCTCCATTTTGCAATGTTGTACAGTGTCATGGACTGGCTGGATGCAGAGGAGTGGTGGGAGGCACCGGCCAGGGAACCCCCAGGGGAAGAAGGCTCAGAGCCCGGGCATTGGTGGTGGGACAACAATGAGTGGATAGAGGGAGAAGAAGCAGACTGGGAGGAGGAGGTATCAGCAGCAGAAGAGGTGACATGGTTTAGTGAACAGGAAGAGGCTGTGATAGTTTAGACTCCGAGGCCAAAGCAGGGACTAGGGAGGAGTGGGGCCAGGAGAGGCAGGCTGATGAAGAAGCCAGGGAGTCTCCTCCTCCTGTGGCGACCAGCTCCTCTCCACCCTGGTCTCCTAGAACCCACAGAGAAATGAAATGGGCAGAGTAGAAGGTGCTTGTTCACAAGCACAGCCTGAGACCATGTAGGAAAGACCCTGGAGGGGAGAAGTCCTAGTGGGCATTGAGAAAGTGAAGACCTTCAGTCCTCACAATTTCTTCATTGGGGCAAGACCACCTGGAAAGGGTTGCTGAGACCAGTAGGCACGGGCTGCAGTTTGCTTCCTTGAATAAGGAGTTAATGTCACTGCCCTTGGGTGATTTATTGTTATGTTGCTGACCTACACCTGACTCCAACCCTGACACACAGAGATACAGGCCTGCTCAGCATTTGGGGAGGGAAACAGCACTCGGTAACAGGAATAAACAAAGCTGTTCAAGTCAGACTCTTGGGTCTATCTAGCTCAACATTATCTATGTTGACCAGCAGCTGCTCTCCAGGTTTTCTGACTGGAGACATTCCCAGTCTTACCAGGACAAATGGGGACCTTTTGCATGCAAAGCAGATGCTCTGAATGGCAACCCTTCCAATATCATTGATAATACATCAGTTCAGTTTCCCACTATTCAATACCAAACCCATTCTCTGCTTCCATTGCAAGGTGATGTCAAACAATCTGAGAGCTCTGCCTAGAATGTTTATCTGTCATCATTTTTACACAAGTGAGACCAATGACCCATCTAGTCAGTCCAGCATGCTGCTCTCACAGGGGTCAACTACATGCCTCTGGGAAGCCTACAAGCAGGACCCAAGTGCAACACCACTCTTCCCACTTGTGAATCCCAACACGTGGTATCTAGTCCCTTGAGTCATCACAGGTTTGAACTCCCTGCAATAAAGATGGGGTAAAACAACAACAGTTTCAGTGTCTTTCATGAATGGTGGGGGAAAGCAGCCTCCCACTCTAAGCACCTAAGAGAACTGGTGGATCTGACCAAAACCCCATCCAATCCAGCACTTTGTTCCCACAGTGGCCAAACAAATTTGTATTTACACTGACTGCACGTGAGTATTCCTCGGGCTATAACAGTAGCCCTCTTGCATCAGACTAAGAACTCATCTAGTCTAGCATCCAGACCCAGAAGCTCAGAAGCGGGGCAAGAAGGCAATAACCTACCCAGCACCTGAAATTCCCCTAGCAAATGGAATTCAGTAGTATACTGCCTCTAAACATGGAAGCTTCATATAATCTTTGTAGCTGATAGAGCCATTTCCCATAGTTCTGCCTCCATAGTCAGAGACATCAATTGATGGAAGTCACAGAAGAAGAGCATGCTCTTGTGCTTGGGTCCTGCTTTCTGGTTTTCCCCAGGCAACTGGGTCATCACTGGGTGAATAGGGTGCTGGACTAGATGGGGCATTGGGCTGATCCAAAAGGCTCTTATGTTTTTTTTCCCCCTAACCACCTTGCTTGCCGCCACCTCTTACATTAATAATCTTCATGTGCTTTACTTTGTCTATCAGTGTAACTGGGATGACAACCCCCCCCCCCCCGCAAGTTCTAATATTGTGGGAGAGGATGCAGGTCTGGTCACTGTGTCTAAAGACAGCTCTCTGGCTTTACACAATCAGCTAACTGGCTCCGCACAACAACCACCTATTGTTATAAACAATTAAATGGCCCTGTGTGTACTACCACGCAAGCTAAAGCTGCAAATCCCTCTCATTCAAAAGAAAAAAGGGCAACTGCCCCGTGTTGGTAACAGCGCTCCAGTAACTGGGATTTAGACAGAAATAAACGCACAAACCAAGTGCTTTTACAAGTGTACTTTGGGTGTATAAAAACGGAACATATTCAAGAGCAGAAATGTAGGCCTTGCTAATGCACCTCCCCACCCACTTAGCAAAACCTCCTTGAGCACCTCATGCCCATCACAGAAGTGAGAAATTGGGCCCAGAGAATTTCTCCTAGCACGGCCCCACCGGCCGCACCACAGAATATACCATTAACACAACGAAAGAAAGAAAAAAATGACATACCTTTGTGCTTTGCATTTCACTTCCTGCTTAAGCTCCAACAGAGGTGATAGTTTGAGGCCTTGCCTAAACCTTCAGCTCATGGTGTCTCCTTTGGGAAGCCTATTATACCACATTAACTGTCATGGCTTCCCCCAAAGAATCCGGGGAACCAAAGTTTATTAAGGGTGCTGGAAGCTGTTAGGAGGCCCCAATATTCCCCTCACAGAGCTATGCTTTCCAGGGTGGTCTGAAAGTCAGTCCCTTTTCTCAGGGAACTCTGAGAATAGAGCTCTGTGAGGGAAATAAACCCTTAATGAACTACAGCTCCCATGATGCATTGGGCAAAGCCTTGTTTGTTTAAAGTGGCCACTCTTTAGTTTAAATGTATGGTATGGCACACATGAGGCCTAACTCTCGGCCTTACCTTGATACAAATGGGAATGAACTGTGTAGTCTGCCTGCAGTAACAAATAACAGAAAGGGAGAGCTATTTAGATATTAAATAGCACTCAGTGCTTGGTAGCCCCTCTAGGTTTCGTTTTCAATTCCTAACAGAGCCAGAGAGAGACTTTTTTTGCTTTGTGTATTGTTGTTTTTAACATGCTTATACAGTATATAGATATGTGGAGTGGGAGGAGAGAATAAGAAGAGGTGGAGGTTCACCCCTATATCTTGACTATAAAAGTTGGGTTTTAGCCTGCTATACATATTGAAAAGTAATGCCCATCCAAGCTGTTTCCCCTTAATAACTTCCCAAGAGTGAAAGCTAATTCTGCCAAGATTCAAGTGAGCTCAGAGAAGCAGATCCTGAGCGTATTTCTGCATGGGAATTTCCTGCTGTCGAACAGTGGAACCTCGGTTTACGAACACCTCGGTTTACGAATTTTCGGTTTACGAACGCCGTGGACCCATCTGGAACGGATTAATCCACTTTCCATTACTTTCAATGGGAAAGTTCGCTTCAGTTTATGAACGCTTCAGTTTAAGTACTTCGCGGACCGTCTGGAACAGATTAATCCACTTTCTATTACTTTCAACGGGAAAGTTCGCTTCAGATTATGAACGCTTCAGTTTATGAACAGACTTCTGGAACCAATTGTGTTCATAAATCGAGGTACTGTACCACTGTATGGCATTTTAGTACAAAGCAACTGTGTGGGACAATATACAAACACACACGAAGACCCCACCCCTCCCCCACTCCCCGGCTTATCCCTGTGACTGGTCCCACTGTGTCTTAACTTATCCCGTCCCCTCCTCCCCCCAACCCCCACCCAGGCGAGTCAGTACCTCCATTCGGCCTAGTCTGTAAAGGCTTCGGCCTAGTATATAAACGGGAGCCGAGGTGCTGTTGAGAGAGAAGGTTTTATAGGTGCAGTACCAGTGTAGCCGCCGCTAGAGGTCGGTGGTTTGCAACCTGGTTCTTTTCCCAGCATGCATTTTTGAAACACTGGGTTTTGGGTTTTTTTACCTGGCACAGGTGTGACATCTGTCTTTGAAAATGGTACGGGGTCACTCTCATATTCACATGCGGCATTGTGTCAAAATTTGAACGCAATTGGTCAAGCGGTTTTGGTGAAATGTGGATACTAACTGACATGGCCAGTTTACATTTATATATATATATACAGTCGTACCTCGGGTTACGACCACCTCGGTTTGCGAACAGTTCGGGTTACGAACTGCGCAAACCCAGAAGTGTTTTCGCCCCGCGTGCGTGCGCAGAAGCGGCACGCGCGCGATCGCGCGCTTTGCGCATGCGCAAAGTGGCGGCGCACATCGCGTTCGGGTTGCGAACTATTCGGGTTACGAACTGCGATCTGGAACGGATCGCGTTCGTAACCCGAGGTATTACTGTATATATAGATGTGTCATGGGTGCCAGCACAAAATGGCTGCCGTGCACAGAAAAAAAAAGGTGGGGTGGGAGGAGGAGAAGAAGAAGAGGTGGAGGTTCACCCCTATATCTTGACTATAAAAGTTGGGTTTTTAGCCTGCTATACATATTGAAAAGTAATGCCCATCCAAGCTGTTTCCCCTTAATAACTTCCCAAGAGTGAAAGCTAATTCTGCCAAGATTCAAGTGAGCTCAGAGAAGCAGATCCTGAGCGTATTACTGCATGGGAGTTTCCTGCTGTCCAAGTATGTCATTATAGAACAAAGCTACTGTGTGGGACAATATACAAACACACACAAAGATCTGAAGGTACCATGATGCAAAGTTGCTGTATCCTTCCTCTGAATGTGCTGCATTCAGGTGCAAAAAAGGTGAACATCCTTTTTTGGTCTTAGATTATTCACTTAAGAATAATAGGCAATAGCTTTTGAACCCCATCTCCCCCAAATTATCTGCTGCCAAGATGGTTTCAAATTTCTGCACATATTTGGGCCTTAGTTGGCAGTTCAGGGGTCTGACTCCCAACTTCTCTGCAGTCTCCCCCAGCCCTGCTTTCCCTGTTGCATGGGAGAGGAGCATAGGAAGCTCCTTATACAAGGTCTACACCAGGCATCCCCAAACTGTGGCCCTCCAGATGTTTTGGCCTACAACTCCCATGATCCCTAGCTAACAGGACCAGTGGTCAGGGATGATGGGAATTGTAGTATTGTAGTCCAAAACATCTGGAGGGCCGAAGTTTGGGGATGCCTGGTCTACACTGTCTGGCAGCAGCTTCCCAATGCTTCAGACAGGAGATATTATTAGTCCTATCTGGCAATGCTGAGGACTGAACCTGGGACTATGTGCCTGCAAACCAGATGCTTTACCATTGAGCTAAGGCCATTCCCCGCAATATATTGCTTATGTTCCAAGGCCCACTAGGGTTGGGAACAGCAGTTGCCAAAACAGACATTTCCATTATATTATTATTATTATTATTATTATTATTAAAAGGGGACCATAACACAAAGGTTTCCCTTTCTCTTGAGTTTTGGACCCAGAGAAAATACCACTTTGGCAATTCTACTAGCAGCAAGATCCTTCTGAGACTCAACCCAGCCGTCTTCTGGTGAACCCTGAGTTGCTGTGTAAACAGTCTGTCTTGATTATCTCCACAGTTACAATAAGGCAAATAAAGTCAAAGCCAAAACACACTATTGAACGGCAATAAGTGTATCAGAATGCAGAGAGTGTCCCTAATTTCCAAAGTGGGCAGACATTCAAGACTTGCTTGGTGCAATTTTTAGCTTTAAGAATAATTATTACACTTCAATGGCAGACTACACAGCCAGTCCCGAAATAAGCAGGCTGTAAACAAGCCGCAAAGGGAATAGGGGCTGGCAATAAGGTTCATTCAGTGTTAAAAATGTAAGCGTGTCTGAACAACCTTTCCTTTGTCCTTTTCTGCACATGTAAGGGGAAAACCTGAGTCAACAGGTGTCCCTTCAAGGGAGTCAGCTCAGTCTTCACACTGGTTCGTTATAAAGGCAAGAGTGGTTCCATTTGAAGAAGGTCTCTGGCATTAGAAAGGGACTTTTAGCCTCCCTCCAGGCAGAAAAGAAAAAAGGGCAGTCTAGCCCTCCCCACTCTGCAGCCTGAAGAGAACAAACTTGGCAACTGTTGAGTTGAGGTCACTCACCAGTCTTACTGCAGCCTGTGCCAAATTAATGCCCTTCAGATGTTTTAGACTGCTGTGGCTGATGGGAGTTGCAGTCCAAACATCACTTGGTTGGCAAAGATTAGTCACATCCATGCCATGCATTTAGAGCACATTTATACCACTTTAACTTGCTATATCATGTGCTCTAACCATTTAAGCGTGGAGTTCCCTGACCGTTATCCAGGGCTAACACCAGACTAGAGTATTTATTGGAGGAACAGTAAAAACAATTTCGCTGTAAACTGAATTCTGGAATGAATTCAAATAGAGCTAGTAACCCCCTTAAACCCATTTCCACCCAATTAATCCCCTCTCTTTACCCCAACTAATATTGCCAAACTGTTGTTCCATGAGCCCTTCAATCCCACCTTTCCTACTTACCATAACATCTATCATTCATTCATTTATTTAAAATTATTAGTACGTAACTTGTTACCTAACAGGTCTCCAGGAGACTTTACCGAAGAACATATTTAAAAATTGCTAAGTTTAACGTAAAACATCTTTATTCGTAGTTTTGTTCTGTTTCATTTTTACATATATCCCCTCCCACATTCTGTTATGTCCTTTTATTCAACCTGCACACAATGATTTTGGCCACAGGCCTGGTCTTTCAGCATTAATCTAAGTTTAGGTCACCTCACCATCTCCACAAGGTTGGCTACAGCTGAAACTCAAAAGGCTTGAGTTGTAGAAGTAGCCTCCAGGGCTTGCTAAAAAATCCAAAATGTTAGCAAGCACATAAGAAGGGAAAATTGCACCCAAATAGTTGAAGTGAAGTCCACCAGTTTTATGAAGTTATGACTGAAAGCATTAAGCAACATTATCTTTTAAGCATAAGCTACTAGTTCAGACATAGACCAAGCTAGCTGGCATTAACATTTACTGTATACATTCCATTGGTAATCAAGAGCTACTACAGATGTAATGCTTTTCCAACATGAAGATAATCTTAGTGAAGGGGAAAAACATGGTCACACACTACACTGTTAAGTATACCCTTAGGAGATTTTAAATCTACAGCTACAAATGTAAAGTGTAAACGCAACAAACAGATGTTTGCAAATGTCCATTCAAGCATACTTATCATTTACATGTTACATTTACAAGTGCAGAGTTAAAATCTGGAATTTGCTCCCACAAGACGTAGTGGCCATAAACTTGGGATGGCTTTAAAATGAGTTTATTAATGGAGTATGAGGTGGTCAGTGGCTACTAACCGTGATGTCCGTGTATTACCTCCACTGTTGGAGGCAGTGTGTGTCTGAATACTAGTTGTTGGGAATCACAAGTTGAGAGTTCTGTTGCACTCAAGTCCTGTTTGTGGGCTTCTCATAGGCATCTGATTGTCTACTATTACAACAGGAAGATGGCCTATATGATGGACCTTGGTTTGATTCAGTTTGGTTTTTCTGAGGTGCTTATGTAAACTGCATGTTTTTGGGAAGCATTCAAAGTCATTGTTTTCTTTCTTTCTTTTTTACTAAGATTAGGCAACTTTGGCTCAGTTTACACATGCATGTTTGCCACTGGATGACCACAGCATCAATAGTTAACTTGCTTGCATGAAGACTGAAACACAAGATAACTTTTCATATCAGTTGCAATGTATCTTTCCACTGACACTGAGCCACACATTCAGTTGTACAAATGTGAAGAAACCAAGTGATGGGCAGCGGCAAACCTTGGCAATAGTGTGTGAGGCTAAAATCGTGGTGCCTTCCTAAAGACAGGTTAAGGCAGGTATCCCCAAACTTGGCCCTCCAGCTGTTTTGGGACTACAATTCCCATCATCCCTTACAACTGGTCCTGTTGTAGGAGTTGTAGAAGTAGCCTCCAGGGCTTGCTAAAAAATCCAAAATGTTAGCAAGCACATAAGAAGGGAAAATTGCACCCAAATAGTTGAAGTGAAGTCCACCAGTTTTGTGAAGTTATGACTGAAAGCATTAAGCAACATTATCTTTTAAGCATAAGCTACTAGTTCAGACATAGACCAAGCTAGCTGGCATTAACATTTACTGTATACATTCCATTGGTAATCAAGAGCTACTACAGATGTAATGCTTTTCCAACATGAAGATAATCTTAGTGAAGGGGAAAAACATGGTCACACACTACACTGTTAAGTATACCCTTAGGAGATTTTAAATCTACAGCTACAAATGTAAAGTGTAAACGCAACAAACAGATGTTTGCAAATGTCCATTCAAGCATACTTATCATTTACATGTTACATTTACAAGTGCAGAGTTAAAATCTGGAATTTGCTCCCACAAGACGTAGTGGCCATAAACTTGGGATGGCTTTAAAATGAGTTTATTAATGGAGTATGAGGTGGTCAGTGGCTACTAACCGTGATGTCCGTGTATTACCTCCACTGTTGGAGGCAGTGTGTGTCTGAATACTAGTTGTTGGGAATCACAAGTTGAGAGTTCTGTTGCACTCAAGTCCTGTTTGTGGGCTTCTCATAGGCATCTGATTGTCTACTATTACAACAGGAAGATGGCCTATATGATGGACCTTGGTTTGATTCAGTTTGGTTTTTCTGAGGTGCTTATGTAAACTGCATGTTTTTGGGAAGCATTCAAAGTCATTGTTTTCTTTCTTTCTTTTTTACTAAGATTAGGCAACTTTGGCTCAGTTTACACATGCATGTTTGCCACTGGATGACCACAGCATCAATAGTTAACTTGCTTGCATGAAGACTGAAACACAAGATAACTTTTCATATCAGTTGCAATGTATCTTTCCACTGACACTGAGCCACACATTCAGTTGTACAAATGTGAAGAAACCAAGTGATGGGCAGCGGCAAACCTTGGCAATAGTGTGTGAGGCTAAAATCGTGGTGCCTTCCTAAAGACAGGTTAAGGCAGGTATCCCCAAACTTGGCCCTCCAGCTGTTTTGGGACTACAATTCCCATCATCCCTTACAACTGGTCCTGTTAGCTAGGGATGATGGGATTTGTAGTCCCAAAACAGCTGGAGGGCCAAGTTTGGGGATGCCTGGGTTAAGGGAAGCAGGGGCTTTAGGAGAGGTGAGGGGTGAGGCTCTGCCAGGATCCTAGAACCCTCACATCACCTTCCCAAAGCTGGTCTCTCTAGTCTTGGTCCAGCATTCAGGCCATGACACCACACTATAGCTCTCATATATTGTTATATTCTTATATTGTGACTATGGGCTGATCTGGTCTTGAATTAAACATTGCTGATTCTTTTGTGCCCATTTAGTGCTCTGTTTCTACAGTTTACATATTTATTATGTTTTAATACTATGTTTAACTATACATATGGTGCCATTTACAAAGTGACCAGTATAGACAGTGAGCAAAACATACTGTTATGGGCTAGTGGGGGAACAGGGAAGAGGTGTCCACTGACAGTATGTTGTCTGAAGGCTCCCCAAAATGTGTAACTGGCATGTACACTCGGAGCTGAGTGGTGTCTGCAGAAACTAACCGGACTTCACACTTGGACCCTGACTTCACAAATCATTGCTACTTTGCTTCCCCAGGCTCTTGGACACAATAATGAATTCATGGCATAAGTGGAGCTCTAAATTCAGCACCCATTGCTATTATCATGCTCCTGGCAACTAGAGCAGGGTAAGCAAGCAACCCCTATCATGGTACCATTCATTTACTATGAGATGTCAGCAAAGACTGGCAGTTCCTTGCTGCTATTCCAGTATATGCCACCTAGATGTGTGTTTATTACGCTATACCATAAAAAAGCGAAACCCACAAACATTGTTTTATGACACTTAATGTTTTCCATCGCCAAACTCATAGGCAAAGGCCTACAGATATTGTTGCCAGATGAAGAAAGCACAAATAAATGGGTGATGTGACAGAAACATAAAAAGGTGTGGTTTCTCTCCCTCCTCCATAGTACAAGAATTGTGCCTGAAAGCAGTTGCAGTGTCAGCGATAATGGCTTGTCTCAAACAAACTCGCTATTGCTTTGCTAGAATGTACTTTTAAGTCATTGGGTTATATTTCCAAGCTTAATGAATAACTGTGAGATATGCAGGTTGCTATCCATCATGATGTCAATGGAGATAATGCTGCAGTGCCTCTTAGCATGAAAATACTAGATAAGGACTCCTGTGAATGAAAGGAAACCAACACAGCACTGTTGTGTCATCTGTGGTTAAGGAGGATGGGGATAAATTGTATCAATTGCCTCTTTAAATGTCCCCACCCCCACCCCCACCGACTGTTTTAAGAGGCACTGGCCTCTGATCCGTTTCCAGTTCAAGATGCTGGTGGCTTTTCTATAAAGGCCTACATGAATTGGGGCTGCTGGTTCCTGAAGAAATGCCTGCTCTTGCACCATCCTGCCGGCACACTGATAGTCATCTGATGATACTATCCCCAGAGTACTCCTGCTGTCTGAAGTGAGGTGATGGATGACTGGGAAGGGGGCACTTATGGTTCAGATAGTAAGCAGTGTATACATGGAATAATGAAATAATAATAATAAGGCCGTGGTGTCCTGAAACTGGATTTCTCTTGTCAGGCACTTGGAATGATAATCTTTTCAATGCTAGGCAAACACCTTCTTCTTCTTCCAGGGAGGCTTTTAAAATGCTTTGAGATTGTGATTTTTACTGCTGTTTTTATTTGCCCTTTGAGGTTTCAATTGCATGCTTTTTTTTTGTTACTGTATTTTTTTTTGTAAACTGTGCTGAAACCGGATGTCGAAAGGTGGTACAGAAACTCCTTAACATATAATGGAGGCTATGCTCTGCCTCTACAGTAGGAGACAGTAGTGCTTCTGAATAGTGGTTGCTGGTCCTGCTTGCAAGTTTTCAAAGGCATCAGGCGTGGCCACTGTGAGAACAGGATGCTGAACTAGATGGTCCATTGGCCTGATCCAGCAGACTCTTAACTGGCTCTCCCATTTTCCCCCATGGTGAAAGCAGATTAGATCAGGCATAGGCAAACTCGGCCCTCCAGATGTTTTGGGACTACAACTCCCACCATCCCTGATTACTGGTCCTGTTAGCTAGGGATGATGGGAGTTGTAGTCCCAAAACATCTGGAGGGCTGAGTTTGCCTATGCCTGGATTAGATGATATAATGGAAAACATTGGTGGTGGTAGGGAACCTTTTGTTTTTCCTCTCAAATGCACATTCCAGCAAGACAAAAAAGGCCTTGTGAAGGGGTGTGGCCTGAGGACTCCTGAGGGTTTGACACAGAGAGGCAGGCAGGGGGAGAACATAATATTAGAAATTCAACTAGAGTGTATACCAAAGACTCAATCACTGTAATTCTCATGCCTGTTTCCTCCCTACCCCACCCCGTTTTAGGCACAGATGTCTCAACACAGGACATCTTGTGCTCTTTTTACTGCTCGGCACATAAATGGTAACCTGATAATACATGAAAGAGATTTGGCACCTTGGCTGTTTAGCATAAGCGATGTTATTGTTACGGGCCCTCTAAGCTGTGACTCAGTCATCTGTTCTGGAGAGAATCCTTGGCATTTACGAAGTTACGCTTTGACCACTTCCTGCGTTTGTGACTCTTGAACCTCAGCATTTCAGGAGTTCAGAAAGGGCATACCACTGAAAACTGCAACCCCCCATGCTTTCAGAATGACACATTCAGTCGTAACATTATCTTTAACTTACAGTTTTGTCCAGCTAACTGAGGTATTAATTATGAGACAACATAGAAAGTCCTGGTCTGATGTGAGCCCAGAGATCTCTATCTGCAGAATAAATCTAAATGGTATTGAATTAAGGCAATAGATCTGTTTCCAGCAGGATCCTTTGAGTCCCCTAAGGTCATTTCCCATGCTTCATTGACAAAAATTGGTATTGAAAATCCTATAAAGCTGAGACAGGGAGCCTGTGCCCCCCCCCCAGATGCTGTTGAATTACAAATCCAAGCATCTCTGACGATTGGCAATATTATCTGGGGCTGAAATTCAACATGACCTGGAGGGCCTCAGGTTCTTCATCCTTGGCCTCAGTATACATGAACTTCTAAGGCTAAGATCATTACCGTATTTCCTGATACAAACTACAAAAGAGATTTAAAGTCTGCACTGCTACTCGCATTGATCAATTGCCCTGGATGCTAAAACTGCAAGGAGTGCTGGAGAATAAGATGCAGAGCAATTGTTGGGGGTCCCAGTTCTAAAGAAGCCCCCAAATGTGTCTTGTTGCAAGTAGAGATGGGCTGGCACTGGAATTTCCAGGCTGGCAGATGAACCTGGTGGGCATTCAGCAGTGGTGCATAGGACTTGGCACAAGATAGAATGCAGCTTTAAGCAAGGGAAGCAAAAAAGCTGTCTTGTATGGTGAAAAGCTAGTTTTGCTAGTTTTCTTTTCTTAAAATCAGCTATTTACTGCTTCTTACAAGTTAAATGAATGGATAAATTAAGAATTTTCTGGTTTACTGAATCTGAAAAAAACAAAACAAAGCCCTTATGCAATTTCCTTGAATGCAAATATGTGAAATGCACAATAATAAAAGTAGAATGAATTTAAAAATACCAGTAAGAAGAAATGAACCTGAAATGTCAGAGCATTGCTGGAGATAGGTTTTGGTTTTTTTTGAGGGCGAGGGGGGAGAAGAGCAGGACGCTTTGCACCACATGGCAGGGCACTGTAGCATGGATGGTTGGGAGTATAGTGAAAGAAAACCAAACATTTATATACTGTACTTCGGTAGATATGCATGTATACTGGATATGCCATCCTGAGCATCTCTTTCATTGTACTAAAAGGAAAATAAGTAACTTGGGACTTTTCTAGGAATGGGGACAGGGAAGTACTGTAGAGATCCAACCAGCATCAAAAAAGGAAGAAAAATAATTATGGAGCTCTATGGTTAACCAGAACTTTAAATATGTGTCATGTGACAACTGTGACAGTATCAAGAGAAAAGTTCATTTCCTCAAATGCTGCAATTCCCTCCTTTGACAGTTCCATAGAAACACAACACATCCTTGGATTAGAAAAGACAAATTAACCAATAAGGTTATCAACAACTACTACCTGTGACAACTATGCTCTACCTCCACTGCTGGAGGCAATATGCCTCTGCACACCAGTTGCTGGGAATCAGAAGGAGAGTGCTGTTGTGTTCATGTCCTGAATGCAGGCTTTGATTGGTATCTGGCTGCCCGCTGCGAGAACAGGATGCTGGGCTACATATCCAGCAGGCTCTTCTTATGCTCTTATCCTTTGCAGTCAGTATAGCAACTACTGTACACGTGAGGGTACGGAAGGAAGTGTGGCAAGAGGAAGGTTAAAAGGCAATTAAAAACAACAACCAGACAGCATCATCTTTAAATAATTTTATAATTTCCTCATGAACTTAGTTTGTGAATAAAAAAAAGGAAAGAAAAAAACTGAACAAAAGTGTTTCTATTATCAAGGCAAAGTTGAATATATAACACAATTTCTTTGCAATTCATTATCCTGTCAGTAACATGACTCCATCAATAAAACACATACAAGTTGAAGGCAGCGTGCGCACTTGCATCACAGACATCTATTATCTCCTGCTGCTGCTCCTTCCAGAAGGAACTCAAAGTATGCCAGACTATATATGCAAAGCTCATCTCCTCCTCTGTTAAAGTGCAACACATCACTTTCCAAATAGTAGAAGATCACTTTCTGTAGTGTATGCATGAGAGGGGTGTGTGTGTGTGTGTGTGTGTGTGTGTGTGTGTGTGTGTAGGGGTCATCCTACAATTTTTCACTCCCTTTGACAGCTCACTGTGCTGCCTTCACGAAAAATTTGTTAAAACAGATCCTGATGATCTAAATTCAGCATGAGGTAAATGAGAGGGAAGTAGCAATACTGTCCTGGCAGGGATGAATGAACATGATGTTACATTAGCTTTAAGTCATGCCAGCAGCGTCTTCTGGATACAACTCCATTTACTTATACGGAACCTAAAGAAGAACATGAACTTTTGATATGCATAAATATGCTTAGATCTAGCATACCAAATATCACTGAAGGACAGAAGACTAGCTGAGAGAAGCAAAACCTGGGAAATATTTGTATTTAGGAGGTGTCCACTGAAACTAGTATTAAGCCAAATCCTGGGTTCCCTCAACAGGGTTTCCCAAACTTTGGCTTCCAGCTGATTCTGGACTACATTTTCCATAATCCCTGACCACTGGTCCTGCTAGCTAGGGATGATGAGAGTTGTAGTCCAAAAACAGCTGGAGACCCAAGTTTGGGAAACCCAGGTTTACAAGGTGAAATGATTGAGAGATGCCAAGACTCACCCTAAGCCATGAAAGATGCCTAAAAAACAAATTAAAGGAAGAATATCAATTAAGCTTGGCTTAATGTTTATATCCCATATTAACAAAAATGTATCCCAGCATTCTCAACTTTGATTTCTGCTGCAGCAATGGACAGTGAATTAAATAGACAGCAGCACAGGAACATAGGTAATCTCAAACTGAAAGGGTTACTGATATCCCCCAAATTTACCAGGATTTTAAAAAGAGGTACATTCATGTAAAATAAATTAAGATATGGCTAGTAGCAACAGTATTTGTGATATGCAGATTTATGTTGGCCATACCCTTTAAAAGTAGATTAAAAAGATTCCATCCCACTGGTGCAGAAAAGAATGGCAAGCCCTTTGTTGTAAGATTCTGAATGCACCTTTTCAAAAGTGGGTACATACAAAATAACACACAAATAAAGTGGGACTGACATAAATGAAGGTGCATTAAGAAATACTAAGTAGTTTGCGTGTAAAAAATAGAGACTAAAAGAGTGTGCAAAAATGCTGCAATGCATCCCTTCTATTTAAATTTGCAGTATTAAAGCCCCAGAGATATCAATGGAAAAAGTAGTTTCTAATGCTGCCCCTTCCTGTTTTTGAAAGGTCATCCATACATTACAGTATTGGGAGAGGGGTAAAATCAGGAGTTAACAACATTGCTAAGAAGGCCACACTGGTTTGGTCTTCCTTGGTCTGTCAAAGGCAATTGAAAGGTACCTTGAACCTAAAAAATCCATTTCCTTATAAAACTGGGAGGAGTTGTCCAGAACTTTGCCTTTTCATATTTTGAATTCCTTTGGATGATACATTTAATTTTTTATATTTTTAATACACAACTTTTTCATTTCTACTTCTATCTTTTTTTTATTTAAAACTGGACAACAGACACACATTGTCGGTAATTGTCCCAGCCAGAGGACCACACAGACAATAATTGACAAGCAGAGAACAAAACAGGAAAATAAAAAATAAAAAATATACCCCTGAAAAAGGAAAGGGGAAATACCAATGATGACAGGGTTACAGCACTCGCCACACACACTGAAAAAAGTCAGTATTCTTATGATTACACTTTTGACACTAAAAAGTTTGGAAATGCTTTTATTTTCTTTTTTAAAAAAGGTCAACAGACACAGCCATTTTGTTCAGAAGGATAACGGCTTTCCTCTACAAATGGAAAAAAGTTAAAAAATATTGTATTATAAAAACAGCACCTGCTGCACTGACAAGACTGAGTGATTGGCATGAGAAGAGTTTTGTCTTGTCAATTCTGGCAGCTCCCATCCACCAATTGCCTGACTTCCCAATTCCACTCCCACCACTAGGGGCAGTATTATTAAATCAAGAACCTGTTTTCCATGACTGTTTAGTTCTCTGAAGTAGCACCTTCTAACTCCAACTCTTTTGACATTTTCACTCAAGTCACTCCACGAACCCATGCTCAGTTGCTAGCACAGAGGTGTGAGATAGGAGGAAATCAGTGTTCCATTAACTTAGTGTTTCAGATATAAGAATTTTCCAAAACGGAATGCTCCCTGAATGTTAGAATAGAGAAAAACAGATGCCTAAAACTCCCATACTACATATTTCACAGTGATCTTCCAAAATACACCAAGAAGACCCAAATACACTGGTATTTGATAGCACACACTCTAACCATTTCGTTCAGTTTTGGATTTTTAGAGTTTGGCATTTTTTGAGTGAAAGCAATAGCAAAAGGCAATAATCATAGCAGACCCCAAACATGAAAAAGACATTTCACTAAGATGTGTCTCTTATTAGTTTTTTGAACATTAGTAGCTAGTGTCACTGTACAATTCAGAGTCTGAAGTGCCATTTATTTTATTATTTTAAAACACCTGGATTTGATAGAATTGGAAGCAGAATCTGGATTCCTTGGGAGCATTAAGCAGTCCAATTAGGATGTCAAGAAATTACCTAGATTGTCCAGAGAGTTTTAATAACTGCATCAAATTTAAGACAAACTGCTCCACTACTCCCTCTATAGGGGGTTCCTGAAGTTTATAACCACCTTTTACATATTAGCATCTTTATAGCTTGAAAAAGCAACACCACATTCCTTCAATACAACCAAGCCTTTTTATAATCTGGCAACAAAAGTATATGGCCATTGCTAGTGTAAAACAAGAGATTTTAGAGTCCCCTGATAAGAGGCTATTTCTGAAAGCTGGACTGAATAACAAGGAAGGTGCGGAAACAATACGTTTCTAGCACAACTGTCCAGAGCTGTATTTTCTGTGGTAGATCTCACTCATTTCAGATATGGCAGATACAAAAATCTTCCAGAGCTGTGATAGTGTAGTGGCAGTCAGATTGCCACATATAACCCTTTTGGATATGCACATTTTATATCTCATATAACGTTAACAATGTTAACCAGACCCACAAGGCAGTCAACTATCTTGCACTCTTCTGTTAAAGGAAGCAAGTTGAAGCAGGCCAGGTTCAACAACATTTCATGGCCAACACCTTGTATTTAAGGCTCCACAGTTCCTAGAGAAATGCAGAGAGACAGGACCTCTATCCAAATGGCATCAAGGAGATTATCTGCAATGGCACACTGCTGATAAAGTCAGGTGATTGTTCCAAGATAAGATCTTGCTTATTCTCTCTCTTTCTCTCTCTACTTTACTGAGGGATTAGATCATTTTTTTACTGGGAGCTTAGGCATTAGGGTGACAGGACTCTGAGCTCATGGAATGGGGTGGGAAAGTTGTGTGCATGGTGGTGGGATAAGAGAGGAGTTGAAAGAGATGCATACTCCAGGCTTGGGCTTGGAGAGGGAGGGGTTCAAACAGCAGGTGTGCTGCTGGGTGACAGAAACCAAATGGCCAGTGTGGGAACTGGCTCTGTTTCACAAATCCCCTCCTCCCCTGAATCACATGCTGTGAGTAGAGTGGAGTGTAAACAATGGGCTTTATCCCAATTTCATTTTGGTGGACCCTGTACACACTGCCTTGCGAATGGCATCTCTCTGCTTAAGCTGCTCCTGCGTCTGTAGTAGCACAGCCACATGGCGGCAGCTGAGTTAAAGTCTCCAAAAATACTAGCATGGAGAACTCCGGTTTATGTGATTTATGCACAGTGCCAGAAGCACATGGGGATGAAGTATCAACCACAAGCAACTATCTCCATCTCCACTCCCAAAATTTCAGCAACACCCCTGCCCCCAAAGCCACTATCAAAGAGCATCTGAGTAAGAGGTTTACAAGCAGAAGTCATTTCAACCGCTGATAAGGAAAATTCCATAGCTTCCCCCACAGAGAGAGTGGATTGTTTTACAGCAGGGAACAAGGGCAGCTGGAGACGCGGCCATATAACTTAATAGGATAGCCTGGGAGTGGTGGTGGTGGGAAGATGTTAGGCCTGAAGGCTGAGATGGTTTTACAGGCAGCATTAAATCCCTACAGTGAGTAATTAGGGATGAAGAAGAAAAGGCTATAAGGGAGATTTCAAAACAACAGCTCCTATCAAAATGTGCTGACTCAAAACAATGGGGGCAAAGGCGCGGTTCTGGTATGAGGCATGGCTCAATGGTATGTACAGTCACTGTCTACATGCCTTCCGGTAAAGGCAATTTCAACCTTGAGAACATTCAAGTCTCTCCCCCCGCCTGCCTTTCTGAGAAAAAGCATCAGCCTCAGGCTATTAATGCCATCAGCTCTAAAACTATCATTCCGGATCTCCAAAGTCCTGAAGGTGCTAACTAAGACAGCAATGTGAATTTCTCATCAGAAAATCCACATGAGAAACACTGTTTGACATTCCAAACCAATCTTATTCATACGATATCTCCTTTCTGAGGTATCCCCAGGTTCCTTCTCCTGCATGAGAATGAAAGGAAGAAATGGAGCATCTTGAAGAACTGACTGCATCCTTTCATTTTCAAAGGCATAAACTATGTGTATAAAAAGTAGCAATAAAGGATTCATAGAGTGCCTAGAGGACTCTTGATTCAGTCAGAGAGGCTCCTGATTGGGGATACTGAGGCTGGTTCAATGTCCGTGGGTTGAAGATGGTAATGACTGAACAGTAACTTTATAGAAAATTATTCCTTGCTACATAGAAAATAATGTCTTAGGGTGTGGATTGCCAAATTGGAAAGTTGCACTGGTGGAGAGGGGATACTGTTGAAGGGGAAAAGAAAAAGGCTTTGAGAGAGTGTCTGCTTTCTAAACTTTGAATGCATGGGCCTATCCATGTATAAATTGCTTAAGCTGGAAAAGCCAAGCATGGTGATTTGGGCTATCATCATAGAGGTAAACGAGTTAGGAAAGCATTGTAAGGAACAGTGATCTTTTCTCTTATTTCTTTAAGTTCAGAATCCTAACTCTTTCTTCTATGTCTGCTCCAAAAGATTCTATTAATCCTGAAATCTGCAAGAATAAAAATCAAAAACAGTTCCTCTCAGGAAGAAATAACCTGATACCAGAGTTCTTGTGAATGCCTGAAGAATGACACTATGCATAAAATGCTGCCCGGAATAAAACTGCATTTTCACAATTAGTGCAAAACACGTGAATAGCCAGTTTCCTATTTATGAGCCTGTGAATTTGGATACATTAAGAGAATGCCATTTAGAGAAACTATCTTGAGTTTACTCAATCTTTGGTGAGTGTTGTAGAAGATAGCAGTAGGGGCGACCATATCTAGTACTCTTGGAGCTTTATAAGCTATCTAGTAGCTTATAAAGTAAACCCCTAAGAAATCAGAAATAGATAAAAATGAGAAGTCATGCATAAAGAGAGCACCCTTCAAATGAGAATGCAAAGCTATGTAGAAAAGGTTCTAAAATTTGCCAGAAGAGCAAGAAACTTGACTAAAGAAAACACAGGAACCTGCCATCTAGCTTAGTAGTGTTGACTGGCAGTGGCTCTCCAGGGTTTCAGGTAGGATCCTTCCCCAACAGCCACATGCATTTCATAGCTATTTTGGTAAACAAAAACAAGGCTTACAATAGGCAGAAAACCAGAGAAAACATGTTTCCCATTCTTACTCAATTGAAGTTACCAAAGAGAACAAGGGATTCTCCTCACCACCCATCTCCTTGTAACAACTTCTGCTTTTAGGATAAAACTCCTGTGCAGACATAGACAGCATACCTTGAGCTAGCTAAATCAATGTTGGCCAACTGTGGGCCGCTATCAGAGCATACTCAACTTCCCCCATAAAGGAAGGTAGGCCAAAGATTTCTACTAACTGGAAAAAAAAAATCAAGGCAAGTGTTCTCCTGCCACCACTTCAAGGATCACCAGAACTACTTGTGTCCAATATATTGCCACTTCCATGCTTTCTGAACTCAGTAAATTTCTGAGCAGACGTATCCCAAAGCCAACAGGAAAAGTAACTGGGAGGCATATTCCAAAGAAGAAAGGCAGTGAGAGGATGAATGCAGACATGAATCAGTATCTATAAACTGGAAGAGCGGAGATAGGTTCATTTGTTTCTTTTTATAAAAAGGTGCACCAAAAGTTTCTGTTTTCTCCCCCTCCCCACTTTCACACACTTCTGCATCCTCATGACTCCTTGGACTGACCGGGCTTGGCCCCCAGGCATGCTGCTGCTAGGGGGCTAGCACTGGCTTCGGTCATGATGACTCTTCAAGTGCATTGACAACTTGCTCCAGGATGTCAGGGCAGTGATCGGCTATCTGCTGTAGAATGGCATTGGCAAACTCTTGTAGCTCTGCACTGTCCCTCTCACCTTTTTCCAGCTCATTGTGAAGCTGCAAAAAAAGAAAAGAAAAAGGACAGAATTAAGTAAGCACATGTTTGTGTATTAAAATGTCACACCAGCAAGTAGTCCTTAGTCTGTCCTCCAAATGTATACCAAACAGGGAATCCCTATAGACACAACCACATGCAAAATATAATGCCTGGCCTGGGGCAACCATATTGACAGATGTTGCTTTCCAGTGAAGCTTCATGCAAGCACACAGGAGATAAAAAAATGGACAGCATAGTTGCTGAATAACATTTTATTTGCTCTGAGCAGTTGCACCTGTAAGGGGCACCTTGGATGGAATGTTTTAGAACATTTGAAAAGTCATCTATTAATGCATAAACCATCATCCCCTCCTTTTTACAGCTCACCTTTCCACAATAAAGGTCCACAAGCTGATTTACAGCACTCCAAAAAACCACCTAGTTTTCACCATCCCTTTGCATGTCTGAGTAAAGACCACAATGATAAATTATGAAGCAAAAGGTATAAGAGAGGTATAGAGAGATGGAGAAAGAAGAGAATTAAAAGGGGGGAAACACCAATGTATAAAGGGAAAAGTTCTTAACATATTGCCCACAAAAAGTAATATTCTCAAAACATCATTGGGTTCCTAGTTCCTACCACATTACTGAATGGCCACTACCATCTCTCAGGCTATTTATTTTTAAAAGGTAGTAGTTAACCTCACTCTGCAATTTCAATTCAATACAAACAATTCTACCAGAAAGAAAATTGCCATGTGCAGATTCCAAATGTGTGCTAGATAAGATGCAAGTAAAGAGAACAAAAAGGTAGCTTTCAACATTTGAGGGAAGAATGATGAGATGTTTGCATGTGAAATCTACAGAGAAATCAGCTATATAGCTGCAAATGTTTTAAGTGTGTTTTAAGTGCATTATACAAATGTGAACTAGATGGCAATGGTGAGCTTATGGCAAATTCAATATATTTTTCAAAATGTTTTTTGAAAAAAAGCATTTTTGCAGCATTTTTAAATATGTGTCTAGATTCCACCTGAGTCTACCAATAGACTGGGGATACATGACTGAGAGCCCCGGTTTCCTTCCCCACTCCAAGCTATGGTGAGAATTCCATGTATGCTGGTTTGTGGAAATGACAAAGGACAAGAGATAGTTCAGAGGTAATTTGAGAGTATAGGCGCTGACAGGTTCTTAGCATATATCACGGGAGGGGGGACCACATTGTTTCAAGCAAGCAGCACAGCTGTGATCTATATGTGACATCTTTATACTACATAGGACAGTGGCACTCTGTGCACTTTTGGTGGGTAGTAAACCCGAGTTATGTTCACCAGATTAAGCGGCATTCTTCTCTAAACCCAAAAGAAGCAAAAAATGGTCAGCATAATGCTTAATTGTAATGCATCTTAACTAAAGGTAGCCAAAGGGGCTTCCCCTGCACCAATACTTCTGTTTCCTAAGGTTCAGTGCATATTTCAAAAATTATATATTATATATTTATTTATACTCCACTATTTCCCCTCCCTTATTTGTAAGGCAGCTTACAAATAAAATAAAAACAATTAAAAACATAGGGGAGGAACAGTAATTAAAAATAATTAAACATTAATAGAATTAAAACAATTATCATATATTTACATCTATTATGTATCCCGTAGCTATCCAGTGGCTGGCCATTTAAAATCCTGCAAAGAATTTCTGATCTCACCCCCAATATCTCTCTTATCTTCCACAAGCATGGTATGCATTTTATTACAAATTGGAATGCAAGTACTATGTACTTTAAAGCAGAGTGGACTGACTTCAGGACTGTGGGATCTACTTTTTTATGCTAGAATGCAGAGGTCCTCTAACCAAAGACAAGCACAAAATAGCAGCTAAGAGATGGAAGCCAGATGAATTAATGGTGACTCAGGGGACAAAGCTAATTATCCACTGCACCTCCCCCATGATCATGCAATTTATTAATGTATCTTAATAATTACAGCAACATTATCACACAGGTCAGACAGCTCCCCCTCTTTTTGAGCAAAAAGCATTGGAGACTTTTACATGAATATAAGCCATGTAAGCGTTTAAGACCAGCCGCAACGATCCACCATCAATACCTCCCCCATTCCCCCCTTCTAGGAAGAAAAGCAACCAATCCTGACCTCACTGCTTACTGCTGCTACAACAGGAACAAAATATTTGGGCAACTTGGTAATATATATTTAAAGAGAAAAATAAGAAATGATCTCCTGTAAGTGTACAGTACAAATGTAATATAGCAATGAAAGGCAAACTGAATGGGGTGGAGGACTAATCTGAACCAATAGAAATCTGCAGTAAGAGGAAACCTGTGCATGTGCTATTTCAGAAATTAATTATATAAATTCTCCATGAGAAATCTGAAGACAGGAAGAATGGGATATGGGGCAAAAGTCACCTACAGAAGATCTGTCCCTCCCTAGAAATGTAACCATGAAGTGAGGGAAATATCCTTATGAGCCACATCTGTGTCTGAGGAGACAATGAAAATATAATGTCAAGTTCTATAACATATTACTGCTACCTTTGAGAAGAGACTCAAAACCCAGAGATGGATTGGGAGTCTTGCTATACAGAGGTATTTCCTTAGAGACAGATGTGTATATTATAATTACTTTTTGAAGAATCATTGTGTCTATGAATCCTACCCATGTCTGAACATTTGTCAACATTTAATGAGAAGCAGTTCTCCTTTCCTAAACAAAATCATGCAAAATCATAATTCTCCCTATGATGATTTCTCTTCAGTGAAGAAACATGATGAAGTTCAACTATTTGAGAACGTAACTATTATTGAAGTCCAACTCATGAGGAAACCATGGTAGGATGGTGGTAGATGGTGTTTTTGATAAATGATATATTGCTTGGTTTCTAGATAGTGCAACACTTGCAATTTTTTTTTGAAATATTAAGTGGTTTATAAGTGGTAACAAACAAACAAACAAAACTTCTAAGAGATCTAGGGGAATTTACAGGATAGTACTCCCCCCTCAGCCCAATTTTTTGTCCCATGGGTGCTGACAGCTGATTAGTTGGTTATTTTTTTTTAAAAAAAAAAGTAAGAAGAAACCAGCTGTGGCTGCAATTTGGTGGGGGGATCTTTTTGGCCTCAGGGATTCAATAGAGGACAGCATGGATTATTTCAAATCAATATGTGAAGACAGAAACAAATCTGAAATCTACTTCATGCATGGGATTGTATTTCAGACACATTTATCTTCAGAGACCCTTTCTTCTTTCAGATTACTGGACTTGCTTCTATTGGCCTTTTGGAATTTGGCTGCTGAAGTGCTTTCCCCCTCTATTTCTGAAAAGCGTTTTAAAGTTAAAAGTGCAAGGAGAAATGTTCAAACATTGGAAAAGATGGAAACCAGGAAAGATGAGAGAGAGAGAGAGAGAGAGAGAGAGAGAGAGAGAGAGAGAGAGAGAGAGAGAGAGGGAAAGAAAGAAAGAAAGAAAGAAAGAAAGAAAGAAAGAAAGAAAGAAAGAAAGAAAGAAAGAAAGAAAGAAAGAAAAACACACCAGGCTATAGAAACCAGATTATTGCTGTTGGTACAGAATTAATGTCCAGCAGTTTATGCCTCTTTGGTGGTACATGAATACTGGATATATTCCAGGTTTGCATATAATAGTGTGAATCATGAAAGAAAAAGTCTCAAGCTCACGGATGAAATAAACTTAGTTAAATTTCCTTTGGTACAATAATATAATTTCAGTAAAATGTACAACAGGTTAATTTGGATACAATAATTCAAGCATTTCATATCGTTGCAAACAAAGTCAGTGAGGCAGAGTGGAAGAAAATTAGATAAGGAATTCAATTCTGATGAAGATAGCAGCAAGCACTGATGAAAGGTACTACTGCACAGGCTGACAAGGGAAAGGATGATAAATTGAATGACTACACAAAGAAGAGGGGTAAATGTTTGGAATAGAAATGAGTATTAGTAGAAAGGCTGGAGATACTATGGGACAGAGATTTTGCTGTACAATATAAGTATGGAAGAATTAACAGAATTAAACGTGCTGTCTGAGAAGAGTAAAAACTGGGCAATGATTATGATGTGAAAGAGGGCACATAAAATGTTATTTCCAAGTATACAAGTAAAACATCTATTTACATATGTCTGTTCCAATGTGAGCAATACAGAAACACACACGACAAATACTTCAGTGCATTTGCACTCTTGGCTAGGCACTTAATCTACTCCAGCTGTTTAAGTAAGCAAAATGAGGGGCTAGAATAATGAGAGCTTTGTGTAAACAGTAACTCTGAAGAGGTACCAAACCAGGTCAGGAGCTTCAAGGTAATGCCTTAAAGTAAAAAGAATGTGGGGGTGAAATTGACTTTCATGTTTGTAACTTGCTAAAGGAAATTTAAAAATCAGATCTATGCTCCCTGGTGAGCTAAATACTTAGTTGCCTAGCAATTATCAGGAGGAGGAAGAAAGAAAAATCAAAGTATGACATTTCTAGCAGCAAAGTACATTATGTGTGTGGCTTAGTTTAGGACTTATGTCCATACTTCAAGACCCAAACAAATGGCCACCTTTTCCAAATCATTCATCCATAAAAACATCAGGAAATTGTGCCATTTTGGCCACAATCCAAACAACACAGAACTAGGTGTGCTTAAATCCACCAATCTCAGTGAGTTTAAGAATGTCTAGATTTCTGTTGGATTGTAGCCTATACAGCAATATAGGAGCATAACTATGCTTCATTTAAACAACACAAGCACAACTCCAGGTCAACCAGCTACAAAAAGTTATTAGAGTAAATTTCAAGCAGTGAAGTCAAGCACAGCATTATAACATTATGTGGGACATAATCAAGCAAAATATATTCAAAGCAGCCCCAATCTGTGTAGCACAAATCCCTCCCATGTACTTAGTGTGTAATCAAGACAAAGAAATGCAAAATCTCATTCCAGATAATTCAAGGGGATATTTTCTCATAACACTTTAATAGTCAAGATTCTAGAGATCTCCAGTATCCAGCTTGGAAGGCAGCAAGGTGTCTGTTTTTATTTTCATTTGATTGTCTCATTCAGACATAATGCTAAATTATGTTTATCAGATGCCCCCCCCCCTCCTCTGGTGCAGCAGGTACCAATTGGAAGCTTTCATTTATTTTCATTTTAAAAAAACCCTAACCAAAATTTAGTGTTATGTCCAAATCCAAACTGTGGCTAAATAAATAAGCTAATATTTACCAGTTTAGGATTTGTACTTTAAACTGTGGTTAACTGAAAACAAAAGGGAAAGTTTCCCCTCTTCTCCTTAGGGCTGCACTGGAGGAGGGAAAGGAGGAGTCTACAAAGGTCATGCATACAACATTAAATCATAGCTTAGCATTACATCTGAATCAATCCGTTACATTTTCTTTGGTTCAGAGATGCAGAAACTTCTACCTTGAAAATTCAGTGGGTAAATCAGCCTTGATGATTTTCTATGTGTTAAGTTTTTACTGCTATTGTTCTTGTTCCGTTGTTGCTGTTGCTGTTGTTATTCTTTAAATATAAACACCAACTAGAAGTCTGCATTCTAAATTGAACAATTTAAAGTTTCCGAATGTTTCAACAAGAGGGAAATAATAAGTTATTATTGTCTCGTTAAAACACAAAACGTGTTAGGAAAAATCAGAGGCAGGCTTTCATCTGCTTAACACTGAACGTGGTGCCCCCATACCGGCAGTATTGGAGCCAAAAGAGTGCAGCTAAGAACAAAGAAGAAGCATTAACATAGGTTCAGGAACCTCAGGTTCTGCAGAAGTGCAAAACAAATAATAAATCCAACCCCCCAAAGGTGAAAGTCCCCCAACATCCCAATGAGGACTGAGTGTGATCAGTAGTTATCAGGAGCCACAGAATATTAAATATCATTTGGGAAAGAAAAACTAGAATCGGAAGGAGAGAATGAGTAGACCAGCTTGAATTTCATACAGTTTATACTATCCTAGAAGAAGGCATGGCAGAGTTGCTGGAAGCCTGAACTTAAGAGGAGTCCTACTACATCAGACTACAGAATCCCCTTTTCCACAGTGACCAACAGGATAACTATGGGAAGCCCAGAAGCAAGACAAGGGGGACAGGAGGCCCCTCCTCCTCCTGCTGTTATCCAGTGACTGGCATTCGGACACATTATGTATTGGTATGACTATACATGGCTAGTAGCCATAGGTAGTCTTATCCTCCATGAATCTGTTTAAGCCCTCTTTTAAAGCTGTCCAATTTGGTGGCTTCTTGTGAAAGCTAATTTTCTAACTGGACATTGTATGAGCAAGTGTCCATCCCAAACCTCCCAACATTCAGCTTCACTGTATGATCCCAGGTTCTGGTGCTATGGAAGAAGAAGAAAATGTACCTCTATCCACTTTCTCTGCACCATGTGCAATTTAATACACCCTTTATCATCTGAACTAAATAGCCCCATATTGTGTAATATACATATATATATATATATATATATATATATATATATATATATATATATATATGAGAGAAGTTGTTTCACCTGCTCCAGAGTCATCTTCTGCAGCTCCTTCTCCCAAGCTGCATGGTTGTCATCCTGGTGGTAGGAAGCAGGCGGGGTGAGTCCTCGGAGAATCAGGGGGTCCCGGTCATGGCACAGGGCTGTCAAATGTCCAATATACAACTTCAACTTGCTGCGATTCTGATCAAGGTCTAAAAGGGGCTGAATTACCTAAAATAAAAGAATGCAAGTCAATCATAATCTGACACATACGTAAGCAAATGGAACATTTACTTAATTATAACATAGAAAACTGGAGGAAAGCTAAGAGGAGTAACCAAATTCTCTCTACTTAAAAATATAATTGCATGGTGGGGTAGGGGAGATAAGAAGAGAATGAGTGAATCCAGTCATGAGAAGAGTTGCATATAATTCTGTTTGTTTGACTTGAAAGGGCCCTCCTAAGCAAATTAACAGATTTCAAGAAAAAGTTTCTCCGCTATACATTAAAATACTAATTTAAAATGTTTGGCAGATTTATTTAATTATATCATGTGCTTCCTTCTAAAAGAGCACAGGGATTGGAAAATGGAAAATTGAGAGTGTGAACATTCTGTTAATTACAACCAATTAAACACTGAGGAATAAGAAAGAGAATCTCTAACAACAAAAACAAGGTACAAGGCCTGCATCAGCAATGGTTGCCTGTGGTGAAGTTTTAGCTGTCAAAAAGTTCACATCCAGGCAAAATCTGTGGTTGCACCTTCTGCTTGTCAGCAGGCATAAGGTATCTTTCCAGCCATACCCTCTAACTCTGCTAATGAACACAGAAGTGTGATAATCTCTCAGTCAACAGAAACATGTGCTGGTACTACTTTCAACATTGTCCTGCATACACAACTGTTCTGGCTCCTTTGCTATGTTTCCAACACTCTTTGAATGGATTAATGGTCGTGCAATAGGAGGAGCTGAAAGCTACAGATTAGTGGTGTCAAAATCCCTTCCCCAGTAAGACTGTAGAACCCTGTTTATAGCACATTAGGATTAACATTTTAGCACTGTAAAAAGAAACAGCATGGAATATTACCTCTGTTACAGGGAATTTAAAATTAAAAAGGCAATGCTGTAAGACTGTAAGGGCTACAGGACTGGAAATATGTTGAGGATGACTTGATAGGCAAAATTATGGAAAGGAAATAAATTTTAATTGACACAATGCTTGTGGTTGGCTGCAGACAATAGTAGTAATATTGGCTATCCTTCTCAAAAACCCCTTAAGTTAGCAGGCCTGCAGTATAACTGATAAGTAAAGGTATGTCACACCCAGCAAGATAAGAACACTACAAAGGAGAAATAATTCATTAGCAACACCATTCTTCTTTAAAATTCCCTGTAAAATGCAAGTGTGTTTTGTTGTACACCCATTGTTAAAGCTCCTGTAATTTAACCCACCCCCCAATGGAAACCCTATATCAGCAGTTCTCTATTTACTTGAGTGCCTGGAACTGGTAACTTGAAAGCAATACAATGTGTGGTCTGGTAATGTTTATTTTCTTGTGTTTACAACAGAATGAATTCAAAAAGTTATTCTTATCCCAAGAATCTTTACCATCCCTTCACTATGTACATCACTTTTTGCCTATCATCTTTTCCCAGTTACAAATGTGTAATTTTTGCATGACACAGGATTTTAAGGAGCCTGACCTCTGAATGAGACAGGGAAGGAAGTGAAAAATCTCCACCCTTCACTCCAGAAATGTATTACAGTACATGCCTTTCCCTTCCTTTGAAGCAGCTGATTTACCTCAAACATGATTTAGCACACTGAAAATTCATATACTGTGTTTCTCCAAAAATAAGACACCGTCTTATATTTATTTTTCCTCAAAAAAACAACAGTGGCTTATTTTCAGGGGATGTCTTATTTTTTATTACATGTCCAGCCTAGCCTCTTCCTTGGCGGCCTCCAGAACTGCGCCTATCACTATGTCTTATTTTCGGGGTATGGCTTATATTGCGCAAATGCTTAGAAATTCTGCTACGGCTTATTTTATGGGTATGTCTTATTTTTGGAGAAACAGGGTAAACGTGTGGCTGACTGGAAAAGTTCTACAATCATGGGTGTGATAGTTGTATAATTCTTTTTACCAGTTCTAAATTCTAAAAAGCATTTATCAGATTAGGGCTGAGACCAGTGTTGATATAAAATTTAGAATTCACTTTTAAAATAGGGAAACAAAGGTCAAGAATGTAGGACTAGGGTGAAGCACTGTTTGGTTGAGAACACAGTATTCTTTCTACATAGATACCGTGTTTCTCCTAAAATAAGACGTGCCTCTAAAATAAGCCATGGCACGATCTTTTGAAGGCCAAAAAATGTAAGACATCCCCCCAAAATAAGACGTGTTGGGGGAGCCAGCGGGACGACCCAGAGCGAGCCGGCAAACGCAGCAGCGCGCGCTGCGCCGAGCCCCAGCACAGCGGGAGCCCCAGCACAGTGACGCGCGGAGCTCCGGCTGAACGGGCCCCAGGACACGGCAGCGGGCGGCGCGCGAAGCCGCAGGACCCGGCAGCAGCCCCAGCCGCGCCTCGCTGCACTGCGTGAAGCCCAGGGACCCAGCAGCGGGTCCTGGGGCTTCGTGCGGCACGGCTGAGGCTGCTGGCTCCTGCCGGGTCCTGCGGCTTCGCGCGCCGCCCGCTGCCGGGTCCCTGGGCTTCACGCGGTGCGGCGCGCGAAGCCGCAGGAGCCGGCAGCAGTCCCAGCCGCGCCGCGTGAAGCCCAGGGACCCGGCAGCGGGCTCAGCGGGCGGCGCACGAAGCCGCAGCACCCGGCAGGAGCCGGCAGCAGCCCCAGCCACGCCGCGCCGCGTGAAGCCCAGGGACCCGGCAGCGGGCGGCGCGCGAAGCCGCAGGAGCCAGCAGCAGCAGCAGCAGCCTCAGCCGCGCCGCACGAAGCCCCAGGACCAGGCAGCGGGCTCAACGGGCGGCGCGCGGAGCCACAGGAGCCGGCAGGAGCCGGCAGCAGCCTCAGCCGCGCCGCGCTGCGTGAAGCCCCAGGACCCAGCAGCGGGCGGCGCGCGATGTTGCAGGACCCGGCAGGAGCCAGCAGCAGCCACAGCCGTGCCGCATGAAGCCCTGGGACCCAGCAGCAGGCTCAGCGGGCGGTGCAAGAAAGCCCCGTACCATACGTAACAATAAGACATCCCCCGAAAATAAGCCGCGATGTATTTTTTTAAAAGAAAAATAAATATAAGACGTGTCTTATTTTAGGAGAAACACGGTACCTATAAAAGATTATGTATGGTAAGGCTGCATGTTGCAACACAGTAGACATGTCTTCTGGTCATCTTTAGGTAGAGAGGAAACTGTAACACTATCCTTTGAAATAGTATCATTATCATTATCCAACATAATATGAATGCTTGCTGAACTAGTTCCTTTCTGACGCCACTCTATACTGTACAGTGGACACTCTGGTTGCAAACGTGATCCGTGCGGGAGGCACGTTTGCAAGCCGCAGCGCTCGCAACCCGCGTCTGCGCACACACGGATTGCAATTTGACGCTTCTGCGCATGCGTTAAGTGCGATTTAGTGTTTCTGCGCATGCGCCGAAACCTGGAAGTAACCCGTTCTGGTACTTCCGGGTTCGGAGCGGAGTCCAACCCGAAAAGACACAACCTGAAGCGGCTGTAACCCGAGGTATGGCTGTATAATGTTAGTCCTGTATGATGATACTGACCCCCTTTCCTTTAGTATAAACTACCTAAATTATGGGAACAGAACCCATTAAGTTGGAAACAAGATCATTTTATCCATGGATAAGCCACTTGCTGAAAGCATCCTAATTTGATTACTGCTGCTTATTTTGTAAAGGGCTGATCCTGCCCTCTTGGAGAATAGTAAAGCTCACAGAGGAGTTCATTTCTTTCCCTTGGGATGCATTAACTCCACCAGTAAGTACCCTGCTTATCTCTATGTTTCTCCCACATCTAATTTGAGCTGGCCACTTAGCAAGAGTCACAGTGCTTCCCGCAACTGCAGAGCTTATCTTAAGAGGATGCAAAAAGCACCTGCCAAGCAGAAAGGCAGAGCTGGACAGGACTGATGAGCTGGGTTGCAAGTCTCTGTGCAACCTGAATGCTTTCTAGAGCTTATCCAAGATATGGGAATATTTTCTAAAACAGCCTCTTTTTATTAACAAGAGATATTCTGGCCATCCCTGTCTCTGCCCAAGCTATCGGTATTCATTCAATGTCCAGTTTAACACATTTAAAGCACGATAAAACCTGTCAAACATGACATAAAAAGTGCATTTGAAAATATTGGCACAATGTACCGAGTGAATTTATTTAAAAACCATAAACAGAAGTCGGCTCAATGCAAAATGGTTTTTTTCATTTCAATGCTGAAAACTGTGCCAACTAGTAGTATTTATTAACCCTGTTAAAATGCAGGTTGGATTGAGGAACAAAAATTTCACTTTGACTAACTTCCATCAGGAAAAAAAGATTGCTCAAATACACTACTGTACAATAAAGTAAGAAAGAATAAAAACAATACAGTTAAAGACTAAGACTAATTAAAAGGTGACCAGAGATTTCTTTGTACCCCAAAGAGTGAGCAAAACCTCTACCGGAGTGCCAGTCATGGCAACAATTTGTAATCCTTCAGACATTATAAGCTTCTGATAGCAGACTATCTTAATAGGTCTAACCACCCCCAAAGAGGAAAATGGGTGCTGAAAGTCAAAACCTCAACATGAAGCGGTCTGACCACCACTTGATGAAAAATCCCCTACAATCAAACCCACATTTCTGCCTAGTGAACACATAGTTTTGGTTGTGCCAATGGCATTTTGTTATAGCCCAATGGCATTTGTGGCAGTCAAAATCCTACACTGTCTCAAACCAGGAAACCTTGATGTGAATATTGAGGTTCCCAAGACAGCAAGCCAGGGGGGCCCTCAACTCCAAATTTGGGACAGTCTCCATCAGCCCAGGCAGATAAACTGTCAAAACAGAACACCAACAGAATCCCAATCTGTCCCTTGTGCCCCACACCTGGTGCAAACAGTCAAAATGCGGGCTGGACTGGGCATGGATCCTGGGAAGGGAATGTCTAATAGCTATATTGATTCTCCCTATCCACAGTGGAAAAGGAAAACACAAGAACATCCTTAAAAATTATGATCAATTTCCATTATAAGTTCTGAATCTTTTGGAAGAATCCACTGCAGAACCTCAACAAGAGGTTCAAAACCAGCAGCAGTCACTTCCATACTTGACTTTTCCTCCCTGCCCATAACGTTTCAACAGAAACCACTGTAAAGAATTTTGGCTGCATTGACAGACCCATCTTTTCTGGTTTCATTTCTGCCAGAGTCAATCAAGAAATCATATTTATAAAGCAAATTCTTTCTGAAATTTTAATACACCACGAACAAATCCCATGGATTAATGATTTCCAGAGCTCACCGCCTTCACCTTGGGAACTAGCCAAACTTTGGGGAAGGGAAAAAAAACCTGGGGAAAGATACAAAAGAATGAACACTGCTTTCTCTATTGACACTCCCAGAAACAGCTTCCAAAGAGACTATGAAAAAGCTTGCATTAGATCATCACGTTTTTTTAAAAAGAATGTGAATTAATGTACTCTTCTATAGATATATGTCCACATCACAGAACTGCCATAACTGGCAGTCTACACAAAATGTTTCTGATCTTCACAACCAAATTCAGAACAGTGGAACAATGTTTTAAGACTGAGATGCTTTGATGAAGATGGAAAACTGAATGTGCACTTGGCTGAATTCAGACACCATAATTTTAAAGAATTTCCAAGATGACTGAAATTTAAACTAGAACAAGACTAATATTACCATGCCCCCTGCCTTTTGCTCCGCTTCTCTGAGAGTTGCCTGATCTCAAAAGCGGTTTGGCACCTGCCTAAGTGAAGCAAAACAGAACTGCCCTATACAGACTGAAGGGCAGATCATGGGAACATCAAATGTTTTTTATGTGTCAGCTTTTTCTCCACTGTCAAAATGTTTTGGAAACTGGCAGTAAACTAAAATGGTTTTAAACAAAGTCATTTTTGGATATGAGTGCAGGAGAGGAATCTCTTGATGACAGTAATGAGGTGGCTTCATATTTTTCAATGTGTTATGAACCACAAAGTCTGGGACTCAGTTCTTCTAAGATGTGTCATATACTGTGTTAAAGCCCTTTTTCTGTGTTAGCGATAGTTTTAACATTTTTTGAAACAAAACCACAGAGTGAGAATGGACATACTAAGGTATGTGAAGGTATACAACCACCACCACTTCTTCCTAGTGAATTTAGGGAGTGAAATGGAGTTAATTTCAAAGTCTTTAGCAAGATCTTCATTTTGATGTCAGAAGGCTGAAGCCTTGAGCATGGCATGTCTTGAGGTAAGTTTTCATGATGTTGCTTTTAGTAATCTGATAGAGACAATCATATCACTATCATAGAGACAATTCTTATTCAGTTTTTTCTTCACACAGAGATCACGGTCGCTTTCAGTGCCTATTCTTCCACAAGACGACCATTATGATGAGTAAGATAGTAAAGGTGAGAGCTGCATTTTCCAACTGTATCGGTATGGACCAAATACAAGTAAAAAATCCTTTGTTAAATTTCCTGAGTTTGCATCCTAAGATTAGTCAAGATTAGTGTGTCGGGATTAAGACTCCAAACCTCTAAACATACTGCTAGTTATATTTTATTTTGCAGGGGGGACAATGACACTATTTGTTCTTGTCCTTGAGGGACAAGACATAATTCAATTTAAAGACATAATTCAATTTAAAAAATCAAAACCCTTTTTACTTAACACATTGTGTTAAGGGCTTTTCATGTTCATTCAGATTTCAAAGTGCCAGGAAATTTTAGTTGACTATAACTAAATGAGCATTATTACATAAAAGGTCAATTCTGAATTTTTTGAATGGTGGTACCAAGCCTAAGTGGTTGAGGGGACTTGTTGAAGGGAGCAAGAGGCTTCTGTGTGGTTGATGGGAAAAAAGTTGGAAGAATGAAGGCCCTAAGTAGGAATATAACTAGACATAAGAGGGAGGAGGGCAAGGCCCTAGGCAGGGAACACTTGGGACATGAGTTACCCACATGGAGTATAAAAGCAGTTAGGAGCAAAAAAGATTGGTAACCACAAAGAGAGATGACAGGAGAGATGACAGCAACTCCCAGATGGGCCTCTGCAGGACCTAAGAGCTAAGGGGTTTCTTACTAGTACAGGCTCAGCCGTTCAACATCAGCTGAAATAGGAAGTACATCCGGGACTATTATGGTAAGGTTTGACTTGACTCCTTTGGTGTACACATTTATCTCTGGACTGAAGATACAGCACCATGGTTTATTAACTACTTGCAGCCACCGGTAAGGAAGCTCACTTTGGGTGTCCCAGGCTGACGGAGCAGGTCCTTTCCACTCTAGAGCATCTGGCCTGCTCTGTCCTAGTGACTGTCTATATACTGACTACAGCAAGGCACTGTCTATATACTGACTACAGCAAGGCACTGGAAAGCTGACCAAATACCAGGGCCCATAGACAAAACTCTTTGTACAAACAATACACATAGCAAAGGCACAACACACTTTGTATCAGTATACGAAAGAGCTACAGATTTCAACTTTCACACTTCAATAACGGATCCGATGTTCCATCTTCTCTCTTGTCCATTCCAATACTGTATTCATATTCTCTTCCTTTTTCTTGCATCCTCATGTCCTACCCTTTGCCTCTCTTATTATGATTTCAAATGTAAGATTTATACCACAGCAAATAAGTTGCAAACAACCATGAAAGCCCCAGTGATGCCATTACCCTTTTATCTGTTGTGTCAGTTCTTGTCTTCCAAAGTAACAGGAGCGAACACTTTGTTGACAGAGAAGTACATATGTTTCCTCAGTTTTATCCTCTTTGTACATGCAGTGTTTAAATGGAAGTTCCTTTAATCTACACCTACCACAGTATTTTCATTTTACCATGTAAATTAGACTGAACGGTTCCTGCCTTCTAAGCTAATTCCTCTTCCCCCTCATTAACTTACCTCTCAGCTCACCCAGCTCCCTGGCATTCTTCAGCATGATACTTACTCTTCACCATCATGTTGAATAGTTTTAACACCATACACAAACACATAGACTCCAAAGGGGCGTGAGATCACTAACGAGCATGAATTAAATCGCCCCCCTAAAAAATAAAAATAAAGGGAGGGCCAATTCAACTCCCAGGTTGTAAAATTAAAACTTTGGCCCTATCACAATTGCTGTGGGTTTCCTACATAATTGACTTAGAACGAAGGATCTGATCAATGCAACAATATATTTAACAAGACAATAAATCAGGCAGAATGCAGAAAAGTTGGAAAGCTATTTCTTCCATTAAGTTACTATTAATCTTCTCCAAATCCTCATTTGCTTTATCAAACATTGTAGGTAACTGGGGAAACCCAACAATCTTGCAGCAATATCAGCAGCATGGTTCATCATGCTCAAATCCTGCAGAAAAGTGATTTGAGTGATTTGTTACTTTTAAAAAGAGAATCTCTGGATCGTTCAGCTTTATAGCAAAAGTTTTTTCTAATTGCAAATATCAGCTACCATGGTTAAACTGTACTGCTAAATTATAATGGTGACATTCCCTCTTACAACATGAATCATGCTGCTGCTTGCATATAAATCCAACCACATGCTCTGGGAGTGTATTCTCACAACAACACAAAACAGTAACAAGTTAACAGATTAAAAAAATAAAAAATACAAATAAGTAGGAAAACATTTACATGCAGAGGCCACATTAGAAAGGGAAAGGAAAGACACCCAAACCTCATGAATCACACAGAAGCAAGATGCAAGAGTGACCATGGGAAACTTTTCTACTGGTAAAGAAAGCTGATTCTCACCGTTCTGAACAAAATGGCTGAACTAAGAGCATCTGATTGGCTATGCCCAAATACCCTCCTCCTCATCCTATTGGTTGAGAGAAGACAAGGGGGAAAAGCCCCAGAGCAGCATGGGAATGAAATAAAGACTCAATTAGTATTTAAACCACACAAAAGAAAAACGTTCTAGTGGGAGAAAAAATAGCCACTAATTCCTTGTATCTTCTACTCTGCTATCTTCAAATAACCTGAATCACTATAAGTATTATTAGGTGATTTAGTTAGTTTCTGAACATTAAAATATGCTGAAGGCACATCTGATTGGTAATTGTGGCTGAACTTCTCTACATCTGACAGTTTTTGCCTTCATCTCATATGATCACTACCTTCTGCTGCAATCATATTTCACATGAAGGAAGAGCCCCTTTGCCTCCTTTCAGTGTGCAAAGCAAATATCCTTTTATTCCCCAGGAAATTCAGAACTGCAGAGCATTGTTTCAATGTGCAACATCAATGCTGCTCCATCATGAGAAATGTTATGTCTGACATCTTCAAATAGTAGCTTAAAAGTTTCTAACTACTGATAGCCCCAAATGGCTTTCAGGCAGGACTTTCAGTTCCCAACTGCAGGTTTTAGAAATGCCCCCATGGCAAATAAATAAATAAATCAGGATACAATGATTCCTTCGGTGGCTGTACTTTGAAATAAATACCTTCTTAAACATCTTAAGGGCTGTCACATGGAAGATGGAGCAAGCTTGTTTTCCTCTGCTGCAGAGGCTAGGACCTGAACCAATGGATTCAAGTTATAAGAAAGGCGATTCTGACTAAACGTTAGGAAGAACTTTCTGACAGTAAGAGCTGTTCAATAGTGGAATGGACTCCCTCGGATGGTGGTGGACTGTCCTTCCCTGGAGGTTTTTAAACAGAGGTTGGATGGCCACCTGTCAGGGATGCTTTAGTTGTGATTCCTGCATTGCAGGGGGTTGGACTAGATGAACTCTTGGATTCTAATTTTAAAGCTTAGCATGATAGAAAGTGGTGGGGAGAGAAAAATTATAAGTGACCCTTCCTTCGTTATTTTTCTTTGTGTCCTTCAAAGGAAAGCACACACAACATACTGTACCAAGCCTCCCTAAGCTTCCCCCCCCTTTAATGTCACCTGTGGAAGCTGCTGAAGTATAATTTTTGCATCAATGGGCAATTTCAAGCATTTTTCAATGCACGTACTGTACATTTTTCATTTCTCCCCATAATCATTGTACAACATAGTAATACTTTTATATAAATGGGATACCTCTATGGTGGTTTTAGAATTACAAGAGGGTGCAGGTCTGTGAGGTATTCACTTTATCAAGCTAGATGGTAACCAGATAAGGTTTATTATTATTTTTAACTAAGTTAGTGAATGCTCCAGTACTGGCGAGAGCTTTATAGTTAGGAGGTCCTCTTGCATTGAATATGGTTTTTTGCTAAGCATCTTGTTAGTTTCCAAGCACGTCTCAGTTCAGCCAGCAACATCTGAAGTTAAATTGTGCATAGGAAACAGTAAATTGATTCTCTTTTAGGACACGCTTCATTGAGCATGTACAGGAACAGCCTATGATCATTTAGCGCACAGGCTGGGATTTCCTCGCATGGATGCAGCCACCCTTACAAACAAGCAATAAGGCCACAGATTTGAGCACACAGGTCTCCATAGAAAGAAGCAATCTGAAATAACTGTTCACTTGAGTTACGCTAAGAATGATATGCCAACAAACCTCTGCTAGACTTTCTGCAACAATGAAATCTAATGATTTGCTAACAGGAATTCCAATTTTATAACAGAGCAAGGAAATCCATGTCATAAATCAGAACAAGCTAATTCTTTTAATTCCCTTTTGGAGGAGCTGCTTCTAGTCCTAGATATATAGGTGAAACTAGAATATCGTCGAAAAGTGCATTTATTTCAGTAACACAACTTAAAAGGTGAAACCAATATATGAGATAGATGCATGACATGCAAAGCAAGATACATCAAGCCTTTATTTGTTGTAATTATAATTATTTGTCGTTAGGTGGGTCAATTATAAATGGAATGTAATTAATAGATGTAATAGCAATGTTTATTTTTGTATTATTGTAACAATTTGTTTTATTACTATGGAATTTCCAAAAGAAAGCATTTGTAAAAATAAAAATAATAAGTTGCATTACTGAAATAAATGCACTTTTCAACGATATTCTAATTTACCTAGTTTCACCTGTACAAATCAGTACACACCAGTAAAAGATAACTGTAAAAAGAAAAAGAGCAGGGTCTTACCTGATCTGGGGAGGGTTTATGGTTAGTTTGGTTGGAATGAGATGACGATTTGAGATGATCATCCTCATAGTTATCTGCCATCAATTTCATGCGATTTTGAGTCTACAAAAGAGACATAAGAATACTGAGTTTTCAGGGTTTTATTTATAAAAGAGATTTACACAATGTATTAAATATAACAAGAGAACTGGAGTATAAATCTACTATTATATACAGATAATCATATGAATTAAAATCTAATTCCAATTTCAAATGATTTAAGGGAAAAACCATTTTTGTATGGACAAGCCATTTGACATATATGCTAAAAGCAAATCACTGATCAAAAATTAAACTATAAGAATATGTTAGTATTATATAAAATTACCTTTCCTATCACTTTATTGATGAAACCTGCTTGGTGGGATTAGGTAGGCTTAGACTTATTGGTACAGAGAACTTGTAATAAATGTGTGATCAGGAAAACAAATTAAGATGACAGTAATATTGAATCAGGAACACAAATACAACCCAAGGCCTAGTATTCTAACAAGGCAATTCCCACAAACTTCAAAACTTTTAAGGCTCTTTCCGGTTCGACACAAGAGATGCTCAAAGGTAAAATAAGCAAAACAGAATATGAGCATATGGAGATGGATCCCTTTTTGTAGGCCTTGTGCCAAGTCACCAAGGTGTAAAAGACTTTTGAAATGTATGTAAGGCCAGAAGAAGCCCTGAAGGGTGAATGACTTAGCAAAGAGGAAGCAAAATGGAAAGGGCAGCTAATAAGGACAAGAGGCTGCTCACGGGCCTAACAGGCCAGAACCCCCCAAGTGGGAGGAATAAAGTCCAGGGTTTTCTGACAGGAAGTGTTTGTTTGATGGGTGGAGGGACAGTGGCTGAACGTGGGGGCGGGATGAAGAGGAAGAACCACCAAATCCTAGGACTAAGATCTGATACCAGGGAGTAAAGATGCCACATCTAAATGCCAGTTGTTAGGGAGTGCTGTTGAACTCAGGAGCGCGCATGGAGGTGGGGGTGGGGAAGGAGGTGGTGAACGGGATGCGGGAGGGGGCAGCATGTTTTCCAGCATCTGCCCATGCTCCCCATTCACCCGGGCAAGTCCCAGGGCTTCTGTCTCCACTTTGGGCAGCATGACAAAGCGGTAGCCGTGAGCCGGTTGGGGCGGCGCTGCCTGCACGTCCCTGGCATGGCGGCACCGGGATGCAGCAGCAGCACCGGAGCATGGAGAGGAGGAGGAAGCAGCTGCTCTCAGCTGTGCTCCTAGCTACTGGACGCTGAGCCGGGCGGGCTGCAGCCTGCAGGCAGTGCAAGTGCCCAATACCCCGCCCCCCGGAATGTGGTGCCCGCACTGCCTCACCTGGACCTTGCTTGGGGTTGGGCTTGGGATGGGAGGAGGGCGGGAAGGTCAACCTGCCCAGCATAGTCCCCCCTCATGCTCCCCCCCCAAACACCGCCTCTCTGCGCACTGGGGGAGAGTCGCCAACTTCCTAGTCTCCCTACTCTGGAGTCACATTCCGAGGAGCCGTACAAATCCCAGCAGAGGGAAGGGAAGGGAAGGAAGCAGTGGCAGTCAGTGCTGGGGCCAAGCTGCTCACTCAAAACAGAACTGTGCACTCAAATCGGAGCATGTTCGGCTTCCGAAAAAAGTTTGAAAACCGGAATACTCATTTCCGGGTTTGAAGTGTTTGGGTTCCAAGTAGTTTGAGAACTAAGCTGTTTGAAAACTGAGGTACCACTGTATGTGTCTATTGTGAGGGCTCCTGGAGTCTAACATACTAATCATCAGAAGTGATGTGTTCTTTTGATCTTGAATTACAGCTTGTTGCATCACCAGCCACTTAACCATTGTGAAATAAAAACAGCACTGTGATAAACATTCTCAGACTTCAGTCCTTGTTTACAGAGCTGGAAAAAACACCTGCCCTACCTTTTGCCTTAAACTCTTAGATGTGGTGGTATAATGTCCAAAATCACACACCACATATCTCCAAAGGGGTTAGCCATGAGCAATACTTTTAAAACAGATGCAGCTGGGAAAAAGCCCAAGTGGCTTTACATTAAATATAGGAATGTGATATTTCACGCTATTGCAAAATATGTAACTGGAATGGCGATGTGGGAAATAATTCCGGCCATCATTGTTTAGAAAACTGTTCAACAGGGCTCCAGAACACTGTAAGGAAACATGAGAACTATTTTACTGGAAGTCCCAACTTGTGACATGACACAAACATCAAGTTAATTTCAGTCTCCAAACCTAGAATCCAAAGGCTGATACACAAATATATTTATAAACAAAGGAAAGAAGCAATATATAACTTTGACTGGAATATTTGCTGTTTTATTAATTTATGCTAACTGGTCAATAATAATGTTACAATGGAAAATAAAAGTTACAATGATACCTAAAACTCGTGATTGTTTTGGGAAACCAGATGTTACTTATTTTTAAAAACTATACTGTGCCATCTCAGACAGCAACCCCCTAGATCTCCAGGAGGAGAGACACCACCCAATGCATTTTTCCAAGCAATTTTTCTTTGGAAAAAAAAATTCAGAAAGGGTGACAAAACTCACCCATTCTCCAAATTACATTATTTCCTTGAAATTGGAAACACCCAGTCAATCAGGACAGTATTATTTGCCACAATGTGCACAAACTGTCTAATCCCAGAGTCCAACACCCAGCACTAATCTACAGCACACACTTTAAAACACCTTCCTCAAGTTTACTCTGACTGATGACCCTGGAATACTCAGAATTCATTCAGGATAATTCCACCGTCTCACATTGCTCGTCCCGTTCTGTTCCGAGAGACAGGAGCTTAGCCAACACGCCACTTTAGAGACTGGATGGGAAGCAGCAGAAGGAGCAGGGGCAGAGAACCATGATAAGATGATTTGGTTTCTACACTGTGGAAAAAAATGCTTCTTCTTTTTTTGCAGGGCAGCACAGAAAGTCTCTCTGCATGGCTCCCTTTCTGCTTCCTCTCAGCCTCTAACATTGCTTGCTTCCCCCCAACCCTTCTTAACCTGTTTATTCTCCCTCTCAATCCCTACACTCACTATTTCTATCCCTTTCACCCCTTGTTGACTTCTTCCCCGTATGCATCAAGCCTGCCTATGTGCCACCTGTGTTGTGCCTACTGTGACCCTAGCTCCACCTGCTGTTAGATACCTTTCCCTGTCCTTCACCCCAGCAGCAGCGGGCAGCTGCCACCACTGTGTATGTTTTATAGCAGGATATGTCTTTGTTGGTTTTTCTTTCGTATGCACACAATACCACATTTTAAACCTTGTAAAATTGCTAGGATGCTTTCTTGTCTTTTTTTAAAAAAATAAACTGCTGAGGTAAGGTTCTCTAAAAGACACATGGCAATAAGATCTAAACAGAACTAAGATTAATGATGTGTCAGTAAAGTTGTCTATAATTTCAATTTCCTCATCTGGATTTTCTAGCACTAAGTAAATTACTTTAATGAAAATAGGCAATTTGGATCTAAAACATGAGTTATTCTGCCAACTGTACTGAAAAGTACAAGCTCAACTCTCAGGTAGAAGTTATAAGATACAGTTCAGCTGTCAAACATACTTCAGTGATAGGCAGCATATACAAAAATATGGGTCATTGCTGCAGCTACACTGCCGTGTATCTAAATTTACATCTAATATGAGGTAAAGCAATAATGTAAGAAGAGAACAAAAATGTATAGTAATTGCTTAATAGTCACCTAAGGAATATCCTCTGTGCTAAGGTACTGTACTGAAGGGAGCTGGGGAATTCATAATTAAAATATATAAATCTCAGTTCAATTACACCTCCACTGGATAGTTTATTTATTTATTTCTATTTATTTATTTGAAGTACTTATAGACTGCCTTACAAGGCAAATCCTCCATGAGGCAGCTTAAGAAATATAATTAGCTTCATATACATACTAGGAACATTGTGCTTCCAAATTATGTACAATACCATTTATGTACAATGCTTTTAGTTTTCACCCACCCAGGTGCCCTAAGCAAGAACAAAAGTTTGGTGCCCCCCTCCAAATATTTCTTAGTTGCACAATAATTCATTTTGGTACAGGTGCTTTTTAAATGGATCTTCTCAGTAGGTACCCATATAAATACAGGGTATTAAAAATATATTAGTAGTAGTATTTTGCACTCCCTTGGCTCGGTGCCCGGGGGAATGGGGACGGGACCGCCTGCACCGCCCTAAATCAGGTGCTGCACCCCTCACCCCGTGATCCTTTTTGCTGTGCCTGTCCACCAAAGCTGTTTCCAAGCTATATACCATTTTCCCTAACCCTGGTTTTGCCTCATCAACAACAGATGTTAACTAGTGGAACAGAAACTATCAGCTGGAACTGCCTCCAGGCCTGATGGAAGAGTGCCGGAATGCTGCTGCTCCTTCCTCTGCATAGTTTGGAACAAGCCACTTCAAACACAGTTCATTATCCATGCAGCTGATGAGCTATGTGTGGACTGGACTGTCCCAAGGCACAGGTCTGGACTTTAAAGCTCTGTGTCCAAGCGGTTTTCTCTTTCTTTCTTTCTTTCTTTCTTTCTTTCTTTCTTTCTGTCCCAGCACTTTCTCTGGGAAAACCCATGTTTTACCACTGAATTGGAGGGAATGGCAATCCTCAGAAACCCCAACTGCTGTTTGCTCAGATTCAGCGGTAAAATGCGTTTTCCCAGGGAACGCACTGGAACAAAAACAAATAAGCAAACAAAAACCCCTCAGGCACAGAACTTTAAAACCTGGAGATGTATAGAAACATGGCACAAAAGGAAGCCTGGAAGAGCCCTTAAGTTTTGCTTCTTGTGACTACAAAAACAGGTGGGTTTATTAAATACCTCACAGGCAAATTACATGTCCATTTGGTTCAGTGCACCACAAGTTTGGTTTAGGTCAAGATTTACCATCCATTTGTAGAATAGAATCACATTAACCAACATTCCAGTTCATGGAAGTTATGAAGGGTTTCATTCCAGTTTTGCAAACTTGAAAAGTGCAGTTTAAACCTCCAATAGTTGAAGCTTCAAGGGCAGTCTAATTTCTCTAATGGCAATGTCATTAACAACATTGGACAAAGTAATAGTTTCTCAAAGGCAATGTGAAAAGAAATTTATCATAAAAGCTCAATGAAGTGGTTTCAAACAATTACAATTTTATATCATCACTTCTATTGCACCAAAAAAGATGGTCCCTGGCTCTCCTTTCATATTCAGATTCCAGTAAGAGGGCACACACACACACTGCCATCTCATTGTTTTGACAATAATTGCAGCTAAACAACCTTCTTTTAAGCAGTTAGGAATTCTTTCAGTAGCTATTGAACTGCCTGAAATGGCAACAAATCTAAGGTGATCAACACTCACAGATACACCAGAGCTTTTGTTTGTGTGTGTTACCATATGACCCAGAAATCTGCTTGCACCTTCAAAGGGTTATGTGTAGGCTGAAAATACTATCATCCCCCTCCCATCCCGCCATCCCAATTCTAGGAACTGTTCCTAGGAAGGGGGAAAATGCTTACCAAGAGATGTAAATTCCTGGATTCTAAAGTGATGGGGACTGCTCAGTGTCAGCTTAACACAGGCTGTCTGCAAGAGCCTAGGAACAGTTCTGGGTGCACACATGAATGCGCCTGTGTCTGCATCATATAAACACTGCTGATAGCAACATTATTTAAAGAAACAAAACTATTTGAGCCTGCTATTACTTTTGGCAGAGTAATAATCAAAGTTGGAAGGAGGAGGAGGAGGAGGAGGAGGAGGAGGAGGAGGAGGAGGAGGAGGAGGAGGAGGAGGAGGAGGAGAACAGTCCTCCCTCAGTTCTTCCCTTAGCGTTGCCAAGTGCCTTCACAAAATTTTCTGGAGTAACACAGTAAACCTAATTTCTGGAATAGCAAGCAAGGCGGTGGCAGCCGTATTAAATTGGGTGCTTATAGATCTACCTTAGAAAGACAACTAGTGATGGTCTTGTGTACAGAGTGACCACAGCTCTTCACTGTGCTTTTGATTCATGTATTCATCAGTGATTCAGAATCATGATATCATTCACACCAGTCTCCCAAATATTTCAGGTGGGCTGTCCACTTTTTTCAAAAAAGCACTGCTTGCAATTTTATTGTGTTTCACATTTCCTTGGTACGTAAACCACACACACACACACACACACACACACACACGAGCTTTTTACACCACAACTTTTACAAATATACACCATGCACAGCCAGCTTCTGCTGGAACAGGTTTCCCTAAGGTGGATCTGAGGAGACACAGTTGCACAACACAAGTACCCTTCAACAGTGGTTTTACAACTCGGAAGTACATATGCTTACACATGTCCTTAAAGTTTAAAGGGATTTTCTTAATATTGCTAGTTCTTGCTGCTTAACACAAGGCTGAACAACACACACACATAAGACACAAACTGGCAGAAAATTCCTCTTTTCATACAATTACTGAGGGAAGGCTACAAACAAAATAGCTTAGTTAAATTACACCAGGGACAGGGAACCTGTGGCCCTCCAGATGTTGTTCAACTACAATTCCCATCATCTTGGACCACTGGCTGTGCTGGCTGGGGTTGATGGGAATTGGGGTCCAACAGGTTCTCCACTCCTCAACTATAATATTAACATATCTTGTTCATTGGCTGAGTGTCCATTTACATGGTGACCATATATATAGTCATACAAAGAGGCGCAGATAATTCCCGGCCACCTTCTCTGTCACTTGTATAGAATAAAAGGGTTACTATACAATTTGAACAGTAGATGACTAGTAAATGTATTGTAAACATTTGAACTGGTAAATGATTTTCATTTAGTGCCAATCTCTTATTTATTCTTTACTAGTTAATTGTCCATAACATTTTGTGGAGAGGATATGTGGTCTTTTGAAAGTCACTTGTTCTCAGGCATTCCCTTCACCCTTACCCACCTCTTTATTGAAGACATATCTTAGTTTGAGTCTGAGATGGAAACAAGGGAAAAGCTATTATACCTAAGAAACATTGCCCCCCTCCTAATCCCCATCTTTACCATAGGTAGAGCAAGAGGAAAATCACCATATAGAAGGACCCTTAATGCTAGTACCTGAGGCAAGCTACAATTTTTATCTCCCAGTCCAAATTGTGTCCCAGATTTCCCTTATTTTACTCTGTCTTACAGATATGACTGATTAAATTTCTTAGTGTGACACTCAGGTGTGATGGAATCCTTGGAACTGGCTTTTATATAAAAAATAGTGTTGAAGCATTCTCTGATTAGAACTGCCCACTGTATCTGGTATGTGTGTGTGGTAGAAAGCCTCTCCTGAACAAGATAAACTTAAATCATTTACTCAGCCTTATGTCTTATGTCCATGTCTTATGTCCTTGATGATAGTGTCATTCTAAGGCCAGCAAGCCAGCTGAAGGAGTATCACAAATCATACACAGAAGCAAAAGAAGAGGTAGGGATGAAGGAGCTAACAGAAAAAGGCCAGAAGTCTTGGCTGATTTACTAGTAACTGGGGGTCCTGAGAAGGATCAGGAAAGCCAAAAGTTTATAAAATCCCCACAGTATCATAAAAGGCAGAAGACCTATAATGGGAAGGACGTCAGGTTTGATTATAGAGAGTGGAAGAGGAAACAAAAGTTATATTAGAATTTTGTAGTAGTTTAAACATCTGGAAATAATGGAGGAGAAAGATGGAACAGATGGTTAAAAGGGAGCTGATCTGAATCCAGATTTCCCTAGGACTCCCAGACAATGGATTCTTCAATCTCCAGTCAAGCACAACTTGTTGAAACCCAATCTGCTTCCTTTTGGGATGCAGAAATGGGCAACATGGATTTAAAAAAACCTCATGCTACTTATTGCTTCCACACAGAGCACAGTCTTTTAACTATGCATACATATGAGGGTTTTTATTTTTTTTATTTTTTAAAATATTTTTAACTTCAGAAGTTGGCAGAAATGTAAGATTCTGATTTCAGCACTAAATATAAAGAAGATAGATTCTGTATGAGACTGGGCAGGCAGAGAGTAGGGAAGATAGCAATATGATATTTATTTATTTATTTATTTATTTAGATTTATATCCCACTCTACATCAGTACCAATACCAGAGCTGGACAGTACATAAAATAAACTATTTTTTAAAAAAACCTACAAAGCACCCCAGACATATTCCTTCAAGACACTACAAACAAACAAACAAACAAACACAACATTAAGTAAATAGGTTACTCTAAACTTTGTACAGAAAAAAGGAAAGCACCTAGTTTTCATGTGAATTCTGCTATATCCTCTGTACTACCTTAATTAATCTCTCTTAAGTCTTTTGGAGATTCCGAATTGTGCTGATTCTATGATCTCATTTTGTTAGCCACAAGAATGAATTCAGGGTAGAAGCAACCACAGCTCCAACATGTGGGGGAGATTAATGTACTTTGGAAAGGCAACCCTCACATTTAAAGTTCTGTTTGCATCATCTAAGAAAAGAATTTCATTGTGATGGTGACAAGGCAACAGACTGAAAATTTGGACTAAATAATGTTACACTTTTTTGCCTACTAATTGACTGCCTATTGTTTATATGGCAATGTATGTAAGCATAATAGCAAAATAAATGAATTGTGAATCTGGAAGTCTGTGATTTAAATCTCACCTCTACCAGGAACTAACTAATTGACCTTAAGACAAACCAGTATATTTTCTGTCTCAGCACACCTGCAAATTAGGGGATAATACTAACCTCATTTACATGGTTGTTGTAAGAACTATTGAGAATTGGTCACTCAAATGCTATACATAATTTTCATTACTTACTAGCTGGCCCGGCCACGCGTTGCTGTGGCTCATCCCTGTGACTGCCCCCACCCTGTCCTGACCCATGACCTATTATGCCCTCTCCTTCTCCACCCCTGGGTCATCCCTGTGACTCCCCCACCCTGTCCCGACCCATGACCTATTCTGTTCCCTCCTCCCCCCGGCTCATCCCTGTCAGACTCCCCCAACTGTGTCCCGACCCATGACCTATCCCACCCCCTCGGCCCAGTCTGCAAAGCCGAACCAAGATGCTGTGGAGAGGGAAGGTTTCCTAGCTGCAGTACGAGTGTAGCCGTCGCTAGAGGGCACTGTTTTGCAACCTTTCCTGTGCTCCCAGCATCCCCGGTTGTCTGAGTTTTGTGCTTTACCTGCCATAGGTGTGACATCTATCTACGCAAACAGTATGCAAACCCTTGCAGCTCTACATGTGACGTTGTGTCCAAATTTGAACACAATCGGTCAAGCGGTTTTGGTGAAAAGTGGAGACTAACAAACATGGCCAGATTACACACACACACACACACATATATATATATAATAAATTTTTATCAGATTTGGGGGGGCGGGAATTAAAAGCCAGTCAAACAAAAACAAAGCACAGCAGATAAAATAATCTGAAATCACAGAGATGAATGGGTTAAAAAAAACCTCTAGAGCATAGGTTTCCAACCTTTTTGAGTCCACTACATTCTTTCTGCGGTACCCCTGTGGGGCTCAGGAGCCCAGTTATGTCACCCCTTTCTGCAGAGCTGGCAGCCTCTCACCCTTTTTCAAACACCCTTCCTTATGGAGTGTTCCTTCAGCCCCCTCTCCTCTCCCCTCTCCTTGGGAGTCCTCCGGGCAGCTACTGCTGCAGTCCCTGGTCTGTGAGCTGCCCCCCCCCGCCCCAAAGAAATGCATCTTCACACGGTCCCACCACAGGGACCTGGGACTTAACTGTCCATTCCCAACATCAAGGGCTGGCTGGGCTCCACCTGCTTGCTTGCTTACTCTGAGGCTACCTCGGTTCCTTGCAACCAGCAACGCCTGGCCAGCCTCAAAGACAACGTTAATCTGTGGAGTTTGCAGTCAGGACTGCTGCAACAAACAGCTGTGCAAGCCTTTGGGAGGCAAAGACGTGAGAGGGCATCAAAGGAGGGAGGGAAGGAAAGAGGGCAAAAGCCAGTATTGCCTGCAGCACCCCAACCATCATTCAAGGCACCCCAACGTGCCACAGCACACTGGTTGAAAACCACTGCTCTATAGGAAAATAACCACTGTTTTAGACAGTGGCTATATGTAAAGATTGGTTCAACTGTTGAAAAATAGGTCAGCCCAGGTCATTGATACAGTTACTTCCAGCTGTCCTGTCTGTAACTTTGTTGACTTTTTTTTTTTAAAAAAAACTTTTTATAAAAGACTTAAAGTTAATGGTGTGAAAACATAGACTAAGAGAGCACAGGTGGTGCTTGCAAGTCAAATATGAGACAGAAAAACCTTATTGGCAGCTGTTCTGAGTTGGAGACTGTTTTCTGAAGCCAGACTATCTCCCCCCTATAAGGTCAATTGCCATTTGCCTAAAAACAGTGCAGTTATATTCTTATTTTCCATTGCCATTGTTCATATTTGGGATTATGTTTTGAACCTATGCTAATATTGCTTATGAGAAGTTGTGTCATTTGAAACCTGGAGTAAGCAATATACTCCTTGGGGAGGTCCAGATGTTCTCAAGCTATGGATGCTCAACCCTTGCCCCAAACACATCCATTGGGGTTGATTCATCAGTGTGCTTGTGTTCCACATCCCTTTCTAAGAAAGGCTTGCCTCACTGCTATGAGAATTCTTTAAATATCAACTAGCATGTAGATAGGGGCAAGTGACAGCTTTTGTCTTGAAGAGCTTCTGCTGGGAAACCTCAGAAATCTAAAGCACTAAAGACATCATAGGAAAATCTATCTCCCCATGGCTTCTACTGACAAAGCTAAGCTGCAGACCAGCACTTTACATGGTGAACTATGTTGTGACACATATCTGGTAGATAAACTGTACATAAGCAGGCCAAGATATTTAGATTTACATTAATTCCACAATGAGTGCCTCACCACACATATAGCAGGGCTCAACTATAACTTCTAATCCAAGTGTACCAGCTTGCACTCATCAGCACATCTGGACTTTGTTAAACAGTACTGCTTTCCAGAAGCTATGCTACTCACCCTCCCAACTCCAAATAGAGCCCCCACAACCAGTATTGCACCAGGAACCAGTTAAGAAAAATTACTGGGAGGGGGGTAGTTAAACTGTGGCCAGAATATATGGTGACAGTTGCACTTCATCCTTTCAATGATACAGGAAATACTGTACAGCATGAAAACTGAAAGTCAATCTGAAACAGGCAGCTCAGTTTACTGGAATGGCCTGGTCAATGCTAAGCATTTTGCTATGAATTTGTCTCTATATTAAAACCCATTCCTGCTACTAAAAGACTAGGAACTTTAAATTAAAACAACACTAATACCATATCCTCTTTCTGAAATACTTCTCTTCATCCAAAGTTAAACACAAGCACACAGAGAAATTAAAGAACCAGAATGCCTTTGCCAAAACTCTTCCCTTCTCTTTAACAGTAACCAATTTGCTAGTTGAGTGGGTGGGAATCTGATACTGTGTGAGGAATGCAAATCGGGAAACTGAAGGAGTCATCACAGAATGCTACAAAATAGGTAGTCATTATTTGGTTGCTGAATCTAAGTTGTTCAATCAAACTTTTTGTATGCATTCTGATGACTGAAACACTCTTGCAGAGGCTTGTCATGTTATGAGTTAATTTCTTTCTGCTGCTACCAAACTGAATTTTCTAGTTTTGTTGTGGTTTTTTTGGCAACAATTAACAGTTCATTCATGATCCACACTTTACATTGTTCATAGTTTGATAAATACATTGTTTTACTCATTAATTTTTATTATTTATTTAATTAATGAATACTCTTGGCTCTTAATATTTTAACCAGTTTCTGAGATGATATGCTCTCATCCATGGTTGTCTTATTTCCTTAGGGGTTGCTGGGGAGAGATTAAAAGATTCATGAGGCATGAACTCCCCTTTACACAGCAAAACTGAATCTCCAACATGGAACCTACATCTTTGGGTAACAGAAGTTATAACAAGAAGTCTACATTTCACAGAACTAATTCCGAAAATGTTGATGTTACACTGGCTACTTACCATTCATGTGGGATAGAAGTTGTGAAGCATTTTCAAAGAGTAATTTTGCTTCTGTACTCTAACCCAAAGGTTAGTGTGGCTACAGAGTTTCTGGAAAATTCCAGTTGACTTCTTTGTGAACTTTATTCTACGCTAACTTGTAAGATAAATTAGATGTCAAAGAGCTGGATTTGAGAGAGCAATCTAGATGCTGTCCTAGCCCACGCTGCCAGATGAAAAACTTGAACTCGGGTTTTTATTTCTGCCAAACTATTTAGTAACTCTGTTGCCAAGTGGCTTGTCTCTTGGGCCCCCTAATCTGGTCTGCTGCTTCTGGTCTGGTGGAGGATGTTATCCTGTCACCAGTGTTGATGTAAGAGCCAACTGCAAGTCCACTTGGCTTTTGTACATGGAATTGAAAGAGGTGCCATCTTGTACTTTGCCTTGTGCAACAAAATGTATTGTGTTGGTCCTCCACAGACAGATGTCTTCAGTTGTTGCTTTCATGGTGGTTAGAAAATGAGACAGAGCTTGTCCTGTCCCCATTGGTGTTAACCACATCTCAAGTGGAATGTATTAAGCAGAATGATACTGATTGTTACAAAATGCTTTAAGGAGTTTAGAAAGTTACCTACTATGTATATGATTTGGATGTTAACTATCCCTCAGTCTATAAAAACGGAACTATGATGCTATGCTGGACAGGTTAGTCAACTGATAGAAGGGCAGCCAAAAAGACCACATAAAAGGAGGTTTTCAGGAGACACCTGTTTATTAAAAAGTATTTTCTGTGAGAGTTACAAATCTCACATTCTTCAGGATAAAAACCTAAGAAGCTCATGATAGGAAAATACTCTCAAGGCTTTTACTTGGATTTTTGCATCAAGCCTGCAGGATCATGGATTCTCATAATACTAGAATTCTTTCCTCTCCTCATATTGTTGAGGATGGATGTCAAATGACAAATGCCAAGAAGCATTTGATCAGCATGGTGAAATGAGAATATGTATTTTACATTAAAGTCTGTGTATCAAAGGCTTTTGTTGGTGAATGGCCATCTTGCTGCAAAGTGACAGTATTTATTACTCTTCCAGTAAAGCTGAATATTACAAAAACTGTAAAGTTGATTTCTGACCTGTTTTAATGTTGGTTTTAACTATCGGAAAAAGAACTTAATTGAGCAAACATTAAACATTTTATTTCAATATTAAATGTTAAGTGAAAAACCACTGCTACCAGAGTACCGGTGCTTCAGGAGAAACATTTGGTGGAAAGGCTTTTTGGCTCCAATTTGCTGCCTTTGGCAACAGAGTAATTTAGTTGTAATAGGAGTGAAAGTGAGGTAAATGGTGGCGGTGGTGATGGCTGGGGGCCCAAAAGTGGCTGTCCAAAGAGGGCAGTTGCTGCTAACTATCTGGCAAATGAATTACTTAGCTAAAAATCACCAAGAATAGTTTAAGTGACTTCTATAGCTTTTCAGAAGTATCAATTTTCCTTCAAACAGTTCTCCCATGTTTGTGTTAGCTAGAAAAAGGAGGAGGAGAGCATCTATCTCATAAGTTGTACATGATTTTTTCTGACAATAAGCTTTGTTATCTACTAATCTAGGACAGCATCTTAATAACAGGCCTGCATGCCTACAACTCTCTCAAAATAAATTGTGGGGCTTCTTACAGAAAATAAGGCTGGGTTTCTGATGTTCCTAGAGTTACTACAGGTAATAAGCACTTTCTTATTCCTCCATGGAAGCTAAGCTGTCCCTTACAGACACTATGCTCCTATTCATTCCCAGGCACACATGGAATAAACTGCTTATGAAGACCCATTTTAATCCAACCCAAGCTGTAACATGGACTGAGATTCCATCCAGAACAAGATCAATGCTACTTGTCTGGATTGACAGGCCATCCACACAGAGCAGCTCTGTCTTATTTGGATTTAGCTTTCAGTTTATTAGTCCTCATACAGCCCATGTGGACTCCAAGCACTTGTTTCATATCATAGGAAAATAAAATGATCAACGATTTTTATTGTGTAGGACTTACTTCAGTCTTCCATGTAACTATTTTTGAGAAAGTCAGAGAGTCAGCCTTCATAGCTGGAAAAAATATTAAAGTGCTGTAGTAGCTTTCAGCCTCACATGATGTGTGAGGAGGCAGGTAGTAGCTGAGGGGATTTGCCTAAGGCAAGCTGCAAATTCACATATTGAATCAAACAATATTCTCATACCTGTTGCTTCAGCTGTTGCACCAAGCGGTCTTTCTCTCGTTTAAGTGCAGCTACTTCATCTTGGGTTTTTTTCTTGGAGGACGATAGCTCCAGCAGAGCAATATTGGCATCTTTTTCACTAATGGCAGCTAGAAGGGCTTCTTGTCTGAAAAAGAACAAGAACAGGTGAATGGCTTAATTGCACGTACATTCAACAACATTTAATTGTACCTGGTCAAGTTTTTAAGTTTATTACTGCCACCTGCCCCAAGTCCTCCTTTAAAACCATGCTTTTAAAAATGACTGTCATATTAATGCCAAGCTGCTATGCAATGACCAAGAGTGGTATTATGTGGGAAATTTAAATGAAGGTAGCTCCCAGACACAGCTACCTAGCACTTATTAGGGTGTGGCTGGAGTTGTTTGTTGTTACCTCCAGTCTGTGTCTGCCTGTGTCCCCATGACACAGAAGAGAGGCCACTGGAGGGTGCTTTGCTGAAGGGGCTGTCAAAATAGGAGCCAGGCCAGGGAGACCTCTCCAAGTTGCAAGTTATCCACCTCTATCTGCATTCTAAATGGATAATATAAACCCAAATAGTCTGTGTAGAAGTTTGCAATCAGTCCTTAGTTCAAGGTGAGAACTCAATACACTTCAAACTACCCCCCCCCGTACAATATGCAGCTATGCCTTAAGTAGAAAAATTCTCCACAATAAAGGTAATGATGTAGTCACATGACTCAGCTTTATTCTCAACATCTCTATAGAAATTCTGTATAATATAAAATAAATCAATATTTGCTTTCCCATAGCTACAATGTTTTGATCCTCATTCTTTTTTCAAGACTATAGAATCACTGCTCAGGGCTAAGACAAGAGATAATGAACGCCTTAATTGCCACCCCAGCACCCTAGTCACTATATCCCCAACACAGTATCTAATGATTCAGGCCAACTTTTGTCATTTTTTAAAAAATTGCTCCTATTTCCACGATATAAACATGCAAACTGTCAGCTCATACAGTAGTTCTTTTCCTAAGTACTACCTTCCACATTATTTAACTAAAGGATGCTGGTCCGAATGTGATATTCCTTTACTGGTTTTATACTTGAAACTATTTATAGCAAGATTAGCTACCGGATAACCTGTGGCCCTCATGATGTTATGGCCAATGTGGCCAAGAATCATAGGAGTTGTAGCCCAACAACATTTGGAGAGCCACACAGTTTGGCCATCCCTGATTTATGGCTATAACCCACTCTAGATCTTGAGACAGGTATATGGGGAAAAATTAGCTTGTCCTCTCAGACCAATATGTAACACGATATGAAAGTCATTATCCTAGGCTTGTTGTATGTATGAATGTAAGTGAATTGCTTTGTATAAATACTACTGACCTAGAGCTGGATCATTTGCAATTTGCTTATCAAGCTAATAGGTCAGTAGATGATACAGTCAACATGGCAATGCATTACATCTTGCAACATCTGGACTCCCCGGGGGATTACGTGCAAGTTTTGTTTGTGGATTTTAGCTCAGCTTTCAATACCATTGTCCCATCCAAATTGGTTTCTAAATTACTCCAGTTTAATGTACATAGTTCTGTTTGCCAATCTTGAGGTCTATGATACAAACTATGAACTAGGAATTTGACAAGCACAAAAGAAAGGGAGGGAAAACATGCTAGAATTGGCAGGAAAAGATAATGAGTGTACACATAGTCCAGCCACACACAGAAAGCTATCATGTCATGCATATTACACTTGAAAAGTTACTGTCTATTCTTATATTAATCTGGGCAGATCCACACATGGATACATGCCATTTGATGATATTTTGTCACCTGATGATTTGCAGTTGAAAGTACCAACCGCTGTCACTAAAAGCAATGTGTTTCAGCTGGTGCTAGTTAAGGAATATGAAAGCTCTGTCTATAATATTTGATCTGTGATAGCAGTTTCACAGATGTAAGTAATCACTCAAAGTTGACGTCATCAACAGATGGCTAATGAATAAACACTACGTATGCAGTTTTGGACAGGTTTTTCAATGAGTAAATTATTTTAATAATTTAAGTCCTTATCCTATCACTGACAACTGTAAGTTCTATGAACTGCAGATTTATTCTACCATCAGAAATCTACTATCACATTATTTGACTTGTACAAAACAGTAGCAGAACAAGCACCATGCAAAATAATTCCTGGACAGAAATATAAGTTGAGAGTGAATTACTGGGAGCCCTGCACCTGAAATGTACTGATTTTCCCCCAACAATACAATCCTGTGTATGTTAACTAAGAAATACAGTAAGTCCTAAGGCTTAACTCCCTAGTTAAGTGTGTTTACAGCAGTCTGTAGCCTTTACTTTTTTAAAGCAAGTCATTCAGATCTCGACAGATCACAAAGCACATTCATATTCAGGAAATCTGAGGAATTCCCCTGTTAACAGATTCCCAAGGCATACTGCAAAGGCATCTTGGATCTGGCTTCAAGGATATATATTGGTCTCCTAGTTAAAGGCTCATCCATGGAGCAAGACCATTTGCTGGTCACATTTCTCCCATTCCTGCTGCGGAATGATATGAATAAATCACTGGGCCGAGGTCAGAGCAGCCTGCCCATAAAGTGATTCATGGACCCAGCAGCGCCATCCCTCAGGACTATGTACTTTATTACAGTAAACCTCAGAACAAGATACAATTTCCTGTCTCAAGGAGCAGCTTTTAAATCAGGACACCTGGACAGACCTGCAACCACTTAGAAACAATAGATCTCAGCCCTACCAGTGCTTCTTGCTGCCGGCCTCTGCTCGCCAGTGAGCTGCTGAATTTCAGTTTCAGAGGTAACGACAGTGGCCCCAAGGTGATGGAGTAAACTTAACATGTTCGATGTTCTCCCTGTTCTAGATCTGTTATTTTTCCCATTAAATTAAAGAGACTGGTATGTGTTTTATACTAATTTAAGAATAAGGAATGCTCTAGCTGCACAGATCACAAAGCTGCTATGAATTTGACTTTTTAAGACTAATCTCCATCGCCTATAAATCAATACAGAAACAAATTTTGACAGTAACCCAGGTTTTTGATCATTACACAAACCATTATGTTTTTCACAAAGGTTATATTTCACAATTCTTTGATAAGTTTTTGCTATCAATGCTGACCAACGCTGCATATGGTTCAAAGTCATAGAAGGACAATAATATTTACTGAACAGGGTCCTTTACCTTTAAGCTAAGTCTAGGCTTGCTAGTTCAACTTCCTTATGCTTGCAAAAAAGATAGACCCTAAATACCTTACTTATAAGCTGATTCAAATGCAATGCATTTGATAATGATTCCAGTTTAATGTAAAAATAAAACTGTATTAAGAGATTACAGTTTATAGTTCAGAGATTATTTGTGGAGTTGATAATGAGGCCCAACAGGGTCTCAGAGCCCTGATGATTCCTTCCCCCAAACCGAAAATCAACTTCATATATGAATAAAACGCCTACAATACTATTTGGGGGTTACATCTCATCTTAATTGCTGCATATAGTACATATAGTACATAGCACATATAGTAGTTATTTACACTGAGAGTATATTGCGGGCCTATAAATTCCCTCAGTATGTTGGATGTGGAATATTTCTCCTCCATTTTGTTTAAAGTGGGGGTTAACCTTAATGCAATTTTAATTAAAATGGTAAACAAATTTCATTTGTTCCAATTTCAGCCCTTTATTGTAGGAGAATGCATGGAACACAAGGTGGCACAGTTTGAGGCAAATATTTCACGTATTTTAAACCCTTTGTAGGTTAGTTGTAACCAGCAAACTGACAGGGATGTTAAAAGTGGCAGCACATAGTCTTTGCTTCTCTTCTCAACTACCAAAGATTAGAAGCATGCTACAAAAATGTTGCCTTTGTTGTAATACAGAAGTCATTACAGCAGTCAAAGTTCACCACAAACCCTACTTAGGGGATTGATGCTAATAGCTTTCATGTGGTTCCAGAACTGCCAAGTTCCTTAGAGGGAACAGTGTTCTCAAATATAGGCCAAAGCCTTTCTCCTTCCTGAAGACACAGACAGAGGCCAATGCATGCTCAAAGCAGAGGTCGAGCCGAGGGGAGAAAAGCAATAACTGTTTGACAGAAACAGACATCTTTTCACAGAGAGATATGTGTTGGACATCACCATGGAAAAACTCTGAGGCAAACTTAAAAATAGAGTTAACAAATTCTTGAAACCAAGAATGAAGTTCAGAGGGACAATAAAGATAACCTGAATGATCTTATTACAAAAAACTGTGAACACCATGACAAACACTGAAATGCAGCTGGGAGAGGGAAGATTTTGAAACCCAAGCTTTCCAAAGCTGGAAACATTTTAAGAAATGAAGCAAATGGAGTGAAGGGGAAAAGGACTGAGAAGGCTTTTAATGATAGGAGCCAAGTTTTCAGATAACCTGTGTGGGACAGAAGACTGAGAAAGTGCAGCCCTTCTATAAATAGCCTTAAACAAAATCAAATAAAAAAAACTCCTTCAGAGGAATATAAAAAGGCCTGCTTATGGTTCAGACCAATAACCCATCTCTTCCAACATCCAGTTTCCATCAACAGTCAGCTAGATGCATAAATAAGCCCTCAAACTGGGCACTGAGGCAACAACCCTCTGCTGCTGCTTGCCCCAAGCACAGGGTATTCAGAGTTACACTGTCTTGGCATATGGAGGTTCATTTAATTGTTATGACTAATAGACTCCCTCTGTAACAACTGTGTAGAACAAAAACAGGGGAAATCCTAGAATCAACAGGGAGCCTAGGCAAGCAACTGCTTACAATAAAAAACAGTTTTTAAAAAAGCTTCTGCATACCTAAATCTACCTTTCAGATTCAACATGTAAAATGGATTAGACAACAAAATTATTACAGAATTTACATTTTAGGAGTTATGTCAGAGTCAAAATAGGTTTTAGTCCAACAAGTCACAAGTACTGAAACTAAGTAATATAGGCTCTAAAAAAGTGGTTAAAAACAAAACAAAACCACCCTGATGCAGGATAGCCTAAGGTTGTTTCCTATTACAGGTTCTCTTTACATGGAGAGTATGGAGTAGCTTTAAGATAGTTCCAGTTATTCTGAGAAAATGAGGATTCTCCCAGAAGGGATGTGTGTGAGATAAAGCGTTATGTGTAGCTAAGAGAATGGGGCTCCATTTCTGCCTCAAAGCTTGTTTGCACAAATCTGCACCGACCTTACGGTGACTATTCATAAAGCATCCCCAAAAGAGCTGTAAAATCTGCTTTAAGCCCAGGTGCTGTAATTGCTGTCTGTCAAAACAGAACTGTTTTCTCAGTAAACATTTCAAAGCGCCCAGTGCCAGGTTGATTAGTTTGAGGGTGGGTGGGTGATGGGAGTGGTGAATGAGGGACAGAATAAGACTGATGGCCTGTAGACACTGAGCTTTTATTTAGTTAAAGCACCCCAGAGAGACTCCAACTCCACAGTTTAGAGAGAATTCTTGCCTTTCTAGCAGAACCAAGCAAGCAACAGGAAGGAATTGTTACCAAAAACGTCTGGGTTCCCGACATGGGAAATGTAAAGCGGTTCAGGAATCAAGAACAGATCAACACAATGCCCCAACTGGAGTTATTGATCCTGCTGCTCCCAAAGCATCCAAATCTCAAAATGAGGTAATTTCTTTTAGCACAGGGCGGAAGACTTTTCCCACCACATCCCCCTTCAGCAGAAAGTGCTTACAGTTAAATCTTTCCCTGGTTTTATTCATGTCCTGACCTGTGTCCTACTTATGTCCCTCTAAGAAGGTGAAGAAGTCTCCATTGGTGCTAGCAAATGAAGACTGGCTGATGTACTTATGTACCTCAGACTGTGTTTAACCTCAGTTTCCATGCTACCGGGCTCCTAAAACAAACACCCAATGCAGAAATTCTATTGTAATATTATTTATTTATTTATCTAGTCATTAATTGATATTATATTAATGAAAATATTATATTGAGTGTATGAGAGAAGGGAGTACTCCAGCCCTATGTTGAAGGATATGGAATATGATATCTGAATGCAACCACTGTCATTTGTTACTGGTACATTAATTGTTATTTGTTCATAAACATGCTGTATCATACAGTATTTATTGGTTTGCCTCCTGTAGTCAGAACTGTATATAAGTGTTACTTTAATATCCATTTCTTTTGTCATTGCAACAGAGATTGAGTGCATTCTCATGACACCATGGCTGCCATTTTTCAGAGTTGATGGATTAAACTATAGAGCACAAGGAGTCAGATCCTTTTACACAAGACTGTCAGCATTATTAATTATAGTTTCTCATAACTTCTCACCAAAGTTTTGCTCCCCAACAAATTCTTTGGAAATTGGTTTTTCAGGCAATGGGATGTATCCAATGCCAGGGACTTCCGTGAGTGCAACAGAACTTCTTTCTTTCCTGTTCCCTTTGTGGACCCTCAAACTCAGCTCTTGGGGGTTAGGGACACCTCCGGGGCAGATTTTAGGTGGGTGCAGGGGGGAAGGAAACACAGGTCTTGCTGCACCAGTGGATCTCCACTAGCTCAGCACTGGATACAATTCGTTGTTCTTTATTTGGCTTACCTTACCTTGTTCTGCAAGTTCAAGATTAGAACTGCACTTTCTTGGCTCATGTATTCCCATCCACATTTTAAAGTATTCATTACATTGTATATTTTTATTTATAAACCAACTTGAATGTTTACTATGGGACTTCTGTGGTTTTAATATGGAACAGTGTTTCAGAAGGACACAAAATATACAAAATGAAAAGCTAGCTACTTTTGGTAGAAAAGAGATAAATAGTATCCTGCCCAACCCACAGTGTCATGGCTACTGAGTTTTGAAACACAACACCTTACTTCCATTTAAGATAGTGCTCTTTCCCATGAACTCAGACACATACGATATCTTTAACAGAAGAAAAACCTTCTTTTTCACTTAAGTGAAAAACCATAAAACAGAATTTCACCTACGCATACCATTTCATAATTGCTGTAGCTGGAGATACATCCTATACATTACAGTATCAGGGGAGTAGATCACTAATTAAAACTTTAATTAGGTCTACATTAGATTTTATCCATTTTCCCCACCTCACAACCATGTTTAATACAAATCTAACAGAACATTTTAAATAAAGCAACTGTGATTTACAGAGATTGTAAGACTCAGCATGTGGGTTTGCAACTCTTGTTCCATGGAAAGCTTATCAGATCAAGACAGTCTTAATACACTTGTATCTCTAACTTTGATGGGCCACTCCTCCATATCAAGTGAGTTGGCAACTATTTTATGGGCCACTTGCAAAACACTTAAGAGTCTAATTCTTAGCAGTTTTTAAAAAACTTCTGCATGAATTAAAATTGTCTAAGTATAAATTATTGTGGATTAATCCTCTTTAAAAAATAGTGGCTATGAAAAAAATGTCATAATATGACAAAGAAAAGGTTCTTCAACTTGAAAATGACCCTTTCATAAATATTTGCCAATGGTTTCAAAAAGAGTTTCCAGGTTTGCACTAATGAAAAGCACAAGGCTGGTGGACAAGGAACAGGACAAGCAGAAGGGTGACATGGTTGTCTTCTTAGTCTCAAATAGGATCTGAGTACTAATGTATTGATTCCTTGTTGGGAGTCCAACTGCAGGAATCACTGGATGAAGAAATGCATGAGCTGTACAAATATTTAACATTAAAAATGAGACAATACAAAACATTACCACATTATCTGTTGTATAAGGGAATTTGGAGGATCCTCAATCCTGTCTCTGACTTAAGCTGATCGCCGAAGAATTGATGCTTTTGAATTATGGTGCTGGAGGAGACTCGTGAGAGTCCCGTGGACTGCAAGAAGATCATACCTATCCATTCTTAAGGAAATCAGCCCTGAGCGCTCACCGGAAGGACAGATCCTGAAGCTGAGGCTCCAATACTTTGGCCACCTCATAAGAAGAGAAGACTCCCTGGAAAAGACTCTGATGTTGGGAAAGATTGAGGGCACAAGGAGAAGGGGACAGGATGGTTGGACAGTGTTCTCGAAGCTACCAACATGAGTCTGACCAAACTGCGGGAGGCAGTGCAAGACAGGAGTGCCTGGCATGCTCTGGTCCATGGGGTCACGAAGAGTCAGACACGACTAAACAACAACAACAAAAAACAAACAAACGAGTAGGTCCACGAACAGTAGCAGTTAACAGAGCAGTTGTGGCCAGGGAATCAACTTGCATTAGCAACTTAATATTGTTTCAACTACAATATCATAAAAGAGATTGGTTGGGATTTTTATAACTTCTGAAAGATGATTTCACTGATGCTGGCTACTTGGATTATAGGATTAAGATACCTGCATCTCAAGTTTTACTCTTACGCCCCGTTGGAATTCCTAAGACATTTCCACGGGTTTTTTTTTTTTTAAATGAAAGCCATTTCCACAAGAAAATTAGTCATTTGGAAACTTTGGTATGTTTTCTCTACTGTCTCTCAAATAAGGGAGTTGCTTTTCAAGTATTAGCACTCCAGAGCTCCAGTTCTACTACCGGTAACAATAATCAATAGTTGGCTTAACAATCATTATATTTTTTCAACAGGAGTGGAAAGGCTTTCAAATAAGGTGGTATGTTGGAAAAAGTATGTTGTGGGGTAGGTGACTCCAACCACAGTACAGAACAGTTATAGATTCCTATAACAGAAAAACATGAAATATCTGAATTCATTATCATTTTATTGTCTTGCCATAACTCTACTTTATGATATGATTATGCAGGCTCCAGTCCTGTTTTCCAAATCCCTTTAAGCCTGGACCTGTACTGATATTCCCCCCCCCCCCCGAGAGAACATAAGATGTGCTGGGGTAAGTACTTTTTGATGACAGAAACAATCAACTGAAATAGCCTTTGGAGCTGTAGACAAAATTTTGAAATTTTAATATTTGTGGCAAAGAAAATACTGAGCAGCTATGGAGAAATAGAATGGTTGGTGTATGATGTAGAAATAATGCCAATTAATCAAAATAGCAATTTTTAATCAATATTCATTCTAATACCAATGCCTTTCTCATACAGATAACTGCATTTCTATAACAGGTAGGTAGCCGTGTTGGTCTGAGTCGAAGCAAAATAAAAAAATTCCTTCAGTAGCACCTTAAAGACCAACTAAGTTTATATTTTGGTATGAGCTTTCGTGTGCATGCACACGAAAGCTCATACGAAAATATAAACTTAGTTGGTCTTTAAGGTGCTACTGAAGGAATTTTTTTATTTTGCATTTCTATAAGAAACTTTGGCAGCTACTGATGATCCCAAATCAGCTTGCTTGAATCTCTGCACCTCAATGTAATGCACATTCCTAATGAAATACAGTACAAATTATTTTCCAGGGGCCTACACTGTATATCCATTTTCCTTAATTGTTGTACCTTGTTTTTGTGAAACATTCTAGTATCCACTGCCAGAACTCTACTATATGATATGATTATGCAGGATCCAGTCCAAATCTGTTTTCCAAATCTGTTCAGCATCTTTTGCTACCACAGTCCATGTTCTATATCTGAAAACTCAGAGATACTGGTACATGTTCACAACTTTTCTTATATTTATTACATCTATGTCCTGCCTTACCTCTAATGAGTTTAGGGCAGCATATGTTGTTCTCCCTCTCTCCATTTTATCATCATAACAACATAACAAATGAGCAGCCCAGCTGTATCTGACCAAAGGCTCATCAAATCCAGCATTCTGCTCTCACAGAATGGTATTATAGTGGTTCCAGTTCTACCTTCAGGACCGAGTCCAGAAAGTTGCAATGGGGACTATCTTATCTCCAGTCCTATTTAATATCTACACGAGGCAATTGGAAGTGGTCACTGGAAGTTTCGAAACAAGGTGCCATCAGTATGCTGACGACACTCAGGTCTGTTTCTCCGTAACATCTGAATCAGGAGAGGCTGTGTAGTCTCTGGGCCACTGCCTGGATGTTGTGGTGAAATGGATGAGGAAAAACAAGCTGAGCTTGAATCGTGGCAGGATGGAGGCAGTGTGGGTGAGTAGCTCCTGTTTCTGAGAAACTGCCTACGCTAGATGGGGCTGCACACCCCCTGAAGGAGCAGGTTCGCAGTTGGGGGTGTTTCTTGATTCAGCTCTGTCAGTTGTGGCTCAGGCAGCCTCAGTGGCTACAAGTGCCTTTTATCAACTGCAACTGGTTCCACAGCTACAGCCATTCCTGGACTGGGGGAGCCTGACCACAGTAGTTCATGCACTGGTTACTTCAAGATTGGACTACTACAATGCAATCTTGTGGCTTCTCTTGTGCTTGTTCAGCAAGTTGCAGTTAGTACAAAATGCTGCAGCATGATAGCTGACAGGAGTGAGACATGGTCAGCATAGAACACCTGTGTTCAGAGGTCTGCACTAGTTGCATAGCTGCTACTAGGATGAGTTTAAGGTGTTACTACCTTATTGGTATATAAACCCTTTGGCTTTATTGTAGGTTTTTACCCACAATATTGCCTTACCCCATATGTGCCTACCCAGATGTTTAGAAAAAATGTATGAGTTTTATTGTCTATTTTTAGTTTATTCTGTTGTGGTTTTAACTTTATGTATTTTTAAAATTATGGCTGTACATTTTTAAGGGAATGATTTTATTTTTTTATCTTTTTTGTAAACCGCTTTGAGGTCTTTTCTACAACCAAGCAGTATATAAAGTTTTGTGTGTGTGTGTGTGTGTGTGATTGTTAAAGGATTAACTGGTCCTTCCTTCCTCATATCATTGCCTGCAAATTCACAAATCATCCTGCACAGTTAAGAACGTTGGCAGACAAATATGGAAGTGTAACATCCACTCAGTTTTCTCACTTCAGTGTCTTAATGGCTGCATTTTAAATGCTTGAATAATTTCCCCCCTCTATGACAGGCTACTAGCTGTGCATAATCAGCGAACACTTACTCCAATAGGTTTTAATCTCTGCTGGAGGTCTTCGACAGTACCTCCAACCGACTTAATAGCATTTTTATTTCCCACTGCCTCAACTAGTCGTTGGGAGGATAAACTGTTATTGGTTACCGATTAACAGGATTGACTGAGCACTGAAAAGCAATGAAGATGCTCTTCTGCAAATGTGCACAGAAACAAATGCTTAAGAAAGAGAGTCAATAAGATCAAGGCCCTAGGAACATAATTTGGGGAATAGCCTGCTTCCTGATCTGCCCCTTTGTGGAATCCCAGGGCTAAAAACAGGACCTGAGCTAGGGAGTGGTGAGCTAGGCCCCCACCAGGGCTGCAGGCAAGGTGGCGTGCACGCAAAATCGGCTTAAAAATATGTCCATAAATATGTCTATAAATAAAAATATTGATCATTGCCTCATAAGGAAAGGTTTTTAATTACGGTAGCGTCACCAGATGTCCCTGTTTCCTGGTGACAGTCCCTGGATTTTCGAATAAGTCCCCAGACAAATTCCATCCCCGGAATATCCCTGGATTTCATCTAATGTCCCCAGGAAACGCAGCAGTGGCAGTCTCAGCAGCCCAGAGCAGTTGGCTCTGGCTGGCTTCAGGAGCTGCTCCCAAGTCCCCATTTGATGGTGGTGCAGGGGCTCTTAGATGCAGCTTCCAGGCTGCCTCCACCTTCCCTGACCCCAGCAACTAAGCTGTGAAGGGAGGCTTCACGCTGCCTATCAGAGCAGCTTCCCAACTCCCAGCTGAGGGGTCCCCACCCCCTCCTGCTTGCATGCAAGTAGGAATGGGATTGGGGCTGCTCCGATGGCCTCGCCGCTGCTGCTCTCGTCCCTCCTTTCTCCGCCTTCCATGCCTGACCCACTGCACACCGCTTCCCCAGCACCACCACCACTGAAGAACCAACAACTCAGGGGCTGCCCAGGCTCATGGAGAAAGGAGATAGAAGTCTTGGGGGAAGGGGAAATGTGGCGGTTGAGGTCAAGGCGGCTGCCACCCCTCTGCCACCGCCATCGCCGCAGCATCAACGTGCCGAACGTGTAATATTTATTTATTTATTTAAAGTGTCCCCGGATTCATTGAAAATGAATGGGTAAAAAGTAATGTCTGAATAGCGCCATATGATTGGCTTGGAATAGCTGTGTTACAATGAAGTTATGTAACAATGGGAAAGATGCATGTATTGTTGCCCAGTTTGGGGATTCATTCCCAGAGGTCCCTCTAATGCAGGCATGGCCAAACTTGGCCCTCCAGATGTTTTGGGACTACAACTCCCATCATCCCTAGCTAACAGGACCAGTGGTCAGGGATTGTAGTCCCAAATCATCTGGAGAGCCAAGTTTGGCCATGCCTGCTCTAACGTCTTGATAAACATTGGGGGAGCTGCGTAATATTCTACATAAGCATGGGGAGGGGCTTGTTCAGCTACTAGATATTTTAGCTTGTTTTTCACTAAACCTAATGGCCCAGAGCAGGTTACATGTCCCAATACATGAATAAATATGATATATGAATACATGACTAAATAAAACTTTAAATACAAATGATCGGGGTTCTGGGCCAACTCACAATGAAGTGTGATACTAAGAAACTTGTCACAACAGCATCTGTTTCAATGAACTCCTAGAAGCCACGCTGAGAGCCCAGAACTACACACGCATGCAAAGCAAAGCATGCCCTCACATGCAATCCTGTACCCTCTGCGGGCAATCAACTGAAGATGAAATCTAATGTTTTGTGAATAGAAACTTGGCCAGACTGAAATGGTTAATTATACCGGCAACTCTGACCAAACTTTCCTCTCACGCATAGTTATAAAAAAATAGAAAAGAAAGAAAAGCGATTTCTGGGCAGATAATTACTTGGCATTCTCTAACCTATAATCAAGTTTAAAAACACACTTTGGTTTCCTTGAAATATGTCACGGGAAGCAAAATATGAAGGGGCTCTGAAAGCTTGGCAATATTCTTCGAAATAAACTCTTGGAGTGCTGACAAATACTTTTAATTAAGAGTCATCTGTTTTTCCTTAATTCTTCTTCTTAAATATGTAGTTTTCCTTACTTTCCCAAGTCAGGCCTCACAGGCTTACTGCATATCTACCTTGCACTGGAAAGGAGAGAGAAATGTGTGCCGGATACGGACACCAGTTAAGACATAACCTGTAGAGGAAAGCTGCCTTCTTCAGATGACAGCTCCATGGTCTTATATATTGCTATTTGGGAAGCCCCCTTTTGCCATCTGGGAAACAAATGCATATACTATAATGTGCAAGTCTCCCATGTGGCTTCATTGTCAACAACAGGGGGACATCAATTACCTCCATTTTGGGCAGTCAGTCAGACAGTCAGTCATAAAGCTATTATGATGAAAACAGTACCAAGAATCATACAAATGAAAGTGTGCAAGCACCTGTGAAGATGCTGCACATTTTGGGATTAATGTGAAGCAAAGCAGCATATTAACATAGTAAAGATCAAGTGACAGGAGATGGGGAAAATGAAGCTAATATGTCCAAAACTAAGTGCAGGCATTAATGATTCCATGGCTGAAGTAAACTGCCAGGAGAAGTAGACAAATGATCAAAATACTATGCTTCATATCTTAGCAACCAGAGCTTTTTTTATTTATTTTAAAAAAGTACTTATACACCACCAGTTCACACAATATAACATGGTAGTGTACAACAATATATAAAATAGAAAACAGAATAAGAACAGTATAAGAAAATCATTAAAATGACTGGCTAATCAAAAAATTTAAAGAATTATATAAGCCTGTTTACCATAGGCCAGTAGGTGTTTTATTTTCATGTGCTTTAAAATTTTATATTCTGCTTTTCACACATCCAGGTCACAAAGCAGCTTACAACAATAAATAAAATTTAAAACATAAAGTAAACCTCAAAAAACAGGCACCTGAAACTCAACAGATGGCGCCTGTCTACATTCCAGTGGGAGGGAGGTCTACAGAGTTGGGCCCACAATACTGAAGGCACGACTTCTCATTGATATAAGTTGTGCTTCTATGGGAGACCACTAACAATGCTACTTTACTATAATTGGGATGTACAAGGTATGGTGGCGCTTAAGTTACCCTGGACCTAAGTTACTATGGGTCCATCTATCCCAGGCACCAGGGCCGTCTTGAACAGATCGCGCGCCCTGGTGCTGAGCAGATCGCCCGCCCCGCCCCCGCGGGGCGCAATTGGTTTCCGCGCGGCGCCCTCCTTGCCAGGCCGGCGCCCAGCTTACCAGCCCCGCGCCATGGTGCACTGTGCCACCGGGGGGCTATGAAGAGCCGGCCCTGCCAGGCACCCCCAAACTTTGGCCCTCCAGATGTTTTGGACTACAATTCCCATCTTCCCCGACCACTGGTCCTGTTAGCTAGGGATCATGGGAGTTGTAGGCCAAAACATCGGGAGGGCCGCAGTTTGGGGATGCCTGATCTATCCTATCTCACTGCTTCCAGCTATGGTGTCTCCAAAAAGCTTACAAGCAGGGCATGAAGACAAGAGCCCTCTCTGGCATCTGGTATTCAGAGTCATACTGCATGATGCAACTGATGCATTGACTAGTGCTGCGACTTGGAAAACCCAGGGTCAAAGCTCTGTTCAGCCACTGAACTCACTGGGTGGCCTTTGGCAAGCCACTATCTCTGTCTAGCCTATCATGGTTGTTATGAAGATAAAATCCAATAACCTCTTATAAGCGACCCTTAGCTCATTGAAGGCTGTGTAGGATACAAATCTAAGTGTACACACACAGAGGACCTCTTAGGAGTTATCTAAAGTGCTAGGATTTGAGGCTGCAGAAAATTACACAACAGGAAAAGAGCCAAATGGTTTTGAGGGAACGGCAACGTTAACCACAGTTTTTTCACACATCACCTAGTATGCTGTGGCCTAAGTAAACATGAAAAGTTAGTAGCAGTAGAAATGCAGCAAATTAAGTTGGAAATGTGGGGCAATTGGATGTAAAGATTAAGGACTGCTTGCAACTACTTCCAGAAAATCCAGATAACGTAAACTGTATGCTCTGCAAAATATATTCAGTAGTTAAAGTAACATTATGCATCTGCCTTTCATAAACACTCATGCTGACCTCACTTCCCTCATTGCCTCCGCTTGATCAAGCTGTCTGGTAACTCCAGCTGATGGATGCAGAACACAGTGGATATATATTTTCATGCATTTCCTCAAGTACCTGTTGGTGGCAAGTTACATTTCTGACGTGAAAGTATACCTGTTAACTTTTGCCTTAGATAAATTCTATTAAAAAGGGGAAAATCTTGGCAAGGCCAAGAGTGAGACTTGCCCACTGTCTGGGTTCCCTTCCCACCCAGCCAAAGGGGCAGACTTTTTAGTTCATTATCACCTCATCAGCATTTCTGTCAGCTGCCAATGGTGAGAAAAAAAGACTAAGCCACTCACTAATTCCTGGCTTTTCTGCCTCCTCCAGCAACAGCAAATCCAGAACAGATGGGCACTGTTTAACCCTCTACACCCAATTGCTTGCTTTCATCAGGCCAATCAAGCCAGTTAGGGTAGAGGGTGACTAACACATGACATTTATACAGCCACCACAATGAGGGGGGCACAGTGGGAAAGGGCATTTAAAAAAATGGTATTAGGGAGCTTTAAGTTTTAGAACTAGAACAGGAAAATGAAATCACTGGTGGCTTGAGACCTGGAGATTGCCACCCTATATACTCCATTATAATCATAGACATTGCTGCTAGGAGGAGAGCCTACCCAAAGAATTCAGGTGCCGGTATAAATCCTGACTCTTCTGAGCAGCCTATAGGCTTGTTCGTTTTTGCTGTTCATTGTATAAATCTTGTTGTTTTCTACTTGTGCAGCTTTTCTCCTGCTGGTTTTTTACTTGAGTATTTTTGTGTAGAGATCTTACACTGCACAGTGTTTATAAAAATAATTATTCAAAATTAAGTGAGAGGAATAATCCAAGATCTGCCTGAGGGCTCTTATAGTCAAAAGGTGGGATATAAATCTTCCAAACAAACAAGTAAATAATTGTTAAAAGATGGCTAAAATTGTGCAAATCAGGAAAGAGCAGTGAACTGTTACTTAAAACAAGCTTTTTAAAAACAACAACAAAAGCAAGCAAGCAAGCACATTCCTGTACACTTACAAAAGGAACCAGTTAGTTTATCACTCACAGGATGAAGAGTGGATTGAAGTAGAATAGATTACCGAAAATCTAGAAACTAAATTACCATAAGTAAAATGGGAAATTCAGAACAGGCATACGTTTCTTGGCAACTGCATTAGGTTTTGATGGGTTTTTTTTTCAAAGCACTATTGCTACTACCGGTAACAGAGTCATCAACCTGACTTCAGCCTGCCAGCTCCACCAAGATGTAACTGAAAACAGGTACAGTAATCAGATTCCGAAGATGTATTATTTGCTTTTTCTGGGGGGGGGGATTGGTCCTGCTCCCTTTCAATGTTTCTGGTGCCCAAATCTGGGAAATTCAGTCACAAGAGAACGAGAGAGGGAAACAAGGTATTCCTAAACTTCTGAAATGTTTATCTGCCAAGTTGTTTGGGTTTTTTTTTTTTTGGTCTATTCTTCCTGCACATATATGCTACTGGTCCCCATCCCAAGGGCCAATGTGTAATAGGTCATTCACAACATGAAACAGCTTCAATGGACAGTATGGTGCAGACACAATAATAGTGGACAAGTAAGACCTTTGTGGCATTATCATTGTCACATACATAATAGGCTTAATATGAGGTCTTAGTTGCATCCAGAAAGACTTGTGAGTCTTCCTCCACCGTAATTTTAGCTGTCTTTCATTTCATTGCTTCCAGCTCCCCAGTGAACCAAGGAGTTTTCTGAGCTCTGCAAGAAGGAAGAGGATGCTTAAAAGAGATTGGCTCCATTGCCTGGGCCCTCTGTATTCTACAGATTGGCTAGGAGGGTGTTGGCAGAACCACAGCCAGGAGAAATCCACAAGGATCCATGAGTCTTTGAGGGGCTGACCATTCTACTAGGTTTCCTGCTCTTGCAGAGTTATTATTTTCTCTACTTCCTGCCTGCCTTTGTATAAACCCTGCAGACAAGTACTGCTGCTGATACAATATATCTGCAATTATTCATTTCTACTACTGTAGACTGTTGAACAGGCCATCTGTTTCAAGCTACAGTACAACAGAATAAAAGGTCAGAATAAGATCCATGGGAATGTATTGCTGTTGTTAACTAAAATAATGATAACTACAATAATCGCAAATCCAATAAATGGTTGCTGCCAGAATCAAAACCAATAGTGTATACAAGTGCATTCTAGCCAGTCAATTTCCATTGTTCCAAAAATTTTGGCAGCTTTACCCAAATCTATAACACTTTGCTGAAGCCACTAATCTAGGAGAACTTGGGTGTTTCACATTACAACAAATGTAATTCTGTTCCCACAATATCAGTATTCTCGTGATATTTTGAACATTATTATACCAAACCATCTCATATCAAATCCTGTGATACAAGGTATGGTACAAAATACAATGGATCTCACTTCAAGAGCGGAAAAAGAAGCAGGGCAACCAGAATGGTGTGGGCATGCCCCACCCATCGACAGAAAAGATATATTAGCCACAGCCATGCTTGCTCACAAAGGTAAGTTATTTGCATCTCTCTGTTCAGAGCAGAAGGAAAGGTGGGTATCAAATTCTGGTATCTAATGAAATGTGGCCCTAATTAAGGGGGGAGGGGTTCAATGTAAGAGAGGCCAAGCCAGTGTAAAGATGAACTGAGCAGAAAGAATAAACAGAATCATCGTGGATTTTTGAGGGGTATTTACTGATACCTTTCCTAGACACTGCAGGTGGTACTAGCAGGCACCCTGGCACTGTGGGTGATCTCTGCATATAGATTTTGACCTATTCTTCTTAAAATACAACTTTTAACCAAGACTTGGAGACCCACTTGAGAAACGAGAAATAGTTAAGACTAAAAGGTGTGTGTGTGTATATATAATAAAAATCATGTACTATAAAAGGTTCGTTTTTCATACACACTATATTAAATGAATACTCTTAGATGAAAAAGAATGCACAGAATTCTCTGAATTAGTCCCCCCCCTTGCAGTTGCAGGGTATCAGTATACCTGGGTTGGACACAAAGCAGGACTTGATCTTAGTTTAGTCCATATTTCAGGTGCATTAGCACACTTCTATGAACAAGAATATTAAGTCAAATTCAAGCAATGGAGCTACGTCTATTTACATGTAGGATTCTTTGACCTATGATTTCTTCCAAGGGTAAAAAGCAAGCAAAACAACATCTGAAGAGGGTGCAACAGACCAAACAGCTTTGGGAACATCACTATACATTCCATTTCTCCCACTGCAGAAATATTAGTCATACATTCCATGTTGTAAAGAAGCTATAAGCTACAGTGAACATGACCATTAAAGTGAAGCCCTGGAGTGCGCTGTAGATAGAGAGTTATCCGATTATTAGTATCTGCAGGTTACTTCATTTTTAGACAAATGCAAACCAAATATATTTGGTAGCTCTATACCAAACAACATTTAATCCTCCAGAAGATGACCTCCAGCTCTACATTAAATACTGCTGATTTTGAGGTTTACCTGCAGGATGGAGCTTACACTTCCATTCTTTTTTACCCCATGCTGTTGATTTCCCCATGTGCTGTAGAGAAGCCTTGCTTGGTGTCCCTCTGACAAAGCCATAATTGATCCTGTCAACCTAGCAGTTCAAAAGCACGCCAAAGTGCAAGTAGATAAATAGGTACCGCTCCGGCGGGAAGGTAAACGTGCGCTGCTCTGGTTTTGCCAGAAGCAGCTTACTCATGCTAGCCACATGACCCGGAAAAACTGTCTGCGGACAAAAGTCAGCTCCCTCGGCCAGTAAAGCAAGATGAGTGCCACAACCCCAGAGTCGTTCGTGACTGGACTTAACTGTCAGGGGTCCTTTATCTTTAGTTTTTTTTAGGCAATGAAAGGCTTAATTATTGTATTTTGAATGTAGTTCTGATTAATTCAAATTCTGTGTATTATCTACATCCTTCATTGGGATATTGTGGGCTGGGAATTACAGAGCACTCTGCAGTCAGATCACTATAGATTTTTACCAGTTTGCGCCATGCTTCATTTGACATAAGGGCTGTGAAATTATAGTGCAAGCCAGCCTACATTTTTCAAAGCCAAGGTCCCTGAATTAGTGTGCTTTGTTTGCAGTTCAAATGAATATGCCAGCAGCTGAAGGCTTCTCTTTCTGCATCTTTCAATTCAAGATCATCAATAATGTATAACTCAACCCAAGGAATGGAGGTACTCAAGACCACCTCTGTGAAGACATGGCAGACTGCTGGTCTCTATTCACAGCAAAAGATTTTAGGCAATCTTAACTATTCATGCCTACAAGCAAAATGGCAACAAACCTCATATTTGTACTGCACAAGGAGCAGAAGAATTATACTGCACAAAACATGCTTGGAGAAAAGAAAAAGTAAAACAAAACAGAACAGAATTCCAAAGTTAGGATGATACTTCCTAAACAGGACTATTGCCATTTGAAACAAAGAGCTAGTATTCAAGCTCATTAAAAATGAGTGGGATGATAAATATGTTTCCTAGACCATGTCCTCATAGCAGTTTACTTCATGGTTTTTTTAGTTCTGTGGTGCTATACTGAAAAGAGGGTTAGAGCAGGGCGAGGAACTATGAGTCGTACCCAACAGCAGCGTGGTTTTACATCAGAGCATCAGAGTTACTTAGACTATGCCATTCTTTGTCTACTGTTTGGAGTAGCAGGTATCAGCTTGGGAATTGTTACTGCAAGTGTCTAGAAGGCTAAATTCCAAGCCTAAATTTATCTTTGTATAAACCAATTCAATCACAATCCAATGAAAAAGGTAGTTGAGAAACTATATACAGTGGTACCTTGGGTTAAGAACTTAATTCGCTCTGGAGGTCCGTTCTTAACCTGAAACTGTTCTTAACCTGAGGTACCACTTTAGCTAATGGGGCCTCCCGCCGACGCCACACAATTTCTGTTCTCATCCTGAAGCAAAGTTCTTAACGCGAAGTACTATTTCTGGGTTAGCGGAGTCTGTAACCTGAAGCGTCTGTAACCTGAAGAGTCTATAACCCGAGGTACCACTGTAGTTTTTAAAAAACAGAAACAGAATGAATGAATTCCTCCCAGCCATTCATAAAATAGAAATCCAAAAGCTTCAAAGCTTTTAAGAGTTAGTGAAGCATATAATTCCAGGAACAAGGCAAATGGCTTGTTGGTTTTCTGCCTAACTAGTATTCACTTCAAGGTACCTCTCAGAACAAATTGATTCATAAACAAAAGATCATATAAAACCCAAACATAGTGTAGATATTTTGGAAAAAGTAGTATCAACAGTTTTCAGCCATAAATATTTACAAATCATTCCAGCAAACAACTGCTCAAGAATCTCTCTGTTCAGTCTAGACTCAAACAATAGCTTCCAATTCTAGCAGCCAAAGGCTGCAAGGTCAGCATAGTACTTCCTCCTCCTGCTCTGGTTGCTTAGCTTCAAGGTATCTGCTGGCAGAGTCAGAGGTCAAGTCTGAGGGACACTCAAAGGGCAGATATAACAAGCCACAGGGTAGAAACCTGTAATAGGATACTTCCTTCTTGATACTTCACAAGGTCCATGCATCTTTCTGCAGTTGAACAAATGTGGAACAATTCGAGATGATTGTGGTGGGGGGAAAGCCATAAAATATTGGATCCCTAATAAAGTACCAACTCCTCAGCAAGATGCTATCTTGCAGAAAAAAACTACCGTAAGTTTCACAATTCACAATTTTAAAGAATGCAAACTGTAAATTATAAATCTGTATTTTTACTAAAATGGAAACTGGACTGATAGATACATTGAAAAGTACAGTTTCTAATTTCCCCCCTCATGTATGATATTTTAATGTTTGCCTTGTCATGCTGCTGCTGCTGCTCATAAAACTGTATTTTCATGCAAAATGTATCCTTTAGAGTTTGCAGCAAGTCAGCCTAATATTCCCAGCTGTGTTATGCCACCTACCATAAATTATTATAGTACACAACACATGCTTAATAATCCAAACGAAAGCTAATGAACTTCTACATTAACACCAGAGAGAATGTCTAACTCACAAAATAATTTGGAATGAACTCTGAAAGTGCACATGGTATATAAGCTCCTCGTTCTCGTCTCTAAGTCACATTACCCCTTTAAAAATAATGACGACTTACATATCACAGGGCACTATATGAGCAGAACAACCGCTGGGATTTCCGTCTTTACATCTTTAACTAAGTTAATGTCTTCTGGGTAGGGTTTAGAACTGCTCAAAGATACTATTGTTCACAGTACATTAAATCCACAATATAGAGCAGAAAGATAGAATACTATTCTAACTTGGAACTTCTATTAAACAACAGAGTGACTATACTTAATGAAATATGCAGTAAACTAGCATGATTTATATGCCTCAATGTTTTGCTATGAACATTTACGAACGGGGAAATGACACCCTGAGGAACTGGTGATGCTTTTTATTTCAAAAGAAAGCAAAACATGCATAGTTTGGTGAAACCAAACAAGGTCCATGAAGATCCCAAAAGTTGCAAATTAAAGGGACGAATTATTTACTTTGTCAGTAATGATTACAGGGATCTGTACATGAAATCTGTGGAAATTAAGTGTTGATCTTAGACTGAATTTATTTGATTCATCTTAACAACGTATGCAGATAGAAATCAAAAGTGACTTATAGTCCTCCCCCTTTAATAAACTAGACTGACTCTTATGTAAGAGTCAGGAAATTCACAAAAGGAGAGAGGAGGATGAAGTAACTATAAATGTAACTACCTGGCTTACAATTAGCGCAAGTGTGGGGACCCCTATTCAGCCCGAGGCCACCTTACATTGTGGGCCATCTTACAGGGGCCACATACAGTGGTGCATGAAGCTAGAGGCAAAATGTGGGTGAAGCCAGTGCCAAAAGTTGGCAGAGCAAAAGGTATGTCTCTTACCTTTGTACAGTTGCCTGCATGATTGGGGCTGAGGATGGAGAGCAGTGTTTTCTTTCTGGGGGTATGCAGGGGTACACATACCTCTAAACATTTGTGAATCTTTGTACTTTTGTCCATTTACTGTATTTATTTTTCCTGATTTGAACTATAAAATTGTGATTTTCTTGAGTCAAAATGAGAGTACCCCTGAACATTTTTTTTAAAAAAAGCACGAGAGAATAATATGTTGCTTCCTTCCCTCCATAAACAAAAGGGCAATGCAAGACGGCTAACAGCACTCTACAAGCTCTCAGTGAACAAGGTAGCATGTAAGGGTATCCTGGACCCCAGTTGTTTGGGGGTATATACACCACAGTTTTGAACTGGGCCCAGTAGCATATGGGCAGCCAGTGCAGATGTTTTAACAGAAGCATCATATGCTGTGAGCCATCTGCCCACATCAACAGTCTAACTTCAGGACTAGGCTAAGGGCAGTCCCACAGAGCGCACTGCAGTAATCCAGTCTTGAGGTTACCAATGAATGGACAGCTGTGGTCAAGATAAACTGATTCAGATACAGCCATAGCTGATATACCAGACAAAGACGGTAAAAGGCACCCCTAACTGGAGCACAGGCATCTGGACTATTTTCCAGAAATGGGAACTGCCTTTTCCCAATCCGCATCCTCCCTCTGTCAGCTAAAAGGCAAAATTTATGTTCCACATCTGGGGGGGAAACAAAGGGAAGAAGAGGTATGAACCAGCTGCTACAGAAGGTAACTATTCAGGATTGAGCTGAAATAGGTAAAGCAAAAGGGAGAACCTGGTTGATTGCTGAGGTTTAAAAATGTATATGCAAATACAATTTCAGCCTCCCGAACGAATCACTTTTCCCCAAAAGCTCCTTTACATACAAAGGCTGGCATAAAGAGGAGAACATGTGCCCACCCAGAGTGAACTCTTCAGACCTCCAGCAATAGTACCAAACGTAGTATCCCAGCACTCTAATGCAAAAATAAATGCTTCCAAGCAGATGGGATTTTTCAAGTAGATTTCTGTAAGCATTTTATAATCTAATAATATGAGAGGAAAAATGACCCTGAAGTTGTGTAAACCTGACTGGAATGCAGACATCTGTTCTGGTTAAAATGTTTCCTGACTAGGGTCCTCCATCCCACTTTAAATATTTATAGTTTTTAACTAGATTAAAACATTATAAGAGGGGTTTTTATTCTCAACAACCTGCGACTGGAATTGATGTGCCAGCTTTTTCCAGCATCGCTCCAAAGTGAGAACCCAGTTTTAACAGCACTGCCCCATTGTTCATGTGCACCCTTGTAGAAAACAGATCCAGAAAGGGGACTGGGAGGAAAGGAGAGAGAGGGAGAGAGGGGGGGAGAAGAGGGAGAGAGAGAGAGAGAGACTCCCCTGAAATAGTATGGAAACAAGAATATAGTGTAGTTAAATCCTCAGGAAGTGATTGGCAGAAAGAACCTCCTTTCCCCACTTCTCCCTACAACATTAACAGCCTGAGCAATTACTGAGTGGAACAAACCCCTTTAACACCACCTGGTGCACTTTTTCAGCCGTTGGTCTTGCTCCCAAGCTTGTCATGGCTCATTTAGATAGTATAGTGCATTCTCTCTATGGGACTATTCTCAGGGACCATGGAGTTCAAAACATAATGAGATACAGAGATTTTTATCATGAAGTGTAGTATAACGTAACTGTGAGCCACAGTACTCAAGAGTTTAGTATTTGAGAGCTGCTTGGAACAGAAATCTTTTTTGGGGGGACTAGGTGGAGTACAAAAACAAATGATGTGGATTAAATATGTACACATTACTAATAGCTAAAGAAAAATGTGTTGGAGAGAAATCTGTCCAGATTGATGAAAGGAGGTCTTATTTACAGGCACTTTATTTAAAAACCACATCTCCATATTTACCATTAACACTATATAAGTTTCATATTCACAGTGCAGCTGCCCTAAACTATAATAATAGCTGGTTAAATTGTCACTGGCCTGATTTGTACAACAAGGCAAGCCAAAATATGTTTTTACCAGGACCTCACAATCATGCTGCCCCCTGTAGAAGAGCTTGCAGCAGCCCTGCTCTTCTTGGTTAACTCAGCATGGCAAGGCAGCTGAGCCAAGGTTTGGCTTGGCATGTCATCCAAACCTGAGCTTGTGGCAAAGCTCTCTGCTCCTTAACCACAAGGCATAGCCTAGAACAAACCTGGGATACGGTTCACAGTTAAAGAGCAGAGAGTGTAACCACAAGCCCACATTCAGACAACATACCAGGTCAACCCATGGCTTAGCTGCCATGTTGCACAAAACTAAAAGAACCAGGGACAAACAAAGAAGTCTCAGTCTCCTTCTCAGAAGCCCACACATTCACACTAAGCCATAGTTTGGCATAGCATTATGTGTAAACAGGGCCACTGTTGTGTACAATTGTTTTGTTTTTTTTTACTTACAAAACACCTACCATTTCATAATGTCCCAATCTTAACAGTATGGAACTCTAATGATTAATTTTTTTGTAGGAGAAATGCAACAGCAAGTAGCTTCAAAAGGCAAGTGTTAAACTGGGGAAACCACATATCAGCATTCACTTCTCAAATTAAGCAATGTGTGAACAAAGTTGGGGTTTTCAATACAGTACAGTATTTCATAGTTCTTTAAAACTGAGATATAATGTATCAGAAGTGCAAGTTTCTATGTTTTAAAATTGTAATCCTCTTAGTATCTGAATATGCAAAGTATAAAGATACAGAGACTGGCAACTGTGCAAACCATCAATTTGCTAAGACTTACACCTTATTGGTCAAATCTTCATTTGTGAAGTATTAAAATTTATTTCTAGACAGCAAAAAAAAATGCTTAGAATCATAGCGTTGGAAATGACTGCCAAGGTCCAACATGGGATTCAAATACACAACCATGAGATTCAGAGCCTCATGTTCTACTGACTGAGCTATCCAGCAGCTAGAGGCTTGAAATGTAAAACAAAGAGAACAGAAGTAACTCCAAGGAAAGAAGTGGTTCGAAATGCAAGCAAAGGTGCAGAGAGCAAGTGGACAATATATTTTCTGACTTTTACAAGTTAACTTGCATGAACAAGAAAAGCTTTGATGTAATCAAATGTGGTTGTGGTTACTAGAGTACTGTGGGCACTTGTGGCTACTCAAATCTATTTCAAAAGGTATGCAGTACTTCCCATTCCTACAGTGTAATTCAGAATCTCTTCAAATCAACATACAAAAAATGACCTACACAAGTTGATGTAAATTTAAGGTGCAGTACCTTTCCAACCAATGAAAAATCATACTTGTGGTACAGTGGGGGAGGTTTAATGAGTAGCCACCCATTCACCATGCTTACTTTCTTTACTCTGATTGCTGGTCAGCAATCCCACTGGATGGTGCTTCCCACTGGAGCAATTAGGCAGGGACAAGAATCTGTAGCTTTGCCAGGAGAAGGGACCGCTCGCGTCCCCCACCAAACAAGAAAAACATGCAATCTCTTGACCCCAGCTTGAAAGAAACTGCAGAAACTGAACCCTTTGCACAGAGGGGAACAATAATTTACAAGGAACATATGAAGAAACCAGCCATAACAATGAAGAGACACGTAGAAACTAACCCAGGAACTCCTATGTATAGGGTTGCAGAAGCGGTAAACTAAAAGTAATCACAAGTTAAGCACTGGCCCCAGGATGAAGGGTGGCTGTAAGTAACTGCATCAAGAACAATTACAGACTCACTCATTATTTTAGACCCACTACCAATTTTAGTTTGAAACAAAACTGATTCATTTATTCCCTAACCATACAACATTTTTTATCCCCTTGCTCAAGGTTTATTAAAAGAAGCCAAACACATATTCTTCCCACCCATTGTCAAGGGTGCTTCCCAGCCAAAGGAATGCACATGACAGACTATTTATGGTCAAAGATAACACTTAGAATCACTTCTCCAGCTCTGGTTATCTACACACACCAATCTAATGGCTAGGCTGATATTCCCAGGTCCACACTCTATGAAGCGGTTGCAGCAACAGGAGACCACTCCCCCTTCACCAATTTATATACCTATCCCCTGCATGGAAACTTCCTCTGCTCATCACTTTTCAATTACCTCCTGGTTCTGGGAGACAGTGGTGCAGGAAAGGATGGAAGAGCACCTGACCCTTCATTAGCCTGACTTGTCTCTTCCTCTTCTTCTCCCAACCCATCCTGTGTTCCACCCTCCAGCTCTGAGGCTGACACTTCCGCTGGTACGGGTCCCTACAAATCACTGCCCCGCTCTCCCAAGTTTGACTCCAGCTCCCCTTCCCCTGGTGCACACTCATCAGCATCCTGCCAGTTCTTGAAACCCACACCAACCCTTCTACCCCAAAGTCAGAGAAGTGTTTTGTTATGGACTGCAACATCCCAGCAAACTGCACCTCTGATGACTCTCAACTTCCACACTACACAAGAACCAAGTTGAAACCCAGTAAGTGTATTTAATGTGTCATCTTTAATGTGTCATCCTCACTGGTATAGGTTAGGAAACTAACTCATCCATAGCTATTGTTCATTCTAATACATAATATTTTAAATACATTTTAGTGCAAAGAAAAACACACATTTATAATTTTGCACCAAGACAACCACATTCAGTTGCATTCACAATGAGTACCAGCCCAGACTGAAATATTTTAATAATAATAATAATAATAATAATAATAATATTTTATTATTTATACCCTGCCCATCTGGCTGGGCTTCCCCTGCCACTCTGAGCGGCTTCCAACAAACATTAAAATACATCAAATATCACAGATTAAAAACTTCCCTAAACAAGGCTGCCTTTAGGTATTTTCTAAATGTCAGGTAGTTGTTTATCTCTCTGACCTCTGATGGGAGGGTGTTCCACAGGATGGGTGCCACTACCGAGAAGGCCCTCTGCCTGGTTCCCTGTAGCTTTGCTTCTCGCAGTGAGGGAACCGTCAGACGCTCCTTCAGGTGTACTGGACCGAGGCCGTTTAGGGCTTTAAAGGTCAGCACCAACACTTTGAATTGTGCTCGGAAACGTACTAGGAGCTAATGTAGGTCTTTCAAGACCAGTGTTATGTGGTCTCGGCGGCTGCTCCCAGTCACCAGTCTAGCTGCCGCATTCTGGATTAATTGTAGTTTCCAGGTCACCTTCAAAGGTAGCCCCACATAGAGCGCATTGCAGTAATCCAAGCGGGAGATAACCAGAGCATGCACCACTCTAGCGAGGCAGTCCGCAGGCAGGTAGGGTCTCAGCCTGCGTACCAGATGGAGCTGATAGACAGCTGCCCTGGACACAGAATTGACCTGCGCCTCCATGGACAGCTGTGAGTCCAAAATGACTCCCGGGCTGCGCACCTGGTCTTTCAGGGGCACAGTTACCCCGTTTAGGACCAGGGAGTCCTCCATACCTGCCCGCTTCCTGTCCCCCACAAACAGTACTTCTGTCTTGTCAGGATTCAATCTCAATCTGTTAGCCGCCATCCATCCTCCAACCGCCTCCAGGCACTCACACAGGACCTTCACTGCCTTCACTGGTTCTGATTTGACAGAGAGGAAGAGCTGGGTATCATCCGCATACTGATGAACACCCAGCCCAAACCCCCGATGATCTCTCCCAGTGGCCACATGTAGATGTTAAAAAGCATGGGGGAGAGGACAGAGCCCTGAGGCACCCCACAAGTGAGAGCCCAGAGATCTGAACACTCATCCCCCCCCACTTTCTGAACACAGCCCAGGAGGAAGGAGCGGAACCACTGTATGACAGTGCCCCCAGCTCCCAACCCCTCTAGACAGTCCAGAAGGATGTTATGGTCGATAGTGTCAAAAGCCGCTGAGAGATCCAGCAGAACTAGGAAACAGCTCTCACCTTTGTCCCTAGCCCGCCGGAGATCATCAACCAGTGCGACCAAGGCAGTTTCAGTCCCATGATGAGGCCTGAATCCCGACTGGAAGGGATCCAAGTGGTCCGCTTCTTCCAGTCGCTCAATCACCTTGCCAAGAATGGTAAATTTGAGACTGGGTGATAATTAGCCATATTTGTCGGGTCTAAAGATGTCTTTTAAAGAAGCGGTTTAATGACCGCCTCTTTCAGCGGGTCTGGGAAGACTCCCTCACAGAGAGCATTCACCACCCCGCGGTGCCCGTCGCCCAGCCCTTCCCGGCTCGCTTTTATTAGCCAGGATGGGCAAGGGTCAAGGAGACAGGTGGTCGGTTTCACTCGTCCAAGCAGCCTGTCCACATCCTTGGAGGTAACAGATTGGAATTGATCCCATAGAACATGATTAGACAGGGCTCTGGCACTCTCCCGCCCCGGCTCTGCTCCCACGGTGGAGTCTACCTCTTTCCGAATCTGAGCGACTTTATCTGCAAAAAACTTTGCAAAAGCATTGCAGGAGATTTTTCTGAAATGTTTTTGGCTTAGGTTTTGGGAAGTGTTGAGACTTAGTTTTTAGTTTCAGCTATTTCCCAACAGTAACTAACTAGATAACAACAGGTTTTCAATGAATAGACATGGTTTTAGTGAATGCTCCAAAGCTCCAAGTTCAAAAACATTCCAGGATATACAACACAGCATGCATATATGTATACATTTTAATGAGAAGGTTTGGCAGAGCAGTTTGGCAGACAAATACATTGCTAGAGGACTGATTATAAGACATATCTCAAGTTGCTTTGGATTCCTGCATTAGGAGTTACTCTCCCCTTCCCCCTCACAAACCAGCTCTCAAAGCAGGCAAATTTATAGTGCAACAGTATTTTTTTTATTAAAAAAACTTTTAAAGAAAAGCAGACTCTTAGTGTCCTAGTGCCAGGTATCAGGTTGCTGAATATAATATTCGTAATATAAAGTAATTCATGCTCCATCTCTAAGACCCCCAAAACCTTTTTTCCATTGTGCACAAACTGTTCTTTTCTATCTTAATTTCTCTCCCTCTCCCACCACCCCTAAAATAAAATAAAAGGCAATGATGTTAACAGGAAAGCTGAATATAAATAATGGCTCGCAAAACCAACATCACTGTTAACTCTGCCAATAAAAATGTTCCTTCTCTTCAGGGATGGCTAAACAACTAAAAGTGCCTCTAATGATCTGCTGGTAGCGCTTGCCAACACAGCTCTAAATAGATAACTGCCTCTCTGAAGACTGCTAAGTACTCACTTCCAAGTAAATCAGTGGAACTTGCTTTTAAGAATTTAGGAATTAACGTGCAAATTTAAAATGGAAAATCCAATAGAATGTTACATTCTCTCCTTCCTTAGCTGCAATATGGTGTTCATCCCCATTCACAAAAACCCATCACTCCTCCTAATTAGAGTTTGTGCCTTTAATGCATTTACCTTGTCTCCACGTCAATTTGATAATCTAATTAAAGTATCTTCCACTGTAATCCGGGGTGTGTGTGTGTGTGCGCACGTGCCAATACAAATAGAATCCATTGATAGGAATGCACTTGAATTCTCCTGTATTCCTAAACATTTCACAATTAGGCTATACCATCCAGTCTTTTCAAGTGGAGAAAAGAAGCAACGACTCCTGTGATAAAGTAACATTGTCAAACAGAAATTAATATAAGACCTGGAAGACAGAGTAAAGGTCTGAAAGAAATATTACAACGTACTTCATCTCCAGGACCTCCTCCAAATGTTTCCTCCTCTCAGCCCGCAAGTTGGTCAAGTGGGTTTCCTTCTCAGCCAGAGAATGTTGGGTAGAGGACAGCTTTGCTTTCATAGATTCCAGCTCTTGTTTTACTTTCTCCATAGCCATCATCAACTCTTCCACCTAAGGCGTTTGTGAATGATAAAAGAGGAAGCAGAATGTATGCAATTTTTTTAAAAAAACTTTGCAATGCACCAGAGCTACTGAATAATGGGGTGGGGGTGGGAGAGCGAATCTCTCAAGTAATCCATTTAGCCTTGCATTTAGTATTTCCCTGAATTTGAGTTCTACTCCATGTTTTAATGTAAAATTAATGTTGTTATTACAAAGCAGAAACCAGCACATCTTATAACTTAATCCCCACTGGTAGTGAGTCTTTGTGTTCTGTCTTTATGCTTATATTAGAATTTACACGTTACATCACAAAGAATTTAACTATAGACCAGTAATTCATAATTTCAACATCATCACAATATTGCAATAAACATCACAAGACAACATACATCAAGTAATTTTTCAGTATGTATTACAAGAACTTGAACAGAACCTTTTCCCTCATGATTTGTCTGTCACATGAATAGCCGAAGTAGAAGTTATTAGGTACCATTTGATAAACCAGTTTCTGCCTTCAAAGCTAGAGCTCTGTTACTAACACCCTGCTTGCCTGTGCTAAAAGCAGCATTAGTTTGGGGCAGCATGAAAACAAACTCCCAAAGCCCAATATTAATATCATTATTTAATTATAGGTAAAGTTGATATTGATATATTCCTTTACATTATGTGTTGCCTTAATCTCTTTGTCCCCCCCAAACAAATTACAATATGCAAGTTGAGGAAAAAATTCTTAAAAGAAAAACAGAACAGCTTTTTTTTGGGGGGGGGGGATAGAGGGAGGTGTCCATAAATTACTGAGAATTCTTTCCAAGTAGAACACAAAGCTGAATCTCGTTTGGAGACAGAAAGTACAAACTGGAGCTGGGGATTAAATATGTACTTTAATTGCCCAAGTTGCATAGCACAGCAAAGAAGTACATTATGTGAAGTGCCCAGCACATCCAGATGGTTTCCTTAAAATCACAAGCTAATAAACCTTTACAGAGATACAAAAAAGGAAAAAGGAAAAAGAATTATAGTTTCACTGAAGATCCAGTATTTCTAAGGAAGTGTTAGGATGTTTTAGATGCTGTCAAATATTACAGCCAATACGTCCCCCCCCCAACTGCTTCTGTCCTAAGATACAGAACACCCAGTTTCCACATCAGTATTGAAGAACAAGTAAGCCAAGAACAAACCTCGGTAACAGCTCACAGTTGGTTTGAAGAGAAACAAACCTTAAGACTAGGTTTGGACATTACTACTTGCCAGATTCTGGTTTATTTCCTGGCAGTGCTGCAGCAGCAAGGGCAGAGGAAGAGAGGAGCAAGAATTTTCAGTAGTGTGAACTAGTACCTTTTGTATTCACATTTAAATATAGTTTTTAACTAATGTGATGTGTGAACCAAGACAAAGAAACCAATACCTGTGTTATCCCAGGACTCTCTAGCTCCTTTCAGTCAACGCTTGTAGGATCATATGGTAATCCAGTAGCTTGGGACAATAGCAGGGACAGGCTAGAGCAGGGTCGCCCAACACCCTTTAGGCCTTTTTTGGCAGTCCTTGGCAACATTTGATGCCCCACTTCCTTGCAGCCATTGTGCTGCCTTGGGTAAGCAAAGTGCTGGGCTTTGAGAAGGAGGCATGAGGGCTCTGGCAGGGTTCTAGAGTCTTCCTGCCTCCTCTCCAAAGCATAGTTAGAGATTTCCCAGCTTTGGGAAGGAGGTGAGAGAGCTCTAGTGCCTCCTTCCAAAAGCTCAGTGCCTTGTGTCTGTATCAAAGTATGGCCCTGCACTCCCCACCCTGCATGTGGCAAGGCAGTGTGTGGCCCGTGGGCTCTGTGTTGAAGGACTCTTGCGACCCACTTGGTCTGATTCAGAGTAATTCAGAGCAGAACGTCAGTCAATTTAAAAAGGTATATTTAAGTTTCTTATTAGATATTTTGAACAATTAAAGTGACATTCAAATAAAAGAAGGGGAGGGAATTTGGTTAAGATGTTTTGAGCACGTAAGTTCGAAATGCAAATATACTGGACTGTCAACTACAATGTGTGTGTGTGTGTGTGTATCTGAACTATAACCAGAGAAGCAGTTTTAATCAGAAAAGAGAATCTGCATGGGTTTTTTTTAAAAAAGAAAAACACCCTCCATAAGCACATATATTTCTAGCTAATTAATTACCAATATTAAGTATAGGCGAGTGGCCTAATCCCACTACAATATGTCCCACTTCCTTGACTGGATTGTGTAAGAGAAATAACAGCAGCTCAAGCATCAGCAATGGTTGAAAAGACACCAGAAGGCAAATATTTGTAACACTAGACCAAATAATTTTGATTTTATGGATCACTGCATGGCAGTCTAGAGCCAATCAGAAGCTGAAATACCTTCTGTATTTTCCCCAGAGTACAGGGCATTGGGAGTATTAACATAGAGAAAAATAGGAAATGATAGAGAGAGAGGAGGACTGGAATTCAGCAGCAAAATTGTGACATGCAGAAAGCAATGTAAAGTAAAATGCACAAAGGGTATAAAAAGGAAATGTTAAAAGAAGCATACTTCCTGGTCATGGGCCTTAGTAAAGAAGTGCCTTACTTCAGGAATACAGAATGTATCACCAAGACATACATGATATGAGAGCTTTTACCTCAGGTTTCACCCTTTTTAACGTACATGAAATACAGTATGACCAGCTTGGTCTTTTGCCATCAAAATATATGTGGTCCAGGGCCCATCACAGAACATTCACTCTGCTGGGAGTAATGTACAAGGAACCAACAAGTGATTTAGGCAGACCTAAGGTTTAATGGGCCATCACTTGGCAAAGACAAGGTCCTTTGTAAGGAAGGAAATATTCACTGAGAAATTCACATTTCATTGACACAGGATGGAAAGATCAAAGTGATTAGTTGGTTGATACAGAAATTATGTCTGCCTACACAAGGAATAAAATACAGAATATCTAATAAAGAATATCTAAACAGGGCAAATAAGACAATTTCCTTTACAATTAGATTTTTTTTTTGTTTAAGGAGAAATAGGTCATTTTTAAAACCAGACTCTCTCATGCACAGATAAGTATGCTATCAATGCAAACTTCAGTGGGATAATATGACAATGTGAATGCCCTTGCTCCTATGTGAACCATAAAGGAGCTAAATTCCTTTTCTGAATAAAAAGAGGAAACCATTTTTCAACTCTGCCTAAGTTGCCAGACCTGAAGAGGAGAACTACCAGCTGTAGCTTGTTAAGAGTGCTAGAAAAATGAAGGAAGCCATGCAAATAACAAACAGAGCCTTGCTGGCATGGGAGAAGTGTTCCTGAGAAGGAAAAGGAGTTGTTCTGTGGTCTTCTAATCCACGAGATATTTGAACCAGGCCATGGGAAAACGAGGAACTAAACAACTGAATGTCTGGCTTTTGCAAGGGCCTACATATTGGCACCAAACATTGTAACCAGTAGGAGAACTGTTTTCAATCCCTTCCGGTATCTGGACCACTAGTTTGATGAAGCTGCCCTGTGGCTAAAGCAGCAGCTTATTTTACTCTTAACAGTGAAATGTTTACTTAAGTTATAATCACTTCTCTGTGTGAAGATGGCAGCTCAACATGAAGTAGATTGCCTGACTTGTGGGCGAGTTTAACTGGCGAACTAAAAGCCCACTGGAAAGCTTCAAAATGTTTCCCACTACAGGTATTAACTTGCATTAGCTCCTGGGTACAAACTTCAGAAATGCTTGGTAAAAATGCACTGGGAAAATAGAAATATGTCAAGCCACAGTATTCCAAAAGTGAATCCCTGCTTTAAAAAAGCAAGCTGATTCCAGGTATTGAACCCTGTTTTCTAGTATGCTTTGGCTCATTTTGCCAATTTCCAATAAGGAAGTAGCTCAGCTTAAACGGCTTCCAAAGCAGAGAAGGTAAGCCCCTTCTTTTCATTCAGAATTCTTGAATGGGAGGGGTCTCCCTATTTTACCCACTAGAATTCAGAACAGTCATTGGATGCAGGAGAGGCTTTATGAACTGCCTTGGTCAATGTTTTTAGGGAAGGGGACATTACTCTTTGGTAGAGCACAGCAGAACATCCCAGGTTCATTCCTTGGCATTCCCAACTAAAAGGGGCAGGTAGCAGGTAATGTCACAGTAGCCAATACTGATTTAGATGGATGCATATTAAGACCTGGTTGGTAGAAGGCCCTGACCTATGTTCCTGTGAAAGGACAAAGGATCAAGTGCTGCCATCACTATCCCATGCTCACTTTTCTAAATTGCTCCCCATTTTATCCTCACAAAAGGTAAAAAGGTAAGTGACCCTGTGAGGTAGATTAGGCTGAGAGACAACTGGCCCCAGGTTACCCAATGAGTTTTATGGCTGAGTTTCATGGCTGATTTGAACCCTGGTCTCCCAAGGTTAGGCTGAGAGACAACTGACCCAAGGTTACCCAATGAGTTTCATGGCTGATTTGAACCCTGGTATCCCAAGCCCTATTCCAACACCTACAACACACAAAATCTTCATTTGCATTGGAAACTGATCAATCTTAATTGATAATGGATAAAATCAAGAGTTAATATTACAGCTGTAAACTTTTTAAGGCTATACAGGCTCTGGTGTTCAGCCCTGGAAAATTGTACCTGGCCTCATTTTCTCATCATAACCTTTGAAACTAGTCCCACATATCCTATTCCATTTACTATCTATGTGAAAAGTTTGGGCTGCAAAGTAATATAAAGAGCCATTCTTCGTGATGGCTCCTCAACAATGGAAAGCTCTTGCCCTAAAGCTCAAGTTACAGCATTTGCTGTAACTGATGCAAGAGTAATTTCAGTTGCATTTTGATGGCTTGGGATAGGTAGAATTTTAATATTGGATCCACTCCAAACTGCTGCATCAGAGCACAACATATCCTCCCAACAGTCACAATAACAGGGATGTCAAGATAGCAAGGCCATAGGGTAACACAGGGCTAGCTTGTAGAAAGATTAAATTTGGACAGAACAGTGGGGAATGTAAACAGAAATGAGACTTCTTCGTACCTTTAGCAATTTACAGTCTAAATGATTGGTCTCGTGCATTCTTTCATCTGATAGCTTCAACAGGCAACAAGAAGCAGAATGGTGGAAAACAGTAAATTGAAGAAAGAGGGGAAAGCATGCAATTAAAATCAGAAAGAGCAATTAAAGAGTTTAAGTAGTACCAACATGCACAGAGCAATTCAAATCTAGGACTGGTAACACTTTTAATACATTAAAGGATTAGTCTAAACAAAAACAGAGGTGCACATAATCACAATTTTCACCTTTTGCTTCTCACACAATTTTCTGTTTCTCACACAATGTTTAAACACAAGGAAAAATGAGAACCCTTACAGTGAAAATATGGGAATAGTTCATTCTTAAACACAAGCATTCTTAAACACAAGGGACCCAGGTGGCGCTGTGGTTAAACCACTGAGCCTAGGGCTTGCTGATCAGAAGGTCGGCGGTTCGAATCCCTGTGACGGGGTGAGCTCCCGTTGCTTGGTTCCAGCTCCTGCCAACCTAGCAGTTCGAAAGCACGTCAAAATGCAAGTAGATAAATAGGAACCGCTACAGCGGGAAGGTAAACGGCGTTTCCATGTGCTGCTCTGGTTTGCCAGAAGCGGCTTTGTCATGCTGGCCACATGACCTGGAAGCTATACGCCGGCTCCCTTGGCCAATAATGCGAGATGAGCGCGCAACCCCAGAGTCGGTCACGACTGGACCTAATGGTCAGGGGTCCCTTTACCTTTACCTTTAAACACAAGCAAGCAAGCAAACTTCCGATGCAATTACAACACAAAGAACATGATACAGCTATTACTGAGCAGTGCTAGGGGCTGCATTAATTTACAAGGCCAAACATAGGGAACCTATGATCCTCCAGATGTTGCCGGACTCCCAACTCTCCTCACCTCCCAGGCTTAAGCAGCATGGCCAACGGTTAGCAATAATGGGAGTTGTAGTAGATCGTCATCCAGGAGTACCACAGGTTCCACATCTCTACACTAAATATTTATTTAGCTCAACTGTGATTTGTTTGCAGTCCAGACCCATGCCACCCACTAAGTGAAACCATTACTTGAAGAAGGGGGTTTGAGAGTCCTGGGCTTGCATTAGTCACTGCTAGTTGTTATATCTAATCCTAGTTCATTTTGGTATTCTGCTCCATATGATCTTCTGACTACAGAGATACGAGACAAGAGCACTTAGAATCCAAAATTGGTCACAAGGATAGGAGATTCTTCCTGATACTTACCAGACCTGCTCCTTCCCCTTTCTGGCAACAGGCCCCATTCCCCAACCACCTAATGCTCCACAACAAACTTTCAAGGAGAAAAAAATGTAAAGGGGAAAACAGGTGATTATACGAATATTTATCCAGGAGAGCTGAACCCCAAAACAGCTTAAAAAGATGTACACATGGAAGGAATGGCCACGAAGGAAAGAAGATGGCTGCTAAACTCTAAGCTCTGCTCCAAGGCCCAGAAAAACAGCTTGGAGCAAAAGCCCCTTCCATCTATAACCCCCTCCCCCCCACAAGCTTTAAGAAAGGAGAGGATAACACAAAAGGATCCAGAAAAAGTGAAAACAAAAGAATTCACTCAATTCTTCCTGTCCTGAGACAGAAGGCTCACTTCAACAAGGACACTAATGCAGGCTACAGCCAAGATAGCACCACCCTCTTCCTTGCTGGAGAAAGAAAATAGTAACAATATCTTGAGAGAATAATTTCCAGCACAAGTAAATAATATTAATAATAATATTTATAGCCTGCCCATCATAAAGGAGCTTATTAAAATACAGTGGTGCCTCGCTAGACGAAATTAATTCGTTCCACGGGTCTTTTCTTATAGCGAAAAATTCGTCTAGCGAATCCCATAGGAATGCATTGAATTTTTTTGAATTTTTTTTGCCCATAGGAACGCATTAATTGAATTTCAATGCATTCCTATGGGAAACCGCGATTCGCTAGACGAATTTTTCATAAAACGCATTCGTCTAGCGAGGTAACCTCCGCTCGAAAAATCCTTTCGTTAAGCAGAAATTTCGTTAAGCAGGGCATTCGTTAAGCGAGGCACCACTGTACTTTAAAACCTAACCCGAGGCTTATCTCCATAACTTAAAAAAACAGCTCAGTTATGGTGATGCAGGATCTGGCTTCCAAAACACTGAAAAAAAGAAAACATCTATGTGCTTGCGCAATTAAACTGCAAGAAGCTAGGATTAAATATTGCCCTTTCATCTTATCTCCATGGGAGAATCAACACAGCTCAAAGCAATGAACAGACTGGAAGCAACAGACCTCCTCAACACTCTTTGACATTGACCACTGGAATGGCAGCAAGGAGAGGCAACAGAAGAACACACTGACCTTTCCAATGGAGGTTGGGAGGATGCGAACAGGAGTAAAAGATCCTGCAAATGCCACACACAAAACAACAGAGAAGACCACTGCAACACACCAAGCAGATTCCTAGGTCCAACCCTCCAGATACCACTGAAACACTTGTGACTAACCAAATCTAAAAGAAAACAGTATCCTGGGTGCAGATTAGCCTTTAACCCAACCCCCTACCCCGCCCTGCCCCTCTTCTGCACTGTCTTTACCCCTCCCCATTTCCCATCCACCCAGCCCGCTCCTCCCAAGCCCCCCTCCTAACATCCCAACCCTTATCTCCCACTTCTGCATCCCATTCAGCTCTCCCCTACCCCCCGCCCCCATATTCATCTTGCAAAGGAAGGAATTACATTTTTTCTAGCCTTCAGGCCATACTATGCTGTAGTGCACCATATTAAGCTACACCAACACCCTTAACTCTGAAATAAGGACATAGCGGGAATGTATGTTCTTCAGCCAAAACCAAATAAAGTGTAATGTGAAGTGGTTGACAGCAGAGCCCAGATATCTTTAACTCTTATATTATGCTTCATAACCCCCCCCCCCGTTTTATAGTACATGTAGAATGTTTGTAAGCCTTTTGCTGATTTGCCCCTGCCACAGTTGGCAGGATCAGAAGTCCAACCATCAGACCAAACATATCAGTTGGGAGAAATGTGTTACTTTGACTAGAGGTAAGAGATCTGTGTTTATATTGTTCATTATATATTATAATTTACTAATTGTTAGGAGCCCAAAAGGGAAAACTTTAACATGCCCCAAGTAGGTTGTTGCATATATGCATTATAATAATAATTTGTGGACATGGCTTCATTAAAACCCACCTGTCAGAGGTGCTGATGTGGCTACTCTAGAGTAACGACTCCTGGCAGCATAGTCCTTTTAGACTTTTAATAAGTGCTGATTATTTACAGTGCTCAGAGCGATCTATATACATGCTTACGGTGAGGTGTCAGTACCTCCGAATGGAGATTGGCGCGTTTTCTTCCAGCAAAGAAGCTTTGGGAGACCCAGCCTCTTCCCCCTACGTTTTCGGCGCAATTCCGGAGTTGGGGGAATTGGCCTTCCCCCCGGGCTCCCCCCTTCCTGTCCCACCTGGGTCATGGGCTCCGCAACCTTGCCTGAGCCTCGGACACCACTTCCTGATTCTCCGCTGGAGGGAGAGCTCTCCCTGCTCTCCCCAGCGCTTGGGGATGGGCTGGAACTTAAGATGGGAGGGACTTCCCTGTATCCCTTGTCCCTCACACCACCTTTCATGAGTTTGGACCGAGAAAGGCCAGAATGAGAGAACCCACCATCTGTAGCTTTATCTACAGGTAAGGAACCTTGACTTGACCATGTAAACATGAATCCTGCTGTACAATACACTAATAAATCCATAGTTAAGAACAGTCTTGCCTATGTTCTATGTGAGAATTTCATTGCAGGTGAGGGTGGTGGCGTTTGAAGAGCAACCATGAGATGATGTTACACCTGCTGTGCTTAAAAAAAAAACCCACCAATTCTGAAACATTTACTAAGCCTGTCTAGTGGATGAAATGCAATCTAGCACATATGGTGCAATTGAGAGAAGGGATTGGAGAATCAATAGTGAGGGAAACCACACTAGTAAGAACATAAAGAAAACCATTCACTGTCTGTTCTTGCTGTTACATTCAAGTATTTGCTCTATTGGTACATCAGTACCATGCATTATTCTTTAAAACAGAGTATTTGAGTACTTACCACTAAAAAAGAAGCAGTTGCCTTAGCACACTGGCCATCACACCTTGGAAATCTGTCCTCTGATATAATTTGTCATCGCAGAGGTGAGCATAGCCACCGCCCCCCCCCCCCGCCCTAAGATTATTATGTATTTATTGGTGTCAAAATGATTGTTTCCCCCAAAGAACTGCTCCAGTACTATTTCAGAAGGAAGCAAACACTGTTTTGAAAGTCCTGTGATAAACCACTACATTATGTTTTTACTTGGGTACCTTCCCACAAACTATCAGAGTCACTATTTCAAAGCGCAAGCGCCTGAGATGCTAGTGGTAGTCCTTCTGTGCTACAGTGTTCCTGTGCTGTTTGTGCCATCCCCCAAAAGAGCTATGGCCAACGCAGAACTCCAAGCTGACAACACTTGAGTTCAAAATGGTTTGTGGAAACGGCAGAGAGGAGGAAGGTGCTGCATCATGTGAGATCCTGAAGGACAGCCATGGAAGCCGCGGCAGAATGCTGCATATGTCTGCTGAAGTAACATGGAAGCACATGGATGTTGTTGCTCATTGCGCTAATGTACAGAAACTCATTATATGCTGTACAGTGGCTGCTGAAAGGGCACAAATGGTGATGATCACCACCACTGCGACAGAAGACCATGAAATTATATCAACTATGATTAGATGAGTCATCCTGAGAAGAGTCAGTTTGGCTGCTGATACCTGATGTAGAGAAATGGGCAACCTTGAGTATGTCTTCAACATTTAACAAGGTGGCATCATGTGAGATCAGTCCAATATTACAGACACAGGATGTTGTCATGCTGTGCTGTGGTTGGTGGGAATGCAGGACAGAATCTTCTTGGTTGCACACTCACTGTGGAACGCCCTTCCCCCAGAAGGCTTATCAGATTCCTTCTTTATTATCCTTTTGCCAAGTGGTAAGGACCACCCTTTTCCTTCATGCCTTTGATTCTTTTCCTTCATGCCTTTTCCTTCATGCCTTTGATTCTTCTCCCTTTGTTTGGTTTTTAAGCTGCTTGGTTTTGTTGTCAATTCTGTTCATGCTTTCTCTGCTACAGTTATTTTATTTAATCACTTTTTTGCTGTTTCCTTTTATTGTTCTTTTTCTTTGTTGTATGCTGCTTTCAGACCCTATTTTGAGTAAGAAACTAGCTCATAGATTGTTAATAAAATAATATCCTTTTAAAATAGGTATAAGTAGCACTGCCATTTCTAATGATGCAATGTTTTCCCCAAAGAGATTAAGGAATAATTTTCCACTACCAATTGTGGTTATATAGAAACAGTCCACATGAGGTTTCTTCAATACTTACTTTTCAAAGAAAGATAATTTCATATTAGATTTTATCCAGTTCAACCACTGCTTTGTATGCATTTTTGATCATTTTGAATCCAAAATCCTTTTATTTAGTTTCAAAAGGTGTCTATGGCTAATGTGCAAAAAGCACTAAAATGTTAAAGAAGTATAGCTGAGAAAATCTTTAGAATGAAAAAAAAGTGACTTCCATCTTCTTTCTGATGTCAGCATTGTTTCAATGGAAAGGAGAGGTTATGGGTGAGGGAAGCAGCAGTTATCAGAATATGTTTTTAAAGGGGCTTAAATGCAAGATATAAAACATGTTTAATGATAGCTATTCTCAAACTGGAATATTTTACTGAGTGGAACTTGAAGGCACTATTTAGAGGATTCATTTTCAGATTTCAAAGAGCCTTAAAATATCTGGTGGGAAATTACTTGAAAACGAACTAAATAAAGAAGTCTACCAAGGGCTTTAGGATTCTCTGATACAATGCTAAACAAATCAAGTTACAATACCTAACAATGTTGCCTAGATAGCAACAGCAGTGACTATAATTACGCAGACCTGTTTTTCAGACTGTATCCTGGCTGATTCTTCTTGAGCTAACACCATTTCACGCTCTGCCGTTATTTGCACACTCTCCCTCAGTGCCTCTTCTAGCTCCTCAATTCGATCATCCTTCTTATGCAGACTGTCCTGGAAAATGATAGGAGACCAGATAAAGTAGCTTGGATTTAAAAAGCCGGCAAGCCAAGTGCTACGTCAACCATAAATTACTCTCCGGTGATGTAATTCCACAAGCACAAATCTTCGCATAGAGGAAGGGAGAAGTTGTAAGTGAAGGCAGAACTGGAGAAGGTAAACATCACAGCAAAGGAGAAAGATAGCAAACCAAGAGATCAGTGCTAGAAGTGCCGTTTGTGTAAAGAGCAGCTAGAGCAGTTGACAGATTATGTGCAAAAGATGCAGATTCACATGCAGCTCCATAGCAGGTTAGTACGCAGATGTTGTGGTATAGCAGCAAGCATTCAGAATCTCTTCTCAGGCACGCACAACCCGACAGGCAAGGCATAGAGAACTGGAAGGAGTGCAACTTGCAGTTAGTGATTTGCTTGGAGACAAGAGCTCCTTTTTTCTATATGGAGAGTGATACAAAGCACCATCCGATTAAATCAACATAGCAAAGGGTCTATGTGAGATGGAAAGACGAAGGCCAGGGTGTCAAACAAGCAGTATTTGAAACATTAGGAACCGAATCTCTTCAGGATGAAATCTCTTACATATGTAAACCATGTTGTCATAGACCAAAATCCTACATCAGATGCTTACTTAATGTTTGAAACATCTAGTACAAAAACAAGAGATCTTTAGGCTATAGACTAGGAAATGTTTTTACACAAATATATGAATGTTGTCAGCTTCTGAAACTGTAACTCAGACACAAACATGAGTGTTGCCACTGCTTGCTTGTTATCTAAGGAGTGTTTTAGGTTCAACTAAATGACAGAATATTGTCTTTTTTCCAGTTTCACAATACTTCAAGTATTGATCTCATCCACCATGAATGTATGATTATCAGGAAGGGTCTGCTAGGCTTCTCTGGAGTTCACAACTAGCATATCATATAGCAACTAATAAGCACTAAGAAATAAAGCAGCAGCAAGACTTCCGGTCTACCGCCACTGCTGTCCGGCGAGAGAATCTCAAGCTCTGAGATTCCCTGGTGCTGTGAGGGAGTGGGAAGCCGCGAGAGCGCTGCGGACCCCCAAAAGAGCCCCAGATTGAGCGTTCTGGGGGTGTGGGACTCAGCTGCACCCTTTTTCATCTCCTCTGCTCCCCGGTAAGCCCTATTAAGGGAGCCGAGAGTGAGCGGAGACGTGGGTGCCTTTATGAGTCAAATCGCTACCCTTGCAGTGTGAAGCTCCGTGCCGGCAGCCTGTGGAGCGGTGGATTCTTCCAAATTTAAAGGATCTGAAGACACTGGATACCGTGAGTAAAGAAAAAGGACTTTTAAAAAATTTTAATCGGAAAGAATTGGCCAGGGGAGGAGATTTAAAAACAGAAGTCAATCTCCCCCATTGAATGAACTGTGACACAGTTAATTTACCTGAAGCTGGAAAGATTGACAGGAAGCTTTCAATTTCCAAAGACTGGACTTAAAACCTTCCCCCTGAGGCAGGGTAAAGGGGAGAAGGGTTGAACCCAGTAAAATCCCTGTAATTTTTATTATTATTTTGGACTGGGGAAAGTCCCCCTGGAAGCTGGAGTCGGGTCCCTCAAGGGATCAGCGAGCCGCCATTATGACATCACAATAGGAAGGAATTTGTTTACCTCTTTGAGGTCGGGAACTGTTAGTATTGAAGAAAGCACAAAATATAAGGCTGTGAATAAGAAGTTTGATAAATGCTCTTTTCGTAAATGGACATAAGAGTTTTAAGGTATGAAGAAGAACTGAAAATGCTAGTTTGCAACCAGTTTGGATACAATTTCTGTCTTTGAAGTTTGGAAATGCGAACTGCGCCATTTCCTGCATTGTAATCTGTGCTGTTCCCATGAAATTTGAGACGAGCAAGATGCCAGTAGACATAATATCATCTGACTTCTCAGACTTTCAAGAGAAATTCCTGAAATTGCTATGGGATCTAAGAAGCAAAGTACATCAGAATACAATACAGATTGGAAAAATAAACCAGAAGTGTGTGGAAATTGAAAAAGGACTAATTTCATCAGAGAGTGTAGAGAAGAAAGATGAACATTCATCAGTCCTGGACAATGCATTTGAACCCAAAGAAGAAGAGGAAGGGGCATGGAACATTGTGCCCCCAGGGAGAGGGGGGGAACAAGACCCATGCCTGACTCAAAGGGTTTTTATAGAAGAACCAGCATGGAATAATGCCCTCCCAGTGAGAGACGGAGAGCAGGATCCATACTGGGGTCAGAATCTAAGGGGGGAAAAATTGTGAAAGGACTGAAAAGTGGAAATATAGATGGATGGTATTGTGTAACAGTTAGAGAATTGGGGAGACAGCAGGGGACGAAGAAGGAAGTGTGGTGGATAGGCTGTGACAGAGTGGGAGTGGGGTGAGGACTAATAATGGATGTTATTTTCTGATTAAGATGGTCCGGAACTGGAATGACCTATGGAACTGGCTGAATCGTCTGGGAATAAATTTTAGGCTAGGGGGGGGGGAATAGAAGATAGATGGTTGGGAAAATAATTTTTGATTTGGATTAATTGATGAATTATAGGTCAAGGATAGTTGATGTTTTTAGAATAGGAATAGTTGAGAGATAATGAAAAAAATGTGTTACATTGATTTAAGATATAATATGAAAATTGCTTAAGTTGGATTTAAAAATGGACCCAGTGAGGGGGGAATTGAGGAAGTCTACAATGTCAAGTAAAAATGAAAGATTTGTTCTAATTGATATGTTTTTCTTTTTTATGTTTTATCTTTGTTTTTGTGTTTTTGTGATTTTATGTATTTTGTATTGTTTGAAAATGAATAAATATCATTTGGGAAAAAAGAAATAAATAAGGCAGCAGCAAGTTAGCATCCTCTAAGAATCCTCCCAGGGTTTCTGATTTGTCATTTCAACTCTGAGGAATGATGGTGCTGCCTGGAAAGAGGACTGGTTTGGCACCATTCACTTTGTTAATTGCTAAAAAGATTTAAATGGTCATGATATTTGCAGTATCTTGTATTCGTGAGGATGGTACACCTCAGCAAACTACTACAAGTTCTGCCAAATGTACACTTCTCTCAGACTCTTTCTGTACAGAGATGTTCTTGACTTATGAGAGAAGAACACAAACCTTGTGTTGTGATGAGAGGACAGGAAAATCTTGATGTTAGTACTAATACACACATATTGGAACAGAGAAAAAGGAGAAAGCAACATCATCTAACAAAGGAAAAATTGTCCAGATGCTACTCAAGTGAACGTCACAACAAAGAAGATGATCTTCATACATTGTGCTTACTTTCTATATCTTCTGAAGCAGTGTTGATTAAACCCTTCTAATGTTGTTACAGGTGCTTAGAGTTACAATTACCCTACCCAGTCTGCAACAGACAGTCCTCGAAAATTATAGTGTGCAGTTCTAATTGCAGCAGACATGGAAAATACTCATTAGGTTGTCTATGTTATGTCAGAATCCAGACTGTCATATTCAGAATCTTCAGTGGTGTCTCCACTTCTACTCTATAGAAGAATGCATGTCTGGTTAAAGCCGATCTGAGCAACTGCATAGAAGGAAGCATAGTATAATGGAGGTATAGCTGTGTTTTTCATCTGAGAAAAGCAGCAAGCATTTGCCATTCAAGTACATAAGTAAGTTTCTCTATTCAAAAGTATTAACTCTGTGGGACATTCTAATTCTACAGAAAATCCAGAAAATGATCAAGTAGTGCAACAATCAATTCCATCTTAATATTGTAATGTAATCGATATGGAAATGTAGCAATATATTTCAAATATTAATGTTACTCATATATTATCACTTAAAAATTCAATGAATCTGAAAAAGCTAAGCAAATGCAGTTAGTAAACAAAACAGATGTGTATAGCAAAACAAGCAGCTATTAATAAATCACCACCAAACAAAAGCCATTCCTGTGCCTAAGTTATAACTTGGTGATACATTATTTTCCAGAATATGCCTTTTTGGAGGTGGGTGGGTGGGTGGAACATGAAATTCCCACTAACTTTCAATTTCAAGACTGTTCCACGTTGGCCTCTTACAAAGAGAAAGTTGTACAATGCATACTCATGATGCTGGAAGATGTTCTCTTAGTAGCAAAGAGCACCTTGCTTAACAGAGCCTGAGAATATGTCCCACTTTTTTGCATCCTATTTATTAAAAATGAAACCTATGATTATTCAATCGTGGTGGCAATGTAAGTGGAGGAAGCTCCCACATATTTTTTACATAGAATTCAGATGCAACTCTGGATGAAAGACTAGTGATTTTAAAGTGCTAGATTCTATTCCTTGCAGCCAATAGACTATGTGGGAACAGGAGGAGTCAGTATGAATATTTTGTGAGCCCCAATTGGTATCTGGGTTTGGATTAAATATAAATTAAAATTAAAAAGCACATTATTCAGCACATTCAGAAGCTTGTTTTGTACTCAGAACCAGAGGGGGACTATTGGAATTTGCATCATATTTATGATAAGCATTATGAGCTCCTGACTCATATTAGGTGACATCGCATTCTAAATGCTACTGTCTATGTACCTACTAGAAGCCATGAGAAGGAAAAAAGAGTTTTTTATCTTCCTGTTAGAGAAGCAAACTCTCAAATATGTATAAAGCTGTTGAAAGAGAACTAAAGTTGGACAATATTATAAATCCATTTTATTTGGTTCATTTTTAGTCCAGGTAAATTGAGTTAATTGTCATTATTGCTGGTTTTATTCCTCCAATCCTCTTATTGTTCTTTCCAAATGTCAAGTTTCCATCATCAGAAACTCCCGGTATAAATGAACACTTTGATATTTGACTAAGGAAGAGACAAACCACATGCCTATTACAGACAGTGCAGTAAGAGCTTGGAAGCTTGTTTATTTGGCTGGATTGCAGATGGCTAGTTTAAGAAAATAGGGATCATATTTTTATGCACTACATAATGAATTATTAATTCCAGCCAAAACCACAAAAGCCAAAATTATTTGAAATTGGTGCTTCTGTGTACTAACCCCAAAACCGGCAATGGTTGCTTATAGTATATCTATTTCTCCCTGTGCTTACTTTTTTATTTAACTAATTAGCTCCCAGGAGAATAAAGGAAAAGTAGTTGTGTTGGATAAGCTGACTGGATTCTTGCAGGAGAAGAGTGGGGACAGAATTTTAATGAAAATATTCTCCAAACAAAATAATTATCCTGTAGACTTTCAACATGTTCAAATGATATGTGATTATGCAGGAGAAATAAACCCAGGCAGAGCACTTTAGGATAGGCAGAGGATGTGAAGCTATTGCTGAAATATGTAAGTTTTTATTTAATGTGGTCATAAGGAACAATGACCAAGAATGCGAGTTGTATTATCCACATCAGGGATGGAGGACAATGCAGCCATCCAAACCTCTTTATCTGGACTTCAGGACTCTCACTAGGCTATGCTCCTTTCCTCACTAGTCCTGTCCTGTCCCTTCATCAAGTGCTTTTCGTGGGGCTAGAACCCACTGCAGGGGGTTGGGCTAGATGAGCCTTGGACTCCTGATTTCTTCAGTTGCTCTGCTGTGAATAAAAATATATTGTAGCTAAGGTGGCAGTTATAGATGACTGGCATTTAATGTAGCTGAGTGATGTCAGGTACAATTCCATAATTCTGAACATCCCATTTACAGTGTACTGTCACTGCCACCTTGGCTTCAGGACTCTTTGGTTCACATTCAGAGCAACAGGAGGAGGAAAAAACTGAGAAGCTTTGCTGTAATAGTGTTCTAACCTGTCTGTACCAGGCACACACAACGGCAAGCCAAGCCAGTGGTGCAATATCATGGGTAGTTCTTAGTGAGCAACTTTATTAGATCACCATTGGAAGTGAACTCAGGCCTTATAAATCTCTTCCTCTGGCCACCTTTCCCAAGGTCTAAGCTGTTGGCCTAAAGACTGTGTGTCTTAAAGAGCCAACCCTGCAAACAAAAACTTGCTCACCTTTCTCTAGTGGCCTGCTCCCTGCATCGTTTGGGAGGTGTGGTAGCATACAGAGCACTTGATTCTCTTACAAGTCAGGTTCAGGGGAGGGTCCTGACTCAGTTTCTAGGCAACCAGCCTCAGATTCCATGGATTCTGAGCCACTAGCCTTAGATTCTGTTGGCTTTGAAATACTAGCATCAGGAGACTGCTCAATTTCCCCAGGTGGTGATACAGAGCCAGAGACTAAGCTGGCTCCTTCTCTGAGCTTGAGGGCATGACAAATATCCCTCTAGCCACTGTAATAAATATGATTTTATGATTAACTGCATCCTTATGGGATTCAGAGCAAGCTGATTTGATGTTTTAAAATTACATATCTATATATATAAAGACCCTGATGTTGGGAAAGATTGAGGGCACTAGTAGAAGGGGACGACAGAGGACGAGATGGTTGGACAGTGTTCTCGAAGCTACGAACATGAGTTTGACCAAACTGTGGAAGGCAGTGGAAGACAGGAGTGCCTGGCGTGCTATGTTCTATGGGGTCACAAAGAGTCGGACATGACTAAACGACTAAAGAACAACAACATCTATATATATCTACATGCCCATACTCACACACCCACACAAAACTACTGATATAATTAAACTGGACCTGCTACTAAATGGGGAAGAGACGAGTCCAAAATAACACCACCAAAGAGGACTTATTTCACCTTCAAGTGAATTGTTATATATTTGAGAAAACTGACATTTGAATGCCATTACATACCTATATGTAAAGCATGTGGCCATTATTAGATTAATGCTGAAATAGAGAAGGACATTTAAAGACACATCTCCACCTAGGTACTTTGCAAAGGCTTACAAGTAGCAACACTTAAAGCTGACCTATAAATTATGTCCCTTGAATTCTTCACTGTCCAATGAGGCCCAATGATCACTGGGAATTTGTATAAGCTATGGACGATGGATGCACAAGTCCTTATATATTGAGCAGTTCATCAGCCTTTCTTATATCTTCTACCTGTTCCACATTAGCTTGCAACAGCTTCCCTAATGTTTATTTGTGGAGTTATTTACACATGTACACACCAGAACCATGCCTCTTTCCCTTCCTGCCTCCCACAATCAGGCTCCAGATAGTATTGTGAATGTAGTCTGTACCTTTAGAAAGTGCAGTGTCTCCCTTTTCCTCTCTCCATGTATCTCTGTGGTGCAATGGATCAGCGCATCTGGCTGTTAACCAGAAGGTTGCTGGTTTGAGCCCACCCAGAAATGACTGTGGGCAGGATTCCTGCACTGAAGGAGGTTGGACTACATGACCCTCAGTCCCTTCTACCTCTACAATTCTATGATTCCATGTGGATAGTCCACTTTAAAATGAGAATCACTCTGTTGCTACAAAACATTTTTTGAATTAATAAAATGTTAAATACATTTCACCTGCTAACCCCTCAGAGAACTTTGTTCAACTAAAGTATGTTCATCTGAACACAGCTTCCATTGCAGATGACTATCACAATATGCCTACTTTATGCTGTGAAATATTCCGTGAGGAGTCACTTATGACAACATGGCACTCACTGTGTCGGTGGCTTTACAGATGGAGAGAAATATGCAGTGAATAGGTGTGAAACTGAAGAAAATGATCTGTGCCCAAATAAACAGAAATGTAATTCTGTAACTCCAAGGATACTTACTGATACATGTGTGCTTCTCAGGCTTTCTTCACTGAACAAAAGCTAAGTCCAAGTATCTCAAAACAATTAAGCAAGATCTTTAGAAGCACTGGAAGCCAGACTCTGTAACCAACTCGAAATCGATGACGAGTTTATAATGTTGTTCCAGTAACTTATAGCTGAAGCAAAGTCCTATTTGCTTACTTACCATAAAAGGGATCAAACTGTTGAAGCTTAATAGGTCACACCCTTCCAGAATCTGGAAGCGCCTCCTTTAATCACAAAGCAACTCCTTTATTAGGAATAAGTCTGAAAGCGAGGAAGCAACTGAGGAAGAAATTTCAAGGAAGATGGCCCTGTATCAGACATACAGATTCACGTTACCTGCAATTGCTGGGAACTGTCATTAAGATTGTCTTCTCGCCGTCTAGCTTCTTCTAGCATCTGTGCACTCTTTTTCTTCTCCACTTGTTCTTTATGTTTCAGATTTGCTACCTTTTTATTCTGATCTTTAATTTGCCTGTAAAGGGGAAAGCAAGTATTCAAATGCTTGTGCAAATCTACATTTGAAAGCAGCAGTTATAAAATGCAAGGTAGAACAATTCTTCTGTATTTTCAGCAATGGTGTAGTTTTGGCAAAGTTATTCTCTGCAGCAACCCATTTTCAGTTAAGTGACCAAAGTCGACAAAATCTTATGAAATCAAATACGTCTGCACACAATAAATTATACAATGGAGTTCTAGAATTGGCCCCAAGGCTGTGCTTGAGTTCAAAAACTGGGTATGCACTATGGTGACTCTTTTTAAAGACAAGATGAGAACATATTGAGATGAAGCCTACAGTATTAAGTCTTCTGGAAATGTGGCTATTACTTCATACAACTTTTAAAAAAATGTGGAAACCACACCTCACTTCACAGTGAGGAAAGCCGAAGAATTGATCAAAGAGAGAAACCCCCACACTTTACAAGTCTGAGGTAATACTTCTAAATACTTGGGAAGCAGCATCTCATTTTCTGTGCTGTGTATCTTGGAGTAAGACTACTACATCATTACTGTAGGTTAAAAAGGGAAGAAAAATGGGCGGAGAGAACCCACACAGTTGATTTAGGAACCCTTTAATCTCAATAATCCCCCAGCAGCTGCATCTTAAGGGAGAAAAGTCTACTATATATTCTACAAAGTAGCTTGCCCTTTTGTTTGTTCTCTATACATTATGATGTTGCTTGAGATATTTTTGCCACACTTGGCACAAGGTTTCCTGTGTTGCGGTTGGTGGCCTTTGTCAACATTTGGATGCTAGACACCAATTTAATTCAAAATGGCAGACTTAAAACATGACTTTGGTGTGACTTGATCTGGGGTTTTTTTCTGTAAAGGTTTGGCCACTTCCCAAGGTATCATCGCCAAACGCAGTACAAGGGTACCAGAGATGGGGGTTTCATTGCTGTTTGAATGTTGGATGCCATTCTGAATCAAGATAGCAGACTGAAATGTGACTTTGCCCAGTTTTTTGGCCTAGGTGAAGTCATCTCTTGATATATCATTGTCAAACTCTCCATGAGGGTTCCTCAGGTGGGAGCAGTGGGGGCATCATCAATGTTTCGATGCCAGGCACCATTCTGAATCAAGATGGCGGACCAAAACATTACTTTGGCATTACTTCATCCAGTTTTTGGTGTGGCAGATCCAAACTCACCAGTAACTCTATCCATTTAAAAATCACAATATTTTTTGGTTTACCCACAGGTAGCGTCAGGCACTCTCTGCTAGTAACCTATGATTTTTATGTATAGGGTTTTTACTGACTGACATATACTCCCTCACATGGGCAAGCTCTCACTACAGTCTGACAAGCTATAGTGAAGGCACAGATTTGCCACCTCATCTGCGGTTTCTGAGAAAGAGCAGGACTCCATAGGAAAACAGTTCAATTATCCAAGGCTGCTGTTTGGTAAAGGAGGCTGCAATCAGGAGGAGAAGGATATACAGTGAGACCACTATCAAGTGTGCCATTACATACTTCTTCCCATTCACTGGCTGAACTGAGTGAGGCCTGTAGTTTAACTAGCTTACCTAGTGTTCTTTTAAAAAAAAAAGTTTGGTAATGTGGTCTTTCTGTTAAACTTGGAAGGCTTGGAGCAAGCTTTGGTATACTTTGTGTTGTAGCTCCAGCTCTACAGAATCAAGCATCAGACAAAATTAGAAAGTTGCCTAGTATCATAATGCTTAGATGCCTAGAGAATACATTTTTTTATTTAAGAAGGCTTTCCCTGAGATGTGACCTAGTCGTTTATGGAACAACTGTATATCTAAAGAAATTGTTCTGTTTAATTTATTTTTTAAAGGATATTATTGTTTTCATTCTGTAAACCACTTTGATTACCTTATATTATGAAGTGGGCTGTAAATCTTTTGTTGTTGTTGATAATACAACCACTAAATAAGCATGTTCAGGTGTACATTTCAAGCTCAGTCCCTGCTGTCATTTTTAAGGTGCATGGAAATAAATGTTTTAGTGTTGTTTTACATGTGGACGTTGTCTCCAGAGGCTCAAGCTATTCTTCAACCTACAGAATTCATAGTGTTAAGGCAAAGAAGAATTCCTTGGTAGTGGGTAGTGTTGCGGGGTTTGCACATGCTCAGTGTCTCAAATATGTTTCACCTTGGCATTGTTATTCGGAATCTATTTTTATATTATAGTTCCCACATGGGAGGGCCCCAGGAATTGTGTTTAGTGGCCTTGACATCCTGCCTCTTGTGTAGGAATGTAAGATGCTCCTCTTATGTCCTACAGGCACTATGTGGCTTAACTGCTGTGGAAAAAGCTTTCTGAATGGCTCCCACTCCCAAGATGAAGCATAAGCAAAACAGAACAGTAGCCTGCAATTTAACAAACTGCTGTTTTAAGATAAGAGAGGCTTTAAAGCTGCTAGCCAAAAAATGACTATTTAATTATGTTGAATATTAGACATTTGGATACTCTTTGATTAGTCTTTTGACCTTGTTTGCTCCAGCAGATGACCCAGAGAAGATTAGGCCATGCCTGCAGCCCATCTGTTCTGCTAACAGTTAACCTAAGAGGCCTTTTTGACATTTAAGAGGCTGAGGAACATTCTCTTTGCAAGTATGCCATCTATGGAAGAAAAGTGGAGGTGTAATGTCAGATTTATATCACACTCTTTTTCCACCTAAAAAGACTTCTATGTGGCCAGAGAATCAATGTACGGTATCCCAATGTTTATATTTCAATATACAGTGGAACCTCGGTTTATGAACACCTCGGTTTATGAATTTTCGGTTTATGAACACCGCGGACCCATCTGGAACAGATTAATTCATTTTCCATTACTTTCAATGGGAAAGTTCGCTTCAGTTTATGAACGCTTCAGTTTATGAACACACTTTTGGAACCAATTACACCCATGCTTCAGTTTATGAACGCTTCAATTTAAGTACTCTGCGGACCCATCTGGAACGGATTAATCCACTTTCCATTACTTTCAATGGGAAAGTTCGCTTCAGTTTAGGAACGCTTCAGTTTAAGTACCCCGCGGACCGTCTGGAACAGATTAATCCACTTTCCATTACTTTCAATGGGAAAGTTCGCTTCAGTTTATGAACGCTTCAGTTTATGAACAGACTTCCGGAACCAATTGTGTTCATAAACCGAGGTACCACTGTATATGATCAAGATTAACTAGTTTGCAACACACTCTCTCAGGGAGAATGGCCACCTCTAGAGGTTAGAGAGCAGGTTACGACTCAAATTCTGACTCATTGTTATAAGAGCTATTGTTTCGTACTATTATTTCAATAGTTCACTGTTCTATGGTTTTACTTCTTTACAAAATGTGAATATATGTTAACTTGCAATACATTTTTATTTGCATTATTTGCCAGTTTAGACTTTAATACACCACACCACTAATTTAATGTAACAATAAATTAACTACCGTACAATTGCTACAAATAAAATGTGCATAAAGACTCCTTTCCTCGTATTGGACTTACTCTTGAATAGCTGTAAAGATCACAGGTGACACATGTGAGGTGCACATCAGCTCATATTTCAGGGCAAATGCGGCTACACACTAACTGCTACAGTGCCCATTTCTATGGTAACATGTGAAGCAGGGAAATAGTGGGGGAGCAAACTCAGCTGACTGGCCTGCAAAAGTTCTGTCCCTCTGAACAAGAAGCTTCTCTTCAGCTGATAAAAACTACCTGTGCAGTCCCTCTCAACATTAGTGCCAGGGCTAAATGGCATTTTGGAATCATTCCTGTATCTTTTGGGAAGAACAGACCACAGTGTCTAAAGTATTAATTGGATGTTTTTTATAAATACAATATTTATGTTAAAAGAAATTAAAACAGGAATTTTTAAAGGCAACCCCCCCCCAGAAAGTAAATAAGAAACAGACCCATCCTGCGATGTCATTTAAAGAAAAGATGAATTCCTCTCATAATTTATGCCTCAGACACAATTCAACAGCTAAAAAAATCATTATGCTTTTCAAAGGAGTTAATGTAGCACTGTTAAAATGAATGCTAGCAAGTTCAAACAGTCCATTAGGAGTTCTGTTTGCAAGCTTCTTGCCACAAGTCCTCGTCATTTTCTTACACTGCTCTTCACTTTTCCATGGCATTTATAAGACAAGGCAACCAATGCCAATGAAAACAGTCCTTGTTGCTAGAAGTCATGAAAATATAACTAGCCTGTTGTATGTATGCCAGCAAGAAGCCCCAAATGGGTTTTCAGAGAGGGGTGGGTGGATTTTATATCCTGAAACCAGGAAACCCAGGTTTTAAAAACAAATTCCATGTACAGATAAGTATAGAGGAAGGGGAAGGGAAGTAGAATTGAAAATTGAGATGGGTGGATAGGAGAAGTCAATTTTGTACCTAACCATTAAAATAGGTCTCAAGAGAGTTCATAGTTGTAGGTAAGATCAAGAAGCAGATTAATTCTTGCCATTCTACCCAGTACTTATTTTCTCATTATTTCAATCTCATCAGTACTTTGAAAACTTCACAAAATTATATAATCTTCTAAACTTACTAGAGTTTCTGTGTCTATACATCTTCATCTGAAAAGTTTCATGGGGGATACCTACCGTAATCAGATCCTATACCTTCCCCCTAGCACCTACTCTCTACAGTAATCAGGGATTTGTAACTCCCTAAAGCAGGGGTGTCAAACTCAAATTCATCGGGGGCCGCATCAGCAGTTTGGTCACCCTCAAAGGGCCGGTTGTATCTGTAGGACTATGTGTCCACTCTTTATTATCATAAATTGTCACTGCATTCAATTATTACTGTTTTTTGTAATAATGTAAGTAATAACTAGCTCTGAAAGCAGAAACATAGTCAGAATAATGGCAAGTAGATATTCAAATGTACAAATGCACTGGGTGGTGGAGGCTCGCTAGGGTTTCATGCAGGACCTTTGCAGAGCTACTAGTACCTGGAGATGCTGGGGTCCTTCTGTATGCAGGACAGATGTTCTGCCAGTGAGCCACCACCCTTCACCAAAGGGACTGGCTGAGGTTGACTCACTGGAGCTGCTCTCCTGGTTCCAGGGTTTAAGGGCCAGAAGTATAAAGCAGCATCCTATGTTTCTGAGGAGAGGGAGGGGAGGGGAGGGAGGGAGGGAGGAAGAAAAGAGGGAGTGGGAGGGAGAGAGGAAGGAAGGAAAGAGGGGAGAGAAAGAAGAGTAGGAAATAAGGAAGGGAATAAAGAAGGAAAGAAAAAGAAAGGGAGAGAAGACGGAAAGGGAGAAATAAAGAAGGAAGTAGAGGGAAAGAAAGAATAAGAATGAGGGAAAGGAAGAAAGAAATGGAAGGGGGGGGCGTCGCCTTGATTCAGCGCCAGAAAAGAGTACGAAGGGACCCAGGGGCAAAAAGCATTTCTCGTGCAGCGTTAGGCAGCGGGTGTCCGTTTTAGGAGAAGTGCGTAAAGCCTCAGAGTTGCATGTTCGTGAGGCTGAGCCGCTGCTGAGCTCACGTTCATGAGGCTGAGCCGCGGCAGGAGGAGGAGGAGGTGAGGCAAGAGGAGGAGGAGGAGGCGGCTTGCCGGGTCGGTGCCCGGCAGCGCCATGCGGAGAGTCCCGAGCCTCTGGGACGCAGCAGTGCTCTGTAGCACTTGGAATCCTCCTCCTCCTCCACGCGGCGCTGCTGGGTGCTTTGTCTGTGCTTCAGCAGCAGCAGCAGCCGTTTCCAGGCGCCGAGCCGTGGCAGGAGGAGGATTCAAAATGCTACAGAGCACTGCTGCGTCGCAGAGGCTCGGGACTCTCCGTGCAGTGCTGCTCCGGCCGCCTTTCTACCCCCCCCGGCCCCAGCTGTTTGTCGGCGCTTTGTCGGTGTGGCGCTTCAGCAGCAAGGTCCCACTGCTGGGTCCTGCTGGCTGGGGCGCTCGGCGGGCCACATGACGAGGTCTGGTGGGTCGGATTTGGCCCCCGGGCCTTGTGTTTGACACCCGTGCCCTAAAGGGACCCCTGACCATTCGGTCCAGTCGTGACCGACTCTGGGGTTGCGGCGCTCATCTCGCCTTATTGGCCGAGGGAGCCAGTGTATAGCTTCCAGGTCATGTGGCCAGCATGACAAAGCCGCTTCTGGCGAACCAGAGCAGCACACAGAAACGCTGTTTACCTTCCCGCTTGGAGCAGTACCTATTTATCTACTTGCACTTTGATGCGCTTTCGAACTGCTAGGTTGGCAAGAGCTGGGACAGAGCAACGGGAGCTCACCCCGTGTATCTGAATAAGTGTGCATGCACACGAAAGCTTATACCCAGAACAACTTTGTTGGTCTCTAAGGTGCTACTGGACAATTTTTAAAGCAATTAAACAGTGAGAAATCACAACCAAAAACCTGTGTAAGAATTGGCCTAAATCCCCAGCAAAAGCAATTAAGAAAGCTTAGATTTGGTTTAAGGATTTAGATTTGGTGGACAGAGTGCCTGAAGAACTATGGATGGAGGCTCGTAACATTATACAGGAGGCAGCAATGAAAACCATCCCAAGGAAAAGGAAATGCAAGAAAGCAAAATGGCTGTCCAACGAGGCCTTACAAATAGCGGAGGAGAGGAGGCAAGCAAAATGCAAGGGAGATAGGGAAAGATACAGGAAACTGAATGCAGATTTCCAAAAAACAGCAAGGAGAGACAAGAGGGTCTTCTTAAATGAGCAATGCAAAGAAATAGAGGAAAACAATAGAATGGGGAAAACCAGAGATCTGTTCAAGAAAATTGGAGATATGAAAGGAACATTTCGTACAAAGATTACCATAATCAAGGACAAAAGTGGTAAGGACCTAACAGAAGCAGAAGACATCAAGAAGAGGTGGCAAGAATACACAGAGGAATTATACCAGAAAGATATGGAGGTCTCGTACACCTCAGGTAGTGTGGTTGCTGACCTTGAGCCAGACATCTTGGAGAGTGAAGTCAAATGGGCCTTAGAAAGCATTGCTAATAACAAGGCCAGTGGAAGTGATGATATTCCAGCTGAACTGTTTAAAATTTTAAAAGATGATGCTGTTAAGGTGCTACACCCAATATGCCAGCAAGTTTGGAAAACTCAGCAATGGCCAGAGGATTGGAGAAGATCAGTCTACATCCCAATTCCAAAGAAGGGCAGTGCCAAAGAATGCTCCAACTACCGCACAATTGCGCTCATTTCACACGCTAGCAAGGTTATGCTTAAAATTCTACAAGGCAGGCTTAGGCAGTATGTGGACCGAGAACTCCCAGAAGTGCAAGCTGGATTTCGAAGGGGCAGAGGAACCAGAGACCAAATAGCAAACATGCGCTGGATTATGGAGAAAGCTAGAGAGTTCCAGAAAAACGTTTACTTCTGCTTCATTGACTATGCAAAAGCCTTTGACTGTGTCGACCACAGCAAACTATGGCAAGTTCTTAAAGAAATGGGAGTGCCTGATCACCTCATCTGTCTCCTGAGAAATCTCTATGTGGGACAAGAAGCTACAGTTAGAACTGGATATGGAACAACTGATTGGTTCAAAATTGGGAAAGGAGTACGACAAGGTTGTATATTGTCTCCCTGCTTATTTAACTTATATGCAGAATTCATCATGCGAAAGGCTGGACTAGATGAATCCCAAGCCGGAATTAAGATTGCTGGAAGAAATATCAACAACCTCAGATATGCAGATGACACAACCTTGATGGCAGAAAGCGAGGAGGAATTAAAGAACCTTTTAATGAGGGTGAAAGAGGAGAGCGCAAAATATGGTCTGAAGCTCAACATCAAAAAAACCAAGATCATGGCCACTGGTCCCATCACCTCCTGGCAAATAGAAGGGGAAGAAATGGAGGCAGTGAGAGATTTTACTTTCTTGGGCTCCTTGATCACTGCAGATGGTGACAGCAGTCACGAAATTAAAAGACGCCTGCTTCTTGGGAGAAAAGCAATGACAAACCTAGACAGCATCTTAAAAAGCAGAGACATCACCTTGCCGACAAAGGTCCGTATAGTTAAAGCTATGGTTTTCCCAGTAGTGATGTATGGAAGTGAGAGTTGGACCATAAAGAAGGCTGATCGCCGAAGAATTGATGCTTTTGAATTATGGTGCTGGAGGAGACTCTTGAGAGTCCCATGGACTGCAAGAAGATCAAACCAATCCATTCTTAAGGAAATCAGCCCTGAGTGCTCCCTGGAAGGACAGATCGTGAAGCTGAGGCTCCAATACTTTGGCCACCTCATGAGAAGAGAAGAATCCTTGGAAAAGACCCTGATGTTGGGAAAGATTGAGGGCACTAGGAGAAGGGGACGACAGAGGACAAGATGGTTGGACAGTGTTCTCGAAGCTACGAACATGAGTTTAACCAAACTGCGGGAGGCAGTGCGAGACAGGAGTGCCTGGCGTGCTATGGTCCATGGGGTCACGAAGAGTCGGACATGACTAAACGACTAAACAACAACAACAGGTTGAATTTCTACCAAAGCAACACAACAAGAGTAGAGTCCAGTTTTTTCAGTGTTAAACAGTGTGGAAAAGACTGCATTTCCCCTCTTAACAAAGATGTGAATCAGTATGCAGGGTGAGCAGAACAGTCTCTCCCTATAAGAAGAGAAATTCATCAAGCAAAAAATTATTTAGGCATTTCCCTGAACATGCAAAGCCTACAAATATGGATGGGGACAGGAAGGTGCACACAAACTGCACCTCAAACATCTTTACACATCATGCTCTCCCTCTTCCGCCCCTCCCCATGTTGTGTGGGTCTGCAGTGGGGCTTGTTCACACTTCTGTGTGTGGCATAGCTCAAGAGAATGCAAGCAGAAGTCTCCCACAGACCTTCACTATGCAGTCAAGGACTAAGAGGGGCATGATGTGTTGGGAGAGGGGTTTGTATATGTGCCCCTGCCCACAGTTTGAATCCTTGTTCACTAGAGCACACCTCTTCACTGTTCAAATAGCAGCAGGGCAGTCATTGTTGGAGTCTCTAACACAGAACATCTGAGGGGGAAAATGAATCCCTTACAGTCACATACTTTGCCAGTGACTGACCCCATGTAAGGCTGGAAGACTTTTGTAATGTGTCTGCATCACACATTTCTTGAGTGGAGAGAAAACTACAGAGGCACCTGTGCCCCTGAGTGAGCTAGAATCTTATCAAGCGCTACAAAGAGCAATACAATTTCTCTGCTGACGGGTTAGAGTACTTGTGCAACTTCTTCTTTTAATAATGCCTAAAGTTAGCAAATGGGCCCAAATGCTGGCAAATGCTCCTCTTGCATTAGTGACACAGAGATTGATAACAGGAATCCAAGTTCCTGAAGGTCTGAAGGTAGACGAGGTCACCAACTTGTGGAAGCCAAGCAGGTCTGGGTTGAGTTACTTCCTGGATGGTGACCTCTTGGGAACCACACATACATCAACTTGGATACCGTGATGGAAGGAAAGTGAGATTGAAATGCGCGAAAATAAATAAAATGAAATAAATAAGTGCTATTCACTGGAACTCATTTTGGTTTAGTTTTGGTAAACCATAAAACATACATGGTTTATAGTGGGGTTGGGGGACTCTATAAGTTATATAATGACTGTCTCCTTTGTCACTAATAGGTGCACATAAATCATCTGTTATTATTATTATTATTATTTTAAAAAACACCCTCTGGAGGCTGTATTTGCTGGAATAATCTGATGCACATAAATTAAGTTTGAATAATAACCTCAATTTTCTTTCTAATGATGTCACACTGGATAATTTGTTTACTTTGGGATATGTTAACATGACAATATATTGTAATTTAAACGTTTTACATAATGGTAAATGAAAACACTGTGCTCCATCAATTTCCCTAAAAAACAATCTCTCCCGTCCCTAAATAATTTCCCATGTGGCACTTTCAAAAGCATTGTGAGCAGTCAACAACACAGGGAGAGAATGAATGTGCATACATGTGCTGAACCCTACAATATCTGAAAATTATTTTAAAATAATAGTTATACTCATATGAAGAATGTGAAATCTACTCTGTATACTGTACTACTGTGCTGTAGATTGAACTATTGTATTGCATTGTATGTGGCTATCCTTGAAGACAGTCTAGAAGCTGCAGCTAGCGCAGGATGCCACTGCTAGACTAGAATTGCAATGGTTGCTCATTTGCTGTTTGGTCCAATTTAAGGTGTTTACTTAGCATGTAAAACAATAAATGACTTTGAGCTGAATACTTTAAGGACCACCTCTTCCTATAGCTGCTTGGTTGAACCCTATGTTCTGTGTGGAAGGTCCTTTTTGTGGGTGTGTTGATGTGCATAACCTGATACACAGTGACACAGGATAGGGCATTCTCTGTGACACTGCCCCAGGTACAGAACACCCTTCCTCTGGAGATACGACAATGTTCTTTACTGATGCTGCTGATTATTATTACAATCTAGTACCTACCCTTCACTCTAAGGTCCCGGAGTGAGTTACAACATTTAAAACACAACATTAACTTAAAATACAATATCGCATTATGTTAAAAACAGTCTAAAACAACTTACAGTATTAAAATAAGGTGGGTCCTACAAATATACATCTCAAGTGTCAAAAGCCAGGTTAATTATGACTTGAAGAAGACTTAAATATTTCTTCGAAATGGTGTTTGGGTGAGTGTTGTAAGTTGAATGTTTCATTTTAAATTACTGCTGAACTCTTTTGAAAGTCTAGAAAGATAGGAATAAAATTCATATTGTCCCAAGATGAGTGTTCTAAAATGTTTGGGATATAGGGGTGGAATTTGAGGTTGTCCTATGCTACTAACCTTTTGGTTGGAATTTGAAGACTGCATAAGCATGTCCTATATCTGGCTGATTCATGCAATATTTGGAAGGCCACCCAATACAGACATATAAGGCAATTAATATTATGCTATAAGCTGATTGAAGAGAGAAGCAGTTATCCTAAGTATCCACAATCCCTGCTTTTGGTCTTGATTGTATGTTTAATTTGTTATTATTTCTAGAGGGGTCTCAGTCAACCCCTACCATTACATATATAAAAAAATAGTTTGAGGCGGAGTGAGGAAATAGAGGATATATAAGAGAAGGTGTGGGCTATATACAATAATCTTATCATTGATTTGCACTTTATATGATTGAAAACTTTAATAAACTATTGGCAACATGGGCATGTACTGAAACAAAGTGACATATCTATGTTCTTAGATCTGCCAAATTTAAATGTAGTGGTGGAAATGCCTCCAAGTGTGAATCTGGGGCCTGTTTCAGACATTTAGGGGGAAGTATTTGGGTGGGAGGAGGAATGATGGCTCATTTCCCTTCTCCTAAAGAAACATGGGACAGTATTTACTCAGGGTGAGCCCACTGAAATTAATGAACATGACTAAGGCCAGTCCATTAATTTCAATAGGCTTACCGTGTTTCCCCTTTTTTAAGACACCGTCTTATAACTTTTTTTCCTCAAAAAAACACACGGTGGCTTATTTTCAGGGGGTGTCTTTTTTTTTTAAAGTGCTGGTACAACTGGGTCCCACTGGCTCAGGACACTCGGTGCTCTCTTCCGCGCACATTATAAACACCACACTCTAGCCTACTGTGCTATCCAGGTTTTACTGTCAACCAGGCTGGCAGCAGCTCTCCAGGATTTCAAACTTGGGGGTACCTGGGGGTTAAACCTGGGATCCTTCTGCATACAGAGCACAGGGTGCTCTGCCACTCTGTTATGGTCTTTTCCATTTTCTTGCCTCTTCTATTTTTTTCCCTTTCCCCTCCTACCCATCCTGAGTCAAGGGCTTTCCTTCTATGGAGGCTTTTAAGCAGAGGCTGGATGGCCACCTGCCTCGGAGACAGATGTGCACACAGGGGGGGGGGACTTTGTGAGGTGGATTTAAACCTTGTAGGATGCCGGAGCAGGAGGTACACACGAAGCTGCCCACCGTCATGTCGGTGTAGGTAGGACCGCGTTGGTTACAGTCGAAGCACTTGCGGTTGGGCGGGAGGCTGCTCATCTCCCTCAGCAGCTTCTGGTGCTTCTCCTCCTGCTTCCATGGCTTTGGAGGCGGCCGGGTGTGTGCGCGCGTGGAGGGATAGAGGCTGCTCCCCGGGCTCTCTCACGCCGGCCGGGGAATGAGGGGGGAGGCCGTGACCCGTCCCGCTCCGAGATGCTTGTGAGGGAAGCACGAGGGGGACAAGGCTTGGGCCCATGCCCCTGACGCGCGCGCGCGGCTGAATGACGAGCCGAAGCGGAACCTTTTCTCTGTGGGGGGGGGAGACGCGCGCGCGCAAACACACACACACTGAGAGAGAGACACGCACAGGGAGAGAAAGAAAGAGACGCACGCACGCGCGCGCACACACACACACACACACAGAGACGCACGGGGGAGAGAAAGAGACACGCGCGCACACACACACACAGAGAGACGGACGCACGGGGAGAGAAAGAAAGAGACGCGCACAAACACACACACAGAGAGACGCACGGGGGAGAGAGAGAGAGAGACGCGCGCGCACACACACACACAGAGAGACGCACGGGGGAGAGAGAGAAAGAGACACGCGCGCGCACACACACAGAGAGAGACGGACGCACGGGGAGAGAAAGAAAGAGACGCGCGCACACACACACACACACACACACACAGAGACGCACGGGGGAGAGAGAGAAAGAGACGCGCGCACACACACACACACACAGAGAGACGGACGCACGGGGAGAGAAAGAAAGAGACGCGCGCACACACACACACACAGAGACGGATGCACGGGGAGAGAAAGAAAGAGACGCACACAAACACACACAGAGAGAGAGAGACGCACGGGGGAGAGAGAGAGAGACGCGCGCACACACACAGAGAGAGAGAGAGATGGACGCACAGGGAGAGAAAGAAAGAGACGCGCGCACACACAGAGAGCGTGCGGCTGCAGCGCTCACGAAGCAGCGCTGCACTTAGGGGAAGATGGCCAGGGAGGGGGGCTGCGGGGTCAAGGCAACGCGTGAAAGGGAGGGATGGCGAGGAAGAAGTGGGGAGTGAACTGATCGGGGCTTTAACATGCCCGCACGCGCAAAAGGGAGGCTCGGAATGTGGAGATCGGTTCTGGCTGCTTCTCTTAAAGTGCCGCAAGTAACGAGCCTCTCTCTCTTTCCTCCTGCCGCTCGTGCCCTTGGTGCTCCGTGCGGCGCTGCTTCACGCTTTGTCAGCGCTGCAGCCGCCACCGCTTCCGGGCACCGACCCAACCCCGCAGGCTTCCTCCTCCTGCCGCGGCCGGCATTGCAGGAGCTGGGTCCTTCTGGCTGGTGCTCCGTGCGGCACTGCTGCACGCTTTATTGGCACTAAAGCAGCCACTGCCGCTTCCGGGCACTGACCCGACCCGGCAGGCTTCCTCCTCCTGTCGCGGCCGGCATGCTGGGTCCTGCTAGCTGGTGCGGAAGTATGGCTTATTTTCGGGGTATGTCTTATAGCTCTCAAATGGTTAAAAACCCTGCCATGGCTTACTTTCTGACTACGTATTAAAAAAGGGGAAACACGGTACTACCACCCATGGGATGCAGGCATCACAAAGAAGTTCATAAACATGGCCACCTGATTTGTGCAGGTCTTCTTCCTAAATAATAGGATGGTGGGGTATGGTGATATATTGATGTCAAAGAGGTCATATTACACTCACTGGTCTTGTTACCAATATGGAGGGGAGAACTGTGAAGGCTCTTTTGCCCCTGAGCTTTTGAGCAGTTACATACATACATACATACATACATACATACATACATACATACATACATACATACATCAAAGAGACTTTACCTACTCTTTGCCAAAATATTTTGAATTATTACTTTCCAAGTGTTTAGTATGCTATGTGACATGTGCCTGACTAACTTGAGTTGAGGCATCAGTCATGGCAAGACCCATACCTCCTAGAAAATGTGCAGAAAATTTGAGGCCAATTTCCAATTTAATGATCCACTTCTTACAATTCAGATTTAAGAGCTAGATTTAAGATTTCTTATGAAGCAGTTGAATTTGAAGACAGCACAGAACCAGAATATTCAAAACTTGTGAAAAAATTGTGCATATGTGATTTGCACATGCGTGCAAGAATGCTTACTTGGCCAGTAAGCTGCAAGACAATTATTTCATTATAAACTCAGCATGTTAAGTTTATTAGTGTTGCACTGAGACCATTTCTGCAATATGAACTAAAAATCAAAATATTTAAAAGGACTTTGGCTTTCAAATGCTGATTATCAGTGGGCCAGTACAGTAGCTTAAGATATAAGAACTTACCTACTCTAATTCTGCTATATGCATTTCAGAGTTAGAAACTGCAATTATTTGTACTTAGAAAAACCAGCTGAACATTTTTTCTCTAGAGAATAGAGATGACTTTTTAAATTAGAGCCTTTACACCATTTCCTTTTTTATAAAACTCCTTGACAATTATGCCATTTCATTGCAAACTTCTGGCACATGCCTTTAGGGCGAACATATGTTCAGTATTGCTCATGTCTAGCTGGTGAAATGCGATAAGATCTCTTTCCTGCTGGCTTCTTACCCAACTAGAAATTAAAGCACTGTTTTGCTTGGTTTTTTTATTTTTTTAATTATCCTTTATGGTATTTTGCTCCAAACTATTTCAGACCTGACTGGAAACATACCTGGCTAGAAGAACACTGGGATTTGCCAGCCCTGTCTTCCATGTTTCACCATCTTCCCCCATATGGCATTAATAAAGCCACATGCTAAATTTTCTGGGGTTCTATGGCACACTCAGGATATGAATTACTGTAACAATGTGTTTTTAATTTTTCTCCCACTAGAGGCGATGAAATCAGGTAGTGTTACTGTTATTCTTGCTTCCCAAGTTTATCCTCCTCTATATATGGGTAAGTGGAGTTATTACCAGTGGGGATGCTGATCAATAGTTCAACACAGGCTTTTGTTGTAAGTTTGGTTATACAAATATTTTTGGAACTTTAATAACTTCCTTTTGATTATTCTTGCAACTTGCAATAAAGAAACATGTGCAACTTTGGCATAACAACCAGAGTGGTCTTTCTGACAATAGTACAGCACACCATAATATCCTAAATTAGAACTATATCCCGCATACTCAAAATTTTGCAAGTGTTCAAATGTACATAAAACAAGTATGCACAAGTTCAAAACTAGCCTCTAAATGGTATATTTCCCCCTCAAAGCAGCCCTCTATATTTTCAAAAGCATTGAAAACAATATCCCATACAATTCTTATATGAAAAATAGGTGTACTGATCAGCTAATTTATTACTCTCATACAATGGAATTATTTTGCAAACAGCCACAACCCATAAGTATAGGGCAGCTTTAAAACGTCGTATCGAAGACATAACACACACACACACACACACACACACACACACACACACACACAATGATTAAGAAGCACAACCAAAGCTCCTGGGTGGTAGGCCATTCAACTGATTTTCCAATTACAAAGAGAAGTACCACTCAGGACTCTCTTATTTTCAGGTACAGGCTCAAAATGATAAAATCGACTAAAGTTTTAATGTCAGGTCAAAATGTCTGCCCATGCACACAGATAAATGAGTAAGGTGTAGAAAAAGTGAACCTTTGAAAGATGTGGAAATGCGCAGACCGTACGGATTCAAGATGGCCCATCCACTGTTGATACAATGTACTCACACTTCATTGACCTCTCCCTCACCAGGCAGAAGATGGAGAATCTGAACTTAGATGAGGTGACACAGTGCAGGACTGGAGGAAGCCAGTCAATGTGCTGACTGTCCCACTCTCCCCTGCTCATCATATAATAATAATAATAATAATAATAATAATTTATTTATACCCCACCCATCTGGCTGAGTCTCCCCAGCCACTCTGGGCGGCTCCCAATTGAATATTAAAACAATACAGCATTAAATATTAAAAGCTTCCCTAAACAGGACTGCCTTCAGATGTCTTTTAAAATTAGGGTAACTGCTTATTTCCTTGACATCTGACGGAAGGGGATTCCACAGGGCGGGTGCTGCTACCGAGAAGGCCCTCTGTCTGGTTCCCTGTAACCTCACTTCTCACAATGAGGGAACCGCCAGAAGGCCCTCGGCGCTGGATCTCAGTGTCCAGGCTGAACGGTGGGGGTGGAGACGCTCCTTCAGGTATACAGGACCAAGGCCGTTTAGGGCTTTAAAGGTCAGCACCAACACTTTGAATTGTGCTCGGAAACGTACTGGGAGCCAGTGTATATCTCTCAGGACTGGTGTTATGTGGTCCCGGCGGCTGCTCCCTGTCATCAGTCTAGCTGCTGCATCCTGGATTAGTTGCAGTTTCCAGGCACCTTCAAAGTAGCCCCACATAGAGCGCATTGCAGTAATCCAAGCGGGAGATAACCAGAGCATGCACCACTTTGGCAAGGCAGTCCGCGGGCAGGTAGGGTCTCAGCCTGTGTACCAGATGGAGCTGATAGACAGCTGCCCTGGACACAGAATTAACCTGCGCCTCCATGGACAGCTGTGAGTCCAAAATGACTCCCAGGCTGCGCACCTGGTCCTTCAGGGGCACAGTTACCCCATTCAGGACTGGGGAGTCCTCCACACCTGCCCGCCTCCTGTCCCCCACAAACAGTACTTCTGTCTTGACAGGATTCAACCTCAATCCGTTAACCATCCATCCTCCAACCGCCTCCAGGCACTCACACAGGACCTTCACCGCCTTCACTGGTTCTGATATTGATAAGAATTTGCTAATGTCTGAACAAACAACAATAACTATTGTCAGCACATCCAAGTTTTGTGCTATAAACTACTCTGTAGTCCAGCTCCCCTATACAGAGTAAGATATTTCTGATCCCGTCTTCTAGAGAAAAAAATTGGGTTTCTGTGTTTTACTACCTCAGCTGTAGATGTACTTGTCTAATAAAATCCTTAAATTAGTATATACTGACCTTGAAGTGAGGCTGAACCAAGCAGCAATTCCAGGGTAGGAAATGTGAAAGAGAAAGTTAGAGAAAAGGTTAATGAGGATACACTCCAAAGTTAAGACATCAAGAAAAGTGACAAAGGAACAGCACAGCATCAGAAAGCAAGACAAGAAAGAAAGAAAGAAAGAAAGGCAAGGCTTTTTCAACCAAAAATTTCCATTCTGGTAAACTTCATAGCAACAAAAAGAATTATTTATAATTTTTTATTTATTTAATTTCTATACCGCCCTATACCCGAAGGTCTCAGGGCAGTTCGAACCACCCAATTAGATTACACCATTCAACACACAAGGAGCGCTCCAGAAAATGCCTTCTTTTTTATTGTTTTGTTTCCTTTCTTGGAGCAGTAGTGTAAAGACAACTCCAAAGTTTGCATGAATCAAACTGGAAAGCAACTGTCTACTGCTTGAGAGAATATTTTATGGAACACAGACGTTAGCAAGATGACAGTTCTGGGAAATCAGACAACTTTCTTCAGGCTGCCTCCCTCTCAGATTTAAAATTTATTCCAAGAAAATTTCTTAATTTATCTCAACAAGAAGGCCAAAATTAAGCGAATCAATACACCACAAGCCTTCATGTGTTGCTCATAAAACTTTAAGAAAATCCAGGAACTACTTATCATTTTGTATGAACTCTTCAAACACCTAAGAACATTTTCAATCTTACTGTCAAGTCGGCTATATTTTAAGTTTATATAATGAGGTGCAATCTAAAAATCAATAATGAACATGCTACTTCTAGACAGTTCCCTCCAACACTATGGACTGGTAGGCATGCTAAAGACTACTTGTTGGAGGTTACTGCACAGCCATGGGCCTCAGGAGTTCATTATTGCCTTTTTTTGCTTTAATTGTAACACCCTGTTTTCAGAGTTATCTATGTTCAATTTCACTGATAAATATGAGATTGACAGACAAAATCAAAGCAGCATTATTCTTCATCTTCTTGATTTAGCAAGTTGCAAAGAAAGTTTTGTGTTGTTTTTATAAGCTAAAATTATGGCTATTTATGAAAATCATTCAACCCAGCTCATGCTCTTCCTCATCAGGAACAATAAACTGTTCCTCCTCTCCAAGACAATCATGCATGTGGGAAACAGATCACTAAATGACATATAAATGTTCAAGAAACAGTTGTGGCAACCTATGAACTGGCTCTATCTTAAACATACTCTAGGTATGCAGTACAAATATTCGGATCCAGAAGTGACTACCAGAACATTGACTTACAGCACTAGCAAAAATATTGAGTATTGAGTAAAAGTTAAGTTATTAATTGCTCTCTTACTCAGTTTTACTCAAGAGCTTCCTACTATATATAACTGTGAGCCAGTTTAAAGCTACTTTTAAAAGGTTATATCCAAACCATCAGGTTGATTTGGGTATAATGCACATTTTTTTTCAAATAGATGCACTGCCTCATTTCAAAGTCATTTCATTGGATTAAATATACAAACCATACAAATTGCTAAAAACTGAAGACTGCCACTTCAAAAGAAATGTGATTAGAAACATAGCGGATCTGATACTTGATAGACCACCATTAATGATACCAGTCAATTCAGCTAAAAAGTTACCTGCTGCTCTGAAAGTTAACTTTCAACTGCAAGTTGTCATCTTTAGATTTACAACATTTACAACAAGAAAACAGATTTTTAAGCAGCTGTGTTTCAAAAAAAGTTAGCAGCTTAGAACCTACCAATTTGGGGTCAGTATTACACTGCAGCTACTTACTATTTACTCTCATATCTCAGAGGGATTGGGGTAAAGAAAGTATAGAAGTCAGGAAAGGACAATGAAACATGTACTTCAGATTATTTATGACCAAATTTATTTTTCCGCTGTAGAAATGTCCTTTTTTCATTTGCCAGCATCAAGGACAGGGCCAGAAATGACCGATAAGATGTGCTTTATTCAGTTAAATGTCAAAGACCTCAGAGAGAAAAAATAAAAATTACCTAGTTTGTTTTCTACCAGACTTTGTATTGATACCAATTTAACAGTGGACAACAAAAATATAGCAGGCACTGGAAGCTTGTGACCTGGCAGTTCATCAACTAGCCCAAAACCCTGCTGATTGCTTTATACATTTAGAACATGCCTAGAATTGCAGAGCAGCTTGGAAACACTCCGTTTAAATGGACAACATCCTTTTAAAAACCTACATCAGTGAAATTGACTTAAATACAAAAGAGCAAGCAACTTCCCCAAACAAAGCAGGCCTGAGCAAGCAAGAAATACGAGAGTTAGAACGAGACAATTCAGGTTACAAAATAATGCAACCATTATTGCAAGCAAAAAAATTTTCCAAGCACACATGCTACCCGCATTCCTTACAACATTAAGAAGCAGCCTCCAAGCTTTACGTGTATACCTTTGATACAATGTGTTACAAAATTGAGGAAAATGGTACAGCGGGTGAAGTGATGTATTTCTAAATGAAGTTTGAACAAAGTTCAATAATTTCAGGTCATTTCACTTCAATATGAGCTAAGCATATGGCTTAAAGATGACACAATTCTCAAACTAGCATTTTATTTTTTTTGTTTATTTTGGGAAAGTCTTCCCTCCAGTCCCCTCCCTGGCTATTTAAGTAAGTGTGCTTAAGACAAGCAGTTTTCACTGGATTCCCTGAATAGAACATCACTGGAGCTGCAGTTTGTCACAGTTACATGGGCAGAGTCAGTATTGGGTCCAACTCAAGTGGCGGATGAGGGTTGGATTCTTAGACCAGTTGGGCAGGAGGCTGGGTATCCCCCAAGGGAGCCTGGGGGGTGCTTCCTGTCCAAATACCCAAAAGGGGCAGAAAGGCCTTAATATCCTTACTAGTGATGGGGGGCGGAGGGTCTCTGGATATGAAGCATGTCAATAGGTGACCCGCGACAGTGGCCAAACTCTACTTCTTATCCATAAACCAGCAGGCAGGCTGGTTGATTACTAGATGCATACACAATGCCTATGCCCAAACCTGCATAAATCTGTAATCAATAAAGCTGTGGCCTTATCTGATCCCAGCCACTGGTGCCTTGTGTCTTATTTTATGTCTTAACTGCCTGTTCACCCTCCATCCCTCATGGCTTCATTGCACCTGGGCCCGCAACTAGTTATCAACAGCTTATTAAGGAAAGGTGAGTGATGGGCACTTTGAAGAGAATGAAAAGTTACACAAAATACTCACACTCATACAGGTTTATATGCCTGCATTTGTGTAGGGATCAGTATCAAAGGCCCTGTTCTCTGACCTGCCAGCAAGAGCTGTTGGGTTAACACGGCTCACTCAGCGTTGACCCCATACCCCATGAAGAGACACAGGGTATTATCACAACTACTGGTATGTGCTTTTCTTTTAATTAGAATAAAAAAACCTATGAAATATATATTTTTTATTTTAGTTCCTGTTCAGTTGGATTGTGCTGTACTAGAATATATAGAAATAGATATATATAGATATGGATAGATATGGAGCTGTAAACCATCTTATGGGGACAGTGTGCCTTCAAAGACAAATTAAATAAATATTTAAATGAATAAGCAAGATATTTTAGAGTTGTGTGTTATCTTTCAGTTTTCTCATTCTGATTTAAAAACACACACAACAGGTTTTATATAGGTTTGAAAGCACAATTGAGCCAAACAGCTTGAAACTGAAATGGCCTGAAAGTAATGGAGTTATAGTGTGGGAATTCACAGAAATACAACCACCGAAAGAAGAGGAGGTCGAAACAAAAGTCATTCAAAAATGCTGATAATATGATACCAGCAGAACTAGTGCTCCAGGTTGTATTCCAGGGTCTTAAAATGTTGCATAAATCCAATTAATGTGGCACATTGGCAGACATACACACACTGACTACAGCAAACCCCAACAGAAATTGCAGCCAGTTAGCAGAAAGCAGCATTCCACCAGCAAGAAACAATAGCCTTGTAAGAAACTCACTTTCCTAAAAAGTCCCATACAAAACCCCCTACAGGCTGGGGTGGAGGGACAGACACCTGGTAGGGGGAGCATATTCTGTGCGAAGCGTGCCTTCTGAGAAAAGGCATGGCCAAAAAACCACAGGCACAAAACAACCCAAGGGAACCAGGAAAGACAGAGAGGGAGAACACAAAAGAAACATCAATGAAACATTAGATGATTGTGGGATGACAATACATAAAGAGAGCAAGTAATTAGTAAAAGGAACTAGAAAGCCTGACATTTGATACATGAACAGAACTGCGTAAAAACAAAGCCATTCACAAATTGGGTGCATTCTTTGTTTGATTTTCAACTTAATCTACTGAAGTGCTTTCAACTGTTCAAAAAATACAATGATTCATCAAATATTAAAAGCTCCCCTAAACAGGGCTGCCTTCTGATGTCTTCCAAAAGTTTGATTTCTTTATTTCTTTGACATCTGATGGGAGGGTGTTCCACAGGGCGGGCGCCACTACTGAGAAGGCCCTCTGCCTGGTTCCCTGTAACTTTGCTTCTCGCAATGAGGGAACCACCAGAAGGCCCCCTGCGCTGGACCTCAGCGTTCGAGCAAAATGATGGGGGTGGAGACGCTCCTTCAGGTATACTGGGCCAAGGCTGTTTAGGGCTTTAAATGTCAGCACCAACACTTTGAATTGTGCCTGGAAACGTACTGGGAGCCAATGTAGGTCTTTCAGGACCGGTGCATGACATCAGACACCAGTCCCCTCAATAGTGGGGGCAAGTTGGCGCTCCTGTAGGATTGGATTGTAATTCAGCTCCCTTCCACATTAAGTTTCTTCTATTCTACCTAGAGTCTGGCTGTGTTCTGCTTCCATTACTCTTTTTGCCATATACTGTATTTTCTTTTATTTCTGAGAAGCAGCTATGGAAGAACTCCTTGATAACATAATCAACTAAATTCTTCTTTTTCTCTCAGTTATGGAGTGGTACCCTGGTATAGAGGCAGCAGCTAGTCTGGCTCCAGCTTGAAAAGCTATTTTTACCAGACAACTTCCCTATGGTAAGGTACTAGGTATATAAGTACAAGCTGCAGGGGAAGCTGCAGTGGTGTGTCTCAGCCAGTTAGTTAATCTAGTGGTGTCTCCTGTACATATTAAAAACGTATGTTTCAGAACAATCAACTATGCCTTAAACAAGTGATTTTTCTTGCTATCTCTTACAGATTGGAAGAATGTAGTAAAAAAGGAAGATCTCAAATACTGTACATGTTTCCTCTAATTTGAAGAGTAATAAACTCTATTGAGAATTCATCCTTCAAGACTGTATGTTACACTCAGAAAAACGAACAATCCGTTTACAGTTATAGTACAGCAGAAATTCTGAGAGAAGACTAACAAAGCTCTCCATAATGACTGACCTTGGAAGAAGTTGAAAAGAAAGATGGTGGGATTTAGAAACATTTTAAATGTAAAAAGATGACAGGAAAAACTCAAAAGATTATTCCAAGGTTTTAAACCTATATGATAAGGAAGGTAACAATATTTTCAACAGTGATAGAGAATTCTGCATAGATTTTGAGGTTGAAGGAACATCCAAACATACATATTGGTAGGATACAGAGAAATGCAAAGTTGGACCAAAATCAAATACTGGTGGAGAAAAGTTAAATTTGGGAGATATCTATATAAGACTGACAAATTAAATTTCAAGAATATTATGTAAAACTTCTGCAATTCTATTTCAACTGTCCTAACAGACATTTTGGAATTCAAAAATAAAGGAAATTACATATTTTTCCCTTGTGGCCATGGAAATGCTCAAAGTTTCATTGAAAAATAATGAATATTGATTTTCAAAGCTCTCTACTGTTTCAGTGAAACAGGAATAGATACCATCCAAGGTAACAAACTTGAACTGGAAATCCAACTGAGAGGCTTCATGCAAGTTAATTATCTGTGTGTTCCTAATCAATTGAGAATATTGTTTTGGCACCTTTGAGTAGATTCTGCACATCAAAGAAGATAAAAATGTGAAGCAGTAACACCAAGTATTTACAGATGTGCAAATTCTCCTTACAATAAATTCTCTTGATTATATTCTCTGAAGTTCTGACTAGATTTCTTTATACAAATGTCGCCCATAACTATTAAACACATTCAACATCTAACTCAACATTGAAATATTAAGTCAGATGAACAAATTTTGGGCAATGAGGGAATGCCAAGCAGCTACTGCACTTCAAGAATTAATATATTCACCAAGGAAAATTCTACTTAGGTGGTGGTCTTAATCTATGTGATTTTCCTGGCACTTGACAAAATGCAGTTGAATCCATATGAAATAATGTTAAGGAAACCCACTCCGGCAAAAGAGGAAAAGTTAGTGCACCGCCAAGAAATGAACCTCCATATTGTACCTTTCAAAGCAACTGTTGGTCAAACTGTAAATAATAATTATATGTCACTGTTTTAAGATGGACTAAAGAGTTTACGGCTGCAGTTCAGGAGAAAATTTAAAAGTCTAATAAATGGCTAATAGTTTTGTTCCATTTCCCATTTAAGGTGTTGTTCCCATGACTTCTCCAGTGACCCAACTGCTAGCTGTTCAAATCGAGTGGGGATATTAAGTCCTACCTAATTTCTCTCCACAGAAAAAGATGGGCTTGGGGAAACCACATTACTAAGAAAGTATTACCAAGAAGTGCATTTTAGCTGTAAGATGCCTTGAGTCTTTGTCAGGGAAAAAGGAGATGTATGTAATAGATATGTAATAATATAATAGTAAGTGGAAATCCTGTTTCAAAGCCACTAAGTGGTATTCTCCTGTTTAATTTCATATGGCTGCAGAACATATTCTCATATAGGCAGAATTAGTCCTCACATCAAGCTGCATATTAAAAGTGGTTAGTATTATCTGTGGTACTATAGTAAATCATATAAATTTGTCAGGTTCAAGTACAGTCATACCTCGGTTTTGCGACCGCAATCTGTTCCGCAAAGCCAGTTGCTCCCCAAATCCGTCGCTCCCCGATAGAGCGCTTCTGTGCACGCATGCGCTGTGCAGATCGCTTCTGCGCATCCGAGCCCCGCGGAACCTGGATGTAAACACTTCCGGGTCCGCGGTGGTCGGAAACCGAAGCGGTTGCAAACCAAGGTATGACTGTATGCATGCACAGTACATGAAACTAAAGCCAGCTTCACTGAGCTACCATCGTTTCCTACAATTGCACTTTTGCTCCTACTATTTAAAAGAGATCCCAGAAACATCAGCATACCTTTTGAAATAGGCAGGGGGAAAAGCAAAAACCCTTAACTAACTTTTAGAAGCTCCCCCAATGCCCTGTTTTGAATGGCAATAAGTTAAAAACCCGATAACGGGCTTCTCTCCCCTACCCTTCTCACCTTTCTAGTTCTGCTATCTTCTTGTCTTTATCATTCTTCTCATTCTCCATCTCTTTCAGGATTTCTAGCAGACGATCCAGTTCAGCTTGAGCCTTACTGGATTCTTCCCGGTAGCGAGCCACATCTCTTTCCAATTGCTGAAATCGGTCACTCATCTCTGGACTGGCCCTAGCCTCCAATGTTGCTTCATGAGCCTGCACAAAAAAGTATCCCAAGAGTTATTATTTGTATCCATATTCACATTCCTAACAGGAAACATTCTGTTCTCAAAACACGACACAAGAGTCCTGCTATATCAAACCAAAGCTCTATCTAGTCCACCATCTTGTATCCAACTCTGACCAGTCAGCCTGTGAAGAACATGCTAACCCTGCAATCTCTTACCTTATTACTTCTCTATCTAGTCCCAATGACTGATACGTTCTAAGAATCATCTCAAATGCACAGGCTTGACGGGGAGGGACAGGCATCCTTTCCCACTTCTTGCCTTCTTCTTGTTAATCAACATTTCTCTCTATGTGCAATCTACACCTCAGTCAGGTAACTCGCTGCACTGAGCCCCAGACCCTTTGCTGCTACTCATGATCTACCTGATAAAATAAAGTAAAAAATACAGGAAGGCCTCCTGTCCCAATCTGTCACTTCCCAATGATCCTAAGTAATGATGCAGTGGAGCAGGAAGTGGGAGGAGAGCAGAGTTTTGATACTTTTTCATAGCAGGAAAAAGTTGGAAGTGACACTTGCCAGTTTTGCAAGCTTCAGGCATTAGAAGACAGGTCTATCTTTGGACATGATTGCTGTCTTGGGGAGGCTAGGCCCTGGCAGTGCCTGGCCCAAGGTCACCAAGTTATGTTCATCACTGATCACAGACGCGAACCCATATCTTTCGCTACTAGCTCATGCATTTATTGACTTCTCTTGGGGTGGGGGTGGGGGTGGGACAGTGGCTATGGAATTTATTTGAGGGGCTGTGAAGCTGTGCATTTAAAAAAATCCAAAGTAGATTTCACTAGCCTGAAGTCTGTTCACATCTGTTGCAAATTACTTTTTACTATTAAACGGAAAATATAAACTAAATGTGGGTGATTTTCTTTCCATAATCTAAAGTACAAGGAGGAAAATAGTAGTTGTTCCATCCATGTATTGTTTTTATCTACACCAGAGTTTCTCTTGTCTTATCCTTTTCCTCTTTAATGTATAAGTTTTGCTCTCAATGGGAATGAATATCAACTTGCCCACTTGCACCTTCCCCTACTTCCCCTTTGCCTTTCTCACAGCTGTCACACACTGAGTCAACATCTACTTAAGAAATAAAAAAATTCCTTCCAGTAGCACCTTAGAGACCAAGTACGTTTGTCATTGGTATGAGCTTTCGTGTGCATGCACACTTACCAATGACAAACTTAGTTGGTCTCTAAGGTGCTACTGGAAGGAATTTTTTTATTTTGTTTCGACTACAACAGACCAACATGGCTACCTACCTGTATCTACTTAAGAGTTATCCACGATAATCCAAAGGTCACATTCCTGGTCAGCTACTGTCAGTTTGGACCTCATGAGTGTATATATGAAATTAAAATTTTCTTTCACTGTGGCATACACCACTCTACCATTGTTTACAGTGAACTGCATTTGCTCTTTTACTACCCATTCACTCAATTTGAAGAGGTCCTTCAGGAGCTCTTCACAATCTCTTTTTGTTTTAACAACTGAACAATTCAGTATTGTCAACAAGCTTGGCCACTTCAGTGTTCACCCCTAAAGTCTCAGTACTGATTCCTCTGTGCTCCAATTTCTACATCACTCCATTCAGAGAACTGTCCATTTATTCCTACTCTCTTTTATTCCATTACTTAACCAGTTCCTGATCCACAACAGGACCTCTCATTGTATTCCATGACAGTTACATTTACACAGAAGCCGTGGTTGAGTTACCTTGTTGAATGCTTTTTGAAAGTCCAAGTACATTATGTCAACTGGATCACCTCTATCTATATGCTTACTGACACTTTTAAAGGTAGGTTTATGAAACCAGCCCTTGCAGAAACCATGGGGCCTACACTTCAGCAAGGCTTGTTCTTCTATATGCTTGGTTATTTTATCTTTAACAATACTTTCCACCTGTTTTCCCATCAAAAAAGTTAAGCCTATTGGTCTGTAATTTCCAGTATCCTCCCTGAATTCCTTTTTAAAAATTAGTGTTGCACTAGGGAGGTATGGAGAAGGCTGGTCAGAGGGACAACTTACATATTTTTGTTATAGGATTAGCATTTTCACGTTTGAGTTGAATTGTTAGCTGGATGCCCTCCAGACCCAGCAATGTGTCAGTTTTTATTTTGTATATTAAGTCTAGAACTTAATCTCTTATCACCACTATCTGCCTCAGTTCCTCAGACTCCCTTCCTGCAAAAGTTAGTTCAGGCACTGGGATCTGCCCTATATCTTACACTGTGAGTACAGGTAGAAATAATTAATTCAGCTTCTCAGCATTCTCCTTACCCTCCTTTAGCACACATCCAAGAGTCCAACTTCCTCCCTAGATGGTTTCCTGCTACCAATATATTGAAAGAACTTATTGTTGTTGATCTTAGTCTTTTTAGCACTGTGTTGTGCAAAATTTTTTTTACCATCCCTTACTGTCTACCCACATTTATTTTGCCAGTTTGTGTTCCTTTGTTCTCTTCATTAGGGCAAGGCTTCCAATTCTTGAAGGAATCCTTCTTGCCTCTGATAGCTTCTTTAACTCTGATCATTAAGTATGCCAGCACCCTCATGGTAACTTTCCTGATCTGCAATTTACACTCCCAAGCATTTTGGAATGATTTCATAGACACATAGAATTGTAGGGTTGGAAAGGACCCCAAAGGTCATCTATTCCAATACTCTGCAATGCAGGAACCACAGCTGAAGAATCCCTGACAGATCCTCTGTTTAAAAACCTTCAATGAAGTAGAATCTACCACCTTCAATTTTGTTACAGCACTCCTATGATACTTCACATTTAAAAAACAGGATCTGAAAAATACAGATTAGAAAAGCAACTAAGCAGAGAAGCAGAAAGGTAGCAAAACTATAAGCTGATTAAATAAAAAACTAGAACAAAGCAACAAGGACCTAGGCCTTGAAATTTTTCACTGTCTGACCTAGGCTTTGAAATTTTTCACTGTCTCCTGGGCACGGAATACAAAGACACAAGGGACTACACATGCAGAAAAGGCACAATCAAATGGGGTTGGCTATGGCCTTCCAGTTTGTCATAACACTTACTGGCTTGGATGGGTGACTCAATAAGACTTCAGGATGCTAAGGAGAAAGACAGGAAAAGAGGGGAAGAATTGGGGAAAGGAACAGTGCAAGAGAAAGAGAAAATGTAACACAAACAATCTACAGAAAGATGTAGAGACATTAACCAAATCCAGTCTTTATTTTCCCTTTAATGGATTTTTCTGCTTCAGTCTTTGGATATGTCTCTTTTGGGTAGTGAGCAGAAGTCTGGATAACCATTGGCTGTACAATACATTACATACTTAAACCAATTAACAGTTGGAAAGCTCCTTAAGCTGACTAAGGCAGCACCGAGCTATGATTTTATTGAACATTTAAATAAATATAGGATGGAAGATTTCACCTCCTGATGGGCTTATTCCCTCCCCCCTCAATTTAAAAACGCCAGCTCTGCTGAATAAGTTCAGCAACCTAAATATGTGAGTGTACTATACCTCAAAAATGCTGTAAAAGATAACTTGATGGATCTACTCAGTATCTGAATGTATGAACATTTCAATGTTGCAACAGCTGTATTTAGAACATTTGTTGTTGTTTAGTCGTTTTGTTGTGTCCAAACCTAGTGCATCTATACACTGGGAGCAACGCTCTCATGACATACTTCAAATGTTATAGTGGAACATGAATTTTCCTACAATGACATTGAACACAGAAAGTTATCTTGAGCGAGGCTATTGGTCCATCTATCTCAGTCTACAGGATTGTTAGCCAAACCTGGGAATACTAAGGATTGAATCTAGGACCTCCTGCATGTGCTCTATCTAGTACTGAGTACACATTCTCCGCACTATAAATATAAAATGTAGCAGCTAATCTGTCAATGAAAGGTAACACACATGATCAGTAGCTCTGAATGCTGACTGCACAAAGCCAGTGAGTGAGAAGACCAGACTAGAAATTTATCCCCAACATGCAAGCTTTATAAATCTGTTTTTCCCCCACCATGTGAAAGCTTACAATGTAATGCAAAAAACAACTACAACCACCCACAATTCTACTGTAAGATGATATGCTGAAACTCTTCGTAGTTTATCTGCTGGTGCTTGTCCTTTTTAGAGGGTTTCTTCTTTCCATAACTGCTGCCAGCTTCATTTGCTTTTGTTTGAGTATCTCCAGAAGTTTAGATTCTTGTCTTGACAATTTCATCTGAATGCTTTGTGGCTTACTTTGTGGGAATCACAGCAGGCCAAAAGAAACTCAATCACTATTGCTAATGGCTCCAAGACAATTCCAGCAAATGGCTGAAATGTATCTTACCTCAAACGCTCTCCAAATGGCTAGTGCATAAAGATTTGAGATTTACTGACTGGGCACAGTCAAAGTTTTTGATCCATCGGCAGAGCCAAATCAGTCTCTTTCCTTCCCACAATCATTGTGCCCTGGCATTTAAAATGGCATTATACTGGTTGGTGGGAGGTGAGGCAGACTCAGTTGCTGGAAAACCCTGGCAGGTGGAAAGAATCAGGCTGATCTCCGTTCCTCTCTGATGGTGATTAATTATTTCATGTAGCCAAAAGCGGGGGAAAGGTTTGCATTTCAGACCAGGAGTATTTATATGAAGAGCTCCAGCAGGTTATTTGCATCTCTTTTTGTTAAAGCAATTGGAATAGGCCCAGGCATGGGAAACTCTTCAAAAAAGAAAAAACTAAAACAGGATCTACAACAGAACTAAGAACTGAAGACAAATCTCAGATGAAACTTATTCCAAGACTTGTGGAATGGAAAACAAATATTTAAAAGCATCTCCACAGTGAGTAGCTGCAAAAATGAATATTAAATATTTTCTATTAATTAAGATTACTCTTTCACTATGTTTCTTCTCCAATTAATGGTTATTTCAACTGCTTTTTTCCTAACTTAATTACAATGTGAATGCACTCCATTATTCCACAACTCTCATCTCCTTAGTTTAGGAAGTTTACCCGTTTTATACTTAGATGCCTGTTAAAGATGCCCTTTTGCAGCAGAATTTTAGCCCCTCCCTATCTCAACATTTTATGAACTAGCTCTATTATAAATGCCTTTGCATTCATGCAAATAAGTAATGTTTTCCTACTTAGTTATTGGAATTTTGCTGACAGAGTAGCTCTATCAGTCTACGTATTTACTTTCTGTATTGCTTTGCATGATACAAGGAAACGGAGAGGAAGATACAGCTTCTGGATAGGATATGTGAGAGAACTGGCATCTTTCTTCATCTCATCAAGGGAAAATGTGTAAGCTAGGTCATAGTATGCCCAAAAGCATGGGAAAAGGACATGAGTCACACATGTATTCTCTATTGTCACTTTCTTCCTGTGTGCAAAAGTGGCTCGAAATGAACCCCAATCCCTAATGCAATCATCCTACACACTCTTTTTGAATGACAATGCTTTGTTGATCCCAAAGTAATACTTTATTATCTAAAATTTGCAGGAGGAGGAAGGGAATGATAAAAAAGAAGGCTAAGTCTGAGAAGGACCAGCAATTTCCATTTGAAAGGAGAAAGGTTTCTAGTGTTTACCTTTTTCAGCTGAGAGTCTAGTTTCAGGCATTCTTCCTTTTTCTGTTCCAAGGCAATTTCTAATGTCTTTAACCTAGAGTCTTTCTTCAGTCCTGATGATGCTAAAGATGATGCATGCTCCTTCAAATCCAGTAATGAAGTCTACAACAAAGGTAACACATGCAGCAGCATGAAGAACAAAACTATACTTTTCAGCTCTAGCACCAATATTTTGTTCCCAGTCTATATATCAATTGCATTTTGTTTTCTGCTCTGGATCAATACATTTCTTTAGAAGCTTATAAGCATCATATAGGAAAATCTCTTTTTTCAATGGAAGGGAGTAGTACAGTACTTCTAAATATATTAGATGAAATTATGTCAGGGGTCCCCAGACTTACCGCGCGGCGGGCCGGTGCCCGCCGCGCCGACCGCGCGGTGGGCCGGAGGGCAGGGGAGTGCGCGCACAGCGGGCCGGAGGGCGGGGGAGTGCGCGCCCGTGCGCATGCGCACACGCACACGGGCGGGGAAAAAATCGCCGAAAATCGCTTGTGCGCATGCGTATGGGCCTCCCCCGACCCGGAAGTGCACCAGAAATGACCTCTTCCGGGTCGGGAGAGGCCCATACGCATGCGCACAAAGGATTTTCGGCGATTTTTTGCCGATTTTTTAGATCGTCGCTGCGCTGCGCGCCGTGAGAGCGGGCGGCGGCAGCGGGCGGCGGGGGTCGTCGCGGGCCGGATTGGAAGGCCGATTGGGCCGCATCCGGCCCGGGGGCTGTAGTTTGGGGACCCCTGAATTATGTCTTATCTGATGTCTTATTTGAAGGAAAACAATCAGCTATTAACTTCACACTGCCACAGAGCTCAGTGCCAAAAGGGATAGCTATGCTGAATCAAAAACAACAAGGAGTCTTGGGGCCCTTAGAAACTAATGAAGTATATATATTGATTTTTTAACACAATTGCCAGAAAGTTTATTTTTTCCATTTACATAACAAGATTTCATTTCCACCTGACTGCATTATTTTTTTCTTTAATCCATATGCCAAGAGTAGAAGCACATTATGATCTGTTGAATTGGACTTATTCCACCCTTTAAGGCACCACAAGACTCTTCCACCCTTTCCCCTTTTCAGTGCTTCTGTTCAGGAGTCCGGCTATTACTACTGTATTCCATTCCTCCTCCCCCAAAATCAGTTAGCATTCTGTGCCCACTGAGCATGTCCAGAAATCACTGGCCTGCTTTCATTCCCCTCCTCCATTTGGGCTATTTGGGGGGTGGGGGTGGGAATAGGGACACACTAATGCCGAATCCCAGTTAAATTTCATTTTGCCATTGATGTCTATGGGCATAAAACAGAAAGAATACTTTTACACCAGCCATTTACTATGGAATAGCTGTGCTTTGTTCACTTACTTATCACAACATTCCCCTCTCTTCCCCCACCCAAATTCAGCTTCACTGTTCCCCCACTACCAACTCATAAAATCTGACTTTTTCCCCTCAATTGAATAAAAGTGCAATTGCAGCCTACAGCCATTTCCTAGACTGCTGTAGTCCAAGGAGAGGAAAACTGTGACCCTCCAGTTGTTGTTACACTCCCAACATCCCCAATCATTGGTTTGTTTCTCTGTTCTCCTGTTTCATCTGCTCCATTCTATTCTCCCTCTTATTCAGTTGTCAGTTTCCCCCAATTATTAACCCCCCCCCAATTCTCAGTGTTCCATGCCACTAGATGGGTCTTTTTTGGGTGTGTATATTTATATGCATGCATATCTATCTACCTATCTACCTGCGCGTGCGCGCACACACACACACACACACTTGCGCATATCTCTGAGATAACCCAAGTTGGCAATGTATCTCCCTCATGCTTGGTTTTGGATTTATAAGTATCAGCATCGGAAGACCAGAAGCAGCATTCATTTGTCAATGACAAGTAAGGTCCTGCAACAAAATGTTATAGTGTGAAGTGTTTCCATTCAAAATTCCAGCATGTGTACACACACATACCCCAGCAGCAGTCAGTCAGTGTGGCAATAATTGAAAATATGCCCTCACTGAGCATTTGCAGTAATCATTCACCTGTTTCAGGTTTCCCCCCTCTGTTCTGTTTCCCAGTATCCCCAATTTCCCTTTTGTGCTGGTGGGCACACTTGTGCTCAATCCCAGCTACATTAAATTTTTCAATGTTTCAGAATACATTGGTGTCTATATCTAGCTCTCACTTCCATTCCTGGGACAATGAAAAACAGCTTTTCATTGTGAAGCAGGAAGTGACCAATCCAGGCAATAAGATAATGTCAAATGTCGAAAATAAGCCGTAAATTGCAGTTTTCACCAATATCAACAAACACATTCTAGGTATCAGCAATATTAAATTTCATCTGATTTTCCATGCATATTCATTTGAAGCCTGTGTTGTACATTTTAGTTTTTAGCGGATAAAATTGCTGAGAGAATCAAGAAAACTACCCTTCTTAACACGAAGGTTCTTTACTTTATATGCCTATAATATATATTGGTTAACCTCTTTCTCAGAAAGATCTCCTTGCAAGGCGCTGACTTTCTCTTTCAGGTCTTTAACATCTTTTTTATAGTTGTCAATCTCCTCCTGTTTTTCTCGCTCATCTCTGTCGCGCTGCTCCTTCAGGCGCTCAATTGTACGTTCCTGACAAAAACAGAGCACTCTGTCAAAGAAATCCCAGCTCTGAGTGGCTGGACAAATGCTTAATTCTGAGAAGGTCTACACATGTTTACTCATTGACACAAACCCCACTGAGTTCAAATGAGACTTGTTCCCAAGGGTACATAGTGTTGCAGACTTAAATAAATCTCTGTAACATTTCACTTACATAGTCGTTATACAAATTAAACACACATGATAGGTCTTCGCTAAACTGTTTCCCTGGTAGAACAAGATCCAGACAAATCATGTCACAAAGACAACACATTCACAGAAACTGAAGAAGTGAGAGAGCAAAAATGCTGCTTCTGACGTAGTTTTCACAAGTATGCAGTATAAAGCTAAACAGATCCCTTGTTATCGCTGTCCCCCTTCCAATAGAACTTATGCAGAGCACCAAATAAAGCGGTTTGTGCAATTGCTGCACCAGGATGACACTAGTGCAGGGATAGCCAACACAGTATCTTCCAGATACGGTTGGACTCCAGCCCTCATCAGCACCAGACAGGGTAGCTAATTGTCAGGGATGATGAGAGCTAGAGACCAGCAACATCTGAAGGGACCCCATGGCTGCACTAATCTATATGAGCTGATAATCAGATATAAAATAGACCAAAATCAAAAATCCAACCTACAAATATGGAAAGACATTAGAGGCAAGACATTTTGAAACACAGAATCTGTGATTAAATTCAGAAGCAAACTTATAAAATCTTTTTGGGGTGACTGCCAATGCTGAAATCCTGTGATCGGTGGTGTCCTCCTAGGTGGCAAGGATAATTTTACTATGCCCAGGAGATGCTTGGAAACACAAGTTACTAAACACACTCAGCAAAATTCACTTCACCACCTGTCACTCCAAGTGACTATGATGTAACTGTTGCCATACAGTGATTAAAAATATAAACCTGTCATGCTGTATTATTTACAATAAACAAATGCAGCACTGGACCCAGCTTACAGTTTAGTTTTGAACTACAGCCAGAAACTAACCACTCTCAATTCCATAATTGCCACCTGCCCAGATTTTAACTTGTATTTTAATTAACTGGTATCTATTTTTATGCATATTGTGTTGTTTTTATGATGTTAGCCGCTCTGAGCCCAGCCTCGGCCAGGGAGGATCCAAATAATAACAATAACAATTGTTGTTGTTGTTGTTGTTGTTGTTGTTGTTATTACTTGTAGGAATCTCAGAAATGACAGAAACAGCATCTCTCTCAGGTGAGCTGCACAAGTCATCATAATATCATAGCGTCACAGGTTAGAAGTCATTTCCAGCTTCCTTATCTAACTCATATATTTCTCAAGCAGTATATCCAAGCTCAGAGGTGAACAGTTTTCAGAAGATTTTAAGTCAGCATGTGTTTGATTAATACACATACCAAATGCAATCGGAAGTGTTTTAAACTGCAGCACCTGATTAAGCTAAACTGATAGCATCCAACGAAAGTGGCATCTTCCTGCCTGAGATAGGACAAAGGGAAATTATTCACAAGGAGAATAGATTGTTGTGGCTTGCGGGGGTGGGGGACAGGGTTTAGGCAAGGTTGTCTTTCTTTCATATTCACCTTCTCCGCAAGTGCTTCCTCCAGTGTGGTCAAGGCAGTATCGGTGTTGGTGGTATCAGCCTGCAGGGATTTTACCCTTTCTTTCAAACTGCTCATCTGTTTCTCCTTGTCTCTTAACTGTTCCTGAAGATTCTCAATCTTAAATAAAGCAATATCAATTAAAGAATCAGATTAACATGAAACAGTTGGGCAACATGTTTTTAGAAAGACTGCACAGCATTCTATTTCTTACTAGAAGTGCACTGTCAGCTGTGCCTTCCCACCTAATTCACTAATTATTTCTTTTATGGATGCTTCTAAATCTCTGTGCTGCTCCTAGTTCTCCAGTCCCCCATCATTTTTATGCTACCCTGCATTATTGATTGATTCTCTTGAGACATGTGTGGAAGGCAATGTACAATTCAGAAGAACACAGAAAATGTCATCCAATAAATTTAAAAACAATTCAAAGTAGGCACCCCTAACAGAAATCTGTACATACAATACCATAAGGGAATGTGCTAAAAAAATTTTATTTACCCTTCTAATCTATACTACAAATCATTTCCATTCTTCCACATCTCTGCATCAAACGTTCAAGAGTTTATATGAATATCTGCTATGGTTGCAGCACACCCATCAATTGCAAACTCATCAAGTATTACCCCTGCAGCTTCAAGAGTACCATGAACAGTATTTCAGTAAACACAATGTGTTATGTAAGTGTGGCAGTTAAGCCTGATAAAATACTGCAGTATTTTATTAATTAATATAGGTTAATAGTTAACCATCTTGTCGCTAATTTGTAGCTACATGCACATGTTACTAAGTTACAGTGAATTCAACAAGATTTACTTTAGGCTGTGCATCTTTAATCAGATGGCCTACACTACAGATATTGCCAAGGGAGAATGAAAATTAATTTGAAGTGTCTTTGGAGCCAGATAGAAAGGGACCGATGCTGGCATCTGCAGCAGCAAGTCAGTCAAGCAGGAAGCTGTACAACCTTAACACGGGTTCTCAAAGAGGCTTTAATTCAAACATTCAATTGCATTTTCCAAGTCAGTAATTTGTTACAAAGTTAAGAAATACACTGTAACATGAAACCTCAGGGGAACTCTTGAGAGGATGGCTTTTATGCTAATTTCATGCAAGAAATGTCCAGCCAGCTACTATTGTCCCATTTAATTTATCTTATACGGGAAATTAAGCTGGAAAACATGTAAGTGTTTATGTGTGCTGGGAGAGAGGAGAGGGTAGATGAGAGGGAGAAATCAATCCTAGTATAACAAGCACTGAGCCTTTAAAAGCACATATATTACACTGTCCACTGAATTACGAATATTAAAAGACGATTCTGAGCTCTTTTCTGAGAAGAGAATGATCATTTTAACTTTGATTAGTGCAAACTGCATGGAATATCTATCTGTCTGTCTATCTATATATCTATAAAGTAACCTTCCAGGTCTTATAGACAGATTAAAAACTGACATGTTACCAGGAATAGATGCCATTCACCTATTACTTTAATTTTATTGTTCAAAAATTGTAATAAAAACTTCTTTAAAATTGCTTTTACTGCAGGAATGTTGTGTGTGGATTAATATGGGAAATTGATGGGTTTAAGCATTTTTAATGTTGCCATTTTTTAACTATATTGTAATTAAATTAAGTAAAGATAGATGGGTGACTTCTCCAAAGTTCTGCCTGCTTTGAGCTAGAGATGTTCACCCCACAAAAAGCCTTGGGACACTCCAAATCATACACTCTCACAGAGCATCTTCTATGAGGCAGCATGCAATTAGATCTGGCCCAATGCTTCCATTGATGTTCCTTACAAGCATGGCACCCTATGCCAATAGCAGCCTATGGACATAGAAATTAACGAGGAACTGTGGGAATAGGGCGTGTTGAATTTTCCATGTTTAAAAATCCTGATTTGAGGGGTGTTAAAAAGTTGTGGTATGATTATGTAATCCTATATAATAAAGTCCAAGTTGTCCCTGCGTCCAAGTTGTCCCGTGTGTCCCTGGGGTACTGCGCATGTGCGCCAGGACAGGGATTGGACAGCAGAGACTGCACGTGCGCACTCTCTCCCCCCCTGCCTCCTCCAACCGCCGCTCCCAGCCAGAACGTCAGGGAAGCGAGGGTGGAGGCCGGCAGAGACCTCCTCCTCACAACCCTCCCTGGCCCGTGAGAGGAGCGGCGGGAGGCCGCAAAGCAGCGACGACGAAGTAGGGGTGTGTCCCGCGTCCTTCCTGTCGGCGGCTGCGGGAGAGGAAGGAAGGAAGAGAAAGCAGCGCTTTCTCCTCCTCCGTTCCTGTCCTCCTGCCGGCGACAGCAAGGACAGCAAGCGCTTCTCCGAAACCTGGGATGTCTCCTTGCTGTCGGCGGCTGCGGGAGAGGAACGGAGGAGAAGAAAGCAGCGCTTTCTCCTCCTCCGTTCCTGTCCCCCTGCCGGCGACAGCAAGAACAGCTCCCAGGGTTCGGAGAAGCGCTGCGCAAGCGCTTCTCCGAACCCCAGGATGTTCTAGCGCCCGTTATTGAACGGGCTGAAATACACTAGTTTGAAATATATTTTGGTTACTTGTAAATATTTAGGTCTTGCTTGGTAAATATCTATGTGAAAAGTTCCTACTTTTTAACATTTTTAAAAAAAATTCTGTCATTTAAACGTATAGGTTATCCTCCAATTTTCATGAAAACAGATGTTGATAAGTGCCTAAAATTGATTACAAGATACAGTGGTACCTTGCAAGAGGAAAATAATTCATTCTGCGAGTTGCTTCATATAGCAAAAAATTCATCTTGCAAAGCATGGTTTAAAATTTTCCTGGTTTACCAGGTCTACCCATTTAGTTAATGCATTCCTATTCCTCTTGTGAAGCACGGTCATAGGAAACTTCGTCTTGCGAGACGCCTCTCGCAACGCAAAACGCTTTCATCTTGTGAGTTTTTTGTTGCATGAGGCATTCGTCTTGTGGGGTACCACTGTATTGTAGTTCTCTTATATATGTATTGTAGTTATCTGTACTATTAATATTAATATTATACAACAGTATGTGATATCTTTTTTGCTTTCTACCACCAGTCCACCCACTGAGGTCGTTGGGGTTTCAAAGCCGAAATGCTCTGACAAGTAGATTTATCGTCTATCCGAGATAGACAGAATGGGGCGGCATGAGGACATCTAACCAGCCCTAGCAATTGTCTTCTGTGTTGCATTGGAGATTGGGGGCTGGGGGCTTGCTTGAATATGTTACAGAGCATCTCTGGTACCAGAACAATTGTGTGGTCATCAAAGGAGCTGGGATCCTCACCCACCAACATCATTTTATTATACTATACTATACTATACTATTTTATATATATATATATATATATATATATATATATATATATATATATATATAATATTCAGCAGAGAATTATGTCCCTTTGTTGCTCACTCCCACCCTTTGCAAACAGAATTTTATTCCCATGAAGGAAAAAAGCATGTTTTCTTTGAAGAATAGCTATGATGATAAACATGATAATGAAGTCTATGCAGAGGACTGGATAAACTACTTGGAGATGTTAAAAATACACTGTAAAGTAGAGCTACCTAAGTTCAGTCGAGTGACGGTCTTTCCTTATTGGATAAATTGGGGGTGCAAAAACAGCATTCTGATAGTGTAGGATTCAGGCTGTTGGACAGGCACCCAATCTTAAGAGAAGGATTGCCACATTTTAAGAAAGACAAGATTTTAGTTCCTTCAATAGTAGCATGGATAATAAGCATTATGGTAACCCTTCTATCACAGTGATGGAAGGATGGAAATACTATATATTCTCCTGCTTCAGAACCATTAAATGAACAGAAGTCTTGACCTGCATGGAATATGGTTTCTCTAAGTCTGACACCATCTTTGTGAGGATCAAGAGCAGGCCTTTAGATTCTACAGGAATTAAATTTTAACAGTGTACACTTCTTTTGACGAGCATGGTCCAGGGGGCTTCTGCCAGTGGCTCTCCTGCTCAGATGTGGGCCCTCAGCAGATACATGATCATGTGACACCAGCCCTTGAAGTTGTTCATTTATTTTTATTTTTTATTTTTTAACTATAATAGGACATTATAAGATAAAGTAATGATATGTTGTTACAGCTGGAAACAAAATTTCTTTATATATTCGCATGTATAAAATGATTAAAAACTTTAACTTTGCTTCAAAATGCGAGTTTTTGCCTTTTTTTAGTGTATTTCAAACAGATCTCAATTTACCAAGCTAATAATCAATCATAAAAATAATTGCAGATTTGGATTCCTTATGTGCAATAACATATTTTTAGAACCCCTCATTGAGCAAATTCGCAAAAAAACCAAATCAAATCCGTCCTTAAATGACACGCCCTACTGTGGGAATGCATCCTACAAGCAGCTTCTGAGGTGCTTCTCTACAGGGGCTCAGAAAAGTCCACTGCCACCCCTGCAAGGTGCACCTCAAAAGTTCTGAGCCACACACAAAAGGCTGCCATACTGAGCTTGCTGGGAGCTCCAGTCCAAAACAGAAGGAAGGCATCAAGTTGGGAAAGGCCATATTACTGTTATGCAAACTTCTGGCCACACATGAATGAGTCTACTTGTGCTCTTCGCCCAGATGGCACAGACTGTCATCATTTGTAGTGTGTGAAACTTAAGTTATCAAAAAAGAAAATTGTTAGGTGAAGCCTATCTATTTTGAAATGAGAGTAGACTAAAGGCATTCTTTTTCTTTTCTTTTCTTTTTGGTACAACCACTTTTTTATTGGACTTTTACAAGACAGGTTTATGCAATGCTGCCAGTGTTGGAGGCGATCCTGGGTCAAAGAGCATTTCATTTCCCCTTTGTTGTTTACAATGACCCCCGCATTGTCTTCAAAGTACAAGAACACCCCATCTTTTCTCCGAGACGATTTCTGTTGACGAATCACAACTGCCGGATGCACTTCCTTCCTGAACTCTGGTTTGCCTTTCTTGACAGTAGCCATTACCATGTCTTCCATGCCAGCAGCTGGCAGCCTATTCAGGCGCCCCTTAATCCCTTTCACAGAGATGATGTATAGATTTTTGGCCCCAGTGTTGTCTGCGTAGTTTATAACAGCTCCCACAGGGAGACCAAGGAAGAAGCGAAATTTTGCACCAGATGAACCACCACGTCCTCGCTTAGACATCTTGAGCAGTTGGCGGAAAAAATGAAAAAGCAGCTAAAGGCATTCTTAATAATGCACTCATTTTTCCAGGAGGAAAAAGAAACAAACCTTCTCAAATCTGCTGCAGTCATGATGGTTATGACAGAACTGAGCAGGAAAGTACTCACCTTGCTCCATCAGGCACATCCAGATTCGGGGCCGGGGGGTGGGGCTCAAGAAGAGGAGTTATGGGACAACACTTCCATAGCTAAAGATCTAGAATGTAGCCAGAAATTGCTCTGCATAGCTACAGGACCCACGTGTGTGATTGCACAAGCGTATGAAGAACAGGTTTAATCACCAACCGTCACTTCCCCTATCATATTATTTGTTCGTATCAATCACATAGTCATTCCAGGAACTTATGCAGACTCCACCACTTGCTATACAAGAGAGTACATATGAGATTTAACATTCTAGTCATTGCAAAGTCTAATGTAGCATTAGAAACACAGAGAAATATCTTTTGGTCAACAGAGTCTTGCTTTTCTGCTAATTATAAAACTGTGTTCAGGTTTATCATTACCTCCCACTGCAACAGAACACTGAACCACAAGCCTCAGTAAACAAGACTTTTGTAGCTAGCAGTATTACCACAGTTGGAGTGCAGAACTTTGTATACCTGTCTGACCTACCTTTTTCTGAAGAACATTAACCTTGCGTTCTTTCACATCCAGCATATCTTTGAGATCATGAATCTCCCCAGCTTGAGTTCCTTTCTCTTCAGCTATCTCCTGAATTTGCTTAGTCTTTTTATTCAACATGGTCTCTTTCTCTTCTAGACGTAACCGGAGAGCATCCACCTGAAATCAGTCAAAGAAACAAGACTTCCAACTACCTTCAAGCAAGACAGCCTTTAAGCAATGGAAAACTCTGCTGACAAAGAATTGAACTGTATTACCAGATTCAACTCACAAGTTTATTTCTCTCTACTTCCCATCAAACATGAATCTTGTATCAAAAATGCTAAATTTATAGTAGAAAGTAGATGCTGAACTGTAAAGGTAAATAGTAAGAGCGCTGAACCACTTTTTTAAATTAAAAAAGCAGTATACTGAGAAAGCAGTTGAAAAAGCAGATTTGCACTGTCCAATAAAACAGCTGACCTGTTATCTGGTTGATTAAGCAGTTGGTAGCTGAAGACACAGCTCTTTACCCTGATCTTTAGAAACTAAAAAACTGATTTAGGTGGCTTCTCTATAATGTGTTTTATGAATTACTGATTTGCGGTTTATATGTGGGTGCGTTTTTTACTGTTTTAATTGTGTTTTTATCATCTGTAACCTGCCCCGGAACCTTCTGGTGAAGGGCAAGCATGAAATACAAATAATAATAATAATAATAATAATAATAATAATAAATACATTGCTTTAGGGATATGTTTCATCTAACTTTTTGTATTTCATCATGGACTACCAAATACAACATATATCCAAGCTTTGAATACATTGTGCTTGGTAAATATATGCAAGCTTTGAATACATTGTGCCTGCCACTTTTCAAAGGCTAATCTGAAATGGACAAGTCCTATGCTTCCCTATACAGTATTTTGCTGACAATTTAAATCTAAATATGCTATTAAAAAAGTAAAAAGAGGTAAAAATATGTTAATATGCCATTATGTTAATATGCCATTAACATAATCCAAACACAGATATTTTGCACTATGGTATACAGTGGTACCTCTACTTACAAATAAATCTACTTACGAATTTTTCTACTTACAAATGGAGCTCAGTCCGCCATCTTGGATGCGGTTTAGATAGGATTTTTTCTACTTACGAATTTTTAGATAGGGTTGCTTCGACTTATGAATTTTTTATCCCAATGCATTCCTATGGGATTCGACTTACAATTTTTTTCGACTTACAAATGTGTGTTCGGAACGCATTAAATTCGTAAGTAGAGGTACCAGTGTATATCCTGGTGTAAAAAACATAATGCGAGAAGCAGCTCCAAATATCGTTACTCCTGTGTCTTTTGAACCACCTGGCTTTCACAACTTCAACTCCTGTGATCCACCCCCCTTTGATCTGTGTACATTTTCCTGGGAGATTAAAGATAAATAAGTAAATAATACATGTTCCCTCCCTTTTGTCTCCCCAAACATCACCTACATGGCAAGTTGCAGAATAAGTTCAGCAAAATGTGTATCTATATACCGGTAGATATATAGATATCTCTGTAGGCTGCTACAGCACACAAGTTCTAACCTCACAGCTGAGTGAGCATATGGGTCAGACTCATACTGAAAGGGATGTTTGAAGTATTAGGATTCAGGAAAAAAAATTATGGCCGTCAACGATTCTAATAAATAAACATGCCATTACTAATAATGGACCTAAACACTCTAATCTAAATTAATTCTAAACACTCAAAGCAGCTGGCAAGTGGGCTTTTTTATTTTATTTTAAGATATCATTGAAAAAAGCATGAGAGCACATAACCCCACATAAATTCATGTAGGTGTGTCCACCACTGTACATAGTGCTTTACAACCTAAGCAAAATGTTAAGTCCCTGATCCAAGAAGCTTGCAGGTTGCATTTTGACAGTGGGGAAAAATGAATGGGAGAGACGAGGCTAACGTGGAATAAGTGTGGGCAAATGATATTACTGTATCAAGTCCAAGATGGAAATGCAACACCCCACCACAAAAAAAGGAAAAAAGATGACACTACTGTGCATCCCTATCTAGTAGTCAGTATGCCCTCCCACCAAGTTTGTATTGACATTTCAGAGAACAAGGATTAAAGCAAACAGCAGAATTGAAGTGACATAATGTAGAGTTCACAAAGACTCTAGCAGCTCTGATAATTTTCAGAATTCTTTGTTCCGTGTTCTCAGCCTCTGTATGTTCCAAAGTCAAAGGGGTGGTGGTAGCAGGAATGAGAACAGTTTGAACACTAATTCTGACTAGGCAAGATGGCCACCAGAAAGAAAAGAACAATCTGGAAGACCACTGCAGAGTAAGAGTGACAACACCAGGCCATTCATGATCCCGAAAGAAACCCACTGACCCTTATCGGTTTGGCTTTCAGAAACAGTTCAAGCTAGCTAAACTTGGGTGTTAATCCTATTTGACAGTATCAGATTTGGTGCTTATTAGCTGAATTCATTACAAGGCCATCAGTCACGGTGAGTAAGCTGGCTGCATTCTGAATCTTTGGCTCCCTCTGTGCAAGCTCAAGATGTTAAAGGAAACTTGGTCAATTCAAAATACAGAAAAGCTGTTTAATTAGACAATGGTTAACTGCAGCTGATGCCCTAGGTTTTTCCTTTAATGGGATGTTCCTCCTTTTTTTTAATAAGGATCCTAATTGGCCAAATCAAGCATTAATTTGCCTTAAGAAATGAGACCGGGTCCAGAAATAAAACTTCCTTTGTTAGAAATATTAGGAGGCATCAGCCATAATTACAAATACTGTAATCAATTTGCCCAAATGGAGAGCAGGTTCTTTCCTGGCTATGAAAAACATGTATTTCTCCACCACCATATTCTTCAGTCTGTTCCCAGCTGATCTGAAGGCTGGTCTGGGGGCCAAACCTAAGTAATATTTGATTATTATTATTTTTAAAAAACCTACTTCAAAGGCACTCAAGGTTGGTTGATGCCTTGAGAAATTAAGATGCTGATCCAGCTTCCTGAAAAACCCACCTATCAAGGTGGACCATCTGTCCAGGAGAATGGAACACGATTAACAGCTACCATTTATCTTCTCCAAATAATAATAAAAAAAATTAAGGTGTGTCAGCTGTCCTACACATCCATGCTGGCTTCTGGACATTCTGTAGCAGTCAAACCAGCACTGAGTGATGAGTTGCTCAAAGTAAGCAGCCTTGTTAAATAAAGCAGGCATATGAAGAAAGCCGGGCAACTTGCAACACTGTCCCTTACATAAGGAAAGCCTTCTGGATCAGGCCAAGGGCCCATGCAATCCAGCATCTTGTTCCCATAGTGGCCACCCAGATGCCTGTAAGCAGGATGGAACACTCTGCCCTCCTGTGGTTTCCTGGAACTGTTGGCCCTGAAAGTTGTAGCACACCCTCTAACCACCTGCAACAGCTGTGCTGCAGAACAACAGTTAATCTCCAAATTGCCCTTAGTATCTAGGGAGTTAGTCGCCAGAGCCCTGCTACCAGGGTCTCGGGTTTGAAACACTTGGTGCCTTATAGAGGGAATGTCCAGAACTTTATATCAAGCATACTTTGGATCCTAAGGGGGGGGGAATCATTTTCATTGTTAGGAATTATTTTCCCTTCCCCTAAACCAGCATTTTAATTTATACCTAATTCCAATGAAATAAGTCAATTTAAGTACAGTGGTACCTCTACTTACGAATTTAATGCGTTCCGAACGCACATTTGTAAGTCGAAAAAATTGTAAGTCGAATCCCATAGGAATGCATTGGGAGAAAAAATTCGTAAGTAGAAGCAACCCTATCTAAAAATTCGTAAGTAGAAAAAATCCTATCTAAACCGCATCCAAGATGGCAGACAGAGCTCCATTTGTAAGTAGAAACATTCGTAAGTAGAGGTATAACTGTATATGAATAAACATCCATATCTGCAATGGCAATATAATCCACTACTTTCTAGTTGGTGAATCCCTTTGAACTCAATATTGATTTAATATTTGGGATGGCTAAAACTCCTGGTTTTATTTTTGTATGAAGTCTCATCTTAGAAACTACAGAATGTACTTTCAGCAAAGTTTGTTAAGAGCTGGCAAGGCACAGAGACATCATGTTAACCCTGTTCTTGCGGGCAGAAATTATGCACTTGCTTATACATAGCAACACATTTTATGGATGCCTCACACAGAATGCCAACACTCAAGTTCTGTGGCAAGCAGATTTAGTGCCAACTTCAACAAAGTCATTGTGTAACTTTCTCAGTACTCAAAAAACTATTCCAAAGAAACAGCCTTCCTAGTTTTGACTAGGAAAGTTATTTTAACCAAAATTTGGCCTTCTTTCTTTTATGATATTGATTTATGTTTAATTACAGAGCAGCAGCATGGCCTAAAAATATTTATGGCTGATGGAACTCCTCCAGGATCCTCCACTGACCAAGGAAGGACAGAGCGGTTCGTTTATATCTGTCAGGGATGGGCAGGAACCTGAGGAATGAGCAGAGGAGGCAAGTGGGGAGGAAGAGGATCCAGGGAAATGGCCCAGTGATTTGTGGGGTTCTAAGCCACCTGTAAGGCAATTGCCAGCAGAGGAGGAGGAGACTGGGTGGCAAACACAAGGGGGAAAGGATGTGGAGGAAGAGTTGCAGGAGGTCTCAGAGTCTGGAAAGCCAGCAACAGCCCCAGGGAGAGTTATGCCTGTGCAAACTCATCCATCTGCCCCTCTGCTCTCTCCATGCTCAAGGAGGGGCATGAAGGATGAGAGCAGTTGGAGTTGCCATTAAAGAGGCGCCATCAGGTGTTTGCATGCCACCACATCAGACAAGGGGGCTTAAGAAGCAGAGAGGGGTGAGGCCCTGCTGCTGCTCCAACTGCCCGAGACAGGGCACAGGGCTGCGGAGGGAGCTTGCCTAGACAGTAAGGTAATGGCGAGTGGCGTGTACCGTATTTTTTGCTCCATAAGACACACTTTTTTTTCTCCTAAAAAGTAAGGGGGGTGTCTGTGTGTCTTATGGAGCGAGTGCATCTTATGGAGCAAATTCCCCCTCCCCCATTTTCTGTTGCATGAGATTTTTCAACTGTTCTTATTTGTTCTTATATGCATTCCAACTCCCTCTCCTCAACACTATCCTGATGTGCTTCAAGTGAGAATACTGAGAAATCAGGTAAGCTAATATTAATAAACTAAACCCAGAGTTCTGTCTGTTCTGACCTCTAAGCTTATGTGCCATTGTTGCAGTTCAGCCAACTAGACAACTCAGTTCAGGAGAAAAGTCAGATTGTTGTTTGTCTCACTTTGTCCTTTTTGTGTTCTCTAATGACTATTTCAGGCAAAAAAAAAACATTTGTTGATAAATCTGTGTTCTGAGTTTTCAATAAGACAAGCAATGCATGTCAAAATGTCCCTAGTAGGTGTCAGAAAACTGTTCCCATACTAAGTGTACAGAGGATCAGAACTGCAAAATATGAAAATCATGTGGAATACATATAAATTCTTACATGGTAAGAGCCTCAAATAGCTTAGTAAAGTCAAGGTAAATAACAAACCTCTTGGGTGTTAGATTCAGTTCTCTATTGCATACAAATTTCCTCATTTGGCACTGGGTTGGTACAGGGAAGGTCAAAGGACCAAGTAACTTAGACATTACGGTGGTGGTGGGGACCCATATTTCAAGAGACTGAATTAGCCATATGCTTGCCAATGCTGAGCCAAGCAAAAGGACTCAGTGGGATAGTAATAAAATTGTATATGGATGAAGCATTTTATTCCAAAATAAATGTTGCTTTTTATTTTGCTTTATTTACAAAAATATTTTAAGTTTCTAAAACTATTTATAAAGATTCCTTTGCATATTGAAACTAACCTCAACATCCTCTCCACCTACCTGCCCTTAGGATAAACAATCCCAACACAAGGTCATTTTGCATTTCAGACCCAGTATTACAGATGTCAACTGCCAAGCCTTGGATTCAGATGCTTTAAATAGAGAAGATAGATGTACCAGGTTTCCATGGTAGATCTTTAAAATAACTGAACAGTTTTAAAGCAAATTTCTTATATCAACATGTCTGTGGACAATTAAAGATAGAGAGTGGTATCTCCCTAGCTTCATGCTTTTACTAAAAACAAAAAAACCCAGAGTTATTTGTTACATGCATCAGAGTTGAACAGTTGCCTCAAATATGTTACACTTTTCAACAAAGAAAACAAATATTTCATGCCTGCATAACTGTAGAGAAAAGGCTGAAAAATACAGGCACATCATTTTTAAAAAAGAGCTTGGAATTTGGAGTGTTATTCTGGTAAGAGTGAGGCTTCTCCCTCCTAACTCCCAACACTCATGTTCCTACAACAGTTCCTAAATAAAGATCAAGGTGGCAATACCCAGGGGTACCATTTAGCAATGGTGTATAGCTGCCCCCTCTTTATATTTTCAGACCCCATGAAGTTATTGATTGGGATACCACCATGTATAACTTGTGGTCAGTTCTATACACTGAATGACTATTGTTATAACAATTTAAATAGGCTTATAGACTAGGTATGTGTGCTCAACAAACATTGAATTCTTTCATTTTGAAAAAAATGTGACTGTCCTCTGTGATGACTTTGCTATTATGGAACATAAGAAATAAGCAAGCTGCTGCATGGTAGGTTATTATTGAACATATAAAACCATATAAAAAATAAGAAACTTCCCAAAAGCAGCTCTTTGGGCCTTTTTGAGTCTACAGACTTGTCAACCCTGGGTTTTGGCTACTAGGAAACAATTCCTATTTGATACCAACTATCAGTCTACTGGTAATGTGTTATAAATTGGCAACCTTCCACTTTCTACTTTTGTGATTTTCAATCACTCCAGTCCTAAGAGTAATTGGAACTTTTGGCAAAATCTAGAGCTTGCTTGTGGATTGATTGATTAAACTAAACACATTCAGCAGCATATTAGACACACACAGCACATACATTTGGTTTCCTTGGCAAAGAGTAAAGGTAAAGGGACCCATGACCGTTTGGCCCAGTTGCGGACGACTCTGGGGTTGCGTGCTCATCTCGCATTACTGGCCGAGGGAGCCAGCGTTTGTCCGCAGACAGCTTCCTGTCATGTGGCCAGCATGACTAAGCCGCTTCTGGTGAAACCAGAGCAGCGCACGGAAATGCCATTTACCTTCCTGCCGGAGCAGTACCTATTAATCTACTTGCACTTTGACGTGCTTTCGAACTGCTAGGTTGGCAGGAGCTGGGACCGAACAATGGGAGCTTACCCCATCGCGGGGATTCGAACCGCCGACCTTCTGATCGGCAAGCCCTAGGCTCTGTGGTTTAAACCACAGCGCCACCCACATCCCTGGCAAAGAGTATGCATCATTTATTAATACTATCTGTTGGTCATGCACTCTAGTAAAAAAAAAAAGTGTCCTGCTACAGTGTTATTGACTAAAAAAAGTTCAGTGAATGTATACATGGATTATTCTTTTAAATGATTTAACGTGAGCATTTGTTAATACTGTCAGATTGTGTTTTGGGTTAGATTCCTTTCTTCTGCTCTAACTTCCTTCTAACTTTCAGGGTACAAATATACACATGACAGAAAGACAGGAAATCTTAATTCTCAGAGCACCAATTTTTAAGATCATTTCATGCTTATTATAGGTGCCAGTTTTATGGCCACTGAAGCAATACGTTCAGCTCATTAACAAAACTAGGCTAAGAGAAATGAAATTCAGTACACAGGATGCACATTTCTTTCTTGGACAATGACAATAGCACCTGGCTGACAACTATGATTGAGTTCATATTCTCTCTACAAATATAAAATGCAACTAGTAGAAATAAGTATTTGATACCAGCTCACAGGCCCAAAAAGTTTTATGACACAGCCCAATTTGAACTAGATATAAGAGGGTGCAGGGGGAAGGTCTGCTAGTAATTATGCTCCTCACCATGGTGCCACTGAACAAACACATTTACAGAAGTTCCATCACTGTACTGCATTTTGCAGGTGTCCTATACAGCTACCTTACTACCTTTATCATACATTTTGGTCTCACTGTGGAAATGGGAAAGGCAAGAGGAGAAGCCTTTGAACCAACTGTGAGGGACAGGGAATATCGGGAGGTCCCTCCCATCTTGAGATCCAGCCCATCTCCGAGCGCTGGGGAAAGAAGGGAGAGTTCCGACTCAAGTGGAGAAGCAGGAAGTGGTGTCCGAGGCTCAGGCAAGGTAGCAGAGCCACTGCCCAAGGTGGGACAGGAAGGGGGGAGCAAGGGGGGAAGGCCAATCCCACCGACTCCGGAATTGCGCAAGAAACGTCGGGGGAAGAGGCTGGGTCTCCCCAAGCTTTTATGCTGGAGGAGAACGCGCCAACCTCCATTCGGAGGTACTGAAGAAGACGGATAAGATGTGTCAATCTCTGTAAATAGCACTGCCTTTAGCACTGTAAATACACAGCACCAATAAAAGAATAAAATGCAGAGCTGTGTGGAGTCGTTACTCTGAAGTAGCCCACCCAGGCCACTGTGACACCAACATTTCAAGCAGTACCTGAAACACGAGGTGGTTGGAGAACTGCAAGCACTGGAAATTGGGAAGGTTCAGACAGGTGCTTCTAACCTGCTTTATCTACAGCTGGTCCAAACAGCTGTTTTAGAAGAGGACATCTTTGCTGGCCTGCCATTGGCTGAGAAGAGTGGCAGAGAGCTCAGAGGAGAGGTTGGCAATTGGGTCTGAAAGGTTTTTGTGCACAGGACTGGTCTGTGGGTTGCCAGTTCCTCACTCCTGCATTGCCTAAAGATTGCCCTGCCTTCTCTCTAAAGCAATCCAGAAAAGGATGCTAAATTGTAATCCAGTAGAACAGTCTATTGTAATATTACTGAGTGTTATGTCAGTCAAATATTTATAAGGGCAATGCACTGAGTACTGTAAGTCAAGCATTATGGTATTTTGAGACAGGGTATAAAACAAAATTTAAAGAAGCACTCTATAATGTTTATACTTTTAACAACTCTTCTGTAACAAATGCAAAATAGAAGAGATTGAGGAAGCCATATCACTCAACAATTTTGTTAATACAGAGCACGAGGTTAACTCCAATTTTATTGTCCATGGTTAAGAAAATACTCACTAATAAAAAGCTTTCTGATGAAGCTTGAAATATTCAGATAAATTATGCCATACTTTTTCATCTTCCTCTTAATATAAACATCTGCCATTAACTAGTTAGTTCATTCTGATGAACATCAGGAACTAATATGCAGTACTGTGTTAGAATGACCAATACACTGGCGCCCTCTTATGGCTAACGTATTTATTTATCCAAATAGAAGCAATAAAACTACGTGTTCATCAAGAACAGCTCTATATGCTTACACTTGAAAACCTTCCCGACTATGTTAATTATGATTGAACAAAAGGAGTTGCATAGTTCAACATTTTAAGAAGTTAGCACACCTTTAAATATATGCATTTCAGAAGGCGTGGTCTATAGAACAGGACTGCTATTTTCAGAAAGTATGGTCTGCAGAACATACATTTAGGCTGTAAGCATAACAAATATATTCAAATGCACCAATATGAGCAGATAACAATAATGTAACCAAACCATTCCAAGCCACTGGAATGCTAGCTTTTCCCTTCTGTTTGTATCTATAACTTTCTACCAGGATTTGAAAATAGACTCTGAAGTTGCTTAGCAAACCCTTGTTAACTGGGGACTGAGTTAATCAAGTCTGATAACAGGACATATTTTATGGATTTGCATCTAGTTAAAGAACAGGAAATGGGCACATTGGAGAGTGGCAGCTAATTGAGTTTTTCCAAGGAGCTGTAACAGAACCAGGTTTTTGGTTTTGTGTTTTTTTGTTTTTTACAGTAAGCTCACAACTTATGCTGGGGTTATGTTCTGGGGATCATGCCTAAAGCCAAAACTTTGTATAGTCAAAACACATTGAGTGCAAATGTGGCTGGGATTGCCAAAGTCTTTTTCCCCGGATGCCTGCCCGCTTTCCATTTAAAAAAATCCCAAGCATGTAAAGCTGAATGCGCACAAGTTAAATGTGCATAAACTGCAGGCTTACTGTATTCACAAATGACCTAGTCAGGACTTGACAAGTTTGTGGATGACACCATAGTGTTCAAAATGGTGAGATCCAAACATATAGAAGAGCTGTAGAAAGATCTCTCCAACTTGGGTGAATGAGCAACAAAACAGCAAATGAGATTCAGTGCCACGAAATGCAAACTGATGCCCATCTGGCCAAAACACCCCTAACTTCCCCTTATGATGATTGGAGTCTGAAGAGGCTACAACTACCCAGGAAAGATATTGGGGTCGTCATGGTCGCAGTTCACTAAGAACAGCAATGCAGTGTGCAGCAACAGAAAAGAGGCAAAAGTTACAAAAAATGAGCAAGCAAAATGATCATGGGATTAAAGAACTTTCTCTATGAGGAAAGGTTAGAAGTGGTTTTTTTAAAGGGAAAATGATTAAGGAAACAGTTCTGAGGAGAGTGTTGATAGAGATGTTTTATTCCTCTTACAATATTCAAACTCAAGTCACCTAATAAAACTGATCAGCAGTGGGTTCAGAACAGACAAAAGGAAGTATAATTTCACTTACAGAAAATCACTGCACAGGATAAGGTAAAAGGTAAAGGACCCCTGGACAGTTAGGACCAGTCAAAGGTGACTATGGGGTTGCGGTGCTCATCTCGCTTTCAGGCTGAGGAGTCCGGCATTTGTCCACAGACAGCTTTCCGGGTCATGTGGCCAGCATAACTAAACCGCTTCTGGTGCAATGGAACACCGTGACAGAAACCAGAGCGCATGGAAATGCCGTTTACCTTCCTGGCGCAGTGGTACCTATTTATCTAATTCACTGGTGTGCTTTTGAAGTGCTAGGTTGGCAGGAGCTGGGACAGAGCAACGGGAGCTCACCCAGCTACGGGGATTCAAACTGCTGACCTTCTGATCAGCAAGCCCAAGGGGCTCAGTGATTTAGACCACAGCGCCACCCGCATCCCTACTACACAGGTTATAAGTATAGCCACTAGCCACTAGCTTAGACAACTTTTGTTTTTGTTTTTTTAAGGCACAGATGAACTCCTGGTCTGTCATAGCAATCATCAATAAGCCAAGACAGCCAAATAGAACTTCCTGAAATAATTTGCCTCTGAATGCCAGTAACAATAAGATGTTAAAGAAGTTGTATTCACAGCAAGTGCTGTTTTTAACATTGAAGCTTATAGTATGCTCAGATATGAGCCAAACAAATTATTGTTTAATTTAGGATTTTGATAATATGTCCATGTAACTTTCACCTGCAATTGTTTGCATTTGATGTAATTATTACATTGCTTTCATGATAGTAAATTATGTTTAATCAAAATTGTTGCAAAAGTTGCAATGTATATATTTTGGGCATATGAATTATCAAGTCCTTTCATCAAGTTGGAGATCTTGTGGAATGAATTATTATTTTTCTTTGATAATTGTGAAAGGTTAGAAAGGAAAATTTGGGAGTAAATATCCCTTCCTTTGAGCCCCTTTCATTTTGGGGGTCCAGCTCACTTTTTATTTGCTGCCCAATTTTAGCCTTGCCGATTCAGACAATTATGAACTAATTGGGGTTTCTCAGTTCAGCATCAATAATCAATATTTGAGAATTGTAATAGCAGCAATTTATAAAGTTTATTATGCTATTAACCTCATTTATCTCCTTTTCTGCAATGCTTAAGTTCTATTAAGTAAAATTTGCTAAGTGCCTGAAGTTTTCTATGTGCTTATAAGAAGGGGAATTAACTTACCTCTTTAATGCAGCAGTTGTTACAGTGGAAATTAAGGTGAAAAACTTAACTGTCACACACTGATTTCTGATACATAGAAATCAGGCTTAGACTTCTCCAAACAGAGCAAAGTTGTCATACCATGTTCAAGAGCTCCTTAGCATTACATTTCTGTATTTTATCCCTGAATTCAAAATGCCCCCTTATAGTTAACAAACAGCAATAATTCAAGATTGTGCCCTTCACCTCTGTTTGCAGGATGGCAGCTCTCTGCTCTTTAGCTGTGAGGGACTCCTTCAGAACATCAATGTGTTGCTTGCTATCAGAAAACTGGTTTGTGAGGGTTTCCAATTTTGTCTGTAAGGCCAACAGCTCTGTGTCTTTGCGTGACAGTTCCTGTTTCACCTGACCAATCTAAAGGAGGAACCAAAGAGAAAAATACAGGTTATCAAACTGTACATTAATCTGTCAAAGGAAATAGAACTATTTACGGAAATATTTCCAGCTATCACAAAGGCATGGCACCAAGCTGGCTCAGGAAATCAGAAAGGACAGTAAACTTCACTGAGCGCATGCGCATGTGCAAGTACAGTCTTAAAATAATGTTGTAAAATGAAAATAGAACTGGATTGTAGCCAATATGCATATTATTCCACTACTACATTCAACTTCAGGCAGAGGCCCAACAATTGCTGATGAACCAAGAAGTGAAAGAACAAATAATAGGCCAAATAGTAAGCCAATCAGTTATTGCCTAAGAGCTTTTAAAAGCACTTTGTAGTGAATGGCAGAAGCAAAAAACATTGATTTTAAAAAGGAGCTGTTCTGCTTTGTTGAAGAGTGCCAATATCATTTTGTTTCTGGCCTGCATTCCTACTACCTGTGTTTCTCTGTCTTGCAATTATGTTTGATGGAGGAAAATATTTCAGCAAAGATGTGAAAAAATATGCATTTGAAAATTGAGGGAACTTCAGTGTATTTCCCAGGTAGTACTTTAAACATTAGCTAGTAACTATATTGACTTCACTCTTGAGTACTCTCAAGGCTTTGAGCAAATTATCGATCCTTTTTTCCAACAGTAATGCCAAGGCTCCCTTCTTCCCCCATTTTGTCTTATAAACATTATTTATATTAATTATAGGTTTGGTTTGCACATAACTTTAAACCATGAAGAATCTATGATTTAGTTATGATTTGTTTGATCATCCATACTCTGCCCAGCAGCCTAACTATTAATTAATCGCGTTTACATATGTCTCAAGGCAATTGACAGACACACCATAAAAACCTAACAATAATTTTTCAAACAGTACAAAAACAACTGAAGATTTGCACTGTTTTTAAAGTAACACTTCAAACAGAGATTGTTTCAACAAACGTTTCTAGAGGGATGAAGCAAACCTGTATTTGCTCCCAAAAAGCACAGATAGTGAGTGCCTGCCATGCCTCAATGGAAACAGACGGCCATTTAGTTCTGTGGAACTATGGTTTGCTTACCACCAACTAACCATGTTCTGAAGTCATGGTTTGTTGCCGGCTCATGAAGATTGGTTTGTTTTAACCATTGGTATGGCATGTGAACCCAGTACCCTTTTTAACCATGGTTTGTTTGGCCACCTCAGAAACTCACCAAGCTGCAAAGGCATTAGACAAGAGCAATGAGCAAACAAACCAAACTTTGCAGACCAAGCTATGATTTGTTGAACAAACTATGACTTAGTGTTAAGTAAAAGCCAGGTCATTGTCTGTATTAGATTATGAACTTGCAGGCAAAGCTTCTATTCTTTTAACTTTAGTACAAGGACTTAAGATTGTATTAAACAGTGTCGCTCAGATGACTGTGAGACTTCCATGAATAAAACATGGAGAGAAGCAATTTCCAACTGTTTCCTCGCCCCCTGTGGGACCCTACAGCACAGATTTAGAGGGACATTGGGAGCTGTGTATTTTTGCCAAAATAATTATTTTTTCATTAATTGCAAAATATTTTCATATACTGATGCTTCATGGTAGCCCATTAAAAAAGATGTATACACTTATACAATCTTCAAATCAGATTTAATTAAATACAGCAACAATCTCCAATTAGAAAGAAGCATTGTAATCAGGGTAAGATCACAGCTCAGTTTTCAGGTAGAAAAATATTTTCTCTGTTGAGTCTATCATAAAGATATTATTTCATTTCATCCTAGAAATTGAAGCCAAATACATCAACAAGTCAAAAAACTTGCAATCCAGACATGTTTTAAGATTAAATGTGCAGCACATACTTCAAGGCAGGACAGGAAATGAGGACATAACAAGGTCTCCATTTCTGCTCCTAATCTCACACAATGTTTATGAAAATACACAGCCTGACAAAATATAGTGTGGAATACAATCAAAGACATAACATTTTACTGTGCATTTTCAAGAGCTCAGTACATGCATCTCAGACACATCTAAAGCACTTTGAAAGAATCTAAGAATATAGCATGACACCTTAGCTCAAGTCATGAAAATTGGGTGTTTGAAGTAGATTATAGATTGTGATGTTACTTATATCAACCATAAATAAGCTAAAGACAGATGCAGATTTATAATTAGTTATAGTGCTTTTCACAGTCGCAGAGTGCAAGGTAAGCAAAGTAAGCTACCCGGAAAGCCAGCAGAGCCCAAGTAAGCGGCACTGCACACAGAGAAGTCAATCTTACGGCAGAGACCTCAGTCTGGAGAGAAGTCACTCTCTTTTTCAGCTCCTCTCCTTGAGCCTCTTTGGCATTTAGCTCTTCCTTCAGTTGCTCTACCTGCCACGACATTATTATTCTTTTACTTTTATATTGGAATGTTTTCCTGTCAAATGTCCTCAGTCTGCACAGAGGCAAATCGTAGCAAAAAAACAGCCAGCAGATTCAACACTTGCCAAACCCTCCGTCCTGGCAAAAATGCAAGATCTCTAAAATAAAACACTTCTTCCTAAGCTGCATACAGGAAATATTGCACATATAACAAAAAAATGGCATGTCATTATCTCGAACACACCACCGGTTCTTTGGTAATGAGACAAACTGTGGTAATTTAGAACAATTTGAGAAAAAATTACCAGCCTAAAGAGCCAAGTATCAAACACTGCTGAAAATAAAATATATAAATTTGAAAGACTATGCAGAATGTTTTTGATTATTATGCAGTCGATCAATAACTGGATCTCCTTTAAAAATAATAATCAGGTCTTTTGAGGTCTACTGCCCTTTTGTGTTGCATTTAATTGTGATTAATTTCCCCAAGAACAGACTGAATGGTGCTTCTGCATCAGTTTATGAAATAAAAATTACTACTGTTTGAAGAGCAATACTCAAATTATGAAAAAGAGTTAACTTTATTTCATTATCATGAGGGAACTCCATTTCAACTATTTGCATGTGTGTATATATACACTAGTAGAAAGGGTGGAATGCAAGTGCCTCATCTGCTTTGTGATTAGTTGGTTTAATTAGTTTCTTAGAGGAGTATATCATTGCCTAACAGATAGTGTTCACGCATTACCTTGTTTTTCATGAATTTGGAATGGCTACGATACACCTCCATTTGTTTCATTTCCTCCTCTCGTTCCTCTGTACTGAGGGCTCCATTTGACTTCAGCATCTGGATCTCTTCTTCCAAATCTCGGAGTCCACGCTCCATGGAAGAGATCTTAGAATCCTTCAGACACAGTGAACAATGGGCAAATTAGTCTTTTTCATAAATCGTGAAAGCACCCTAATTTGGCAAAACAAAAAACAGGCCCTCCTACAAAACACTGTCAGTCAATGAAGAAAGACAAGAAGTGAGAATCTTCCATGTGTTGAAACTTGAAGCCCCAACACTCTGAAAATATTCCACCAGTAGTTGGAAGAGCAAATAGCATTTTCCATAATCTGGCTGGATGAAAAGGTGTTGCAGCTTTGGTCTCAAGCGAGATGGAAAGGACAGGGGTGCTCAACTCATTCTGCTCATCAACTTCTTTGTAGAAATCCTATCTCCTGTGTAGTCAATGAATGTCTATGGTTTAATATACCACAGTGTGCTGCTTATGGTTAAATTTAAAAACCTGAACAGCAAAAGAACAAGAAATATTATGCCCTTTGCTCTGAATAGGCACATCCTCTTTCATGTACTGTAACTGTAGAATTCTTACCTTCATCTCTATAACAGTCTGCAAAGCTTTAGTCTTGGCAGAATCAGGTGCATTTTCAAAACGACGATGCATTTCCTGTACAGAAAGAAATACAAGAAGGCTAAGCACAACAGACTTCACTCAAAAGAGTATGAGCAACATTATCCAACTATTTTGGATGACCTTTCACATCAAATAACAGACATCTACAGTCCACTGAAATAAATCTACACACAAGTGAAATAGTTATTAATCATCTGCCTTTCCAACGACTAACACTCAACAGCAGGCAGCTGAAGCAACTTAAAAACCCCAATACCTTTCAGCCAGATGATTCCTTATATGGTCTTGTCAAACTTTATCTTCTGGTAGAAGGATAAAAATACTTTTTAAAAAGAGGATTAATAAATAACAGCAACAATCTGGTATGTACTTAACAAGCTGATAAAGCATCTGTGCCAATAATACTCCTACATGCCCAGAGTAGCAACCACCTAGTTACTGATGACGACAGCTTTCTCCAGAGATACAGCAAGGGATGAGAGAACGTTCACTAGGCTGTTCATCAAAACAGTCAACATGCAATGGATGTAAAAGTGAGCACAGAATAAGCACTTCTAGCATAAAAAAAGCTGAATGCAGGGCTGCATGGTGCCAGAGAACCAATTCTTATTTGTATTTTACAGAGTACAAGCCAACTATACTGCATTTTCTTCAGTTTTTCATAATAATCTTCCACACATAATACACAGGAGTTAAGGAAGCAAGGGTTTAAGACAGTGCAAGGTGTCAGAAATTCTGGCAATTAGGCCCAGACACCTTATTGTCAGCACCATTGCCACAGATGGCTAGGGCAGGCATCCCCAAACTTCGGCCCTCCAGATGTTTTGGACTACAATTCCCATCTTCCCCGACCACTGGTCCTGTTAGCTAGGGATCATGGGAGTTGTAGGCCAAAACATCTGGAGGGCCGCAGTTTGGGGAAGCCTGGGCTAGGGAGTAGCACACCAGCTACTAGCTCTGTAGGGACCATGTGACATTTATTAGCAAGGGCAGGAATGTGGCCTGCTTGTCTGCAATCCTGCAGCAGTTGGGCCAAACTGAGCAGCATAGCAAAGCCCCCCTCCATTTGCTACCTGCAATGACTAAACTGCAGGCATCCCCAAACTGCGGCCCTCCAGATGTTTTGGCCTACAATTCCCATGATCCCTAGTTAACACAACCAGTGGTCAGGGATGATGGGAACTGTAGTCCAAAACATTTGGAGGGCCGAAGTTTGGGGATGCCTGGACTAAAGGAATCTCCAAAAAGAAGCAGAACACAAAGGTGTCATCAGTAGCAAAGGACATCACCTCTGATCGCCCATGACACCAAACCTGGCAACAACAGAAATCAGGAAGCACCCTTCCATGTAATCTGTCTGTTCTGCTACATTCCTTTATTTTGGCTTTCATTTTTATTATTAGATTTTGTAACTGTGAAATAACACTAGTGTTTCCAGTATGAAAGCATTTTATTGGAAAATCTAGAGTGCAGTTGATCCTAGCATGTCTCAAAGTTATCACCAGCTGATTTGTGTTGACTTTTAAGCCCTATCAGCAGTCTGACGTATCCTTAAAGAAATGAATGGGATGCTGAAACTACTGAAAGCCTGGACTAGATGGGGTCAATTCTCTCCCCAGCAACTTCTAAAAATAGGATGTGGAAAATAACTTAGCATTTTGTCGGTACCATAAATTTCACTTTGTGTATGTATGGCTACAACATTTCAGGAGCACTGGAGTAAGGTTTTATACTGCTTTTATACTGCTTCTGTTCATTCCTGTGTGTTTAAAAAAAACCAAACTTTACAAAACACTACAGGGGTTCATTGTACTCCAGAAGTAAATTTTACCTTGGTGGCTTTATCTTGATATAGGAAGTAACTCTTTCATACTGCAATCTTGCAACACTGTTTTCTTATTTACAGTGTTCTTTTTGGGGGAAATGCTTACTAGACTACTGAGGTACATTGGACTCCTTCCATTATTTACCACAAGCATTTCATATCCACATTTTTTCATTTGTTTGCTTTCCCTTCTGTTTTCTCCTCCAGGGCTTCCCGATAGCCAAATAAGGTTTGCCTAATTGGTGGGATGTATATTTTCCCCAATGGCAGTTCTGTTTGCCCCTAACAAAACAACCAGATACCCAGCTGTACACAGCTAGAGACTTAAGAGTTGCTCAGCACACACTGGTTATTCAGCTAGACACAAAGAAATGGACAGATGTCCTATCTGCTATAGAAAAGATGATAACAAATCATGGCAGCAGTGCCATCATTGAAAGCTTTTAGCAGTTAGCTGTAGAATATATGTGTCCTCGGCATTATATTGTAGAATGATGGAATTCTGAAAGTGCTTCCTTTACTGTTCAAGTGGTCAACTGTCATTTGAAAAGTGTCTATCTATACATAAATGTAATTTATGTTTTTAAAATGTGGTGTCTGATTAATCCAAATGTTTTCATGAAAACATTAAGGTAAACTTAAGTTTTTGATTCAATGTTAATATATATTTTTAGAATTTTATAAAGTAATAAAATTTGCTTTATGATAAACTGGAGTTATTCTGAAATCAGTTATATCTTTATTTCCAGCTCAGAGGTCAATTAGACTGTCAAAACAAATGTGTAAGAGGTGTAAAGCAACTATACCAATGATCCTAACTTTGCCAAACCCTTTTTTTTTTGTCCAGTCTTGCTGTATGATGATGAACAAAGCCATTACATTAAGAAGAGAACAATTATAATATGGATTATTTAATTTCTATACCACTTAAAATATTAAAAATATTTCTGTGGTGTACACAAAACTGGAGCAACAACAGAGAAGTTAAAATATTAAAAAATGCACAGTTACATATAAAAATGTTACATTAATACAAAGTTACTAATGTAGATATAAATCAATATCCATTCCTTTTCCTTCTGGCACACCCTCTCAGCCTCAGGGAGGGTCCAAAAAACTCAGGGGGTTTCCCAGAGGGTCCAAAGGATGGGAAAAAGACCCCCCTCCACTCACAGCTCTTTCTTCACCCTCTATCCTCTCCTCCTCCAGCTGCAGCATTTCAATTCCAAGTATTACAGTATTTCAATTTAGCAATTTGCAGGTAGCTTGAAGAGACTAAATAGCAGCTTATTTTAAGGGTCAAGGAGAGAGGAATGTGAGGAAGCACCCAATCCACAGCAATTTAATGATGCCCCTTATTTCAGAAAGCCCTATCTCCTTTTTAACTCCTTGGAACAAGCATTGAAGTTCCATGATGTCCCTTCTTTCTTATGTGGCAATCTAACAACAATGGTTATCAATATAAAATTTCTACAGATTTTAAATACATATAAACAAATACTGAGATTTCCTCATCCCATTTCAGTAAGCTTGGGTGAATGTGAACAAATGGGAGTTCATGATTTGTACTGTATTTATTAACCAGAGTAAAGGAAGCAGCAATAATATCGCACTTGAAGAATAAAAAATGGAAGGCTCTGGCATCTGCCACATAATTAATAGGCTCTGTTTTCAGGCTGCAAAATTCCATGTGTGAGGAACTTCTAGCTAACCCAAAGGTGCACTGCAGAACAAAGAAAATCTAGATAAAAATCCTGTAATTTGATAACAGACTTCGCATTGAAAGAGCTAAGCCATAATTAAAGCTCTAATTAAAAATATAATTAATTGTCCCAAGAAGAACAGCTTCTAAAAGAATTTCAAGCAACAAAGAAGAGACAGTAAAATTGAATAGATCCTTATTATAAAAGTAATCATTAAAATATTTGGAGGGCATTTCAAATCATATTCTACAGGATAAAAGGTAAAGGGACCCCTGACCATTAGGTCCAGTCGTGACCGACTCTAGGGTTGCGCGCTCATCTCTCATTATTGGCCGAGGGAGCCGGCGTATAGCTTCCAGGTCATGTGGCCAGCCTGACAAAGCCGCTTCTGGCAAACCAGTGCAGCACATGGAAACGCCGTTTACCTTCCCGCTGTAGCGGTTCCTATTTATCTACTTGCATTTTGACGTGCTTTCGAACTGCTAGGTTGGCAGGAGCTGGGACCAAGCAACGGGAGCTCACCCCGTCACAGGGATTCGAACCGCCGACCTTCTGATCAGCAAGCCCTAGGCTCAGTGGTTTAACCACAGCGCCACCTGGGTCCCATTCTACAGGATAGTTTCCCACTAAACCTGTGTTTTCCTTAAGCAAGGTCAAACATTATTCCTATATAACAACAGCAACAAGGTGGGAGGCCGTAATGCACCACCATCTTCTGGACACTGAATACATCTGCAGGAAAGACAAACCTTTGGACTTAATGCTGGTTGTACCAAAGTATCTCCCCCCCCCCAAAAAAAGAGTTAATTAGAAGAGGAAACTTACTAAAATAAGTTCAATATTTATTTGGAGCTTCCAAAATTCTTAGTAATGTGGTGTCATTAATATATTGATAATTGTTTCCCACAGATTCAATTAATGCCTATGCTGCCATTGAAAAGTATTCAGAAGCTTCTGCCATGGAAGCTCATCTGTTGAGACACACAAGGCAACAAGGAAACATCCACTTGGTTTTGTGATAGTTGTACTGACCACCTGTTTGCTGCGTCTAACTCATGGTACTGGCATTTTGCTAATATGAAGTACCCTTCTTCATATATTATCCCTACCACTCACCCTTCAATACCTGCCCAAAAGGCCCTACTTGAAATTTCCTTCACCAAGCTACCTAAAATTTGCACACATGCAGCGGAGCTCTGACCATCATAGGACAGAACAACAGTTATGTTTAACAAATATTAGGATAACAAAACTGTCTATTGTGCTCAATTTTCAGTTGAATCTGAAATTGTGAATACTAGTGTATCAACCTAGTCCTTTATTCCTTCATCAGACCACACACATCACTCTCTACTTTACCTTCTGGCAGTGACTGTCTAGCCAATATTATGCTTCTTTGTTTACGAGGAGTGCTTATTGCCCAAAGTTATTTAGCTACATTTAGCTATTACTTTATGAATTATTTACATCAAAAAATGATAAAGATTACAATACTCTAAAGTGCAATACTTCTTCACTTTAAATACTGTGTTTTGGACTATGCAACCAAGGCAGCAAATGATTTCTTCAAATACCCTTCATAGCAAAGTGGCTGTTTCCATGGAAATGGCAGAGCAACCATTTATTACTACTGCCAAGATTTCTCCTTATTCTTCTAAACACAGGTAGATGCTCATTTACAGCTTTCTAATGAAACTACACACAAACACACAAGACTAATATATAGCAGCAACACACACAGAGAGAATAAATACAGCTTTCCATTCTGCAAGCACACATTCCTGGCTGCCACTGGTGATTCTCCCTCCACCATCAGAGGATTGTAAGGTACATGAAGGCCAGGTTCCAACCATGTATGTCTGATCTCAATTTAAGACTTATGCTCTTGGGTGCTAGTACAAATCTCCTCTCCCCAAGTCCAGGTCTAGAAGTGTGTGGATCTCCAAAGCCCAACATTTCAAATGTTAGCTTTCTAGCTGTTGTGGAAGGAGCTTTACTATTTTTATACTAGCTGTCCCCTGCCACACGTTGCTATGGCTCCTTCAGGGCCCCCGTTTCCCAGGACAGACACATGACGTAATGACACCCCTCTTTCTGTTGCCCCGGCAGGTGACATCATATTCTCCCCATGTGACGTCACCCTCCAACCCGAGCCCCACTCCCCCTAGCATACCGTATGGACATGTTGGGGTCTGCCAGGTTCGCCTGGCGGATTCCGGTGGGCAAGGTGGCAGGCGGTCCAGCTGCAGGTCCTTAGCGAAGGTGGACATGTCGAGGGTGGTGGGGAGAGCTGAGGCACTGGTGGCGGAGGGAGAGGATCCCGCCCTCGCTCTCCCAGAAGGAGCTGCCGGCCACCCGCTCCCAGTACCCTCTGCACGCTGGCGTCGGAACGACGCCACCACGTTCCCCGCGGCATCCTGGGAGTAAAGAATGTACTATAGCATCTGTTGCTTTGACATCCAACAGATGGCACTATTTTCCCACAAAATCATGCTTTTACCTGTCACAGGTGTGACATCTATATAATCTAAGTATATGCAAACGCTCACATATTCACATGCAATGTTGTGTCAAACTTTCAAGGCAATCAGTCAAGCACTTTCAGAGATTTTTGGTTATGTACAAACGGACATTTACATTTTTATTTATATAGATTACTGCCAGAAACACCCAAGTCGTTTGCACACATACATCCACACACAAAGAATATACTGGATCTTGTACTGAGCAGACTTTGGTCCAAATGGAATTATGTGTCGCTAGACTACAACTCCTATCATTCCCAACCATTGGCCATATTGACTGGGGCTGATGGGAAATGGGAATCCAAAAACTTCTGGAGGGTCACAGCTCAGCCACCCCTAACATACACAGCAAGCAAATCTGCAATTAAGTAATTGCCAGTTTCTATACATTTTATATACCACCATTATAGTTTTTAATTACAAAGCTTATGCCAAGGATGGAAAGTGAACTAGCAAGCCCTGCCATGGAGCAGTAAAGCATCTGGAGGGGTGGGATAGAAAATCAATAAATCTGCTGCACCTAAAATTGGATATAGAGTGCAGCTGAATGGGACATAGCTGTGAGCAGCCTGAGGAATTAGCATGCACCTTGGGAATGCCCAGAAAAAGCAAGTCTAGAGTGAGAGACTAGGGTGAGGCCTGCTGTTTTCCAGAAACTCTTCTTGTTGTGAGACTTTTGTGGGTGAGCTGAGTGTTTGGACCCCGGCTGAGAACAAAGATGCTGAGAGGGAGGGTGTGTCAGAAGGAAAAAGAACTGAAATTGATTATATATATGTAACTTTGCATTAATGCATATTTTCATATGTTACTGTGTATTTTTGTAATATTTTGAATTGTTGTTCTTCCTTTTTTATCCTTTTTAATTAAATAGACCCTCCCCACTTCTCTTTCCCCCAACCTTATACTGTATACATCAACATCTCACATCGAATAGAACTAATTTGCAGAAAGTACTTTATGATCTGGAAAGAGAGACTATGTTTGTACTTTTGTAACCAAATAAAATCTTTAATAAAAATATTTTTCTAATTTTTTTTAAAATTAATTTAAAAGAAATTAATTAAAATCAAAACTATTAAAAGCTAATTATTTCAGGTAAACATGGGTTGACAAGAGAGAAGTCTGAACTGCAAGTAATAAGGTTAGACAGTAGAACTGAATCTTTATGGGTGAATCCCAACTCACCTCCCTTAGCAAGTTGTTCTCCTTTTCCTTCTGCTCCAGCAAGGTTTCCAAGTGGTGCACATGCATTTCTGCCTCGGCCAACCGTCTTGTCCGCTCATGATCCTCCTCTGTTGCTTTTGCTGACAGCCCCTTGCTCTGCAACATTTCCAACAACTTTTTGATGGACTCATCACGAGCATTTAAGGTCTGTTTTTGCGTCTCAATGCGCAGCTCCATTTCTTCCAAGGTTTTGCGGAGCAAGAAAAGTTCCTTGGCCTGGCGCTCATGTTCTGCATGAAGCCGTTGGAAGTTCTCCTCTGTAAGCTCTGTCACAAAGTGTTCACTGGATCGACTGCTGCTGTCTTGCTGAAAAAGCTGGTTCAGGTCCCTCTGGATCCTAAGCTCATCCTGAAGAGCTTGGATTGTCATCTGCATATGCTGGAAATAAGAAACCCAAATCCATGAATTCACTGTGTTAAAAATGGAACTGTAAAGAAATGAACATCATGAGGGGTCCAATTCTTTTGAAAAGAAAACATATTGCTTCCCCAAAGATTGAAATATGATGAAAAGACTAATAAAAGGCTAATAAAAGACTAATAAAAGACTAATAAAACAAAGAAAAAAATAACATTTACTGTAACCCCATGTTCTTTGTATGAAAGCAGCTTTCTAAATCTTCAGCAACCTGAGCAATGCATTGGGGGAAATTACACTAATCTGCTCTGAGCTTGTGGAATAGAGAAGTCTAACAGAAAGACATAACAAAAGAAAAGGGGGATTGGGAAGGAGAAGGGAAGTCCACAGGGCCAACACACCAAAAAATAATTCTCCTTGTAGGCCTTTTTTGCTCCAGAGCAGGAGAAATGGGCAAGCAAGAGTTAGACACTACTGTTCAATCTGCCTACTATGATGCCTTCAGGCACCTGTACCCAACCAGGCGCTCTCTCTACTGGATTACCTTGGAGCCTCATCACAGTACACAAATTGTCAGGGACTGGCTGAATGAAGAAGAGTGGTGGTAGGTACCAGCTGGGGAACCCTGAAGGGAAACCCCAGAAGAGGACAGCTCAGAGCCAGAAGATTGGTGATGGAACACAGAGAAGTCAGAGGGAGAAGATTGTGGGAAGGTGTCAGATGCTGAAGGGGCAACAGGGTTTAGTGATAGGTAGGCAGCAGTTCAGACTCAAGAGGTTGAAGCAGGGGGTGGGTCAAGAGCTTGCTGAAGAATCCTGGGAGTCTCCCTCTCCTACTGCAACAAGCTCCCCTTCCAAGAATGCACAGGATAATGAGAACAGAACAGTGACCAGAGGTGCGTAGGGATAGTTTGAGATGGCTTGTGCAACATCTAGGGGTGGAAACTTAGAACAGTGCAGAGGGAGGGGAAACCCTCAGTCTTGGCAACTGCTCTATGGCGGTAAGAGCTGCTGGGAAGTGTTCTGAGTTGCATACTATTTCCTTGAATAAATAGCCAACTTCACTGACAACTGTTTCTGCCTTTTCATTCTGACCTGCATCTGACTCCAGCCTTGACACATATTGGGCTTTTAATTTAAAAAAAGGGGGGAAAGTAAGCAGGAGCCCTTGTGCAAGCCTTATACTGCGATCCTAACAATATCTACTCAGAAAAAAGTCCTATTGAATTTAATAAGGCTTAGGATTGCAGCCTTTCAAGTAAATATCACCCTTGTGCAAGACATCCATATTATTTTCTCAGAAAACAAAATATATGAAAATGGACACATTCCACCAAGCTTCACCCATTGGTATAGAAAACAAGCAGCAGAACAGCAATGAATACTCATGAGTGACTGAAAAAATGGGCATGTGTGGAAGCCAACATGTCAAAAGCATACCTAGAAAGCTGGTTAAGCCATTTCTTTCTTTCTTTAATAGCATTTGAGGTGGAAGAGGAGGGGTGATGCCTAAAGCATACTACAATAAACTAGAAACACTAAAAAGACTTCAATTTCTTTTTAAAATATCTGGCTAATCTGCCCTTGAAAACAGTTTGCATTCCCAAAAAATAGAATCTGCTTAAGGCACATTGGAAGCAAAGACTTGTCTGTCCAAAGGGATTCCCTGCTGACAATCTGTTTCCACCCACTCAGAAAAGCTAGCAAAGGAGCTAATGTCAGGTGTCCAACAGGACCTTGCTGATGCAGAATGTGCCAACTCCAACACATATTGCCATTATAACTTTAGAATTGCTCTGGAACATCAGACCTGTTATTTGTATGGAAATATGAGAGCTATTTCTGTAGTGTTTGAAAGCTTAATTTAGAAGCAAAACTATGATTTTAATAGGATTTAATCTATCTGGCAATCCCACAAATCAACTTGGTACATTTAAAGAAGTTCTTCTTTAAATGTACCAAGTTGATTTGTGGGATTGCCAGATAGATTAAATCCTATTAAGTTCTTGTGCTGAATTATCTCAAAGGCAGCAGAAAAGGAAAGGGATTAAAAATTCTGCAGATAAGTAGCCTGCTACTAGTACATTTGTCAATTCTGCAAGGCTCAGGAAAATGACTCAACTTGGTTTAAGGGCATACATGTCAGTGCATGAATAGAAAATATAATCACTATACATCCCACAGAGTGTAACTACAGGATGCAGGAAAGAGGAAGCAAAGGCAACTTGTTCTACTTATTTTTATTTTATTTACTAAATTTGTATACTGCCCTTCATGGGAAGATTACAGGGTGGTTTGCAACATAAAACTACAAATGCCCCAGTGAGCAGCCCGGCCGCAAATTTGCACCAGTTGAAGTTTCCAAACTGTCTTCATTGGCACAACCCTACCTTGAACCACTGTGACTGGGCACTCCCTTGCTCTCCCCAGATGGGCACATCCCACACCTTTCAATTTAAAAACAACCAAGTCCCTGAATTGAAAAACACACAAGTTAAAGCAGGTTCTCAAAGCCAAGATAGTCACTGGGCTCCTCAGCAGCATCAGCTTTTGCAGCTGCAGTCAGTCAGGGCCCTGTCCTCCTAGGTCAGGTGGAAAAGGCCTGCAAGGCAGGAAGCAGGTCCCCCATATTTGCGTAACCCTATTCCTGTGAATAATTTGTTTTAATTGGTTTTTAATTCTGAATTTTAAATTGATGTGCTTGGGGACCTGCTGGTGAAGGGTGAGTAATAAATTTAATAAATATTAATACCATTTATGAACATGTTTAACTCTATAATATATGGGGTTTTTAAAAGACATTTTTGTATTTTTTTAGCTCAGAACTATATTGCAAAAATCAGGTAAGCACAAAAAAATTATAATAACTATTAGAAAAATGGTTGGAATTGTCTTCCTAAAGAGATAAATAAAAATGTACAAACTTATATCCTTTCATAGGGTATTCATGAAATGAACAGAAATTGTTTAAATGTATCTATTAGGCAATGGTCCAACATGTGTGTTGGTGCTGTGGATGTTAAAGCAAAAGAAATTACTTACAAAATAATGTATTTCTGGTATTATATTCCTTACAATTTGAGAAGGATGTATAAGTTCATGAGGTTCAAAATGTTGACAGAGTGATAATCTGATTTATCAACTTCATGTGGGGCCAAGTCCACCAAATGTGCTTAAAATAATTGCTGCTTAAATGATTGAATCAAGTGGATTGGCTCTGTAAGACAGCGTTTCTCAACCGCTGTTCCGCGGCACACTAGTGTGCCGCGAGACGCTAGCTGGGGTGCCGCGACGTGCGGCGACGAGAAGGGCGATTTGCATTGTCACGTGCCTGGCGGCCGCCAATATTCAACACTGACCCGCCGGAAAGGAAGCCGGCCGGGTCACGACGCGGGGCGAGCGCAGCTCTCAACAGCCACCACCACGGGAGGGTGGTTTTAGACAAACTTAAAGAAGCTGGCTGGATGAACTCAACCTGAAACTTGCTGAGCAAAGGATTGTGCTGGCAGAGAAATCAGCGGCTTGTGAAGCCTTATTACAGGAGATTGCAACCAACACAGCAATTGGCAAGTGTTTCTTACAGTCATAATTATATAGTCAATATAGGGTGGCACAGAGTTAATTTTTTTAACTTTTTAAATGGTGGTGTGCCTCGTGATTTTTTTCATGGAACAAATGTGCCTTGGCCCAAAAAAGGTTGAGAAACACTGCTGTAAGATATGATTCTTTGAGCCCAATGTAACTGTGAAACTTTTGTAAGAATGCAGGACCCTGCTGGATCAAGCCAAAGGCGCAACTGGTCCAGCATCCCAGGCTCACCAGAGGCCTGTAGGAAGCCTGCAAGCTGGAGATGAGTGCAACAGCACTCTGCCCATCTGCAATTCCCAGCAACTGGTATTCAGAAGTACCGGTATTACTGCTTCCAGCTGTCAAGGCAGAGCATGGTCACCACGGCTGTTCTTCATGAATTTGTCTAATCCTCTTTTAAAGCTATCTAGGTTGATGGCTATTGCTTCCTCCTATGGGAGCGAATTCCATAGTTTAACTATGCACTGTGTGAAGAAGTATTTTCATTTATCTATCCTGAATCTCCCTCAACATTCAGCTCCTGTGAATGTCCACAAGTTCTGAACATGCCTTTGTACAATGTATGATCTCTTGTCATATTGAAAATGCCTGATGTCAAAAGTCAGCAAATATTCACTTCTGGTTCATTTACTTACCTGGAAAACAGGCTATAACTTTGTTTGATAAGATGTCATCAATTCAGTTTTAAGGGACTGAGAGAAGACTTTAAAACATTTATATTGTAGTACATTTATATTTCATTTTAAAATGAAGGCTAGTTTGAAAGATAATGTAATTGATGTTTTAAAAATCCAAAACATAATGTTAAAAATAATATTTTGAATCTATTTTTATCCAGGCTAGGCTCTATAAAGGAAAGTGACGCCAACAACATTCCAATGACAAACATGGAACTTTGACAAAATGCTAATCAGCAGTATCTGAGGAGGGAAACCTATGACTGAGTACACCTGAGGAGATTACCAATATGCTAACATATGGACACTTTGTAGCATTATGTTGACAAGACCGTCTGCTGGTACAGATGCCAGATGAAGACACAGCATGGAACTTGTCAAATCACTACCGATAAGCCAGGGGGGGGGGATGCCTAACATATTAAATTAAGTGTAATCAGATGTTCATGATCTGAAGACTAATCATAGTCATAAAAGACTGAAAGACTTCGTACCTAACAAATCCCTTGTACTTGCATTATTACTTTAAAAATTGTAGGCTATTCCTTTCAAGAGATGGAAGGAGGACAGTACCATTGGGGCGGGGAGATAACAACTTGGTCCTTGCATCAAAAAGAACACAAATAAATCAATAAATCGGTGGTATTTCTAGCCCAATATTGACCAGCTGGTCCACACTTATACAGAAAAACAACAATGGTGCTTAGAAATAGTAAGAATAACAAACAAATATTAAATGAATTAAGGAAGGAGAAGTAATTTGCTAAAGGACAACCATGTTAGCCTGCTGTTGTAGTTGTTTTTTACACTTTAGAAACAAGAAAATGTAGCCCACAAGAGCTACCAAGGATGCCACAGATTCTATCCTTCCTTGTTCTGGTCAGCATCCCGTTTGTCTTCTTTGGCTCAAGTGAATGAGCCTCATGGCAGGTGATGAGATCAAGTTCTAAAGATACTGATGGGGGAACTCTGAAGGAGTGTTTGGGGGTGGAACAAATTATCTTATCTTTTCTAAATATAAGGTAGCTGGGATTCCAGACTAAAACCAAAAGAGACAGAGAGGGCATGCAAGGCTGAGGTGGATTTGTATTTTTTCCCTCCTTTAATCTCCAAGCTTTCCAGTCACTGCTGAAGTCTGAACACTTCAACTTCTAATGTTTCAAACTGCTAGCTTGAAGTGTGAGAGACTAAACACTTATAAAAGAATAAATGAGAACTGTGATGAAAACAAATGTAATGGTCTATTGGAATATTTTGTTACAAAGATGGGAAAAATTCACTTGAAAATGTATGCTTGTATCAAGAGATATTCTCTTATTTTAACACATTTTATAATTTTATAATGTTATAAAATTCCTGAATCTAACTTCTATGGCTAAATGCCCAACTTTTCATCCTCTACTATAAAACTGTTACAGATCTGTGGTAACAGAAGGCACCTATAACTGCTGAATCTTATAAATTAATGAAAGGGTAGGATGTAGCCGATTTTTGGACTATTGAAGGGAAGATGCCAGGCAGTGGAAAGAAACAGGCTAAGCTCCCTTTCCAGGCCAGGGCCTCACCTGGGATAGAAACTATTAAGCATGATGAAAGGTGTTGGTGGCTCATCACATGGAAATCCTTGAGTCTGTGCCAACGGAGGTTGCCAAGGTTATGTTGAGCAATGCCCTAGGTTACAGGAAAATTATCACCTCTTAAAAATAGTCTTGGGGTAGCAAGAAGAAGGCAGGTGAGCGGACAGAAGAGGAAGAGATGCTTGGCGAAGGGTTTTCTGGGAAGGAGAAGCAGGAAGTGGGGAAGGCTCCATGTGGGGCTGAAGGGCAGGTGGCATGCGATGCTGGCTGAGGAGGCGGCATTGAGAGGCCAGGGGCCATGACTGACTGCTGCTTTGGATCCAAGCTCAGTGAAGTTATAAGAGGACCAAAGAGGGACATTATTTGGGTGCAATATTTTGGAAACTTGCTACTGCTCAGCAGAGATTGTGTGTAGCGCACAACCCTTGAAACAATATACTTCTGAGAGAGACATTAATTCACAGGCCAGCATCTATTCCTTTGTTAGGTCTCCTAGTTGGAACAGCAATTTATGTTTTCTTGGCTAGAGTCCACTTCAGCTGTATAAGGTTACCTAAGCAGTTTATTACAGTACTTCTTTACAGTTCTACTGTACCCCACAGCACAGGTCTGAGCAATAGATCTGTTCTAGATCCGCATGTACGCAGTATTTTAGACAGCAGAGAAATAAAATCTGCAAAAGATTTGCAGGCGATGCCTCTCAATATTATTCAGGGCACAAATCATCCAAGATTCAAGAACAACTGATTTGCCCTACTCCTAATGCAACCAGAGGGTGTCCATTGCATTCTGCTAGAAGGTACTAGTGGTAGACTGCATAACTAAGGTATGTAACAAACACCTTGTTGGTATTCTGCAGGAAACCATTTTCCATTCTTGTTTTCAGTTGCATTCAATTGGCCAATATAAACCAGAGGAAGACTGTTACTTTCAGGCTAGCTCAGTGTTTCCCAACCAGTGTGCCTCCAGATGTTTTGGGACTACAACTCCCATCATTCCTGACCACTGGTCTTGCTAGCTAGGGATGATGGGAGTTGTAGTCCCAAAACATCTGGAGGCACACTGGTTGGGAAACACTGGGCTAGCTGACTTTCAGGGGAACTTGTATGGTATTACTGATCTTTCTCATGAGCTCTCTATAAGTTGCCAAGAACTCACAATGCCTCCCAATGAACACTGGGGCATGGAGAAGAAACAAAAAGGAATTATGTCATTTCTGGCTTACAGCAAAGGTTCCTAAGACTGAAACAAGTACAGTACCTATTTATCCCTCTGTGTCAGAGAACTCAAGGGAAGAGACCATCTCTTGTTTCATTTCACATGGGCCATTTACAGAAGGTAGAAGCAGAACAAGGCCTGTTACATGCAAAAGACTCAGGAAAAGGCTGACAATAGCTAACTCTTAAGAAAACTAAAACTTGTGGACGCCTGATAACTCAATCTTCTAATATAGTCAGACCATTTAGTATATCAATGCACTGTTCATTAATGGAATCAAAGTGACATTCTGAGTGCAAAGACTGAATCTATGTGCCTGGATAATTGATCATGTGCCAATTTAATCAGTAAAGACAAGTCAGTCAACAACAAGAGGAAAAGCTACCTTGCTGCATGAGCAGCAGACATTTCAGCTTGCAGGGGTGAGGGGCAGAGTCCACACACCAAGGACATGGGTGTGGAAATATTTTTGGGCAGACCCACACACAGACCCTTAACAGATGCACAAAGCTATATCCAATGGAAACAGAAGCAAATATTTAATTCAAAGTAATTCCACTCAAATTTCACCTATTTTCTCCACAGACTTTTAAAAGCTTTCCAACACACTTTTATCTGTTGTGACAGAAAAATACAAGAACTATTCAGTAATCCCAGGAGAATGTAAACAACTTCAATGTACAGTTGAAATGCAAAATCCTGCTTTTAAAGCCTCAAACTTTGCAGTTGCAAAAACCACACATGATGTTTTGTGTATTTGCAAATAAACATCTACCTCTCTGCTTACATTTCCCCTCTCTTCTTGTAGAGGAAGGAGGTGCAACAGTTTGCACAACATTAAAGCCTGTTCCCGTCTCAGATGTTCTCTGCTAAATAATGGAGGGGTGGAAGGCAGGACTGTCCCTACCACTTGGCAGAGGTGGTTGCCTCAGGCAGCAGAAACTGAGGAAAAGGAGGCAACTGTGAGGTGCTGGAGAACATAGCTCTCTATGCCAGGCATCCTCAAACTGCGGCCCTCCAGATGTTTTGGCCTACAACTCCCATGATCCCTAGCTAACAGGACCAGTGGTCAGGGAAGATGGGAATTGTAGTCCAAAACATCTGGAGGGCCGAAGTTTGGGGATGCCTGCTCTATGCCCTACAACCTGCTCTGTGGCCTGATGGAAGCTCACTGTCCTCAGGTTCAGTCATCAGTTGGGTTGGCTTTTTTCCATGGAATGGTAGAGGTGCCATCTTGTCCTTCATATCAGGCAGCAAAATGTTTTGGGCCAGCCCCAGAGAAGGAGACACAGAAGGTTAAATGAAATCCAGCTGCAGCCTGCATCCAGCAAGTGCTTTCCAATCCCTGGAACTGACCCTTGAGAGCTAATTTTGAATGTTACGGGGGGGGGGAACCCACTGCTATCAGAAAGCAGTGTTTTTATTACTGATGAGTAATTGCTTTATTTTGACTATAAATGCTGAAGAAATGGAGAATAGGGAACACTCATACAACAAAGATTTGGGGCTCTCATGCTGCTGTTCACAAAGGGGTGTTCTTAGCTCCCCAAAGTAGTCAATGTAAACTGCATGCAAACCAAATTGTGGCTCCGTGGAGTCTTTACCCTACACCAGAGAACTTAATTAAAGCCTTGGGCTGCAGCTGTTCAGAAATGAGTACAGTATTCTGAAGCCCCAATTGTCCTCCATGGAGGCCACTCATGAGCCAGATGGTGGTTCTGTAGAGTTATGGCTTTATGAAACCATCCATAGAATTCCATAGCTGTGGAGTTGGAAATAACCCCAAGGGTCATTTAATCCAATCACATTTATTCCATTTTCCTAAATAAACAGGGTGTGAAAGGAACCCCATAACTTTGAAACTATGGATTAAGATACCTTTCACAATAAAAAATGAGCTATTATGCAAGCAGGGTCTAGGAACTCAGGGTACAGTCCTGTCTGCACACTGCAAATTCTACAAAGCAATCACTACAGAGTTGTGTTGTGTGATTGTGCATGAAGTCCCAGCCAAGGTTCCTGCTAAGGTTCTAGGATAGGGATATGCCTGGAGCTATGGCTCCCATCATCCCAGATACCACAGCCGATCAGCTGGTTGAACTCATATATAAAACGACCCTGAATATTCACTTCTGTTTATATTGTTTGTACACTCAGGATAAGATGGTTGGACAGTGTTCTCGAAGCTACGAACATGAGTCTGACCAAACTGCGGGAGGCAGTGGAAGACAGGAGTGCCTGGCGTGCTCTGGCCCATGGGGTCACGAAGAGTTGGACACAACTAAACACCACCACCACCACCACCACTCATGTTTGGAACTGAGAATGTCACAAACCTTGCACACCTAAAAGGAAAAAAGTATAGTAACCAGTTAAGATCTGGAATGTGCCCTTCAGTTATTCCTTGCATTTCTGCCAAGATATTATCCAAAAGCCTTGAAGATATATTTTTAAAAATTATCAGATTAACTGATAGGCTGAAGAGTGTCTGCAACTTAGTTCAAGGAAATCCCTAGTCCAAAGCCCTAGGTGGAAAAATCTGTTTATAATAAAATTTAGGTTGATCAGATTTACTCTAAAGGATACAAATGGACAAGTGATATAGATGGCATAAAACAAGTTAATTAGAGGTGGACTAATTAGCATGCCTGGTTTGTGTATCTCGTTACATATTCTGCATTGCTTTTAAATAGTACTACAGTTCTACCGTCCTACCATTATGGTAGTAATTATAGTGGGCTCAGAAAAATAAAGCTCTAGCAGTTTACTTAAATGAATAATTAGAATGGGTGTAAGGAATGACAGAAATAGGAGATAGGAAAGCCAGCATACCCCTACCTCTCATTGAGTAAGAAACATTTTCAGTGATCCAAAACAAACAAAAACAAAAACCAGTCACATGTTTACATGCAAAGACAATTCTATTTTTTAAAATAATCTTCACTTTCAAAGTTCCAAAGCATTCTATTTATTCCAATTACTACATATTTAGATTCCAAGAGGTGTCATTTCAGACAGATTCCAAAGTAGTATTTGAAAAAGAAAATGTTGGTCTTTCACAGCCAAAGTTCTAATCAACCACAAAATGTTCACTAATTATAGAGAGACAATACTTTTAAAATGTAAAATCATTTTTTTTAGATTTTGCCCTTTATCCATGTATTATGAGTTATATCAAACTAAGTAATACTTAGAGTAGACCCACTGAAATCAATGCACTTAAGTCCATTGGCTTTAATGGATTTAATCCAAGTATGACTAACATTATTTATTTATTGCATTTATATCTAACCCTTTTCTCCAAGGAGCTCAAGTGGTGTACATGCTTTTCCCCCTCCTCATATAACCCCCACAACAACCCTGTGAGGTAGGTTAAGCTGAGAGGGTATAACTGGCCGAAGGTCACCCAGTGAGCTACATGGATGAGCGAGGATTTGAAAACTAGTATCTCAGGTCTGACACTCTAACCACTACTCCATACTGGTTCTCAACAATGCATATCACCCTGTGGTTTTCCTTATTTGAACTGTGAACTAGAGAATTAGTTCTGATGCGTAGTTTGGCACTACATGAACAAACTAGACACAATCCAGCAGTTTATATTTACTCTCTCCTTCCTTAATACACCACTTACTGCTAGGTTCTTGACAAACAATTGTGGAGACTGACTAACTGGTCTGACACAATTCTTTTGATTAACACTAGCTCCTGTCAGAGAAGAACTCCAACACTTGCAGATTAATTTTTAGCCAGGTAGGGGGCAGCTACCACAACTTGTCTGTTTTCCCCTTACTCCCCACTCCCCCCGGTTGAATAATGTAGTGTGAACAATTATTTGGTTGTCAAAAGTATGCAATAATCCTAGATTCAAAATCAAAAGATTAATTCAAATTAAGGATGGGGATGAAGAAAAAGATAGCATAAAAAAGAAACTAAAAACCTTACACTAAGTTAGACAATCTTAAATAACAATTTCAAAGACACTTGTGAGGAGCAAGGATCACCCATTTAGTTTAGTTTATTAAACTAAACTACTTATGTTTAGCAGATTTCAAATTTTCATTTAAATAGTCTTCATTTTAACCCAGTGGAATTAGGAGAGGTGGATCTTCCATTCATGGTAGGGACATGTGAGGTTGGGTACACTTCTAGTAACAAGCTTATGAATGCAGAGGAGCAGCCAGGGATATGGGCCACTGGTACCTTTCAACAAACCCCAGAAGGCTGACATAAAAGGTGAGAGTAGAGAGAAATTTCCAATCTACACCTGGTAGAAAACCACCAAGAGTATTTCCAGCCTGTGTGCATGAAGGATACTTGAAAGGTAACTGCTTTGGTTACATAAACAAATATATTCTTCAACTGAATATGAATCTAGGCTTTATTCTGAAAATATTTTTAAGATCTTGACTTTCTCAAAAGAAACTCTGACTATCTTTCAAAGGAAGTATTTCATCAACTGTTCCCTACACATAACAACATGCAAGGAGTAGTTGGAAGACGTACGTACATCTTAGTATTAAAAAATATACTGTGCGGCAACAAATTTTGTAACCAAATTGTGTTTTATGAAGAATACTTCATTATATCTGTGTTGGATTTACTGCCAATGGATTCAAGTGGATTTAACCAAATTGAAATGTAGCAAGAAAGGGAATAGTTTCTCTTCAATTTTTCCATACTATTTATAATTTTATAAGCCTTAAAATCTAGGGTCTAAATATTCAGCCATATGTCACACAAGTATTTGACAAACTTCCAGGAATATTTGCTGAGTAAGTGTCTAACTATTCCTAGTAGCCAATACATCCAACAATTTCCACGTTTCAAAGATATAAATATTCTGCTCACTGCCTTACAGAGAATACTCACAAAGAATCATAGAATTATACTGGATTGGTCTGGAATAGTGAACTGATGGGAAAGGACTGAATGCTCTCCCCCCACTTCACTGTTCTCTTATGCCATTACCTAAAGCAACATAGCTGCAACGTAGATACAAAATCTGAGACAGGAAAATCGTTTTTCCATGTTGCATAGTGCTACTTGGAACTGAATATACTAACTCTAGATCAATAGAATAATTTGTCTCAAGTTCAAGATGGCCAAGGAAAATTCTCTGAAATACATTCATTAAAACAATTGTATTTACCCTCCCCTTGCAGATTTCTCTTTAGATTACTAACCTGGTTTTCTTCCTGTACAACTCGATACTGTTCTTTCCAAATAGTTATTTTTGATGCCTCATCTTTCCTCAGGGCTCTTTCCTTCTTGAGTTCAGGACTCCAGAACGTCTTGATACTGTTCATGGAGGAGCTAAGTTTACTTTCTTTCACCTCTACATCCTTGCGTAGTAAATCATTTTCCCGCAACACTTCCTTGAGCTGTGTTTGCAGGTCCATTATAGTGTTGTCCCTAGCCTGGCGCAGTGAATGAGGCACTGTGGATGCCATGCTGACAGGAGGAAGATGATGCTCTCCAAATGCTATAGTATCACTGGCAACCCCACTACTGGCAATGTTGGGGCTGCTGCCCATAGCAGTCATCCTAACACCATAAGGCAGGCGCCCCCCAGATCGTCCAAGAGTCATGGTGCTTTTAGGCGTGTCTGCACCCACGTTCTCATGGTCACTTAGGTACATAGGGCCCGAAGTGGCATAGGCAGCATTTAAGGATTGGATATTTTCCATAGAAAGAGTTTTGCCACTGCCACCCCCAGTACTACTTCCAGAACTGCCACCTGTGCTGTTGGTTCGACGATGGCCTAGGCGTGGCGATCGCGGCAGCCTTGGTGAACGCCCAGGACTCTGGCTACTTGGCTCAATTTTACCAACTGACCGAGCACTTCCATACATGATTGATTTATGATACAAGGTAACCAGGTAAGGACGAGTTCCTCTGAAGTTTCTCGACTGTGGTTTCTAGTCTACTTAAGGCCAATCACTGTTTATAGTAGGTACAAGCTTTCATTTCTGAAGACATAGTTTCTTGGAGCTGATCATCATCTGTAAGAGAAAGAAAGATATTCAGTTTCCATTCTCCAACAAGTGTTGGTTCCTTATTTTCTGTGAAGATTCAAACAGGCAAATGGAAAAATGTCTCTCCGGTACCTCTGATTGCCCTTTTTGTTCAAGCTCAACAATATGTTCAGGCCTCAAATTATGAAAATATATTTAACTTTCAATCTACCAGTATTCCCTTCCAGAAAATTCAATCCTATGCATTTTTATTTGGATGGAAATCCTATTTTGCTCAATGGTACCAGTTTCGATTGAAGCCTTGCCGTTCAAGTGAACTTGTTTAGTGCTGTTGCATGCATACAGAGAGAAACAAACCAAAAATTGTCTCGTCCCCTTGTTTCTAAGAAATTTAATTCTGAATTGTGGCATGATCATAAACTTTGCATTAAGTGGTCCAAGAAGTGGTTAATGTGTTTGGAGGGGCTGCCTGCCACCTTGAAGGCACTAGCATGGCTGCTCCTAAAGAAACCACCCCTCACAAATACAGTGGTACCTTGGGTTGCAAACGCTTAAGGTTTCAAACTCCGCTAACCCAGAAATAGTACCTCAGGTTAAGAACTTTGCTTCAGGATGAGAACAGAAATCATGCTCCGGTGGCGCAGTGGCAGCAGGAGCCCCCATTAGCTAAAGTGGTGCCTCAGGGTAAGAACAGTTTCAGGTTAAGAACGGACCTCCGGAACGAATTAAGTTCTTAACCAGAGGTACCATTGTACCCCTTAATTGGGTAAGGTGCTCAAGAAGATGACAGCAGTCACTGATAATCACTGAAACTGATTATATTGGCCCATTTCTGGTTTAGGCCCAATTTTAAGATAGACTCAGTCTTGGTCACCCTAATGGATGACTAGCAGGAGTGCAATCTTCTTGTTCTTGTTTGATTTCTCAAGTAACTTTTGATACCATTAACCATGGTATCTTCTTCAATTGTCTCAATGAATAGCAGGCAATATTAGTGGTTCTGCTACTACCTACAGAACAGCATTTGGGGATTATGTGTTTGCCCCTTTGCAGTTGTGTGGTAGAACACTACAGGGCACCATCTTATTCCAAGTGCTCTTTAATATCTATATGAAACTTCCGGGAGTGGTCATTAGGAGATTTGGGGCACCATGTCATGCCTCAGGAGAGATTGTGAACTGAATACAATGGTGAACTGGATGAGGACCAACAAACAGAATGAATCCTGGTGAAGGAGAGAATCGATGGGTGAGCAGCTCCCAGGTCTGCTAGTTCACCAGTTCTGGACATAACTGCACCTGTTTCTTTGAAGAAGAAACAGGTGCATAGTTTGGGGGTACTCCTAGATCCATCTGGTGGCAAGGAATGCTTATTGGTATACCAACTATGCACTTTCCTTACTACAGTTTTTATTTATCAATTACTGTAAATTTATAACCTGCCCTTCTGCCTAAAGGAGCCCATGAACAGTCACAGGCAAAAAGGTTAACATTACCCCTGCTAGTTGAAGGGAAATCTAGAGTTTAATATAACAAGTGGGATGGACTTACTCTTCAGCAGGTCTATAAAACATAATGCCCAGAATCTTAATAGATTCCCTGGGGTTACCAACGCGGTCACACCTAGGACACTGGTCACTGCAACATCATCAAGGCAAGGAAGCAATGCTCTTAAAAGGGAAAAGGGCTGACCTACCAAGAGTTGCAAGTGCATTCTTTGACATTAGCCTCTCCCTTAAATTAGCAGCCAGGGTAAAAAGGTGTGGGGTGTGGAGTCTGTCCGACGGGCAGAGAAGGGAGTGGAATGGGTGGTGGTTGCTTAAGGAGCAGACATGGGTGACAGACATTCAGGCAGGCAGGATGTAGGGGAAACTAGTTTGAGATTCAAGGGGTTTTGGGAGTGTAGGGCAACCTCCAGTGGATTAAGTTTGATAACTATAGGTCACATTGAGCTATGCAACCCCTGATTGTTTGGGCTTCCAATAGGTTGTGCTGGTGCCCTTGATGAGTTAACCAGTAGTGACTGCAAATCCACTTTGGCCCAGCCATGTCTTTACCTGCCTGACACCTGATGGGGTGGCCTCACCTAACACACCTCAAAGACCAAATGGAGAGGGCTGGTAGGCCTGATTCAGGGATTGGAGATCTCCCTATCCCAAAAATAGGACATGGGAAAGTGGCTTAGCTTAGAAAGAGTTAGGAGTCACAGAGTTAGAAAGAGTTAGAAAGAGTTAGTCAGTCACTCTGACTGCAAAGGGACAATTATGTTGGTAAATGGATTTTGGCAGACAAGATATGGATGAGTAGCATGCTAGAATTGGATGACAAGGGTCTCTATACTGACCCTTTCCACCAGCAAAATCAGTTATTTTTCTGTGAAGAATTATGTCTGACATTTGCTGAAAGATGGGTGAAAAAGTGTGGAAGAGTTCATCCCAAGGTCAGAACATCTGTTGGAAGAAAGGAATGACACTGATTGCATTGTCTTTAGCTACAAACAGACTGACGACTGACTGTTAAACTAATTAATAAGAAAACTACCAGGTATTCAGAATAGTAGTACAGTAAAAATTTATCAGTATCACTAAAATTGAGAACATCACCAACTTCCTCAGGAAGTTCACCATACTTGCCCAGATTTTGTGTGGTAAAACTCGAGTCACGCATGCTTTATACCAAGGATGTGGGAAGGGGGAAAGCATGTGGAGAAAGAGCAGGAGACCCCAAAAAGCCACACAGGCTCCTACTGCTTCAAGGAATTTAAAAAGGAAATTCAGTATTTCCTTAATCTATCCTATTTTTAAAATCAACGGCAAAAGAGAAAATGAATCACATCCTGACAGCAGCAAAAAAAAGAGTGATGGGTGCCATACCATCTGCCATGATGAAATGGGGGTGGGGTGGGATCCCTAAATATATAATTACATGAGAGAATGAAAAATTATTCCACTGCCATTTAGTCATAGCAAAAAAAAGCAAAAAAAAACCATGGGAACTCTGTTGGGTCAGATTTAGACTGCCATTACAATTCTTTACCTGCCTGATCAGAATGAAGTCTCAATATGCCATTGAGTTCAATGGGGCTTACATCCAGATAAGTGTGTAGAACAGGCACCCCCAAACTTCGGCCCTCCAGATGTTTTGGACTACAATTCCCATCATCCCTGACCACTGGTGCTCTTAGCTAGGGATCATGGAAGTTGTAGGCAAAAACATCTGAAGGGCCGCAGTTTGGGGATGCCTGGTGTAGAAGAATGGGGTCTAAGTTAGTGTTACTGAAATCAATGGGACAAGCTAGTCATCACTTAAGTCCCACTGAGCCACATCACTTTTACCTTTGTCATCACAGCTATATATTTCAACTGCCATAAAACCAAATAAGAGAGGTCATACCCACTTCTTAAGATCCACAAAACTAAATTCAAGAAGGGTTTTTTGGTTGTTGTTTTTTTAATTCTTCCCTTGGAAATATGTTGCAACAACATTTATAGAGTTGCTACACTTTGATTCACATCATTCCAGTTCTCCCTACTTTACCAAGTATACATAGCGTTTAGTTACAAGACTGCTACGTAAAGTAGCTGAAACACAATAACCTCTGCCCTCCTAACAATATATTTAGAAAAGACTAGGTGGCCCTGCCACGCTTTGCTGTAGCTAATCCCTGTGACTGCCACCACCCAGTGTCGATCCATGACGTAGCACGCCCCCTCTTCCCCCCACCTGTGACTGGCCCCACCGTGTTCTGACCAATCCCGTCTCCTCCTCTCCACAATCCCCACCCAGACGAGTCAGTACCTCCATTCGGCCTAGTCTGTAAAGCAGGCGTCCCCAAACTGCGGCCCTCCAGGTGTTTTGGCCTACAACTCCCATGATCCCTAGTTAACAGGACCAGTGGTCGGGGAAGATGGGAACTGTAGTCCAAAACATCTGGAGGGCCGAAGTTTGGGGATGCCTGCTGTAAAGGCTTCGGCCTAGTATGTAAACGGCAGCCGAGGTGCTGTTGAGAGGGAAGGTTCTTTCCCCAGCATGCACTTTTGGGTTAATTGTGTGTTCTGTAACATGAGGTTTTTGGGGTTTTATGTGGCGTAGGTGTGACATCTGTCTTAGCAAACTTTATAAGATTAATCTCACGGTAGCATGGGACATTGTGTGCAAATTTGAACGCTATCGGTCAAGCGGTTTTGGTGAAAAGTGGAAACACACCCACATGCCGTTTTTACATTTTTATATATAGAGAGAAGAATAACATGGAAGTACAGTCAGACATGGAACTGTCAACCCTGGCAGAGGTGTTAGGGAGTGAGAGGATAAAGTTCCTGCACAGAAATGCAAGTATGACCTTTGCAATGCATACCACTTATTTAAATTCCAGGGTATGGTAACAGGTCCTTTAAAATGTCCTTCCAAATCCCAGTATCCACAGACCATAGAAAACAACTCTGAATGTCAGAACTACAGGTGGTGTCACAACATTTTTAAAAAAAATAAGCCACCCTTGTAGTTTCCCAGAGAAAGCAGATTCATGATATACAGTATTCTTCAACTGTTGATATGAGGAAGCAGATGGATTGGGAACTGCCTGTGTGCTGATAGATGTTCTACACATAAACTCACCACTGTAAGACAATGATAGGGACCAAATATATACCTCCAGGCCTCTCTGTCTGGTCCTCAGAACGCACAAGGCCATGTCCACTTATGACTTGTTCTTTGTCCTCCTTTAGAGTAGCAGAAATGTGACCTGAAACTAGCATAATACCTCTTGTTACCCCTGACACAAGGCCCTTTGGCTGAAAGAAAACAGCACTCTGCTCTAAGACTTACAGAGCCATTTTCCCTCAAAACTTAGCTCATTTTTCTCTGCAAAATAGCTTAACCTTCAATAAATTATCAGATTAAAACATCCCACAAAGCTTTCTATTTTCCCTCATGAGAAGAAATCAGAAGCTATCTCACTTGTCTAAACCTTTACCAAATACTTACTGTATTTACTAGTTATAGGTAGCAAAGATGTTCAGGGACTGTTGTAGGTGGGAACTTTTAATCTTTAGAAAGAGACTTGTGAGCAAACAGGCAAGAACAATAATAACAACAAAATGTTAGTGACCCCATCAGCATTTTCCAAAGTATATACACGAGTAGCCAACATGGTGCCCTCCAGATATTGTCAGACTACAACCCCCATCAGCCCCAAGCAGCATAGTCAATTATCAGGAATGAATGGGTATTGTAGTCCAACAACTAGAGGACACTACACTGGTTACCCCTATTACTGTATATTCCTGTGTATAAGACTACTTTTTAACCCAGGAAAATCTTCTCAAATCTTCGTCTTATACGCCGGGTCGTATTTCTTATACGGCGAGTATATCCCAAACTCTATATTTTAACCGGAAAAGTTGGGGGTCGTCTTATATGCCCAGTTGTCTTATATGCCGGAATATACGGTATATGCTTTTAAACCTGGAGCAGTTGCTGCGGGCATCATGCAGTAGCTTCTTTCAATGCTCCATTCAAATGCATGCATAATTCCCACTTTTAAAAGCCACACTACTTGCAAGCAACATGATTTTCTTCAGCTCTCCCCAGATTTCCCACTTCTTCACACACACTTCACTGGTTTATGCTATGCAACTGGGATAAGTTTTCTAAGGAAACAAAATCAAATCATTAGAATCAGAGCTGGTAAAGGAGCAGTCTCCAGTCAAAAGCTCATCTCAGATGCAAACTACAGGAAACAAACAAAGCTGCCTTATACACCTGATCTATCTAGATCAGTATTGTCTACATGGACTAGCAGTGGTCCCCTTGGATTTCAGATGGTGATATTGATGTGTGCTGCTGTGGATTGAACCTGGAGCACCACTCTACATGAAAACCAGATGCTCTAACACTAAGCTACCATCCTATTTAGGTAGCCCTAGCCCCATTGCACACCCAACATTTCTGGATTATACATGAGGATCAATTGTGGATAGCACTGGCCTAAATTACAGAGTTTGTGCAAGGATTAAATCCTCATCCCCTCAAAGAGCATCACAATATACAATCAGTCTTGTGCTCATTATTCAAACATTCTGTGCACCTCCTGGAGTGGAGCTAGGTACACATTTCCTTCAGCTTTGGATAACATGCAAGCCTTAAATCAGCCTTTGCCAATGTGATGCCCTCCAGATGTTTTGGACAACTCCCGTTGGCCTCAGCCAGCCCAGCAGGTGAAGGTTGACTTATACTGTACTATCCATCAGATGTTAGGTACATGAACTTAGGGTAGTTAATGATGCTTGGAAAATGGATTCTGACTTTCCTAACTCCTGAAACTGGTATTTGCTTGCTCTCAGGATGTGCACAAAAATACCATCTTAATTATGCCACTGTCAGCTTGTTCTTAAACACAATCAGGCAAGGCGTATTCAAACTAGACCTGTCACTTGATTCTTCTTTCCAGAGGCATTCTTGCTTCTTACTCACTATTTAAAAAAATGGATTGCTGTGGGTGGAGAAGTCAAGTCTGTGTTGTGTAATGGATGAACATGCCTAAAAGCACATCCCTGCAAAGCAACAACCAGACAAAAATAACAAAATACCAAAACCAGTACAGGAGAGGCTATCAGTGCATGGACGTTTATCCATTCCTAGCAGATACAAACAGAATGAACAGCATAATACTACCGGTAATATACCAAAAATTACATTTAGGATGAGCAACACCAATGACATTATGACAAGGGAGGGAGGAAATAAGCCACCCCTCCCTGTACTGACAGGAGGACTCTGTACATGGGTTTCTCTGGCTCCCAAAGTCCAGAATATAACAGTTTTGCCCATTTATTATCTTTTTTTTAAAAAAAAAATGTGTTTGTTGCTGTAGATGACTTTTTAACACCATGCTATTATTATTTTATTCATTATTTTATTTAAAAAAAATTACCACCTCTAATATTTTTTGCACTCTAGACTTCAGCCTCTAGAAATGTTTAGGCACCACAGTTTCTTCCATCATGAATAATCAAAACTAGTAATGTTCTTATGTTCTCTACAAGATACAATCAATATATCTTTACAGAAAAATGGATTTGTTGTAAAAATATTTATGGCTTCATCACTCAAAAGGGAGGGGGGAATCATATCAGACCAACAGTTAAAACATCTTGAAATTTAAATTTAAAAATGTTATGCGCTATACAAAAATCATTTTTTGTTCAGCACACCATTAACAAAGCAATAAAATATCAAAATGTTGTTTGACAAAGGAAACACACTATATTTTTTCCTAAAAACTATTCTAAATAGTTAATTTATACCAGAGAAACATGCTATATTGAAAACATCAAACTCAAATTGTGCAAAATCAAAGTGTTGAAATCTCTTTTGAGATTGCACTGACTATAATTCTGCTTCATTTTAAAATGGCTCATTTAAAATACTCAGAAACAGTTCATGTACAGCACAAAAATGATCTCAAGTGACAAGTTATGCCAAATTCGAGGCAATACTTCTTAAACAGTATTATATGATGATTAGGACAAACCCTGCAGACTACACACTTTCCTAACTAAGGGTGAATATTTCTAAATATGTGAAACTTGCACATACTGAGGAAGGTTAATAATTCATCTAGCCAATCCATTTTCAATGGCAACAACTCATATACATCAAAACAGATCTTTCCCAACCCATCTGAGAATTTTTAAAACAAACTGAAGATACTAGGGATCATCAACCCCAACCCCTGCAAGGAAATGCCATCTATTTCTGCTACCTCCACAGCATGAGCCCCATCCCATTATATTTGATGGAATTACCAGAACAAGGCAGAGTTTCACAATCCAATCAGAGTAAAAGACAAAATGGAATTATGAAAGATAAACTACTGTTTAAAACACTTGCTCATCTTATGCATGGGCTTCAGAAAATATTTTATTAGTACACCGTTCCAGTAAAGGATAAATTTGCCACCACACCAGAGATTTCTGATTTTCAGGTCCTGTACCTAGATGCATTGCATGCCAAATTCCTCAAGCAGGCTGCTTTCTTGCCATTCTTGCAATGCTTTGAACCATCAGCCCGCTCTAGGAAACGAAAATCGAGCACCTTGTTACACTAATGGACTGCCAGCCACAGAAAAAGATGATGATCGCATCCACCCCAAGGTTAACAGTTGCTAACATGAGGCAGCGAATAAGAGAAACGGTTACGAGACTACATGATCCATTGTGGATTTATCAAGCCACCTATCGAAGAGTAGCATCAGCTGTCAGGATGTGCAAAAGGGCTGCAGCGCCGGGCGAGAAGCCGCAACAATAGGTGCGCCCATGTCCGCAAATCCGTTTTGCTATCCTCCCCCTAACAAAAGAAAAAATTATTTCACAGGCTGTTGCCGACAGGGCTGAGCCGAGTGTGCAGGTGGGGCTCGTCCACCTCCCCCTGGCTGCCGCCTCCTGCTAACGGGGTGGGGTCGAGGGAAAGGCCACGGTTCTGAGCAAGACAGGGAGCCTCGGCAGAGCCAGTTTAGGTGGGAGTGGAAACCGGGGAAGAGGAGGAATCCTGGATGGAGCACCTTTTCCCGGAACGTGGATGCCCGGCTCATGTGGAGAGGACGGGCCTCTCCCGCTTCCGTGGAACAGCTGATAGGCCCCGGGTCAAGGGGTGCCAACTATGACCACACGCCCGGCAGAGGCAGGCCCCACCCGACCCTCCCCCTTCCCTCAGAGACACAGACCCTCGCCCTAAAGTCGCCGCCGTCCTCCTCTCGACCACCGTCGGCTTCACTCCACACACACACAGGCCCAGTTCTCTGACCTGCCTCCGGGTCGGCTGAGCGTCCCTGCTACTGTCTGTCAGCTGTGGCGGCGGCACCAAGCAAGCTGGTCTTCCTCCGCCCGCTGCTCCCCTCACGGCTTGCGCTTCGGCTCCTCCTCACCCGAGCGAGCAGCTCCCCGCCCGCGCCCCCGGCGCGAGGCGAAAACCAAGCCCCGCCCCTCCCCTGGCGCGAGCCCTGCCTCCCCTCTCTCTTCGCCGGCGCGCGCGACACGCTTAAGACCTCTCCTTCCCTCACACGCCCGCCCCGCCCGCCTCACGCGACCATCGATGGGATCGATCGATTCACTCGTACTACACCCAGCATGCTCCGCTTACAAGCCTTCCCACTCGCCTCGCCTCCTCCCTCCCTCCCTCCGCCCGCCAACCACCACCAGCTCACCCGCTCACGACCCTCTTCTTGGCCCCTCCGCTCTCCGTAGCACTTCGTGTTCCCTGCCAGCCCTTCGGAAGCCAATCGCGTTATTCGTGCGGCGGTCCCTCCCCCTGACCAATAGGCGTTCGCCTGCTGAATATCGTCCCCGCCTCCCCTCGCCAATCCACGCCGCCTTCTGCCAGACACGTCCCAGATTCCTGGTCTGCCCCCCTGTCTCCCTCTCGCCGCCGCCACACACCACTGGCGGGGCCGCTCCAATTCTGACTCGCGCGGGCTCGCTACGTAGAGGCTCCTCCCACGGGCTCAGGGCGAGGTATTGCGCAAGCGCACCCGCCGCGGGCGGGAAGTTTGCCTTAGTTCGCTTGCCGTAGCGGCCTCCCTGACTGAAGAGTTGGCGCTGGGAGGAGGTTCTGTTTTGGCTGCCGTTGCCCGCCATTCACGTGCAGGTAACTGGAGGGCGGAAGTCGCCAGTTTACACAAAGGGGGGGGGGGAGGTTCATTGCGCGTCTTTGCCCTTCCCGGCCCCGCGTAAAAGGCTCTCTCTCGTCCCTGTATTTCTATCTTCGACGCCCAAAATGGTAACGCCGCGTTGGTCAGGGCGAACCTTCGTTGGGGTTTCCGAGAGGAAAATCGTCTCACGGGGCCCCGGGAAATGTGTCCTCTGTGATGGTGGGGTCGATTAATATTCGGCTCCGCTGCGAGTTTGTGGGGTAGGGGGCTTAAGAGGTAACCCTGCTCTGCAGCGCAAATCCTCAGAGTCTCTTGCAAGTCAGTGCAAATACGTTTTTTAAAAAATTATATATTCATTTACAACCCGCCTTTTCTCCCCTGACAGGGACTCAAAGCGGCTTGCAGATAACACAGGAACAGTTAAAAACATTGGGGGAGGGAAATCATTTAAAAAAACAATTAAGCATTATTATAATTAAAGTTCCTCCCCTCTAGCGAAGTTTACAACAATGATTAACAAACATATGCAACTCAGCCTTATAAATCAATGTTAAAAACACAGATCTATAACACACTCTCTCTCTAATTTAAAAGTAGGTTTGTGGTAGGGAGAATGTCCAGAGTTATATATGGTTGCAACCATTATGAAATTATCTCAGCTATGTGTTTATGCATAATGCAGTGGTTTGACTTCACCCCTAGAGGCACACTCCATTGTCTCTCCAGACAGACAGATGCCAACAACTATGCATTTACCGTAGCTGAAGCCTCCCAAGAGGGAATTATGTAATCTTAATTATTCTCATAGCTAGTTTGTAGTATTCCTACTACTTCAGTTTATGGTAGTATATTATTATTTGGTTTGTTTAACTCCATTTAGCAGTGGTTAGTTAGAATACTGGATATGTTATCTGAGCATGCTTGGCAATGAGTGTGAGATGAGTTGATGTATGAGTGGTTTTTGTCACTCCCAGACTGATGTAGCGAAGAGGTCTGCATCTGGCCCATTGCCCTCACATTCCATGGGTTTCTGCTGGCTACCTCTGCTGGAGATGTTGTGGGCATAGGAGCCAACTCCTAGGGGCTGAGGTCCCTTTGACACTCCCCCAACAAAATATTTGAGGGGGCTAGCCCCCCAAGTGGATAGCCATTGCCATTCAAATGGTGTGTGTTCACAATGCCTTGTGATCAATTATGTGGGGTGGGGCTTACCTGCTCCCCCATATTTTATTCAAGTTTGCACCCTTGGTTGTGAGTGATAGCTTATGCATATTGTTTTTTGGGGGGCGGGGACATTGGAACACCCCTCAAAAGGGTGACTTCCCTACCAGCAGTGGGGTGGAAGATGGTGAACCACAGTGGATTGAGGGTTTCAATTGTTCTGTTAGTCTCATACCTTATCATGCAAAAGATTCACCACATTAGCCAAACCTACAGCCAAAGGTTAGAAAAGCACTGCAAGTGCCAGAAGTGAACCAAGTCATGAGCTATGGCAGGGGTGTCAAACTCAAATTCATCAGGGGCCGCATCAGCAGTTTGGTCACCCTCAAAGGGCCGGTTGTATCTGTAGTACTATGTGTCCACTCTTTATTATCATAAATTATTGTCACTGCATTCAATTATTACTGTTTTTTTGTAATAATGTCAGTAATAACTAGCTCTGAAAGCAGAAACATAGTCAGAATAATGGCAAGTAGATATTCAAATGTACAATTATTGTACAATTTATTGAAAAATGATTTTTGGTAACTGCACTGGGTGGTGGAGGCTCGCTAGGGTTTCATGCAGGAGCTTTGCAGAGCTAATGGTACCTGGAGATGCTGGGGTCCTTCTGCATGCAGGACAGATGTTCTGCCAGTGAGCCACCACCCTTCACCAAAGGGACTGGCTGAGGTTGACTCACTGGAGCTGCTCTGGTTCCAGAGGAAAGAGGGGAGAGAAAGAAGAGTAGGAAAGAAGGAAGGGAATAAAGAAGGAAAGAAAAAGAAAGAGGGAGAGAAGGCGGAAAGGGAGAAAGAAGGAAGTAGAGAGGGAAAGAAAGAATAAGATTGAGGGAGAGGAAGAAAGATGGGAAGGAAGGAAGGAAGGAAGGAAGGAAGGAAGGAAGGAAGGAAGGAAAGAGGGAGCAGGAGGGAGAGAGGAAGGAAAGAGGGGAGAGAAGGAAAGAAAAAGAAAGAGGGAGAGAAGACGGAAAGGGAGAAAGAAGGAGGGAAGTAGAGAGGGAAAGAAAGAATAAGAATGAGGGAGAGGAAGAAAGATGGGAAGGACGGAAGGAAGAAAGGAAGGAAGGAAGAAAAGGGAGTGGGAGGGAGAGAGGAAGGAAGGAAGGAAAGAGGGGAGAGAAAGAAGAGTAGGAAAGAAGGAAGGGAATAAAGAAGGAAAGAAAAAGAAAGAGGGAGAGAAGACGGAAAGGGAGAAAGAAGGAAGGAAGTAGAGAGGGAAAGAAAGAATAAGAATGAGGGAGAGGAAGAAAGATGGGAAGGACGGAAGGAAGGAAGAAAGAAAGAAAGAAAGAAAAGAGGGAGCAGGAGGGAGAGAGGAAGGAAAGAGGGGAGAGAAAGAAGAGTAGGAAAGAAAGAAGGGAATAAAGAAGGAAAGAAAAAGAAAGATGGAGAGAAGACAGAGATAAAGAAAGAAGGAAGGAGAGGGAAAGAAAGAATAAGAACGAGAGAGAGGAAGAAAGAAAGGGAAGGGGGGGTCGCCGCCTTGATTCAGCGCCAGAAAAGAGTGCGAAGGGACCCAGGGGCAAAAAGCATTTCCCGTGCAGCGTGAGGCAGCGGGTGTCTGTTTTAGGAGACGTGCGTAAAGCCTCAGGGTTGCACATTCATGAGGCTGAGCCGCTGCTGAGCTCACGTTTATGAGGCTGAGCCACGGCAGGAGGAGGAGGAGCTGAGGCAAGAGGAGGAGGAGGAGGCTTGCCGGGTTGGTTGGCGAGCCTCTGGGACGCAGCAGTGCTCTGTAGCACTTTGAATCCTCCTCCTCCTCCACGCGGCGCTGCTGGGTGCTTTGTCTGTGCTTCAGCAGCAGCCGTTTCCAGGCGCCGAGCCATGGCAGGAGGAGGAGGATTCAAAGTGCTACAGAGCACTGCTGCGTCACAGAGGCTCGGGACTCTCCGTGCGGCGCTGCTGGGCGCTGACCCGGCAAGCTGCCTCCTCCTTCTCCTGCTGTGGCTCGGGGCGCTCCACGCAGCGCCTTTCTAACCCCCCCCCAGGCCCCAGCTGTTTGTCGGCGCTTTGTCGGCGCGGCACTTCAGCAGCAAGGTCCCGCTGCTGGGTCCCGCTGGCTGGGGCGCTCGGAGGGCCACATGACGAGGTCTGGCGGGCCGGATTTGGCCCCCGGGCCTTGTGTTTGACACCCGTGAGCTATGGGGAAAAGAGAACACTGCTTTTCAGTTAATGACTTCAGCACTGCCTTTGTTTAAAATAATGCTATGGTTATCCCATAAGTAATATAACTGATGGCTTCTGCTTTTAAGAGTACCATGTTTCCCGTTAGACTGATGACTTCTGAAATAATGACTACAGGAAATGCAAGTGTAAAGATACTGCACTCCATCATAAATTTTCAGCCAACAACTTTTATTAGTCAGTTCTGGGAAATGACCCAAGTGATTATTCAAGGAGCTTTTAAATTCTCATCAATAGGAAATCCTCAGCTAAATTTTTCTTATTGCAGATTATATTTATTTAACACAGCTAGCTGGCCCTGCACGCGTTGCTGTGTGTTAGTCTGTGAAATGGAGGGTAATAGCCCCCCTTCAGATCCCCCTGAGCCTCAGAGTCCCCCTGAGTCGAGGCAAGATACTGTGGAGAGGGCAGGTTTCATCCCTCTGTCTCCCCCCACCCTGTTCTGACCCATCCCTGCCCTCTATTCGCCCCCCCCCCCCCGCATCCCCCCCCAGGCAGGCCCCTACCTCCACTTGGCCTGGAAAGCGGCCTAGTCTGTCTGATAATGGCCGCCTTGGTGGTTTCAGTTGCTTGGTTGATGATGTCTTTTGGTTTGTGGGTGTGGCTTAGATTTCACAGAAAGGGAGGGGGTGGAGGAGGGTATTACGCCACTCGAGGGCGCTGTTTGACTTGGTGGAAAACCAGGTCTATACCTGCCCAGGTGTGTGATTTGAGGGATTTTTGTCCCCAACAACGCTCGGGGAGTGGCCTGGATTGTTGTGTCAAAATTTCAAGCGGTTACGAAGAAAAGTGGAAAACGCAGTTTCACGATTTTTACATTTATATATATATAGATTGTATACCTATTTTCCTTATATCAAAGCATTTTGCATAAGAATAAAAACATCTAGCAACATAATATAGAAGTATAACAACAATTCAGATTTGGTAAGCTTCATGGAAAATTTCCACAGCCTACCAATAAAATCTTCAACCCCCAGGTCATCATATTAATCTTAGGTGCCAACCCATAGATAAGCATTTTGTTCGACTTTACAGTACTTTGATTGCAAGGCACCTTGGGAAAAGGTGCACTACATATTTTAAATAAATAAATAAAACATGTTCAGTATGCCAACACATAGTTTTGATCTATCTTTGGGATTTCTTCCAGACTTGTGGGTGATTGCAGAGAAACTCCTCCTTGTTGCCGATTGTTTCACTTGCTGTAATGGGAATATGAGTAAGGCTTTATCTAATGATTATAGCCAACATAGGGATTTATGAGGATAGTTACTCCACAAAGCAAGCTGTGATTGTGTCAGCGCACTGAACTGAAGCTGGAAGCTCACTGGTTACCTCTGCAGTTTCTGTTTAATATTTTGTAACCCATAGGTCCTCATCAGCAGTTTTCCCATAGGGCTGCTTTGAGACGGAAGTGAAGCATGACAGGCCAGGATCTCAGCCATTTACAATTTAAAGTGGCGGGTCATCAACCTCTTTTGCCACTAACTGAATGAATGGGCCAAATTACAGGTGACTCTTGATTTACACAGGGGTTACATTCCAGGGAGGGTGCGTAAATCCAAAAAGCATATACTCAAAACATATTGAGTTCACTTGTGGGTGGGATTGCCAAAACTTTTTTTCCTGGATGGTTGCCTCCTTTTTAATTTTAAAAAAATCTTTTTACCAAGCATGGAAACCTGAATGCACACAAGATACAAGTTACTTATAATGATAATTCTGAATGGGAAAATTTTGTAGTCAAATTAACACCTTACCTGTATTTCTGTCCTTTAATATGGTAAAAAGTTTTGACAAAAAGCATAGGTGGTCTATGTAAAGTTGTTGCATTTGGAATAATAAAGCTTGGAGAATGCTTTAAAAGTGTACATTTTGTAGTAAAAACAAAAAACTAAGGAAGTGGGCTTGACGTTTCCAAAATTAAAAATGCTAGCACATTCTAATGATAGTTGTGATGTGTCACTGATGAGAGGAAAATGCTGGTGTTTAAGAGTCTTGTACCCTGAGTCTTTTCATGTTTAAAGTAGATAACCTTTGCTGATTCTTGAAAACTTGAGCATATATGCCTGTTACAGTCGCACACACACTAGCGCAGAGGTTTTGACTGTTTTCAACCAAAAGACTGCATTCCTTCATGGGTAACCTTCCATTGGAGTACAGAGCTAAAGCCACACAGATCCACTGAAATGAACTCATTTACATACTTTTCACCTCCAGTTCACACAAATTCAGGATAATTCTGCCTTGATAGCCACTGAAAAAGGGAGTTCTCTCCGTGCACAGTGTGAAAACACAGCAAGCTGCTGATGGAGGAAGAGAACACTTTCTAACTCTGTCGTGAGCTGAACTCTAACCATGCCACTCTTCCCTCACTGCACAATTATTTCCTGCTGAGCAGTGCAGGCATATGAGGTTACAGACTTTCCAAGATCCCCCACAGCTAAACATCAGAAACTGCTAAGCAGCAGAGGATGCAGAGCTGCATTGGAGTTGGAGCTGAGAAGAGGGACAGGATCTAAGAGGAGATGGTAACAAGATGGAAAGACAAGTTTCAAGAGTATCCCTGAGTATTTATCTCTTTATATATGCTCTCATATATACATTCTTATATTCACATCTCATGTAGAAGTGAATAGCTGTCATTTACTCCTTACTCCTATTTAGACACGTAAAGAACACTTGGGGGGGGATGTAAGAGCAAAACATGCTACTGAGTATCCTGTCCTGCCTACTCACAATGGAGTACATTGTCTTTAATATGATTATTAAAAATTTGGTAAATAACTTTCTATTTTGATCAGATATATTGACGTTCCTATTACTTTCTTTTAGGAATGTCTGGAACAGAATTGACAAGAAATGGAATCAGCAGCAGCAATGCTAGCTCCAGTATGTGGTTTGGACAGGTCAGTTTACCATCACTTTCAGATTTGTGTGAGATTTTCTGGTGGGGCTTCAATGCAAAATCTACTATGGATAACGGCCCAGTTGAGACATAATGGGAAACCATGGCTTCAAAGTATGTGAGTGAATCTCCACAAACCTTGCTTTTTTATGCTTCTTACCCTGGGCATGGAGAAGGGGTTAGATGCTACTGCTTTTAAATAAACCACAGTTCCCTGTTACATCCAAACTTGGGGAACTGTAGTTTGTTTAAGCTCTACATAGCAGAAGAAACATGGATCAAATCCAAAATATGGTACAAAGCCATCTTTATGAAAAGATCCCAATGTGTTTTGAATGTAAAAAGTACTCCTTTTTAGAGCAGAAAGCAGATTTTTTTTTATATAAAAAACATTTCCCTAGAGAGGAGCTGGAAATCCAAAATCTGTTGGGATAATCTTAATATTTCTTTGCACTCATTTTGCTGCTGTTTATCTCACACTACAACACAAGAGTTATTACTATTTAATTCAGTTGGTGTTTGGTTACAAGGGTTGGGAAAATATATACCAGCTGAGATTTCTTTCTGATTTGGCTGAATTATACTTGAGTGCTCAGAGGGGAACTTGGGGGAACTCATGCAACAGAGTAGTTACCATTTTTAAACAATTCATGGTATTATCATAATGAAGGAGCTACCCTGGGAGGTACAATATTTCCTTTTGGATATAGCTTTCAGAGTATAACTAGATTAAAAGTTCTTGTGGGGGATGGGATTGATTGAACTAAATCAGTTGCAAGAAAGTGGGGAGAAATTAGTTATGATTATATTAGATCTTTCCATGACTGTGTGTGTGGTTTGCTTAAGTGTCAGTATACAGCAGATGAGTACCAGGCCGTCCAGGCTGCCCTGCGACAGAGATTGGGCCCAGAATACATCAGTAGCCGGCAAGCTGGAGGAGGACAGAAGGTACAAAAGTGTGTACACAGTTTTTATTTACTAGATATTGCCTATTGGTAGTGCATATTTTCCCGAATCCTTCTGGGCAGCAGTTTCCTATGCCTTTGTTTTCTCAGGAGGAGCACCATAGCAGGGTTATCTACAACTGGTGCTTGCTGAATGCTCCAATCTGCCAAGTCAGAGGCAAATTTGGCATCCACAGAGGTATCAGCATTTGTTAACGATAGTACTTTCTGGCTCTCCAGTTTGGAGAGGTGGACAGCCCTGGCTTTCGTCAAAGCGGCTCTTCCATTGCTGGCTAGGGATTTAGAGAAATAAGCGCAATACAGGGCAGACCTGGGGTATAGGATTCTTTTCACATGTAATAGCCTTTATAATTTCAAAACAAATGTGCTGAAAATCTGGTGTGCCATGCTACTGAATCATAAACCCTAGAATTTTGAACATGATGCTGAATGCTTCCTTGCCCATCTCCCTTGCAAATGCTCCATACCACTGCCTTGTGCAAGCATTCTCCAGCTGAAAATTTAATAAATTCTTATCAATTTAATATCTCAAACTCTGAACAATTAATTTTAATTTGATTTTGGTTAGATGTTTGGTTCTGTAATGTGGAACACGCTTATAAATACTAGGTGCTGATATATTGGGTGTACAATCTGTGTTCTAATTTTCTTTTGATATGATGATTCTTAGTCTGACACAGTACATGGAAGCCATGTTGCAAGTAGATGTAGATTCTGCAATAATTTAATGAGATTAGGACTCTGACCAAGAAGGATTTTTGTCACTTTTGTCCCTTCTTTCTGCTTTCAGGTTTGCTACATTGAAGGGCACAGAGTCATCAGTCTGGCCAATGAAATGTTTGGCTACAATGGCTGGGCTCATTCTGTCACTCAGCAGAATGTCGGTAAGAACCAATTTTAAGCTTCTTCCAGCTGCTTCGTGCTGCAGGTTCTATATGTGATCATAATGTTCTTGTGCAAAAGACTATCCTAACAGAGTGAAACAATAAGCAGCTGGGTGCAAATAATGGCATTGTTCCACTCAAGGAAGTTTTTGATCCAGCAGCAGCTTTCATGAATAGAAAGTGGAGAAGGCATCTTTTTCACTGATTCCTTCTTTGGCTCCTGCCTTCCTCAAAAATCTGCTCTGGAGGAGTTATGTGGGAAGTGGCATAAATGGGAACCCCCAAAGAGTTATGTGGGAAGTGGCATAAATGGGAACTGGTGAGAAGCTTGTGCCCTGCCCCATTCATGCATGGAATCGTCTGCTAGATCAGAGTTTTCCATGAACAAAACAACTCTGCTAGATGCAACACAATGTGATTATGAGTTTCCAGATCTTGAGAAAGGATGCTTCTCACATGCCACCTGGAAGCAGAATTTTCCATGGCAGTTAGAGAGGCACAGCATGAGTTGGCCTGGGGTAACCTTTGATAACATATTAAAGTGGTTTCCCCCTAAATTTAAGTTACATAGTGAATACATATAGAAAAAAGAATCGTAGCCCCAGCGGTTAACAGTTTTCATTAAATAAATAAATAAAATTAGGTGAAAACTGCAATCCTGTACAGACGGGGGAAACGTCCCCTAAGATTATGGCTGCAGCTGTCTCATCCTCAAAAGATCTGTTGTGTTGAGGGAGGACTTTTGTGGCCTAGCAACAGGAGGTTGAATGGAAAAGGCAGAAGGGAGACACTTAAGCCTTTCAGCTCAGTAACAACAACTGGAAGAATAGAACCCCCATCTCAAAAACTTCATCTAGATTACCTTAAGGATCTGAAATGATACTAGGTAACAAAAAGCTACAGCGCTGTCAGAAAAGCAAAAGGGAGAGAAACCCCAATACTATAAGCTATAAGTTATACTTCATTATAACCTTGCTTTCTGTATGGATAGATTTTCCTGTAAAAAGTATTTCAGAAAAAGATCCAATTTGCACATTCATATTTTGAAACCTATTGTGATCTTATCTGCTTTGCTAATGAATATCTCACTTTTTTTATTCCATCACATATAAAACCTTAATCCCCTCCTAGAAATTGGTAGTGTTCTGTGCGTTTAAAAATAATAATCCTGGAGAATACTCTGATCCTACAAATGTTTAATTATCGATTCTCAGCACATATTCAGTTTGTCAAGAGGATAGAGTCATAGAGATTTACAAAATAAAGACCGGTTCCTTGGGAAGCTGATTCTGTTATCTTGAATGTGATTCAGAATATCAGAAGCTGAAATTCCTCATATCCTCATAGAATATAACTACTAATGAAATTGTTTGATTTAAAAATATTTTTAAAAGTTGATGGGAAACATTATGACTTTATTAATGCAGTCTAAAACTGCATTACTATTTTCTGCAGCTGCATCACACTGCTGCCTCATGTGACTCTCTGTCCATTTGGGGTTTTTGTTTCCACCGCCTCCCCCAAATGCAGGACTTAGCATTTGCCTCTGTTGAATTTCATCTTGTAAGAATGGGGAGCTGGGCCAAAGCTATCAAGTTCATTCTGAATTTTACTCCTGTTTACTAAGGCATTAGTGACCTCTCCCAGTTTATGTCTTCTGCAAATAGATTAGCATTCCCTCCACACCTTCATTTAAATCATTGATCAAATGTTGAAGAGTCCCAGGACAGAGCCCTACATCACCTCACTCAAATCATTCATCCAGTTTGATGAGAAGCCATTGATGAACACCCTTCTGAGTATGGCTTCCAACCAGCTCTGAATCCGGCATTATTTATCAGTACACCTTCAACAAGTCTGCTAATAAAACATCATGATGAGCTTTGTCAAATGCTTTGCTGAAATAAAAATAAGTGGGTTCCACAGCATCACAGCATTCCCACAATTCGCTAAGGTCAATCATGATATCCAGTAATGTCTTAAGGGGAATTTTCAGGTCCATGTAATCTTTTATCTGAACATTATCCTCACAAGCCTCTAGTTAAGAAACCAACATTCTGCTTGGGAAATATCTCTATCCTTTCTGGTTAATTTCTTTGACAAACATTTGCATCCATGCCAACGGTGTTACGACCATATTGTAAATTCCCTATATTTTCTCCTACATCTCTTTTTACGACTGCCTAGCTACCAGTGCACAGTAATGATAGGCAGACCAATCCGGCTCCCTATGTTAGAGTAAATGGTTTTTGTTTGTTTGTTTCTTCTTCACAGATTTTGTGGATCTTAATAATGGCAAGTTCTACGTGGGGGTCTGTGCCTTTGTGAAAGTCCAACTTAAGGTAAATGGGGTGGGGAGATATCTTGATGGTGCTGGTTTTTCAGAGCCATGAAAGTAAAACGAACAGTATGCAAAAGGTACATAACAATATGACTGTTGGTGTTACTTCCTGTCGGACAAAAATGCATATTTATTGGACCTGTTACTGGTCAAAACACACATCTGTTTTTTAAGATGAAATAAGATACTGTAGGAATAAATCCTGACTTGCGTATTTGCTTTTAAACAGTGACAAGTCTTAAACTGCAATGCATGTATCCAAATGCTTTTGGTTTCCATTTTTTAGGCTGTATCTGGCAGCAGATTAGAATAGTTTGAACTAGCATAATAATTCAGGTTAGATTGACACTTGAGTCCCTGCAGACTCCAGAAAAACAGAATGTACTGGAGTGCCTGTTTAAGCTGCTTTTGCCACAAAGCAAGGTTCATTAGGATGACTATAGTCAAATCCAAATGGCCATTTTGTTCTTCTTGCGTATCCTTAAATTGCAGGATGGCTCATACCATGAAGATGTTGGCTATGGAGTAAGTGAAGGCTTGAAGTCTAAGGCTTTGTCCCTAGAAAAAGCAAGGAAGGAAGCTGTTACAGATGGACTGAAGAGGGCACTGAAGTAAGTGGCTATCAACAGAAGACATTTTGCTAGCCCGAAAGCAATGAAAAGGGGGAACTGTGTTCTAAAAGACGACCGACTCTCATCCTTTCTCAGGTGCTTTGGTAATGCTCTTGGGAATTGCATCCTGGACAAAGACTACTTGCGATCAGTGAATAAGCTTCCTCGCCAGGTATGTTACTTGGGACTTTCAAAAACTAGAATTCTGCAGTAATGGGTAAAGGTAAAGGACCCCTGTCAGTTAAGTCCAGTTGCAAACGACTCTGGGGTTGCAGCGCTCATCTCGCTTTACTGGCTGAGGGATCCGACGTTTGTCCACAGATAGTTTTTCTGGGTCATGTAGCCTGCATGACGAAACCAGAGCAGTGCATGGAAACGCCGTTTACCTTCCCGCCGAAGCAGTACCTATTTATCTACTTGCACTTCGTGCTTTCGAACTGCTAGGTTGGCAGGAGCTGGGACCAAGCAACGGGAGCTCACCCCATCACGGGGATTCGAACTGCCGACTTTCCAATCAGCAGGCCTTAGGCTTAGTGGTTTAGACCACAGCGCTGAATTCTGCTTTGAGTATAGATAATACAGACAAGAAAGGCTCCATTCTTTATTCTGCCATGCAGCAGTAAGTTCTTCTTGAATAGGTAATTTCATTCCCTGGATATTCCAGCTGAAAATTCTTCTGATTTTTTTCTGACGCACCATATGTGTGTCTTTACTTCCACTTTTTCTAATTCAAAATTCTCAATAATTTTTTTGTGTGCGTTTGTTTTCAGTTCTTTTTTATATAGGGCTGTAGCCCCCATCTTCTTGTAATTCTCATTGCACCGTTTCTCCCCTCAGAGTGATCTCTTTCTAAAGTAACTAGCTTGCAGCATTGTTACATTATTTTCTTAAGCCTGTTTTCACAAGGACGAATGGCTAACGAATGAATCCGAGCTCCGTTTGGGCTGGGGATAGAGGGGGCTTGGATTGGTTGCATGTGCCCCTTTGCCAACCACCGCCTTCAGAATAGTACCAGCATTACTCCGCTGGTACAGAGCAGAATGGAATTCCTCCTGGTGGCAGCCAGCACAAAACCCTTAATGGGGTGTGGTGGTACTTAGCCATCCCTGGATACATTGGGTTCTAGGGCCAGCCCTGCTGCCATCCCACAACAGCATTGGGCTTGACCCCCACCTGCTGCCCTAGCTGCTGTGCCCAAGAGGTTTGCAGGTGCAGTAGTAGCCCTACCAGTCTATAAAGCCTTACTGGTTTGGATTGCTCTCTAAACCATTCAATTAAATCTATCTGAGATGTTACAAATTGTTACATCCTTTTTTCAGAAAAAGGTCCTTCTCTTGCCTCGAAACAGCTTCATCTCCAGTCATCATTACTAATTGGACTCTTCTACAACCACCCCACCCCAATGAATCATCATTTAAGATGCTGCATTCTGGTCGACCCATCCTTCACACATCTACAGTATTCCTTACTGACTGCAGCCCATAGTGTGTCACCTAAATTGGCACTCTGTCAAAGAGGGCAGAGTATGCTCTTGACTGTGCTGAATTGAAAGCTGCAGATAGGCAGAAATGTTCATGTTTACTGATTTCTACAGCACTCCCCGGCTGTTAATCTGTAGTTTTCTTCATCCGTTCTTTCTCCGTCTGTTTTAAAATTAACACCTAGGCTGCTTTAAGAGGGGGGGGGGAATCTACGTCACTGAAAATTGCAAGGAAACAAAGCTGATCCACAAAGTACATGTTGACAGAGTTGGTGTTGGTTACTAAACATGAGGATGATGATGATGCTATTTATTTATTTATTTATTTGTACCCCACCCATCTGGCTGGGTTTCCCCAGCCACTCTGGGCGGCTTCCAACAAAGATTAAAAATACATTAAAATGTCACACATTAAAAACTTCCCTAAACAGGGCTGCCTTCAGTTGTCTTCTAATACCCACATTGGTTGAGTTCACAGCACCAGGCCAAAACTTGGTTGTGAACAGGCAAAGTGTTCCAGGAAAGCAATTTGTCTCCTGGGCAACATGACAGATGAGTCTGTGAAATGTTTCCATTACATTCTGAAGTTTTGTAGCTACTGAAAGGCTGTTTGTTTTATTCCTGTTACTAGATGCCCCCAGATTTTGATTTGAGCAATGCTAAAAGACAGGATTTTGAGCCTGCTATAGAAAAGGCAAGATACAATAGCTGCTTGAAGAAGACAAGCGAAGACCACCAGCAGTTTTCTACAGCGACTCCTGTCAAAACTGAGCAGTTAGAATCTTCTTTGAGTACTGCTGAACAAGATCAGCAAAGCAGGTTGGAGATCTAATACACTAGATACGTAAGCTTATACAGTAAACCCGCAATTTATGCACATTTAACTTGTGCCCATTCAGCTTTACTCGCTTGGCAAAAATAAATAAAAGCAATGAAAAAGAGTGGCTGGCTGGCCGGGGCAAAAAAGACTGGTAATCTCACCCACCATTTAACCCAGTGTGTTTTGACTCCTTGGAACCTGACCTCTGCTTAGATTGCGAACTTACTGTAGTCTTAATTGCTAATGCTTTGTATAAAAAGGTAAAGGGACCCCTGACCATTAGGTCCAGTCGTGACCAACTCTGGGGTTGCGCGCTCATCTCGCATTATTGGCCGAGGGAGCCAGCGTATAGCTTCCAGGTCATGTGGCCAGCATGACAAAGCCGCTTCTGGGTTATGCTTTGTATATTCTGGGTTATGCTTTGTATATTCTGTAGCAAAAAATGGAGAATTTTGCTTACCTTCATGAATTCTAGTTTTTTGCCAGACAGTAGTCCATGATACTGAGATTCTTTCCTCCCTGTCCACCGGGAGGCAGGCTCTTTTCCCTAGAAGAACACATTTGGTTGGGCTAGGAAATGCTTCCCACTTCCTTCCTCAAACCAGACCCTGACAACACAGTGAGAATAAGAGAAGCACACTGGCACCCAACCCATGACCTAATTTCCATGCCAGAATCCAGACCTGAAGAAACCTGGCAAGTAAGGAAAATAATCTTTAACGGAGGTGTGCAATTTTTTCTGTTCTTCCAACTTGTCACCATCCAGTGGTCTCTAACCCAGGAGCTTAACAAAGCAGTGCTCCAAATGCCCAGGGAGGGAGGGAGATCAGGATTCTTGCTAGCAGCATACATTGAAGCACCCTTTTACTAAAGGCTGCATCTACAGATGCAAAAACTTAAATTCTGTGCAGGGATGAACAGGTGGCTTCTCTATGCAGCACACTGGAGACTCAAATAGCCCATGAAGTAGCATATTCTTTGAAGAAATGCAGCAGGGTACCAGGTCTGTGCAACTATCTAGTACTCGGGAGCCAAGCCAGCTTCTGTATCCTTGCTCAGGAAATAAAGACTTTGGCTTGTACGGAGTTGAAGTTTACTTCCAGATGTTGCAATCTGCAGTCTAAATGAAGGTGGTCCTTGACACACCAAGGGAGACAGCCACCAGTTCTTTCTGCCTCTACCTGCAATGAAACTCTTGAGTAGGATTTTGCCATGGTGGGTTAGGAGGCCTCCCCTATGAATGAGGCCTGCTATGAGTACAAGAATTCTGGTACATGCAGGTATGTTACAGGTAGGTAGCCGTGTTGGTCTGAGTCGAAGCAAAATAAAAAAATTCCTTCAGTAGCACCTTAAAGACCAACTAAGTTTATATTTTGGTATGAGCTTTCGTGTGCATGCACACTTCTTCAGATACACCTGATGGACTTCCATTTCATGCGGCTCAATGTGGTGCCTTCCATAGTTCTAGTTACAGGTAGGTAGCCGTGTTGGTCTGAAGAAGTGTGCATGCACACGAAAGCTCATACCAAAATATAAACTTAGTTGGTCTTTAAGGTGCTACTGAAGGAATTTTTTTATTATGCAGGTATGTGTTCCTGAGAGCAATGGAAGTAATAAACTTTTCTTCAGATACACAACTGCTCAGGGTTCCTTTCAGTACAACCTGCAGACCACAAGTTTAATCACAACTCTTTTCCCTGAACAATTTTTTAGAAGTCAGGGCAGACTATAAACTAGTGTTCATTCACTGAGATGGCAGGAGAAAGACTGGCTTGTGAGAAGTACTTCCTAGTATAACCTTAGGCCAAGTCTTCTAGGATAAAGCCTTCCTTTATGGATTGCTTTATGGACCACTGGATGCATTCAAGTAGACAGAATAGGAAATCTGAGGCAAGGGAAGGTCTGTAGCTGAATAAATTATGCAGATTACGTGTGAATGTAGTTACACAGCCCTGGGTTATTGCCATATATGCTGAAGTGTCACCCACCCCCAGTTATATTGTCTACTCTGAGCAAGTGTGGTTATGAAATGGGGGTTTAGTCCTGTATTCTCTTGTAGTGAGGTCTTGCTGAGTGATGCAACATACTACCGGAAGTTGCGGCAGAAACAACTTCAGCAGCAGTTCAGACAGCAGATGCAGAAGAAACAGCAAATCCAGTCCACTACTCCAGTTTGTGAACCTAGAGATCAAGGTAAAATGCTAGTAAAATGCAGCATCCGCTGCACTGCAAAGAAGCTCAGAATGGGCAGATGAAGCGCCTAAGTAACAGGGCTAATTCTTTCCTGCCATGTTAACTGTGTCACTGTAAGAGCTGAAAGTGAGATATTAAACAAGTGTGTTTTCCCTGGATATGACTCTTTAAAGAGGTCAAAATGAGGGCTTAACCCAAACTTTAATCTGCTGCTGCTGCTTTGACTAGCATCTGAGGAGGGGGAGGGGTTACTTTTTTGAAACGATATCATTTGACTGGTTTTGTGTCCCATTAATTTTTATGCAGTGCTGCATTTTTAGAGATTGAATTTTCCTGGCTAAATAAATGGCAGCAGAAACTTTTCTGTCCCATATTGCTGAATGTGTTAAAGAAGATATTTCCTTCCAGTGCTGGTGTCAATTTTTGTTTGTCAAGTAGTTACATCTCACTTCATTTAGCATTGTGAAAAAGGCACCTATTATTGAAGGTTTCATAAAATGTAGATATAATTATTTAATGCATCAGTTAAAACAAAAAATATATATAATCAGCAGACCTAATATATTTTTGAAATAGTGCCTTGACCCAACCTGTAAAAGTAAGTAGCAATATTAATAAAACCCATTAATAAGGTGATTGTCAGATTAGGGACTTGTTTTAATGTTGGTGTTTGTAAGCCCAATTCATCTGTAAGGCCCAACTAAGATGGCAGAACAGTGCAGCAGTCAGATTTGTGAGGGAGATGGGGAGAGCAGCTGGTATATCAGTCTGGGTCCAGGCTGGGTTAGAGCATATTAATAAGAACACCTATACAGTATGTTGTTATTAATAGTTGGAATAACCATCTTTCTCCATATTGAGCTAAATTCAGATATGTTGGCATTCCTTGGATGAAATGGAAATCAATAGCTTATTCATGCTGGGTCATTTAGGCAAGTCCTTTTTTGTCCCTATGATGTGGGACAATTCTTGTGAAGAATATTATTTGTTCCATTATCGATAAAGCCCAAACCATCACTATCCTGTCTCTCCCCCACCCCCATCAGCCTAGGAAGACAGCTTATGCATTATTTCTATGCAAATAATCTAAATCCAGAAAAATTTGTACTCTTCCACTAATCTCAGTCATATTAAGCTTCTCTTTTATCTTGTCCAGAAGCATGTGCTCTTCCTGCTATTAAGCATAGCACTTCAGCACAGCTGGAACCCGCTGTGGAAGAGGAGTTCCTTGCAGGTGGGTGAGGGTTGTTGGTTCTTTTAGGTATTTTATACCATATTTTCAGGGAAACATGCTATTAATATGGGTCGCAAATAAGAATCTCAGGGCCGTGGGTTTGAGTCCCATGTTGGGCAAAAGATTCCTGCACTGTCAGGGGTTGGACTAGATGACCCTTGTAGTCCCTTCCTATGATGGTTCAGTTACAACAGCCAAGTCTTTAAAGCCTGCTCAAAAGCAGAAAACAAAGTGCACCACCTCTGGGAGGAGATCCATGGTGACAGGTCTGCCACTGAAAACCCCCATCTCTTGTGCTCACCAGACTTGAAGTCTTTACCAGCAAATCTGCAGGAAGAGCCTCTGCAGTTTATCTTACTAACTGGTCCCAAGTCGTTTACAGCTTTAAACATAATAACCACTTTAGCTCCCCAAATGCAGTAGGAACCAGTCCAGCTGATATAGTCAAGTTGGCTCCCATGAACAACCAGTAGCCACATTTCTGTAAGAACTACAGCTTCCAAAAACAGGCCCACGCAGTGTGTATTTTAGTAAGTCTTGCTGTAACTTAATGACTATGGCTGGTTCACACTCTTGCAGCATTTCAGGCAACAGTTAGTGCAGGACAAAGATTCTCCTTCCCCCATACCACCACCTGAGAGAAGAAACAGATGGAGGCCCTTTGCAAGGCAAAATCAGTGGGCACAGGAGGAATAAGTGCCCCCCTGTGTTCTTATGATTGCAAAACTCAAGCTTGGGATTTCGTGTTTGCTGACACAATGTCTAGTTCCACCGTTAGTTTTAGTCCAGTAGCAGTCAAGACATGGAACGGAAAGGTCAGCAGCTGACCCTTCACTGTTAATGTTCAATTTGTTCCAGATGACCCTGAGCTTTGGGACTTATCTTTGGAGGCCACTGACCTCAGTGTTACCAATCACAGCACGGCAGCTGCGCCAGCCCAACACCCAGGCACACCTCGTGGGCAGTATGACATTATGACACGCAGCAGAACGCCACAAAAAATAAATAACCAGAGGCCCTGTGCAAAACCTGCCCTGCAGCATCCCTCTACTAGCCCTCGACCTCACATACCAGGTAAGTTTAAGAGGTGGAGAAGCAAATGTAGACAGCAGCAAAAACTGGGTAATATAGGGTGGTGGTTTGTAGACAATGGGGCAAGCATGTATATCTATTTTAGCTTAGCACACTCATATTGCAAATCATCTAAGCTACCTCTGAATCTTGTGGTGCCCAACAATGAGCAGTCAGATTTCTTGCTATACTTTTTTGGTGCTTTCGGTCTCAAAGCCTCCAATAATTCTGCAACTTGCGTCGAAGTAAAGGTGTTTTAAGATGCAGTTCTAAGTTCAGGCTTTGCGCACTTTACAGAGAAATGGTCTCTTGAAGAGAGAGAACAAAAGTAGGTAATATCTCAGTTGTGTAAGAGACTTGTAAAGAAAGTTCTCCTAGAAACAATTGTTTCCTGTTTTAGCTGAGTGCAGCCCATACAGAAGGAGCCAAGGGATAAAGAAGAGAAGGCTGGAGCCTGCATAGCGGAAGGTGAATGACTTGACTGTGGTGCTTTATCTGTTCAGGTTTCAGAATGCAATTTGCACTCAGAAGTTTCAGAATGGAGACTATTCAGACCTCACTATATCAGGCACTAAACAGGGAAAAGGTTGTGCTCATGATTTTTCAGAATTTGAAAGTTTAAAACATTGCTTTCCATCAACTGTATCTCCAGAAAAGAATACCAGTATTTTATCCCATTAAGATTAACAGATGAAATTACATATCGAAATACAAAACATTGCTGTATTCTTAACTCCCTTTATTGTAATAGGAAGGAATCCATTTTAATAAGGCTGCATCTTCTAAAGCAAGGCAAACTATTTTTGTACTATTTGCCCTTTCCCTCAGGAAAAAAATTAATAGAACCAAAAGTTAAGGAATGTAACAACATTTTTAAAATGTACACTGAAACAAGTTTCGTGTAACGTTAATAGTAATTTACTTTTGTGAAATGAAAAGTTTTTAAAGGCTACGATGCTAGTATGCTAATTATGCAATGTGAATCCTGTTTATTAAAGTGGTTAAATTAAAGCTTTTCATTCAGAAAAGCTGTGTGTTTTTACGTCCCACTGTATGAAGACTGGAGCCAGCCACACATACTTTTATCATATTTCCATTGTTCTCTTTCAAATAAAGAAAAATGTTGGAGGCTAATAGTTGGACACGAAGCTTACTAAAGAGGTTCGGAATTTATATACAGGCGACAGCCATTTTGCATGCATCCAATTGATCTGTGACCGCTAACACCTGGGTCCTTTTGGACCTGGAATGGGGCGGGCCTATGCATGTGCTGGCGCTTGTGGGGGCCAGGACTGGAATCACTGTGCAAAATGGTTGCTGCCTGGGTTGAATCTTCCTCCTCAGAACCAGTCAAGAGTAGAGGAAAGATGCTGTATTTTGGCATATACAGTTTATAAGTTATATATGTGGCTGGAGGACTTTTCTGGGTAATTAGGACTATCTTCTGCAGTGTGTTTTGGTAAAAGCAAATTATTTACATTGGTGAGGCAAGGCCAACAAAACATTTAATAGGTCAACATCAACAGTCTTAGATGGTTTACTGGCACAACCGCACAGTGTAAACTGATTACTACCAAATTGCCCATTCTGGATTTCTATTATGGAAATGTTATCGGTGGAAAGATCTTTTCAAAAAGTATAGGTTGACATGGCTTTATTAGGCAGAATGAGATGACTGCCACGGGCAGCAGATACTGTGGGACACAGCTGTGCGGACCATGTGGCCCCATACTAGCTTGCTGTTCTCAGAAGCAGTGGGAGATGCTGTGTTCTGTTTCCACTGTTAAAAAAAATGATTTAACTTCCAGCCTTCTGTACATAATTTTTTATGTATCTTTACAGCCTACGAAGGAATAAGTTGCTGCCTGGTGCCATGCAAACGTTAAGTCTGGTATCTTAGGCATACGTGTGCAAATCTTTTGAAATATGCTCAAGTATGGCTGTATGTGATAGAAGCTCAAAATTAGCAGGCATGCTATGTTTCTACAAGAGTGGAGAAAAAGCACAGGTTGTGGAATTTAGTTTTCAGATAATTTCAAGTTTTGTTTTGATAAAAAAAAACTTTCTACCCCTTATTGTTGCAAAAGATGTGCTTCTGCTGAAGTCTCAGAAACCAAATAATAAAATTTCAAGTATTATTTAAATATTTGGTTGAAGGCACCTGCGCTCCTTCAAACTCAAATGACTTTGTTAACAATGATGCAAGTGGGAGTAACAAGAGCTCACTAACAATTGTTAAGCTTCGGGCACAGGGGGAACCAAGGCCATTTGAAAATGAAAAACCACAGCTCAACAAAAGCAGGTTTGGTTTATTTGAATGATTTCATTAAATATCTACAAAGAAGGTAACAAACTGCAGCACAAAGCGCAATCATACAGGAAGCGCAATGCCTGGATTTAGTGCAAAACATACCATTAACTACGGCCAGGGAAGCCCAAGGTTTGAATTCATTTTATTTTATTTTTTTACAGTGTACATTGTTAAATAATGTAAAGAAAACATCTGTAATTCAGAAACAGATCTTGTGGAAAAAGGTATTCAAAGTGTAATAACACAAAATAATTTAACAGTTCAGTAGCATTAGTTAATTCCTCTAGACCTCAGTTATTTCATCCACAGGAGGGAAATCAATGGTAAATAAAACCAGTACTTGCATAACTAAGTGAAAACTTGACCTCAAACATATGAAACCAAAATACTAACCTTGTGCAACACTCAGCTGACTAGATCCTCTAACATTAGGTGGCATCTTTTCATCCATTGCTCCTTCCTGCTTTTTGCACATCAAGCTCACCTTGAATTTCCCATCACACCTGTGAGGACTTCTTTTTTAAGTCTGAAAAGTTGTTGAATCCCAGCCACCTAGGCTTCCGTCTTTTCTTTTCAGCCACTGGGTCCAACTCCTACCTCTGCCTGACAAAACCACTGTAAACTTCAACTTGAGGCGAAGGGATGAAAAGAAAGACAGACGTGCATATGTTTGAGGGAAGAGTGAAAGAAATACAGAAAGAACAAATGTCCTTGCTAACTTTAGAGGACTTCTAGGGGTGGGGAAAGAGAAAACAGACTTCCAGACCAAGCAGTAAAGCTGCTTCCAAGTCCAAAGCAGAAGTACTTTGACTTCACAGCCTGCTGCTGCAATGCAAAGTAATACTAGTTGGTTGCAGTTATTTCATTTGATCAGGGAACCAGTATTTTAAGTTAGAAAGAGGAAGGCGAGTAGGAGATATAGAACACCTACTAAAAGGCAACACAGTTAGTTACAGTCCTGGTACCAGTTTTAAGTCCTTTAGACATAGAAAGAAAAAGTTGTTTTTGATGCTGGCTGTTTCAAGTGTATCCATCTTTAGCAATGGATGCTGCACCAGGAAGATGTGTTCCTGGCCTTTCAGGATTGGATTGACAGGCAGGGCAGGGGGGGAGGAAATCCCAGCAAACACCCTCCCTCTCCAGAGTGATAGCTCCAATCCCTTAACATACATTACCCTTACTAAAAAAACCTTTATAGCTTAAAAGTCAACCCACCCATAGGTGCTGACCCCTTCAAAGATGTCCCTCTTTCTCCCAACTTCCCCTATTCTCAGCAACCCAGCTTCTACTCTGGTCACTGTGTCCATTCTCTTCAGCACCTCCGCATAAATCCCTCACTGCTGCTGCATCAGCCACATCAGTTTCCCCCACCACTCCATAGCTTTACTCTTCCAACACAAAAGCTGCAATAGCTCCCCCTCCAACACCTACTCTCGACACTATTACAGTATAAGCATCCAATGTGTTATGCCTTTGGTATTCCAGTGACTATACCCAAATAACCTCCCTCTGCCTGGCGAAAGTCTGCTGGGAAGGTGATGCTAACTGTAGAAGCAATAAAAAGTCCAAGGCACTAAAATATCCAGCAAGCATACTGGGAGAACAGACAAGTATTCAAGTACATTAATTTATACAATTATACATTCACATTTATCTAATACAATGAAAATACAAAGGAAAAAAGTTAAAGTGTCTCCAATAAGTATCAGGATATAGCTAGCTTTCCCCCATTTTTTTCCTTTTTAACTGTTTAACCCTCTATACGCCACTCATTTTTTTTAACTACTGTTGTCCAACAACATTTATATATCACAGTGTTTCCACATCAAAACTGATGGTAAGTACATGTCCGCAGGGAACTTTTTAAAAAATTTGTCTTCTAAACAATTTAAATTGCTCTAATGCTGCAGTCAAAGCTGTTAATATCTTTTACTTAAAGCAGTAATGACCTATGTCAAAGCATGGGCTGTTCTGCAATTCCACTTGTGTGCCCCATCAGCTCAGGAACTTCGGTGTGATGGTCTGACGGAAGGAAGAGACATGGAAACAATGGACAGCTCTCCTCCCTCCTCCCCCGGCTGAATTCCTCAGAGCAAGACAAATGGCATACTAAAGATTCATGCTAAAACTAACAACAATTCTCCCATCTCAACCCATGTAGATTCAGCATCTTAAGCCAAATGAATTTTACAGCATGAAGCCCTTGGCTTGTGTGGTAGCTTTCATCTTTACACACCTGCCACAGACGAGAGGAAGCTTGTCCCATTGTGGAAGATCCTGATCACTCTTCTCCCCATATTCAAAATGGAGGGCTTTTCTTACGGAGAGCAGAGAGCAATGGTTAGAGGAGGAAGTTCACCACCACCCCTTTGGGCACTAATAGCCAGTTCACTGCAGCCTAGTGGTTGATTCAGGGCCCCATCTCCCCCCTCAAGTCTACCCAGCAGCATGCCTGGGTCTCATTAAGTGGTCCGCAGATTAGAGCCAGGGGGGTTGCTGATGGATTTCTGCAAGTTGCTGATGTTGAAGCTTTGCAATGAGGTGGCACCTACAGGCTGGAACTGGCCTAAAGGCTGCTGTGCTGGACCACCTGTCCCACTCCAGGGAGCTACAAAGGGCACTGCTGGGTAACCGTATGGCTGAGGGGGGCACATGGCCTTTGTGAAGTGACCTAGGGAGGTAGCTGACGCAGCAGAGATGGGTGTAGCACCGAGGGAGGATGTCATCGAGATGCAGAGCTGACCTGGTGCGGAGAACTTCCTTGCCATTCCTGGGCCCTAAAAACAAAACCCAACCCAACAGGGTATTTCAGAATTGCCAAACAATGTTAAAACAGGTACCTTAGAGGCTTCTCCCTCAGAAATGTGTCAGATCCTTCCATGAAGTCGGCTGAGTGCCTATGACCAGACACAATGCCCCAAGCAAGTACTTACCTCATAATTGCCATGCCCCTTGCCTCCTTTCTTGCCAGAGAGGCTCATGGCGTCACGAGCCCAGTTGTCTACTAGCTTGTGCAGGTCATCTGTAAAGGTCCCTTTTCGACTGGACGCAGGAGGCTGAGACTGAGGTGCCTGGCTGTTCACTGTACCCGCAACAGTGTTTGTACTGCTGGTCCCTAGAAGAGCAAACCAATGGCTGTCATTTAAACCTGACTGTATGATAGTTCCTGAAGGTCATCAAAACTACAGCTACAATGGAAAAATAGGAGAAAGCAAGAGTTTAAAAAAGCCATGCACATGAATTCTACAATTCAGTACCAGGACATAATGAAGAGGAAGGGATTTAGGGCTCAGCTAGCAGTTTCACTCCTATTAGGTTAATCATGTAATTGTGTGTTATTTTCCAGATCAGTGGGTGGTCTGCAACGTTGCCATTTTCCACTGAGGAATGAACTAGCTTTTGGTATCAATGACAGGTCCATGATTAATAGGTTCCTCTACATTGTCAACAAGCACCTATTATATCAAGTTAATGCTACTGCCAACTCTGCCCACTCACTCAGCAAGGACAGCTGCTCTGCTCTGCAGATGGAAACTAAAAAAGCCCCAGGGACTTGTTATTGGAACGAGACATTGTATTATGGGCAGGTACTTCCATCTGCATGAATGTACCTGAACCTGCTGGCTTACTGTCCAAGCACAACAGTGCCAAAGGGAAGCAGCAAACAATCAACTGGTGCTTCCAACTCAGATGGCAGCTTCCAGGAGAACCTGCACATTTGGGTTTCACACCACACAGAACTTTATACAGTTCTGCAAAGGGAAATGCAAGAACTGTTTCAATTTAGAATATGGCACCTGGTAGGATCAAATCCTAAGAATAAAGGGAAATCCAAAGTATCCAAGTTTCTTGATGGCCATTCTATAGCAAATCTGTAGTGGAATGGTGTGAAAAAGTTGTTTTTACTTGTCCAAAATGGTTATTCAGGAAGCAGAAACCTAAATGCAAGAGTTCAAGAGTGTCAAGAACCCCACATGTGCTATGAAACAAGCAACATGACCACTGAGATAGGACACTGTCTCCAATGTATAGAAGCCAATGAGCCCACTGCATTGCTCAAGACTGTACAAGAAGTGCATTTGGGAAAGCCTGAAGTACAATTCAAGTCCACTGAAAAGGCTTTCCTATTTCAACACAAGAAAGGAGTGAAGGTACAACTTGATGCAAAACAGCTTAGGAAACACCAATTAGACCAGTAGAAGGTAACACATTAATTCCACCCGACTTGCTCCTGGGGCTGTCAAAATAATGGAATCAAAGCTTTAAAAGAAGTCAAAGAGGGAACCAAGAGTTCCCACTGCAAAAGACTCAAATTAAAAACTGATAATCCATTCCCACTGCTCAATAACTTTCTGTCAGAAGCAAAGTCATAGGTACTGGCAACTTAACTGGACCCATGATTCCTTGGGATAAAAGTGGCCTCCCTGAATCCAAGCCAGATCAGACAAGAATTCAAAACATTATAATTAGTTAGAGCAACTGAGCAAGGTGCCACTGCATTGTGAAATACAAACAAGCAGATAAAACTAGCCAAGGTGGTGAAAGACGCAGCAGTCCCCCCCCCCCAACAAAAAAACTGTACTAAATAAGTTGGGAGTGGTGCTCATCCACATGCAGGGAAGAGGAAGGAGGAAGAATCCTCTGCCCAGGTGAGAGGAAGGAATGCAGAGCTAATAGTAATAAGATCGTAACTGTGTAACATGCAAAGGAAACTATACTTGTGATGCAACAAAATTCAGCCATGTAGTGTGAGAAACTGGAACAGAAACACACATCTAAGTAAAAAAAACAACGAGCAGCCTGAAGAATAGTACAGGGAACAGGCAATAGAGATTTTTAAAAAGTGGTGGTAAGAATCTTGATACATGGTACCAATAAAAATACCAGTGCATTCTCCTGACAACAATTTCATGCAGGGACCAGCACATATCCATCAGCCCCTTCCTGATGGCCAGAAAACACAGCTCTTGTTGGTAAGTGTAGTGCCCAGACACTGCCCTGCTTGCATCTCTAAGCTAAATAGTAAATTGGGGGTGGGGAGAGAGTTTCAATCCAGAAGGGTCTGTTAATGTTTGGCTTTTTACTTTACAAGCTGTTGAAAATGCACCAGATTGTTTCAGGAACCCTCTAAAACAAAAATATAAGAGGGAATATTATATTAAATGTGAGCTGAATTGAAAATACTCTTGTGTCTGGTTTATTATGAAGCCAGTTCTCGAGACACTTCATCTACTGAACCAGCCATCAAGAAGAGTCTGACGAGCACTTGGGGTCAGTGACCATAGAAAAAAACCTCCCTCCAATCTTGCTCAGTCACAGCAAACGTTACAGAAACTTATTTCGACTCTTCATACAACTGAACAAATGCAGAGGCTTTATCTGGCCCTGTGGGTCACACCACTGCACACGCCGCTGCCCCTTCCCCACCATAACGCTGCCAATTTGCTTCACTCCCATTTACTGACTCTTCATTGATGACGACACTTTGTCCTGTTGCGTTGTCCTGTCTCTAAGACATCTGGGTCCTTGCCCTTCCTCTTAGTAAGATATGGAAGCTCCTTTTGAAATTGGGTCAGTGCTTAGGGCAAACCCCTTTTGCTATGATCACTGCACACAAAGCCCATGAACGAGGGAGATTTTGCCTTCTGACCCAAAATGCTGCAAATTACTTGTGCTAATGTACACTTTGGCATCATTACTCGTCAGCAAGGAGGACACAGGTAGACTGATAGTCAAAACATGCCATTCCAGCAAGGAACTGCCGTGAGGTGGCCAGGCTTGTTGCAGTGTTAGTGCCATAGCTGCCAAGTTATCCCTTTTTTAAAGGGATTTTCCCTTATGCTGAATAGGCTTCCTCGCGAGAAAAGGGAAAACTTGGCAGCTATGGTTAGTGCTGAAACAAGTTAGAAAGGGACACAGAGACAGATGCTGTGCTTAAGACAGATTCAGGGAGGTTAAGCTTCAGAGATCAGAGGAAAACTTAAACACAGCAGTTTGGCAGTCAGAGTTCAGAAGTAACCAAAATGCAATAATTACTACAGAGCTGGTTGCAAGGGCAGACTTTTTTCACCATCTTCCCTGAAGCACAAAGAGAAAGCATTTTGTTAGGGAGAAACAGTGAGAAACATTTAGTGTCAAGCAAACAGCACAAATAGCCTGGTTATAAAGAGGGGAGAATACAACAGGACACTGTCCCTTGGTGACACTGCTTTTGATTCTTTCAGGACTTTTCTAGCAAGACACACAGTGGCAACTGGAGGAGCTGCATCAATATTCACATTTAGTTTATGCACCTGTATTTCTCACATGTATTAAGATTGTGGCCTAATCATTTCATCCAATATTAAGTAGGTTTTGGTGAGTTAGACTGAGTGAGTCTCAGACAACAGTTCAGGTACTCTTACTGATTGGAGGAAACAAAGCTTCAGTCCAGTTTGAACTGAAAGTCAAACGAATCCTGAACTGAACACTGGACTAAATCTTTAATTTATGCCCAGCTGATCAGATTTCTCCTGACTGAAAAAGGAATGGCATAAAAACTTCCCGCAGTTTTGAGAGTACATTATAATGGCTTGATTGTGACATTCTCTGATTCCCTATTTCCTGGAACATCAGTGCCACCAGAGGTAGGGAAATACCTGTTGAATCTCTTCCACTTTTTCTCCAGCTATCAAGAAACCCACCCATTAATTGTGCCCAGTCGTCTAACTTCTAACAGAAAACTTTTCCCACCGTCCCAGAATCTGTGATAGGAGGTCGGGTCAAAATCCAGTAAAACAAGAAACCTGTAAACAAACTGAGCATCGAGGCAAGCCGTGCTTCCACAAGTGCTGCCTTGTTTTACAGGACAGCTGCAATAAACTGAGGGTACTGCACATATGCCATTACTTCCAGAGACCAAAGTAGCATTTTCTGTCTCCCCATCATGGATCTTAGTTCACAAAGGTACCTCCCGTTCAGCAGCCACATTAAAACTAGAGCAGGTGTGCAGCAAGATTAGCCATATCCTTGCTATTTATTAATTATCCACCACAATAACAAAGGATGACTATGCCTTGATCTCTTCTTAATCTTTTATTGCAATTTAATGTTTTCTGGGAGAAGCTAGTTCTTAGTCCTGGCTTTATCAATATTTTTTGAAGATCCTTCCAGATGTGCCTTATACTGTCCACATTAAGATTTCCAGTTAATAAGCCTGAGATGGGGAGAAGAGCTGCATGTTGTTCTGCGAGAGTTTTTATTATGGGGGCTGGCCAGCCACCCTATAGAACCTTATGGACTGAAAGGCAGGATATACTTTAAAAAAGAATAAATATGTATGACTTAAAGAGTACACTCCAGTTGCCCCAAGCAACTAAAAACCAAGTACGATGAGGCTAAAGCAGTGCTGCAAGTTCAAATCCTAAAAGGGTAGTTTCTTATCATCTTATGATTTTCATTGCAGCTGTCCTTGTGCAAGTCTGTCTTGGAATCTGCTGCTCGGCTCATTAGGTACAGGCACAGAAAAATCCCTGGCGTGGCTGAGCTGCTGCTCAGTGTACATGGACAGATGCTCTTCAAAAATAGGATCCAAAGATCCTGCTTGTTTTTTTAAGTCTGGGAAGAAGAATACAATTTGCACACCCAGGAAAAAAGTATTCTATCTGCAGCATAAGCACACAATTCAAAGGACACATGTTGGCATCTTTCTGTCTTGAGAGACAATGGAGTGTGCCTCTGGGGGTGAACTCAAACTGCTGGAGAATCACAGCACAACCGACCCATCCATTTCCACCTATTTCCATCACCCTGTCTAGTTCAGTAGAGGCTGGAGACAGACCCAATCAAATGTATGGAGAACAGCTATTCTTAGAGCTCAATTCCTTTGGCTATAATTTTAAATCTGTTTATTAGGTCTATATATATTACCTGTTAAGTTCCTTATAGTCCTTTAAACGCCATTAATTTCAGAAGTGTAATGCACACTCATGTACAGCTCCAGCAAAGCAGGCTGAACATGTTTTTATACTCTGCAAAGACAGTGTGCCAAGCAACACATGAGATGCTGCACAAAAAATATTTATGCTGGAAGCATCTTAATCTCAATTATTAAGGGATTACATTTCCCTTCCAAAGCACAGGAAGAGAGAAGGAATACCCTTTCTCAAACATTGGCCCTTCCCATTCAAGAATACATTCCCACAAGTCACTCTTCTAACAAACTGATGAAGCATGAAGTAGGTTTTGCATGTCTCAACCTGAATAAGGCACCCATATGCTAAGCTGATCATATCTCTATGCAACTCATGAGCTAATACAAATAATCCCTTCCCAGGTTCCTATTTTAGTCAAGGGATGGGGACCTTAAACATTTTCCTCTGCTAAGAATTGAGCTGGTGGGGTAAGGTAGCAAAAAAAGCAAGCAATTCCCCCCAACAGGAGTAACAACACGGTACAATGCCCATAGCTCCAAAAGTAGATACTAGTCACATTGCTATCTGGATTGTCTTGATTTCAAGTCCTTTGGTGGAAAAGCAGCAGACATCTGTCATGGGTGCTTTAGCTGAGATTCCTGCATTGCAAGGGGTTGAGCTAGATGACCCTTGGGAACCTTTCCAACTCTACAATTCTACGATTCTATGAAGTGTTCTATCATGAGCACCAATTCAACAGTAGACACAGCCCTCAACCCTGAATTGCTGCTATGCATGTTAAAGCAGTGTGACAGTCACTGCCACATACACACTCAGCCCAAACAAATAAACAGCTGGCTGTGCCTCTTCAGAGTTATGCAAACTGGCCCAGGTCTGCACAGAGCCCCAGCTGAACCACTAGGAAAGGTTTCATCATGGCCTTCCCTGCAGTTACTACAGGGAAGACGATAAACTGAGGAAAGGAGTTTGCTACCCAAAGCATCATTAAAACTTGAAAAACATAAGCCACTATCATCATAGCCTTTTGGCTGAGCAGCACAATATTTTTTTAAAGACAGCTTTCTGGAGGATAAGAGCAACTCAGCCAAGCCCTGGGGTTGGAGAGACACAAGAAGGCAGATGTGAATGGACAGCATGTGACAACAGATCCAAGTAGCAGAAAACAAAAAGACGAGGAAGGAGTAAAGGTGTTACACACAAAGAGCCAAGCAGGGCGTACTCAGAAATCGGGTCCTCCTGCCACCAGGCTTGAATGTCACCCGCTCAGATGCACAGTTAAACTTCACACACCCTGTGATAAAACAAAAATAAAAGAGGGGAAGAACAAGGAGAAGAGAAGAGAGACAGAACACAACTACAAGATGTTAGAAAACTCTTTAAGCTGGTGGTGAAATGCACTAGTAAGACACGAGAGAAAAGAACCTCACCGGTAGAGGAGCATTTGCAAGACACAAGGAGCCAGGACTCTTCTGTCCCCCACCCCCACTCCCAAAACCATGTTTGTTTCCTCAACTGGAACAGAGCTATCCTCCAATAGTTAATCCAGCAGGAACAGGGTTGCATGCCACAAGTGATATAAAACAGCTAATGCACACATTGACATAATACATTGCACAACTTGAAAGACACATGAGGTGCAGGTTAGTAGGGCTCATATGGTTAAAAAGGAATGAGCAGAAGCTCCCTTCTCAATAGGAAGGTGACTTGGAAGAAGCAGTAGCATAATCTATTCTTGTATTGATATACCCACCTCCTTGTCTTGAAGCAACATACTGCTACTCCACCCACACCATTAATGTGTGTGCCAGAAATGAGTATGTTATGCATGCAAACTGCAAATTCAAATATGGTCTCTCAAGGACCATGATAAACTTCTAACTTGTGCAAGTAAAGTTGACAAGCTCCCAATTTATCCAGGGAGAACATATTGCACTATCTGCCTCAAGCTTTTCCCCTCCATCATCTCTCCTTGATGTGGAAGGTGCAAAAACATACAGGGCAACCTTCACTGTCATATCCTTAATTTTACTTGCCGGAGTGTCCCAGGCCTCACAGCTTCATCCTACGAAGGAGATAATCTGAAATGTAGCAGGATATTTAATCCCCCACCTCAGCCCCCAGTCACATTTCTCTCCATGCTGCTAATCTACAATATTTACCTTGGCCTGGCGCAGAAATGGCACCATCACTAGTAAAGGCAGAGTAGAGGTTCTCACTAGAAGGAGATGGTTTCAGAGGCTGTAACAGATGGTTCTGCCCTGTCTCTTGGACAGTGCCAGGAGGGTGGAGGGTCTGCTGTTGGGGCAAGACCGAAGGTGCACTCTGAGCAGACAGATTGCCTAGGGAGAAAGGGAAGCAAATCAGGACACTGGCAACATGATGGGTACTTAAGTTTTCCCATCCCAAATGCACAGTGTTCATATTTCACTTCTTAAGGATGACCTCTGCTGGCACATAAAAGGAAACTCTAGATCAGGGGTAGGGAATTGGATCCAGTTGGGGGGGGGGGAGTTGGGGGTTACCCCAACTCCAGTGGCCCACTGGTGGGTGCCTGCTTTCTGCAGAGACCAGCTGTGCTACCAGGAAACATGGTAGCAAATACAATCCAGTGGGCTTGAAGTTGCCACTCATCAGTTGACAGGCAGCAACTTCAAACCTGCTTTTTGCAGGGATAAGCTACACTACACTACAACAGAGACAATTCCTGCAGAAAAAAGGGCTTTGAACTACCAGATATCAGCCAATAGAACTTCCCATGCAGGGATAAACTGTGCAGCCCAAGCCCAGCAGGCTTGCTCTTCCTGCCAATCCGCTCTTCAGCCATGACAGCAAATCTCCCTTGGCAGTCCACAACTGGGAATGCACTTTAAGGTTCTACCTGCCCCTCACCTGACATCAAATCTGATTATGTTGTGTGTGCGGTAGGTCAGCATGGTATGGAGGGAAATGGCCTTGTAGGCCAAACTGGGAGCTATGCAAGGCCTGATTAGGCCTGTGGGCCAGAGGTTCCCTACCCCTGCCTTAGATATTAAACTAGGCTGAAACCAGCAACAGCTAATGGGAGAAATGAACACAGGCCAAAAAATGAAAAGCTTTCACAGGACTGCTACACTGCTGCTTGTGGCTAACAATGGAAAGAATATTCCGTCAACAAGGGCAATACTCACAAATTAAGACTCAGCATCCACCTGTTTCTACTGGGTACGGTAATGGAGGACTAATTACTTATATTTACATTCCACGTCTTAAAAGTAAAATCTACAACGCAGTAAACAATAAACACCTTAACTGCATGTCTTCACTGCACATACACCACAGAAATATGCTGCAGGAAGCCTTGCTTTGCCCAATACAATACAATCCCTCAGCATTTCTTCAGTTTTCATCTAAAGTCTAAAACGCACAGTGAAAAGGCAATGGAATACAACTTTGGTGCTTACATTTTGTGCAACACTTGAATGGTGTTGTGGATAAAGACAGCTGAGTGTAAGCTGAGGAGACCTGGGTTTCTGGGGATGGGGAACCTCTGACCTGCAGGCATATCTTGGTCCAACAGGGCCCCCAATTTGTCCAGCCAGGCTATTTCTTCAAAATCACACCCACCTGCCAACCAGCAGTTGCCACACTGATGGGCAGGGAGGCACCAGATGATTGTTGGGGGCATGGGGTTGCCTTCGGTTTTAGCTGCGCAAACCAGTTCTCCACAGGGAACTGCAGAAGAATTTAACTTTCTGGTCATCAGCTGATGGAGAGGGGAGTTAAATCTTGCTGAGAACCTTGCAGAGAGCAGAACTGGAAGTCTCCACTCATCTGCTGAGGAGTGGAGACTTCAATCCTGCTGCATGCTGCTTCAAAGCACAGTGCAGGGCTGTTGGAAAGCCCTTTTACAAAGAGCCTCAAGCTGCTACTTAAACCTCCAGTTTTCCCAGGTTTAAAGACTGTTTGCAAAACACTTCCCTGCAGCCCTGCAGTGTGCTTTGAAGGGTTTCAAAGTGCAATGTCACATGGCATCATAATGATGTCAGGTGATTGAGAGGTAGGCACCCCGCACACCTGTCAAATTTGGCTCACCAGGTGTGGGGGAATAAGGATTTGGTCAGCCAAGCACAAAAATATCCCCACCCCTGGTTCAAGTTGCCAGTGAGACATAAAGCTCACTATGAAACAGAAAGCCAGACGCCTGCTTTCAGCTTAATCTACATTACAAAAGGAAGAGAGAGGCAGCGATCATGCGCACTACTCTGAGCTTCTTGGAGGAAGTGGGATAAAGATCAGTGGCAGTTGGAAGGAGAATTTGCAGTAGGAGATTTCAGAGTAGCCAGTCGAGCCCCTATTAAGCAGCCCATATTAAACAAAAAGTCACAAGACACTACACAAAGCCAACTTACCCAACCCATGGCCATTTCTAAAGTGTCTTACCCAAAATTTGAGGGCTCTTGTTACCCTGGGAGCTGCTGCGGCTGGATCTGCTGCCTTTTCCTTTAGTGGGTCTTCTTCGCCTGCCTGACAGAGGAGCGGCAGGAGGGATGATTACTGCTGGGGGTACCTTGCCCAGTTTTGTGTAAAGCAGTTCAATCTCCATCTTTTGACGACTTTGAAGCTCTTGGATCTCTTTAAGGTGCCTAAATGAATAGGAAAGGAAATATGTGTCACTTTTCATACCACTATATCATCCCAATAATGGATGGACAAGATGTGAACCCAGATTAGAAGTTATTTATCTAGGCAGTATCCTATATAACTAGGGCTGCACACAGTATGACAGTGGATTACCACCCTCTCAGAGGAGTGCTCCAAACAGCATGAAACAGTGCAGGGCAGTTCAGGGCACGCTAGGAAAGTGGGAGAAGCACGTGTTTCAAGAACTTTAAGGTTTGGCCTATATATTAATATATGGACAGATGGTTGATACTTTATTTAATTGTGTTGATTTATTTCCCTTGTGCTTCATTATGTTTTAATCACTGCAACCTACCCTGAGTCTGGTTTTTTTTTTAAAAAGAAATAAATAGATAATACACTAAGCTCATCAGCCCAAGTCAGCATGGCCAGTTGACAGGGATGATAGGAACTGGAGTACAAGAACATCTGGAAGGTCACAAGATCCCCACCCCTGGCTTCAGATCCATTTTTCTCTCTTGGCTCAACTGCCCAAAGTATCCTGGAAGCCCAGAGGTTCTTTCCAGGCAGTTTTGGAACTGTTTCTCTAATTCTTTTATGAACGCCAAGGCCTCGTGCCTCCCCCCAACACAGCGTCACCCGGGATTCACCACTCCGGTCTCCCGTCACGCTGATGTGGTCCATATCCAGGGACATGAGCACATGACAAGCAGAGTTCAAAACAGAAGCTCAGCCTTGAGGAGTAACATCTAAGCCTAATTTATTGCAAATTAAATCAAACGTAACCGAAAAAAGAAAACATGGCTCCTCTCTGTCTGTCTTCCTCGGAGAGACAGCTGCAAAAGCAAAAGTTATATAGAGCGGAAACAGCGTATCTCAATTTCCTCTCACAAGACTCCAACAATTAGTGCTGGAATGTAAACAGACATGTGACATGTAATTTGCAATTAGCTAAAGCAAGAAAGCCAGAAGCATGGGAGCTCTGTACTAAATTTAGTCCACTCATAAAACACTAAAGAGCTAGACTGTCTAGTCCACTCATGCATTTTTAGCACCTAAGACTGAATAGTGTCCCAGACATCTCCAGTTCAAATCTTGCTTCTGCTGTGAACTCTCATCCTCAGCTGCCTATCCGTTAATAAGGAGATGTTAATTGCAAGGAAGCACTCATTTCGCTAAAAAAAGGGACGAATATTGTAGACCTCACTATACAAATTCCCTGCAAGTGTTGACTGCAGATAACTGTTTTTAGTCCCACTACACAAGATAAAACTTTCAATCAAGTAATGCTTCTACTCATTATGTCCTATTTGAAAAGTCGGGGGGGGGGGCTTACTTCTCTCGCAATTGACGCAGCTCGCACTTCAAGTCTTCATCTTCTATGTCTGACTCATTATCACTGCTCATGTAGGAAGAGTTGAATGAGTTGCTCAGGCTCTGAACTGGAAGACTGATCTTTGACCCAGGTGGATGGAGAGAATCTGGACTCCTTGAGCCATCATCTCGCTCCTTAGCTGCACCACTCAGGAAGGCAGCTTCCAGCTCAGACGATGGCCCATTCAGGTGCAGAGAATGCCTTCTCCCTATAAGCCCAGGTTTAGGAGTTGTGACAGGAGAAGAAATATGCTCAGAGCTTGCAGGCAGAGGGACTATTGCAGGGACCTCTCTCTCCACACAGGTCACCTCATCTTGAGTTTTAGACACAGAAAACCGGCCCACTTGGTCTGTTGCTGTTGTCGTCACCTGGAAACGCCCAACCTTGGTTGGCTGCAAATGAGAGGTGGAAGTGTGTGAAAAAACTCCATCCACCACATCCGCAGAAGTAACAGCAATGGCCTCAGCTATCTCACTGGAGGTTGGCTTCACCAGAGTACTCTCAGGGCTGCTGCTGCTAGACAAAGATGAGGAATCTGAGCTGCTTGTATCAAAGTGCCTGGGCTTACTTCCACTCTCTTTCTGCTCATCCACAGCTACTGACACCTAGAGACAATAGAGACATACAGTATTATAGCCAGAGCCCCTTTACAGAGTGGCACTTTACAAAGTGTAAGAGGATAGGTTTCTGCCTTGAGCAGCTTATAGTCTGAAATTTGACGCAGGGGACACAGAACAAAAAGGAAAAGAAAGTGGAAGCAGGGGTAAACTGAAAAATATGTGGATCTGTTTCACATGTATAGGCTTAGTTACAGTTACAGTAAGGCACAGGAACTAAGGGTTGTTTGTGCCAAGGCTTCACATAAAAAGTCAGAACAATTTTAAACAGTTCTCCCTCCAAAAGGAGCCAACCACTGCATTAGATCACTTTCTGATAAAAACTTGTGTTGACACCAAATACCATAGCTACAAAACAAAAACAGAAAACGGCTAATGAGACAAGATGGGCATCTTTTGAAGAACGCTAGTAATGCTTAAAGGGCAAAAGTGTTGTTGAGATACTCAGGGGCCAGAGCAGCCATAACAGTTGTACAATATTGTCCCAGTCTCAGCTCCCTGTCTATAAAATAAGAACCATAAAAGTCACACAGCTAGGGTAGACACAACAAAATGCTGTAAAATACCTGAAAACGACCCATCTTAAGAACTGCAACTCCTGAGGTGGCAGTTGTGGAACAGCTTCCTGCATCCTGAGAATCTGAAATGGGGAAAAGTGGGAAGAGGATTTGCAATTCAAATTTTTGCCCACTGTGTTTGTGAACAAAATTCTCTTGAGAAAAGTCAATCAAAAATGTGTTCCTCTAATTAGACCAAAGGAAGCTCCTACAAAACTGCTTTAACAGTTTCAGTTAAGTCATCTTACTTTTTTCTAGTTAACCAGGGGTAGGTGGGGGCTTTGTTTTGGGAACATGCAGTATTCACCTTCTACAAAAAGGCATGTAGTACTTCATTCGAACAAAACCAGATTATTTTCATATTGGCTTTGACAACAGGATGACAGGAATCTACTTGCAGAAATTTTGCTTGTCTACCCAAGAGAAAGTAGGGATGCAGGTAGCGCTGTGGGTTAAACCACAGAGCCTAGGGCTTGCCGATCAGAAGGTCAGCGGTTCGAATCCCCACGACAGGGTGAGCTCCCATTGCTCGGTCCCAGCTCCTGCCAACCTAGCAGTCTGAAAGCACGTCAAAGTGCAAGTAGATAAATAGGTACCGCTACAGCGGGAAGGTAAACGGCGTTTCCATGTGCTGCTCTGGTTTGCCAGAAGCAGCTTTGTCATGCTCACCACATGACCTGGAAGTTGTACGCCGGCTCCCTCGGCCAATAACGCGAGATGAGCGCCGCAACCCCAGAGTCGGTCACGACTGGACCTAATGGTCAGGGGTCCCTTTACCTTTTTACCCAAGAGAAACCTAAAGGAATTACTAATATATTAACTCATTAGGCCCTATTGGAAGAGAAGAGCAAGCAAATCTTACAAGAGAAAATAACTTTAAACTAAAGTTGCAATGGGAAAGCAATGACCTATTTCCTAAGGCTGTGCATGCCACCACCACCCCAAAAAAAAAGTCTGGGCTAATGTGGGAAACACCAGGCCCAGATCTAGCCCCAAATCAACTGTGGAGTGGAGAGGAAAGGAGCAGACTCTGCATCTCCTACCTCACCCCAGAGCAGGAGGATTTAATTCTGCTATGAGCTGCTTCACCAGACCTTTTCGCACAGGGAGCACACTGGCAGAGCAGAGCCCGAAAGTCAGCGGGACTGAAATCTCCTATTCATGGATGGAGAGACAGAGCGCTCACTTCACCTCAAGGGGCAGCTGGGTGGTAGCAAGGAATGGCACAGGTGGGAGAAGCCTGAACTCCCAAGACCCAGCAGCATCCATGGGTTCTGCTGCAGAGAAAAGGGGTGTGCTTGGTGCTTGTTTAAAGGGAGAGAAGGGGAATTTGCTTATAGGCAAGAAGGGAACTTGTTGAGGGTGATGATGGGAGCAATGAGATAGTGTGGATGGAGGCAGCAGAAGCCAGACCCACTGCAGCGCACGGAAATGCTGTTTACCTTCCCGCTGTGGCGGTACCTATTTATCTACTTGCACTTTGATGTGCTTTCGAACTGCTAGGTTGACAGGAGCTGGGACCAAGCAATGGGAGCTCACCCCATGGCGGGGATTCGAACCACCGAGGATCGGCAAGCCTTAGGCTCTGTGATTTAACCCACAGCACCACCTGTGTCCCTAGGGCCTTGTATGGCAACGCAAATCCCTGTTCGGTTTCAGCTGAAGGAGCTGATGCTGTGCTGGAGGAAACCAGGTAAAATTACAACAGCAGGAGAGACTTGCAAAATGAATACTGTTTTAGATGCTTACCAGAGAATTCAATCCTTCAGGGGTCAGCTTCCCCAGCACATTCCCTGTGGGGAATTTGCTGGAGAAACAGACTGCCTGCCTCTCTTGCATCCCAACCAATGTCCCACTCCCTAACAGCCCCAGATTGTTCCAGGCAGCCCAACCTGGCTCAATCTGGCACTGCCTCTACCCAACTTGGAATTCCCCTCCTCCCTAACTGGCCCAATTCAGTTCAGGCTTCAGCCAAATCTGGTGCACAGCCTGAATATTTACAATGCCTGAGTGACCACAGTACAATCAAATCATTGTTAAAGAGCAAAAGGGAATGTGCTACCCATAAAAGCTACTGGGAAAAGAATGAACCCTACAGATCATTTTAGTCACTGCTTAAGACCAATCATACTTTCATCCCGTGTCAAACTATCCACATAATCACATGGTTTTTATTTTTATTATTATTATTCATTTGTTTTGAGGTAGAGTTCCAAAGCCAATACTTTTGAGATTATAATCCTTTTGCACAGGATTCATGAACAAACCTTTAGTATACCAAACAGCAGACAGTAAGTGTTCTTGCTCAGACATTGTTCATTTCAACAGGTTCTTACCAAGAAAAAAACATCCTTCCAGTACCACCCTAGAGACCAACTAAGTTTGTCATTGGTATGAGCTTTCGTGTGCATGCACACTTCTTCAGATGCTGGTTCTTACCAGTATTTGTAGGCTGTTCTGGTGCAGATGCCATTCCAGTAACCGTTGTAGAAGCCACCGATGGCAGAGGCTATGAAAAACACAAACAAACAAAATAAAGTTCACCAGAATACTCTTAATTTCCTTTTCATTTCAAAAAATTAAGGGCACTAATTTGCCCATAGTTATTCACAGGATCACATCAATTCTCCTAAGCTTTAGATATCAAAGCAAAGTACTGACGAGTATCCACTGTAGCAAGTCAAGGCCTCTCCCTAAGCAGCCTTCCCAAAACCAGTATTAGCATAAGCAAGGCCATCCTGTTTCAAACGGTTCTGCACACACCACAGCATCTTAAAGTTGGGGAGGGGAAATCCTGAAAAAACAGCTTTGCTGTTGCTAATACAGTCTTACCTTGGTTCTCGAACACCTTGGTACTCATACATTTTGGCTCCCAAACGCTGACAACCCAGAAGTAAGTGTTCCTGTTTTCAAATGTTTTTTCAGAAGCTGAACGTCCGACGCAGCTTCTGCTTGAGTGCAGGAAGCTCCTGCAGCCAATTGGAAGCTGTGCTTTGGTTTTCGAACAGTTTCGGAAGTCAAACGCACTCCCGGAATGGATTGAGTTTGAGAACCAAGGTTCCACTGTACCGGCCTTATACTTCATATTACACAAATTGTTTTCCATACAACTCCATTGCCTATTTTCACAGTTGGAGAAAATGCTAGTTCTCACTGAGATGATAAAGTTGTGTGTGGGCTGCAGGTGGTGGTTCACATGATTGAATACTATTCCACATGCAAAAAACTTCAACACAGAAAACTAGATGTCAGGGAGAAAAGTTGTGGCACCAGATCCGAAAAGAAAATCCACAAAGAACCTTCCAGTTTAACTTATTGAGCTCATACAAGCTATCTCAGAAAACATTCATTACTTTTAAAGCTAAGAAATATATTTATATATCTAAGGAGTAGAGAATGGAGAATGTAATTATGAGGAGCATAGCATGATGTAGGGCCTGCACATACAGGGAGGAATACATAGACCTCTACATGTATAAATGGAGTCTAAAATAAGGTATGTGGTGCCTATTTTATACTGAAGGGGTAGTAAACATGATTGATTTGAGCAACATCTGGAGGGCAACTCTCACCAGACCCAGCCAGCATGGCTAACAGCTGGGGTTGATGCAAGTTGTAGCCAACAATATCTGGAGGGTACCACATTGACCACTCCTGCTTTTCCATTTAAAAAAAGAACACAATAATCAAAAACAAACAGTATGGAAACAGGCAATAAGCCAATGACACCTTTGTTCTACGGTAAGCCAATAATCTATTTTGTCCCTGGAGCCTCCACTCATCATAGCTGCAAGAGACGACTGCCTCTCCCAATCTCTAAGCAAAGAATCCTGCTTCCCTCATTAGCCGCATATATACTCGTACTCCAGAGCTTGCGGTGGGCCAAATTAAACCAACTGCTTCCTGCTCACTCCTCCAGCCCCTGGAAATGAATCTTGCAAGTTGTAAGCCCTTGGTAAACATGTCCCTTCTGCCCTGGGCTTCCATCACACAGAAGTAGTGCAGAAGCTGATGGGCATGTTGAACATTTTGGTCACTAGCAAAACTTACACCGGCAGGAGCTGATGTTGTTGGAACAGTTTCTGGACTCAAGGCTCTTCTTAACTGGGCATCCAAGTCTTCCAGAGGTTGCTGGGACTGCAGGAAGTAGGAACAGTTAGTTGTTGCCCCTTTAAACCTGGCTATACATGTAACATCTAAATTATTTTGAATTCTACAACAGAATTCTGAAGTGACATCAGAAATTCAATGATGAAGCAGAAGACCACAATATTATCATCTTTTAATAATAGAACATTCATGAATGTGACTTTACTTCACCATAATGTCATTTACGACAACATACAATGCAGCAGTCAAGCTTCTCTGAAGCTAATCAATTTCATGTTTTTAAAGAAACCTAGTGAAGAGTCCAGAACTCTGTGTTTGTGTATTTTCCACAGCCCACAGCCACTTAAGACACAGACACAAAGCCTCCTTCAGAATAATCCTGTGTGGGCACCTTGGAGACTACATATTTTATTGGGATAAACAGCCTACTTTAGGTGTATAAAGTGAACTGAGAATGGACTGCTGCTTACATGATATATACCCAGAGTTGAGGTGCACTGAACTTTTACAGAACAGTTATTTCCAGTTTGCAACAGCTATATGGCAGGAAATAAGAGGAGAGATAAATGGGCACATTGTATGGTATTCAATTATGCTTTACTCAGAGTAGAACATTGAAATTAATGGACCTAAATTAGTCATGTTCATTAATTTCAATTGGTCTACTCTGAGTATAGCTTAGTTGAATTCTACCCATAATACAAACATCCTTGAGTCAGTCAGTTGACTGTTGAGATGTCAGATTCCCATAATACTCTGGGCTACATTTTTCTACCCATCCGATATTTAACGCACTGTCATTTACAAAGTTTCCAAAAGAATCACTCCTTATTGCTCAGTAGATGCAAGCTACATGATGTTATTATATGACCAATGCAAAAGTCAACTACAGTCAAATCTGTTCAACCCATGTATTGGCACCTCAATATAAACCTCCATATAAACCAGTCCTTAGCCTTCATGGGCAAACACAGTTGTTTTATCTACCCAATAATCTAGGAATCAAAGGAACCAGCTCATGTGCATTCATTAATTTTCATACTTTACACTTCATCCATCTGTTTCAGACCTTGGGGAACATCTCCATGAATTCATTTTGTTTCCCCAAAGTACTAAAATGTAAGAATCTGGCTCTAATCATACATGACTCTGTATTGATGATTCCATACCCCAATTAACTTATGATGGAAATAGAATATCTGCTATTAGGCATGGAATGCAACATAATATCAGACTAATATTGTTGAGATGTTTCTTTCCATGATGTGTGTAGGACAAAGCCTAGAAACTGCTCTCCAGATAGGTACGAAACCCATTACTGGCCATTGTAGAAACGAGAAACAACATTTACCCAAAGTGTGCCTCACCTTACATTTCCTACAGCATCTTAAGCATGGTTAGCATTGTGTTTTAAAGGAATAGTATGAAAACAGAGAGGCCTAAGTAAAAGTATGAAAATATACCTTTAATTGCTATAATTTACTCAGGAGTTAGTTTGTTTACATATCCAGCCATGAAAATATCATAGCAGCATTGACTGATGAGGCGACCAATGTTAGTTTAGAACAGGCACCCCCAAACTCACCCCTCCAGATGTTTTGGGTCTACAGTTCCCATCATCCCTGACCACTGGTCCTGTTAAATAGGGATGATGGGAGTTGTAATCCCAAAACAGCTGGAGGGCCGAGTTTGGGGATGCCTGGTTTAGAATGTGTGATGGTGACAAAAGTTACACATTTCATCTCACAGTGAACTGTATATTTAATGCACTTTTTCATATTTGTCAGAAGCTTGATTTATTTTTATGCAGTGAATGGCCCTTGGCTAACTAATAAAGACTTTGAATTCCCCCTTGCATATAGCTAAAATTAATGTTTTATTGCGTTCTCTGAAAAGCCTTACACACATATAAGTTGGAGTCACAGGTTCATCTCTGCACCTTGAGATGGTCCTTATACCCTTTGTGGTTTCTCAAAAACTGGCAATTCTAGTAACTCAAGGCCACCAAGCAGTGGATATAAAAAAGTATTGACGTCAACGGTGTCTAACAAAGCTAGTTATATGCCAAACATCTGAACTAATTTAGGAGGAAGCAAATGCTGACCACAAGAAAGTACAATTAGCTTTAAACTAGTGCTCATGAAGTTCAGCAGCTTTTATTTTGTGGGGCCTGCACATTAGGGCATGGGAATCCTCAAAGGAAAAAAGGAGCATCAAATGAAGAAACCATTTCAATTTTTATAAAAGAAAAGGTTACTCGGTGAAAAAAAGTGTGGAAAGAAACAACATGCAATAGAGTTTAATGTAACCATGCTCTTTGAAAGGGGGGGGGGGGGAGAAGCAGATATAGCACCTGAGTTAGTGTAGGTCCTGGAAAGGGTGGCAGCTGCTCACTGGCTGGAGTGCCAGCTGGAAGTTCAGAACCTACCAGTGGTCCCTATGAATAGATGGTAAAATTCAAGTTCAGTCACAGAAGAAAAAGATCGTAACATCATATAGAAAAAAGAAAATTCCCTGTAGAAGCTTTAATGCTGAAGGAGTACCATTAACAAAATAGAAACAAATTTTGAGACAATGTGCTTTGACTCAACTACCACAAATAGCATATTGTCCCTGAAGATGGGGATACTCTAAAACATGGTCCAGCACTTGGACGCTTTGCCTCCTTTTTCTGACTTCCCATTTCCATAGTGTTGCCCCTTCTCTGCTCACTTCCTGGCAACTGCTTGTCTCTCCCTAACACCTGGTACAGATTTCCTACCCTCCTACCTGCTACTGGATTGATAGTGGGATCTGGGTTATTTGACTGTAAACACAAAGTGCAGTGGAAGCTATTAGAAGGAACACAACCAACCCCCGTATTTAAGGGCAGTTTAAACAAGGCAATACACAGCTAAGTTTTCACAGAATCATAGAGCCATTAAAATGAATGAACGTGACTAAGGGAGCAACTAATGTCAACAAGTCTACTCTGAGTAAAACTTAGCTGAATACCACCCAGACCAGGTAAAGGCTCTCAAAGGTCAATGCTAGAGTTGCCTTTATACTCACTTCATACATGGACCTTTTTTTTCATGTTACCTTCCTGTATGAAAACTACTCTACACAGAAGCTTGTAAACTTATGTGGCAGTTTTGTTTTGTTTTGTAACACATAATACTGTACCTAGTTTTACAGCAGAGTAATTGTGGTCCCTGCATAAAATAGTGTCATATGTGATATAGCCCCAAGTGGAGGAAAATACTTTTAGCAGTCTTCTCCAAACAATTCTTAAGATAACGCTGTTATCTCAAATACTGATTTATGAGACCTGGTTAGGCACAGCAAACATTACAGAAATCCACAGTGCCAACATTACAATCTTATGGCATTCATGCTTAGAAACATCTCTTATAGCCATTTTGATAGAAACTACTGAATGTGTATTATTGTTTACACACCATGCTATACTGAGAATAACCTCTCTTCCCATGCAAGTAGTTTGCAATATGGCATGTCCCAAGCCATCCTTTGATGCACAAGTACATTCAGAAGGTCTGGCTAGCTAAAGTAAGTATTTGTCGATTACGGTTACTGTAATTATTTGCAAGGCTGATCAACCAAAAGTGTAAAAAGGAGCTAACAAATGGACTGATGGTGCATGTTTGGGTTTAGCTGAATTCATAAAAACTAGCAGTCTACTGGGTGTTTTATTAAAAGAAGGTTGAACATGCAAAATGCAGGAAAAACTTAGCTAAGTTACCAAAAAGTTGTTAGATAAGAGGCAGTAGAATGAAGCACATCAGTCTCATAGCAAAGTTAGACAGAACATTCCAGCGACTTCCGTATGTAATAATAGAAATGAAAGTTTAAAAGGTAAGGTGTGGGATCTCTGAACACTCTCTCAACTCCCTCTTTAAAATACATAGCTGTACAAATTTCAGTCTGGAATAATCACTGTGTACAGTACTTTTTGGCAACATGAATGAACTGAAAGTCAGTGCTATCTATTTTGACACTGGGAAGTTTTAGGAAACAATTGACTCTACACAATCTGATATAAATTTCTGTGAACACCATAATCTTTTAGCCATCTCTTTCCCCACTGTAGTTTCCCCTGTAGAATGTATATTGATGGCACAGCCCGTGTTTATCATAGGACTACAGTTAATATGGCAAGTGTGCCATCAGACTAAAAAACCTACTGCATACTTTGGCACAATAGAGAACATCTTCTCTATTTACTGAATGTACATGTCACAAAACAGGCCTCATGTGCCCATCCAAGAACAGCTAACAATGTGTGAACATGCACACTCCACACAGCTTCTTGTTACATCTTAATAAATTGATGCTCGGCAGCAAACTGCAACAATTGTCTCAATGTTGGTCAGACATTTGCCTTGCATTTGAAGAAGTTGCCATGGCTATTGGACACCCAGAATGTGAATTGAAATGAAAACAGCCCATGGTGCTAGTGATACATTATTTCTTCCTTGTTTTGTACACAATGAGGTCATACAGAAGTCATGGCAAGCACCAATACTTAAGAGGTATGCAAGCAAATGGGGGAAAGAACAGCTGAATTAAAGTACTAAATGCACAGAACTGACCATGGAAGGAATAGATAAATGTTCCAGGACAGTCTTAGAAGACTCCTAGCTTAGGATATTTTTAAAAGCATTCATAAGGACACTGGATTCCTTACCGGTGCCCTGCTAAGAGGTGGCTTTGAAGGAGGTGTCCCTGATTTGGCTGTTGCTGATGCCGTACTGCATGTTGTAGTAGTAACACAACTGACTGGAGTGCCTGCTTGCCCAGGTGTGGCTACTGGAGTCGCAAGAGGTAAGCCTGTTGGACCAAGAATCAAACTGGCTGGTGGTATACTGGTACTTGCAACAGGTGCTGCAGGTTTTGTGGGCGCAACAGCAGTGGTTGGCAAGCCAGACATAACTGTAGTCTCCACCACCAGTGAGGTCTCCAGGGATACTGATGGGTGAGCTGCTCCAACACCACCATGCTCACTGAAAAGGGACCGGAGTTTTTCTTCCAAAGTCTTTATGTCATCTATGCCGGGTGCTTTGGGTTGACTGTCAACATCCCCTTCCAGGCAATGAGTATGAGGTTGATTGGCTAATGGAGCTGGTTGAGGCTGACTATGTATTAAAGTCTGCTGGACTGCAGGGACATTTGTTACTGGTTGTGCCAATGGCAGAATGCCAGGTAATACTGGGGTAGAGACGGCACCTGCTGCCGCACCTAAGCTAGATGAGGTAACTGTGGGTGGGATGGGTAGTGGCTGTGAGATGGAGCTAGATATGCTTGGTGCTACTGCAGAAGATATAGGTACAGAAACAGGCACGGGCAGTCCACCTCTGCTGACTTGCTGTGGTTTTTCCGGTGACTGTTCGGTTTTTGTCCTTGGCTGCAGCACACTAACTACCACCATTTCAGCTAGGCTGGGTACAGAGCCGCTGGTGTTCAACTGCGAAGACTGCGAAACCATGCTCTGTGCCGAAGACACAGGGACTGATGTTTGAGAAACGGCCGGGGCAGCACTGCCAGCACCAACCTGTTGAGATGTCGCAGATGGTGCCACAACTCCCGATATTGTAATGCTAGGCCTTGTCATTCCAGCTTGTGGCAATGTTAAAGAAGCAGGGGTGCTAACACTAGGAACAATTTCCCCAACAGCAGAAGCCGCCTGGGATGCAGTTGTGGACAAAGAAGAAGGTGCACTGGCACTGGAAGGCACTCCGCCAATTGACTGTGACTGCAACCCTGGTGGTGGAGAGCTGGAGCCTGGCAATTCTTCACCCAACGGAAGCCCTGCTGTCACTTTTTCTGTTGACTGGGTTGCTGGTAAAGAAACACTGGTGGTAGAAGGAACTGAGGCAGAAGGAGCAGGCACCGATGTTGGTGGCAGCCCCCCATTCATGCTTGAACTTAGGCATGGAAAAGGTGGCAAAGCCTGGTTAAAAACTGGGGGGGCTGTGCTTGGTCCTTCCGTCGTTTGAGCATGCTTGAGCTCGGAGAAAGCTTGTTGCAGACTGAGTGAAGATGCAGAGTGAGAGAGATTCATTCCAGGGCCATGAGATGGAGAAGCAGCAACTGCAAGGAAGAGAGGCAAAGTCAGCTTCTCCGCAGAAACTTACTGGGTAGTAGTTAACTAAGTTTTACTCAGAGTAGCCCCACTAAAATCAATGGACCTAACTTGGATTTCCGAAAGATATCAAAGGCCGTAAGTACTTTCTATAGCAGGCATCCCCAAACTTCGGCCCTCCAGATGTTTTGGACTACAATTCCCATCCTCCCCGACCACTGGTCCTGTTAGCTAGGGAACATGGGAGTTGTAGGCCAAAACATCTGGAGGGCCGCAGTTTGGGGATGCCTGTTCTATAGCAACAGATTTTTGCACTGACTGCGACTTCATTTTCTACCTAAAGGAAACTTGGGGGAAGGAGGGACACAATGGCACAATTAGTTATTTTCCTGATTCCCCTGCTCCCACAGGTTTCAGCAACGGTGAACTACCACAAATTTAAATCACTGAGGCTTATAAAGTACTGGAAACAAGCATAAATATGCAAGATAGCTTATGGATGCAAGAGGCAGCTAGGTATCCCTTTATGACCAGGAATCCTAATTTTCTATTTCCAACAGTATAACTTTCACAGTACTGCACACTCAAATAGATGGCAACGGTTTATGCCATGCTAATAAAGAAAGAAGGTAGGTTTACTTTCAGTTTACCTATATATTTTTACCACAAAGATGGGGAAACTGCAGCCCTTCAGGTGCAGCTGATCTACAGCTCCCATCACCCTTGGCTCTGTTTGCTGGGGCTGATGGGAGTTGGTGTCTAACAACATCTGGAAGGTCAATGGTTCCCCATCTTTGATTTACAATATTTACAAGCCACCCTACAATAAAGTTCTCAATGCAGATCACAATAAACAATAAGACCATTCAAAATTCCAACATAAAAATACAGATGGATTAAAAACATGTTAAAGCTACAGCAAATGAAACCACCTGGATTTTTTTAATTTTTAAAAAATGCATTTGCCTGGTGCTGACACCAAAGTGGTCACCAGGCAAGGACATTCTCTCCCCCATAGCCACTGGCTGGAGTCACTGAGAAGGGCCTCTGAAGAAGAACCCAGCACGCAGGTGAGTACACATGGAGAGAGACATGCCTTTAGAAACAAATAATAAATTCATTACAGTATTCATACAAGCCCTGTAAAACTGTTTCCTTGAAATCCACATGTTCTGTTAGTGGTAAGAGCAGGCTGTGTTGGGAATGGTGATTTAACTCACCTATATCAAACAGCTCACTTTCTGATGGGATAGAAGTGAAAAATTTCTGTTCTCGTAACCTACTTTCAGGTACAGGGCTGACAATAAACCGTCTTCCAGCAGAATGGACAACCTGAGTCAATGAATTAGGAGGAACACCTAAGTAACAGAGAAAAATGTAGGATTACAGTTGTGCAATTTCCTACCGAGCTATGTACAATCTACCATAAGGTACTGAATCATGCCGTGACTGTCTTATACTACACCTGGGATACAAACCAGCAATAGAAGATTGTTAAGAGAATCCAATAGTCCTTACCTATTCTTTGTGGCATGGAAGACACAGGATCTGGCTGTTTGAAGTCTCCATCCAATTTCTGCAACAAATGAAATGATTATTTTTCTGTATAATCCCAGCATTCAACCACTAAATACACTGATGGCCATGTCTGAGTGAAATGGTAAATTCTGGTTTAGTTCTATGTAAACCTCCTCTGGGGCTTGTGAACTCCCTTCCACTTACACGGCCAAGGAGGAGTTGTTTCATGGCTTTCATAATTTCTTTATTGTTAAGACTTTAGCTCAAGTTGATAGATAACTTTTGCCAAGATTGCTTGATGGAAGAAAGAGCAGTAGAAGGGCGCATAGACTTTGTGGCAGAAGGCATGAGTGCAGGCAGTAAGATAAACCCTTACCTGGTTATGCATACTGTCCATGCTCTGGTCACCTTCTGGTTCCCCACTTGCATCCTCGCTGAGCATTTCATCTGCCTTTTCTATGATGTCACGCACCTGCTCTACAAATGAATCTCTCTCCATTGCCAAAATGAATTCATTTTGCACCTGCATAAAATTTGGAATTGTGGTAAGTACAGACATGTCACCTTCCACTCACCTGTGCAAGTAACAGCAGCAATTCAGGCGGAAGCACCAAAAGGAAAACTATGCAGCACTATGGCAATTACAGGTGCTGCACTTTCTCTCCTATCCTAGAAAGGAAAACTGGCCTTCCAATCTACAAATACTAGTTTGAACACTTTTTGTTAATAACTTTGAGGCGTGTCTCTCTCTCTCTCTCTCTCTGTCTGTGTGTGTGTGTGTGTGTGCAATCAAGCGGTGTATAAATTTTATGAAATAAAAAAATAAACTGGTGAGATAGTGAACTCAACCATGCCCAGTGTCACAGAGACACTCGCCACATATGCTGCTTTCTGTCTTCTGCAATAGTGACTGCATCTCTTGCAGTGATAACAAGAGGGAGGGAGGACCAATCTAAACAGAGGATGAGGAGCTATATTCTCAGTAATCATCGAGTTTATTGGGGGCCTTCCATTATGTTACTTGGCAGACTAAATAATTTGTATATCATTTCCCAAACATTACAGTAGCAATGGAAATAAATATTAGAGGTATGATTTCCCCCAGAAATAAAAATATGCATTCTGCTTTTGGGCTAGCCAGCTGTTGCTTCCGGATCATGGCCCTCGAGTGCAGAACAGTTGGACAATTGTTTGCTTGAAGAAATGATAGTTCTAAGAAAGAAGTTGATTCATATCTTCAACTGCTTGATTTAAGCAAGTACTAGCTTACATACAGCAACTTCAGACATTTGTTAACCAGCAAACTGTGGCAAACACAGCAAACAAATTACAACAAGAATTGTGCTAAAAACAAGCGCTTGGAGAAAGCAAATTCAGTAGCAATTAAATATTAGGTACTGAAGATAATATTCGAACACAGAATTAAGCTTCCATCTGAACTGCTTACCATGATAGAAGCTATTTCCTCTGGATTGTCACCATCCAAGTCAAATTTGAAAGTAACCATTTTTCTATTGTGCGTTTCTAACTGGCATTCCACAACACGGTCTCCTTTATTTGAAACCTGGAACACACAATTCTGTTATTCAAGATGAGAAGTAAATAGAATGGAAGAGAATGGTAGCTGTAGGTGGGCTGGGAACAATACAGAGAGGCAGGAAAATACACAGATGAAATTATTAAGAACCACCAGGGGTTTCCCCCACAGCCATAAAGGGACTGAACAAGGCATTCAGGGGGGTGGGGGGTTGAATTCAGACTTTTGTGAAATTCTATATATTACATGGGGACAGAGTTGTCTGGTTCACACATAACATTTTATTAAACAATGGTTTGATCATTTTAACACAGGCCAGTAGTATACTTATGGTTTGTTTAGTGCCAGCAAACCAGGATCTGAAACCATGATTTGTTAGTGACTTGCAAACCTTGGTTTCTTTTAAATATGGCTTTGTGTTATGTATGAACTTGCCACCTTCCTTGACCATGATTTGTCTGGCCTCTTCATCCCAGAAGCTCACCAAGCTAGAAAGGTATGAGAGCAGCTGGAAGGAGGTGAACTTGGGGAAAACAAGCAGCGGTTTGATTGTCTATGTAACAGCTCATAGTTTGTTAAATGAACCACGGCTTAGCACTGTGTGAATAAGGCCATTCTCTCCCCACCCCCACCCCTGCCATACATACAAAATCTTAAAATATGGTGGAAGCTTGATGTGGACACAGTGGTTACACAGCTTAAGCAAAACAAAAAACAAAAAAAAACCCACACAGTAGTATAACCCAATGTTAGAATCTAGGACAGAAAAAGCCACAGGAGAACAATTTGTCAAGAGGTTAGAACAGTGACTAAATTCAGATATAATGAGAAACCTTGGTTTGTTGTTATGAAGAGGGTCAGAGATAAGCCCTTGGCTCATACACTCCCTCCTCCCCCTTCCTCTGCATGCAAAGTGAGATGTGAAGCTTTAGATTCTACCCAATAGCAAACCAAAGCTTACATACAAACCTGGATCAAACTATACTTTAGAATGCTGGTTGGAGCAAACCATACTTTGCTGTTAACTAAAAAGCAACATTTCTAATCTCCTCCCCTTGCATGCAGGACAATGGGAGGGGAGAGCACATAAGGTCAAGGTTTCTGCCTACTTTAATAAACAGAGTTTGTTGAAACTATGATTTAGTGTTATGTCTGAACTACCCCACTATGCACTAAAGCAGAGGTTTTAAAACACAGTGGACTGATTCAGATGTAACACAAAACCATAGTTTAGCACTACATAGTGCAGTATCACCAAAATAAACTCACATTAAGAATTCTCAGTTTGGGACGTGTAGTCTTCTCATGCCGAGAGCGGCTGCGCACCGACTTCCGATAATGCCGTTTCGTTGTCCTCCCTTCATGTCTACCACTAGATGCTGGAACACTTTCATTGCAGTCACTTAAGCCTGAAGCAACATCTGATTGTGCACTACAGAAAAACAAGCAAGGGAAAAACCAGCCATTTTTACCTGTAATTCCCCCCACTTCTAGTATCACTCTCAGCAAATCAAGGAATAAGTAAACTGCTCTTTAGAAAATCCTACCACTACATGCTGATAAAGATGAATAAATCTGCACTAGTGAAATGAGGCTCAAATGTGCTTTTTAATTAGTCATTAAATGCCTCTCTTGTATATTTCATCAGGAGTTTCCAAACTGTGGCTTGTGGACCACTAGTGGTCTGTGGTCTTCGTTCAGGTGGACCATAACATGTTTGTGGATTTGTGGTTGAACAGGGGAAACAGTGCTTTTCATTGCCTTAAATATTCATAATGTATTGATTATTAGTTGTATGTTTATTGCTTCTTTTATTTCTTTTATTTTATATTAGTTTTAATTCCATAGACTTCAAATTGCAATACGCACATACACACACCATATACACGCATTCAATATGTGTGCAACTGCGCACATGTGCATCGAGCCAAACCCACTAGGGATGTGTGCAGTAACTCAGAACATAACCCCACAAAAAATGGAGGGTTGCCTTACAATAACATACAATATATAAGAAATACAAGAAGCAATTAAATGCAATAAAAAAACACCATACAGCACCTAGCACAGCACATTACAATTGATATAACAAGCATAAAAATAATTAAGTAGTTCACCAAGACCCTAACCAATTTTCAAGTGGTCTGTAGGGGGGCAAGTTTGGGAATCACTATGCTACATGCTTTAAGAGTCGCCTTTTGAGTCACTCACAGGAAAGACATAGCCCATTTTTAATAGGGTGCTGCAACAGGTAAGGCATAGTTAAGTTAGGACATTATGAGCCTGGTACAACTAGCATCTGAGCAGCCTCGCTGTAATTCAGGAAAGGAGTAATCGGCTACAATTAGAGATGGGTAACTTGTGACCCTCCAGAGGTCTCATCAGCCTCCAGTTCCATCATCAGGGATGATGGAACTGGAGTCAAACAAGTTCCATGCCCCAGCTTAGATGTCAAGGGCAGATGTTAAGAGTTCACATGCGAAGATTCCGTCCAAATCAGAAACAGATTGACAGAAGCACCATGTCTGTAATGATAAATATCCAAGTTGAAATGCAATAATTTACTATTTACCTATCTATTGAGGAAACCAATGGGGTTGATTGCGAAGGCTGCTGCTGCTGCTGCACTGGTGGTTGAGTCTCTGCAGGTGCTGTTTGAGTAACTCCAGAAGTACTCTGCGAAAGATAAAGCATTCCCTTCATGCATCTTGTTAAAGAGCTCTTTTTCCAGCCCCATCACAGTCCATCCATCTAGGTAACTAGAAGCTGAAAAGCACACTGTTCTCTCTAGAACACCTTAAAGCATCTAAACATTTCAAATTTTTAACCCCAAATGAGGTTTTCGTGCAAATTTGAAACAAGTTGCCTGGTGAAAGTCAACCATTTAATTCACTAGATGATGGTGGCACTACAGCTTGCCATGCAACCAGAAATCTTACTAGCAGAATGTGCAACAGAGAAGCCAATGCAGAGTGCAAAGTCCATTCAATCTCCCTCAGCTACAGCAGGGCTGCAGGGAACACATTTGAGGAGATATTTTTTTCCAGTGACTATTGAGTATAGCATGTCTTCAATGCAACGATTGGCATTACTAGCCAGAAGAGAAGTGCTAGCAAGTGTTTTGCATCTTGGGGGGCCCACTCACTTCCCAACAGCATAGCCAGGGGCAACAAGGTCTCCACATTGGCATCACATTCTGCTGTAAGAGAAATTCATTTTGACGATTAGCATATGATTTTTCAGCTTGCTACCCCAAATGGAAGTGAATTCAAAACTCATGCCCTGAAACTCAGTTTTTAGAATGCACACACACAGCTTTATGCATAGTCCATTTACCTCTAATGCTGTCTGCTGGGAGGCTGAAGATGAGACCTGCTGTGCTAAACAGGAAGCAGACTGTGGCACTTGAACCTGTCCGCCTAGACTGCCCAAAGAAACTAAAACATTCTGCTCCACATAAGGCTGCACCATTGCAGCAAGATAGCCTGGCTGAGCCAGTACATCTGTGGGTAAAGGAGGGGATAGTACTGCAGAAGGGAGGCAAGCAGAGGCCACAGAAGAAGCAATGTTTGAATCTCCAGTATATTGTGCTGGTAGCCGAGGTGGGAAGCCCTGCGATAAATGAGGAAGCAAAGTTATTGTAATTTAGGGTAATTCAGGGGAAAACAGTATGAAACAGATAGGAAGGGGGGGGAATGCAAGCCAAACTGCATAGGATTTTTAACTCCCTCCCGCCATGAACTCCTTAGATTTATTGCACAACTTCGAGGGTACCTTATTTTAAAAGGAACAAAGCCTACTGCCTTGGGGTCAATGTTAAATCCCAAGCCATCATGCACTCTGGAACAGCAGTGCACCACACAACTAAAGGGGCCTTAAAGCAACCTGTGTACTAAAAAGGTCCTCCCCGTCCTGTTAACTATAAATGCTCCATCAAGTTACCAAGTCTGCAAAGAAGCGGTCAGATGACCAGGCCCCAGTCAAGTCAGAGCAACAGGGCTCCATCTCTTCTAATGCCTGCTTGCCGGTCTCTTTCCAGAGACAAAGAGAGAGTTTTCATTTGTTATTTATTTTTGTTGTGCTGTCTACTGAAGACGAGTTCAACATGTTTTCCTAAAATTGGAGCATGGGAAATCTGTTTGCTTGCCATGTGTATATCATGGTGCTTCTGTATCTTTCACAATTTAAGTCTTGTTAAGCTTTTCATGCTGTGCTCCAGCTGACAGCCAAAACTGCCTGGCCTGCACTCCAGCAAATTATCACTGCAGCCTGGCAATCTCATAGCTTGAATCTGTTAACTGAGATGAAACGCCTGATTTGCTAGATGCCCTCATCACACCCAAGCATAAGGTAGTAGTGGAATGGAGAACCTGTAGCTTCCAAATGTTGCTTGACTGCAACTCCCATCCATCATACCTCATTGGCCATGCTGGCTGGGGCTGATGCAGTCCAACAACTTCAGAAGAGCTACAGGCTCCCCACCCGAGTGGGGAAATTGTGGCCCTTCAGTGATCTGACAGTCATTTACATGTCAGTCGACATTACTCTTCCAGCTCAGTTGATAAGAGTGTGGTGTTGCAGGTTCAAGCCCCGTATGGGACATCTGCATTGCAGGGGGTTGGACTAGATGAGCATCAGGGTGCCTTCCAATTCTATAATTCTATGATTCATTCCTCAGTAAAACTACCAATGCAAAAACAAAATACAATTACTAATCAAATTTGGTTTGAAATCAGGACTTTCCCTTGTATACTGAAAAACTATTTGGCCTCTCCTTCCAAAGACTGCAAGTAACTTTTCAGGACATCTTAGCAGAGTCTAAAGCACCAGAGGAGCAGAAGAGAGGGACTCTTTCTTGACTGCCACAATACCTGGTACACAGCATCTGTAGGTGGAAGTGGTACTTCAGCAGATTGTCCAAGTGTGGCTGGCAATCCCATGGGCTGAACAGATGGCTGTAGAAGCTGTGGGAGAACCTGGCCGGACAGCTGCGCCACAGGCTGCAGAAGAGTTGGAAGCTGGCTAGGGACAACAGTTGAACCCACAGGAATAGCAGCTGCTGTAGCAGATGTGGCCAAAGTGAGCAATGGCTGGCTAACTCCAGCTGCCATGGAGATGGGTAGAGTTGGGAAACCAGGCTGAGCCACTGACACATGAGGTGTTGCTATGGGCATCTGAGAAACTGAGAACTGTGGATGAAGGGGAGCCTGTAAGGGTGGGCCCATAGGGAGAAAATGAGAGCCAATGGGCATGACAGGGGCAACTGAAGGCTGAGGAAGGGAAGGCACTCCCATAGGTAACTGTGTTTCACCTTGGATGATCGGCACTGGCTGGGAAACAGGAAGCTGGGGAGGTAAAGAAAAAGATAGACCTTTAAGGAGAAAGGTTGCAGGAAGCAGGCTTTTAATTGCATTAGTCCAAGAAAAGGGGGGGGGGAATGTTTACACCACACTTAACAGGAGCAGGGAAGGAATATATTTGACAGAGTGGCTGGGAAGGTTACTTCCAATTAGCAATTTTTGCTCCCCTTTTTTGATGCATATCTTTAACATTTTGGAGAAATTATCCTTGTTATCAAAGGAGAATTTCAGGATGGAGAAACAAGGTCAAGACACCCAGCCAGATGGGTGGGGTGGTAATAATAATAATAATAATAATAATAATAAAGCATGGTATCAGTTTATATAGAACACACCTCTAATAACCCCTCTTATGGGGGCAGGAGCCTGAGGTTAGGGGGAATTAAAAGCCACTCGGCCAACATATAGAAATGCTCTTGTTAGTGCCAAAAAGCAGAGCAAGAAATGCAACAGGAAATTTTTCAGGAAACTTAAGCAAAATTCCCACAAAAATTAAGTATTCTGGGATTCAAAAGCATATACATATACAGGACCACTCTGGAGTCAGCAAAAAGCCTCTAGGGCGAGAAGTGGAGGAAGGAGATGTGGAGAAAAAAGGAGAGTCAACTTGAAGAGCACTCAGTGTTGGGATACTGAGCCACTGACCCCCTACACTGATTTTTTTTAAAAAAACCAACTATGCATACACACATGCACTCTCAAACAACACACAGGTTCTCTAACTTTTTCAAAATCAGGCATTGCATTTGAGACCATGATAAAAGTTGATCCAGGTTAAGTCTTCCTATTTAATACACTGATTTTCCATATCCTAATACTGTACTTTCATTGTACTCTTCCAGACAACACATTTCCAATACCCTGTTTTGTCACATAAATGAAGGGGGCTTAGCTGCTAACAATTCAGGCGGTCCAGACAGAAGCCCTCCAGGAGCCAGCAAGTTGTAGTTTACCTGTGTCCCAGCTGCTACCTGAGGCACAGACATTATTTGTGCTTGCTGTGTAACTGGCTGCGATGGAGCAGCTCCACTGGAAACTGAAGGCTGCTGAACTTGATATTGCCCAGTCTGTTGTGAAGAGGCTGGAGGCTGGGTGCTCTGTCATAAAAGAAGAAAAAACAACAACAGATTATTTACTCTGAAGAAAAACACCTTTTATCTGGAAATATTTCGCAGCAGTTGATCTTGTCTTGGGTATACAGTATCTGAATTCCTGCTAAGTGTATGTGTGTATTCTAACAATAATATTTTGTTTTAAGATGTTCAACAGTACTGAAGTAGAGTTAGCACAAACTCTTGATATTACCTGAAAAACAACTGAAAATAAGCACAGCCTACTTAAAGGTTTGTGGGGGGTGACACTATACTAGCATGTGCATGGTGGGAGGGGAATCAACAACTGGCACTCAGACAAAGGTGAAGTTCAGCCTTTCATTGGAACTTGGCTTAAAAAAATAGGAAGCTCAAACTAGAAAACTGTGATTTAAGGCCTCGAGGAAACCCAAACCAAACATGTATTGCAATCTAGGTTCATAGGGAGATCTTGAACCACCATGTCCCAGTTCAAATAACACAGTAATCAGTGTGTTCTGAAGCCAGACATAGGAGGAATTAATAATAATAATAATAATAATAATAATAATAATAATAATGTACCCTGCTAATCTAACTGGGTTGCCCCAGTTACTCTGGGTGGCTTGTGGCTTCCAACAGAATATACAAAAACACAATGGAACACCACACAATAAAAGGGCTGCCTTCAGGTGGCTACAGAAGGTTGTATAATTATTTATCCCCAGTGTGCAAGCTGGCTTCAATATAACCAAATCCAAAGTCTATTTAAGAAACATAAAGAAACTGGGTTTATGAAAAAAATCAAAATTACAAGAATTATTAATTGATAATGCGGAAAAACCATTGACAAAATTGTATAAATATTTATTGGAGTGGAATTTGAAAGATGAGGAAGTAAAAAGTGTCATGATAAAATGGGCACAAGATATAGGGAGAACGATATATAGTATTCAATGGGATAAACTATGGACGGAGATGTACAGCGATCAAAGAAAATATAATAAAAATGGCTTATAGGTGGCACTTAACTCCAGAGAAAATAGGATAGATTTATAAAACAGGATCCAACAAATGTTGGAAGTGCCATGATAAAATAGGAAGTTATCTCCATTGTTGGTGGCAATGTAAGATAATTCAAGAATTTTGGAATACAGTGGTGCCTCGCTTAACGAATGCCCTGCTTAACGAAATTTCCGCTTAACGAAAGGATTTTTCGAGCGGAGGTTGCCTCGCTAGACAAATTCGTTTTATGAAAAATTCGTCTAGGGAATCACAGTTTCCCATAGGAATGCATTGAAATTCAATTAATGCATTCCTATGGGCAAAAAAAAAATTCAATGCATTCCTATGGGATTTGTTAGACAAATTTTTTGTTATAAGAAAAGACCTGTGGAACAAATTAAATTCGTCTAGCGAGGCACCACTGTAAAATATATGAGAAATTGAAAAGGATGCTAAAAATAACATTTGAGAAAAAACCAGAATTATTCTTATTAAGTATGATCCCTGATAATGTGCCCAAAGATAGAATATTTTGCTATATGCGGGAGCAGCAGCGTGGATGCTCATTGCCCAAAAATGGAAGGGGGAAGAGATACCAACAGTACATGATTGGCAGGTAAAAATAATAGAATTTATGAATTTAACTAAAACGATTGCAGCTATAAGGAATATCCCCAAACAAAAAATCCAAAATGAGTGGAAATTGGTAGAGGGCTACCTGACAAAAGAAGGTATTAAAACTGATTTGGTGATTTGCTTAAATTAAGTAACGTATAAAGAGAGATACTTGTTAGGTAAAAGAAGATGGTACACCTGTGGTGGGTGGTTTAATTAAAGGAATTTAAGAAAGTGAGTTAAGAGGGAAGAAAGATAGAGGAAGCGATATTTGAACAATCGGAAGTATTTTTAAAAAAAATTTTCCTTTCTTTTTCCTTTCTCTCTCTCCCCCCCCCCCCGAAATCTATATATTTTGATTTCATCTTGATTTAAATTTTTTATACAATATTTGCTATGCATTGTGTTGAGTATAAGTTTAAATGAAACTCTGTTTTATTTTGATCATTCATTTCTATGTTCTGTTTCTGGTATTTTCATATCTTTTTGTTTTTTGTTTTTACGTTTTGTAAATCCTTGTTTCTCTTATATTTTTGTAATGTTTTAAAGAATTGAAATAAAGATCTTTTTAAATTAAAAATAATAATTATTATTTATCCCTTTGACATCTGACGGGAGGAAGTTCTACAGGATGTGGGTGCCACTACCAAGACCACCTCACTTCTCACAATGAGGGAGCTGCTAGAAGGCCCTCAGAGCTTAGAGGAGAGGCAGCTTAAGTTCATTGCTTGTTTTTACTCTTTGAAATCATAGTTCACTGGAACCAGGAACATTCTATCTATACCTTGCCAAATACTAATACCAGAAAAGTTAGCATGCAGAGCAAAGCTTTTTGAGAAAAGTTACATAGGAATACCACATGAAATTGTCTCATGCAAGATGAAAGCTAACTGTTAAATGGGACTGATTTCTACAGTTAATTGTTTTCAACACATTAGCAAACCTTTACCAAATATTATTTTGGGCACATTTCTGGGGATAAGTGGGGACAACATACAGAATAAATCAAGCTAAGTCAAAGGAATGATAATCACCTATAACTTGTAAGCAGAAAAGTAAAATCTTAAAAATGCAAATCTTAAACAAATTCCACAGCAAACCCCCAAAGCAGAAAAAAATGCACAAAATTCACTTTAGCATATGTTAACTTAACCATGACCCACCTTTCCTACCTAGAAACAAGGTAGCTAACTTCTTGTCCTCTGGATGTTGTTGAACTACAACTCCCATCTTCTCTGACCATTGCCTGTATTTGCAATTGTGATGGGAGCTGGAGTCCAGCATCAACTGGAGAGCCATAGAGTGGTCCAACCTGCTACCGAGTCAAACTTGGGGGTGAACACTGAAAGCACTATAAAAAAGAACTGCATTGAATATCCTCAACCTACAGAAATATATGGGGGGGAAACAGTTGCTCATCATTACCTGTTGACTTGGCTGCATTAGCTGGGATGATGTGCCAACTGATGAAGCATTTGAGGCTGGCTGCCCTTTCATCTGCGCCTAAAGGAAGAATACAGAGAATCAGATTCTTTGCCAACTTCTATACTGAAAATAAGCACCTGAACAACACTGGCCTTTAGTTAAACATCCCCAATGAATTAGAACAGCATTCAATATGGACACTTCAAACAAACTACTGTCATTGCAATGCATTGTTTTAAAATGCATTATTTTTGTAGCATCTAATACAAGTTGCAAGTCTAAGTTCTGCATGATGCATTTCTACAATGCAAATCTCATCCTCCTGCAGTTTGTCAAAGATCTGCATCAGGCTATGCTAGCACAAGAGGAAACAATGAGCTGTAGTTTGGTTTAGCTCTATTAAATATCTGCATTTACAAGCAATATGTAATCTAGGCTAATATTAATTCATCTTAATAAGCATCGTAACTAAGACTTGTCCTGGAATTTTGATTTCCAACTAATAACTTCCAATTTTAATAAGTAAGCAAGGCACAATAATCATGAATGGATGTAAAAATAGAAAGAAAAGAAAAGCCAACAACCCAAACTGGAATGGCAATGATCATTTTTGAAAAAGACATTTGCAGCATACTGAAATGTATACCACATTCTGGGCTTTATCTCAGTAGATATCGTAATGGAAAAATGGTATGTTCAAAGTGGAAAAATCAGAGCTAAAGCTTGTAATGTTGCAGTGACAAGGTTGAATAAGGTATACAATATTTGGACAATTACACAAAGTATTTGAAAGAAAAATAGTAGCCGAGGAGTTCATTTAGCCAAGTCAAACATATAGGAATGTATGGTGTCAGATTGTTATCAAACAAGCATATTCTATATACGCTGGAAGTATGGTGGAAACATGGGACAGAGCTCTGGGGTCATCTTGGGGGGTGGGAGAAAATACTATTCAATTAGCTTGTGAGGTTCATCCTGAAAGGTTTGGATCCGAATTAAGTGCTTCTGTGGAATCTATTTAGCCTGTTTATGTTCAAGTCTCATCATAGAAACATTTCTCAACTTCTGCTGATTTCTCCAAGGAAATCCACAAAGGAACTTGTAAATACAGCATTCCTGTGTCTCAGTAACAAAAACTGCCCCCCCCCAAAAGAGACAACTGTTTCAAAAAAAAAAAAAAAAGACTACTAGGACCCAGAAAAGGCAACAATTCACAAGTCACCAATATAAAGTGAGTAAAGGAATAAAATTTTCACATCACTATTTTCGCTACTGTTACTGAAATGCTGCTATCAGTAAAAAGTGAGGTTTTGTTTTCAGAAAAAAACATTTACTGTACTTCCAAGTCTTCACACTAAATACTTGCATAGTGCTTTACTAAAACACTGGACATACATTATCTCACGAAACCTGTAAAGAAGGTCAGCTTATTGTCCTCATATTGACGATTGAGGGCTGAAGGCAACAGTTTACAAGTGAGGCAAGATGTGAACCAGAGACTTCCACAACACTTAAGACATGCCACCTCACCAAGCTGTGAAGATCTGTGTCACAAGACTGATGTGAAATTGCTCTAAGAAAATTTATTTCTCTTATAAATGATACCCAAACATTTAAAGGGTGTCAACCAACCCTACTGATTGATGCTCGTGAAACCCATAGCATTCAACTGAGCTACTACCATGGGTGCTGCAAACCATAGTCTCTCAATGGTGGTAACTAGTTTATGCCAGTGAAAACAATTAGACTGTCAGCAAAATCAAATCAAAATGGAAAGACAGAGATTCTCAATGTAATTTTTAAGAGTTAAAATGCTTCAAAGCGCATTCGTACAGTTAAAAACTCTTATCAATATTCACTATCCTTTGTGAGTTGCCTTACAAAAAGTACGTATACCCTACATCAGGCTTCCTCAACCTTGGCCCTCCAGATGTTTTTGGCCTACAATTCTCATGATCCCTAACTAGCAGGACCAGTGGAGGGCCAAGGTTGAGGAAGCCTGCCCTACATATTTGTTTTCTGGGCATTTCTCTGATGAGTAATTTTGTAAAAGCTTTTCATGCTGATTGCTTTCTAAAGATAGTTTAGCATCTTGTTTATATGGAAACATGTCACAATGGCTGTGCTCACGAACACAGTGCTAAGCTATGGTCTGTTCTAATAATAGTTTGCTCAAGAGACCACAAGTCACCTTGAAAACTAAGGGGGGGGGGAGTCACAACTTGTTTCTCCAAAGCTTGGTTTGTTTTCCAACTGCTTTTCCCTCGTGGCAAGTGCCTATGGTGGTGGGATAATACAAATCATGGTCAAGCAAGACTGATGGATTTAGATATGTCATACTCCAGAAGAAAACAAGCCACCATTTGCAAGTCAACCACTACTACAGCTTCACCTTGTGGTCTGCTCTGGAGAGTTTGGATATTCAAGCAAACCACGCTTTGGCTAAACAAGCCATGGCTTAGCATAATGTATGAACCAGGTTATTGCCTTAAATGGAATAAAAGTTTCTCATAACTGTGTTTTATGACTGCAGAATAGTCTTTCTTCAATGTTACACAAAGGTTTCCCAGGGAGTTGTAAATAGAGTAATAAAGTCTTCCTTGGAGCACACTTTCATTGTCTCTGTCCTACTAATCAAACAGGTTTGTGCATTTTTGGAATGCTTTGAAGACTCACAAAATCTATTTCAAAGACCACACAAACTGGTCAGCCAATAATTTTGCTGGAGAATCCCCTTACCTATTTATGGTGAGGGAAGAATAAGCCAAACTCTCACACCTTCCTGCTATTACTGCTTATACATGCCCCTTTATGGTTAGCAGTTAGAAAACACACATCACGCAGGAGGGTGGTTTGACCTAGAGATTGCCACTTGTTGACCTCTGCAACAATAAGACAGAAAAATCTCCAACTCTAATAGTTCTGTACAATAGAGTGTCTCTAACCTACAATAAGACCGAGAAAGTGCATGTGCTAAGAAAGGATGGCACTACTTGGCACAGTATGAATATAGAGTGGTACTGCTTTGGTTTGTGTTTAAAGAACAGTTATTACTTCGTCCAGTCTAGTACATCTTCAGGCTGTGAAATAGTCTTTGTATTTCTCTTACCTGAGCATCCAAGTGAGCATCAGATAAGTAAAAAAGAATTTTTTTCAACATTGTTAAATGACCAGCACTTGTTACCATATTAAACAGGCTCACACGACAAGGTTTTGACAACCATCAATACATACAACATAAACTGATTACAATGAGGGCTGCTCCTAGTAAGCTAGGACCACAAAAGCTTCAACAACCACACAATACTGTTCTACTCTCAAATACTGCAGTAATTTGCAGGGATGTGAGGAGATTAAGGAAAGGTTGAAACAGGATAAGGAATACAAGGAGTTTTGCACTATGAAGTTGCGGGGGGGGGGAGGGTTTTACAAAAAACGAAGAAATTTGGAAACATTTGTGACTGTAACCTGAGGATAGAGTGTAGATGGTCCTGATGAAGCCAGAGCTGAGAAAGCCTGTTGAGAAGAAGTTCCCTGTGGGAAGTGGAAGATGATCTGTGAATCCTGAAATGCCTTCTGAGTCAGCTGGGCAGCAGGCAGAGGCAAGCCTGAACCATACGATGCAGATACCCCAGTGGGAGGAGGAGAAAGAAAGTCACCAGTGTCTGAGGAAGTCAACTGTGACGAATCACTGGAGTATCCTGGGCTACCTTCTGGCCAGCTCTGTAAGACAGAACTGCCTCTAGGCACCATGAACTCGGAACCTAGGTAGCTGCACTGCTCTTCCGTTACAGGCTGAAGACGACCAGGCTGTACGGTTGTCTGAGGGGACTCCTCCTGGTTAAAATCTGTGGAGCCTCGACGATTTCTATAAACGCGCTGTGAGAGGACAGCACCGTCTCCTGCAGTCGCACTGGGTGCTTGAACATGGAACTCAAACACACAACTTGCTCGACCGTCCCCACTGTGAGTGAGTATGGCAGGTGCAGAATGTGGAACAAATATTGGGTGAAAATTCATTTGTGTGGCATCTGCACTCAGTGGTGCTGACATACTAGACAATGGTGATGGTGGATTCATTCCAGAATCCAGTCTCAAGTTCTGAATCTGTCTTGCCAGAAATGGCTGCCCAGTTTGATATTCAAAAGTAGAACTCTGCGGGGGGCCGCCTTGCAAATTTCTCTGTTCAGGAGCCCGCTGTAAGTGTTGCTCAGTCCCCTGGGGATTCTGGGGTACTGTATCATAGTGTTCTGGCAACTGGGACTGGTAGTGCATGCCCACTAAATACATTGCTTCTTGAGTCAACATGCTTGTAGCATCCTTTGAAGGCGTTTGTCCAGATCTGTAATCACTCAACTCTTGAGCAGAGTCAAAACCAGGGTTAGCCTGCATATGCTTCCCAGCTGTGCTGCTCATTGTCACCAGTCCCTCTGGTGTCCAAGTTGCTGGACTACCACCAGGGAGAACAAAACTCTGACCAGTCTTGAGCAAGGGCTGGAAGTGGCAGGTTTGGGCTTCAAGGATGGAAGTGCTCTTGCGTCGCTGAGAAATGGCCACCCGTGAAGGGCAGGTGGGTGGTGGCGAGAAAGACACTGGCCGTTCATGAACGGTGGGGAAAAATACTTGGGAATCTGGGAACGTTGGGGTTCCCCCACACGGATGCACCATGGATTGAGGCTGTATTGACATGAACAAGACAAGTAATTCACACATTATAGAAGCATATTAGCATGTTCAGCTCAATAGGCAGCTCTCTTTAGTAACCTTATAGAATGGCTACGCCTAGTTCATGGTCAACACGTAAAATGCTTTGAAGGGTTATACATATCCATTAAATACATCCTTGGCAGATATCAGTGTCTATATGAGTATTTGCTTTTGTTAGAACAACTGCTTTTCCACCCATCTCCTTCTGTCAATATAAAAAACTTTGGACAACTTTCTTTAATGAAAACATGGTTATTTCTCAATACATCCTTTATTTCCTATCAAAATTAGTTGTCTTTCAAGGAAAAGATTCTGTTCTGAATCTGGGGGGGGGGGAACAAGAAATTTAACTTTTTCAGAAACCTACTGTCCTTTCAAATGTGTACCATCAATTAAGTGTTGAACATTTTAGTGCATCACCAAGGAGATTTCTAATCTCCTAATTCATGCACAAAAGATTGTAACAAATATCAATTAAAGCACTCCTGCATAAAGCTTATATGCCACTTCACCCTTATATGCCACTTATAATTTCTCTCTCTGTCTCCCATTGCACCAAAGTTTTGATTTATATTCTGGAAAAGCAGGAGCAAACTCTTATATGACACAATTAACAGTACAGAGTGAGGATTAGTCCTACACCCTCTGTGAATAGAAGACAATGTGTTTTTCTGTTCTGTAGAAAGTGATTCTATCTTCCTCTCCTGCTCTAATGGATTATCACTTCAATCAAAGCAAGAATAAATTAATAGGAAGTCAATTATCCCCAAGTGGAAGCAGTGACCATCACATTAGTTTTGGCATCAGTTCTGGAAGTAAGAACAAGGAAAGGAGAAATGTAGTATACAAGGAAGCAGCACAGGACAAAAATTAAGAGCCAAACAGAAGAACTAGGCTTCTAGCAATTTGAGTCTTTGATTTATACTGCCTGCTCACCAGAACCTTTTCTCCATAATTGTCAGAGCTGGAAACTTTCCCCCCTCTTAAATGGCAGCATGCATTCACAGATGCCCCATGATGGTTTTCAATGGCACTGGCATGGTTCTAGCCAGCTACATATACATATGATTTGAAGAATTACTAACTGTAGCCCAGAAATCAAAGTGTATAAATCAGATCAGAACTAGACCATATAATTTGCAGATTTCATTTAAACTGCATGCTGAACTTCAGCTTTTCCCTGAAACTTTGGGCACATTAACTCTTAGGTTTTGGAGGAGGAGGAAGAATCAACTTTCCAGGAGCACAGGATAACACAGTCCCCATTTTGTCTCTTATCTAATTTGAAGAATGACGCCAGGATGTATTTAGTGGTGACTTATCTGCAATGGGCCAGGAGGCATACAGTGACATACAGGGTTGAGAAAGAGGGAAGGCAGGCTGGAACGCCGGTTGCTGCGCGGAGAGGCGGTGTGCATGGGCAGGACATTCTCCAAGGCTTTGGAAAGCTTTTCACCAAAAGTTTCCTCAGGGGCAGTCCGAAGGTAAGAAGGAGAAAGAGGTGCACATAACACTGATGGTGGAGTAGAAGGAGCACTGAGAGGGATTTGGGACAGTGGAGGGAAAGAAAGGGGGGAAGGACAAACCGACATGCTACAGCCACGTTGAGGCTAAGGAAGGAAACAAAAAGAAGTGAACACAAACCACATGGCTAATGAGGGAGACACATTCATGACAAAGGGCCAATGCTGATCAGAACATACAGGGTATGAAGGAACTTGACAGTGACATCACGTACAATAAAGAGGGTTATATGCACCTCAGAGGTCTGCAGGTTCTATTTTGACTGTCAAATTCCATTACTTCTGTCAAATAGTTTATATATATATGCAGGAAATAGACATATGTTCTCGTCACCCTGGTTCCATAAAAAATGTGTTTAAGCTGTTCCCAGCACTGATACATTTCCTAACTGAAAGCCTCTAGAAGTCTAAGGGAAATGAACATTGGTTTGAAACTGGCAACATGGTGTGTGCAAGATGTTTTCCTTCTTTCCAAATTTAGTGTTACTGTCTTCAAGTATTTTTGCTGACACCGGATTTCATTCTAAAGTGAACTGGCTTCCTAAATACAGGATTTTACTGGACACCTTAAGTTATTTATTCAGTCAAGGACTGCATAGACAACAGGAAGCAACCATAGCATAAACTGTGGAACAAGGCAAGACTTTAATTGTGACAGCTGTCTTAAAATTAGAATTAGGCCATCTACCAGGAGGGGAGTTTGTTAAAGAAGATAGTTGCTGCAATCTGCCTATAGCCCAGAGGTCATTGGTTTATTTTTCTTATTTTTCTCATTGTAAACAAATTATCACCTAAATTACTGCTTTAAAATGTAATAGTTCCTCCAGCAGCCAGGTCGTCATTCCCCCCCCCCCCCCAACATGCTTCTGTATCCCCCCCCCCAGAGCTTCTTGGGGAAAACCAAAATGATCTGTCTTTTTGAAGTCTTCTCTCCCAATGAAACTGCACTCACACCTGAAACTTCCAGAAGAGTCTGCGTTGAAGTTTTTCTGGAAGTCTTCAATTCATCATCCAAACCTGGTCTGCTCAGAAGAACTGTTAGTGTATTCCCCTAGTGTTAGCCATGATTATTCAACCTTGAAGCAAGGCATGTGAAGATTGCTTAATGGGTTATTGATCCAAGGCATGTCCTTGAACTGCAGCAATGAAACTCAACTCAAATAAACTTTCAAAAAAGTATTAAAAGTTGTGATTGATCATGTGTTTAAAAGGGCACAAAACTTCATATGTGCATTTGAACAGAATAGAAAGATGCTCTGTTTGTAAAAACTGGCAAGAATTTTCCTCCAATGAGGAATTATCTTCTACGATAACTCTTGCCAACGCAATTTACAGAAAAATATCATCATAATAACAGAGATAACCAAACCAGAAAGGCTGCATCCTCTAGATATAGGTAAATTATTTGAGGCACAGTTACTCTTTTGCCTTTCCACAAGCAGCAAGGTTTGTAAAAGATTTGAGTAAAGAGTTTTTCTAGAAGACCCCCAAGGTCAGCTCTGAAAACATACCAGAAAAGGGTACCAAATAAAGGGTAACACAAATGAACGCATGAAGTGGGAAAGGTAATTGTGCCCATGAGCAATTCAATGCAAGCTATAAATAAATGGCAACACAGAAGTGGGATCATTTAAAACTGCAGTGCCCGCATGCAGCATTCTATAATGGTTAGGAATCCTTACCTTCTGTAGCTGTAATTAAAATCTTGCACAATATGTTCCCTTAACACACTCAGCTGTTTCATAAAGTTCATCATAACTTTTCAATTATAAACTTCCTGACACACTATGCATTGCAGGCTAAATAGAATTGTATATACCTCTATAGGCAAAATCAGCACGTGAAAGGGAATTTTATTGTTGCTTCCACCCCTAGCTCTGCTGCCTTTATATCTTTCTATGAGATACCCTCTCTCTCACCTGAAGAACTATCAGAGAAAGGAATTTTACATTGTTGTGTATGTTGTTTTACCCACACAAAATATATCTGAACTTCCATTCAAACCTCAGACTGCAGGTTTTTTAAAAAGCCTACACAAATCAAGGAATTACGAGCAAGTTTAATTAAAGTATTCCCTCCACTACTTTGGCTTTGGCCTTACCACTCCAGACGTCTGATATCCTCCAGGTTGTTGTGATTGTGGCTGGCCAATGGGAGCTGCATATCCTGGGGGTTGAACTGTTGGGATAGACTGTTCGTGCTGGGAACCATAAGAAGCTGTCTGTTGGCTGCTCACACATGATTCGGTAAAGACAGATGATCCTTGCCCACTATCAATGTTGCCATCAGCTGTAAAGACCATAAAAGAGTGGGGTTTAGATTGCTCATGAACTCATGCTGAGTCAAAGTTCCAGAACTGCTTGTGAATTCATTTAAATTTATACAAAATTAAGGTAGAGACAGCAGCACTCATACATGCCCCCCTACTTCCCCCAAATCCTACAACACAAAATCACAGAAACTGTGCTTGGATTGAGTATGTTAGCAAGGACAATGGCAGTAATGAAGTTGTGCATCAGGAAGGCAGCAGGGACAGGTACAAGAAAGCCGAACCCCTAACTCCTGTCCATAACACCTTTTATTTCCACAGTACAGAGATAATGCTGATTGCATTTTGCTCCCGAAATGGCAACAAATCTGTTCTTGTTAAAAGTGAAGAGATTACCAAGAAGTCCAGGTTCAATGCTTCACAACATAAAATGTTATGGCGATGTTGTGACATTGGATGAACATGCCAATGTACATATCTATGAGCATGCCCTTGGAACCCATCCACAGTCTAGAATACAATACTGTTGAAACATTTGGCTTTTAGGGACCAGAATATGGATAGGAGAGGAATCAAAAGAACACATTGTGTCTCTGAAGATTTTACAGCCCATAGATGTTATGATCTGCTGACATGCAATGAGCTCTCATTAAGAACCAATTTGTACAGGGTCAACATGAATTTTTCTGGACACATTTCCTCCTACACTACCTCTTAATCTCATGAGACATCCCAAACGATCATCCCATTCTTCCACAACATGTGCCAAATGCTAGACTGCCTCTGTTTTCAGAAAGGCCCATTTCTTCATAGCCATTATCATTTCAAAGTTCAGCTGGTCTCACAAGGCAGTGATTCTCCTGACCTCAAGTGTCCTTTTGACAGCAAAAGTGCAATGTGCAAGGAATCATTGTACAATGAGCAATGAACAGCTAGCTGGTCCATATACATCTACAGTAGCTCTTGGATCTTCCTTGGCTGATCTATTGCCTCAAATAAGATTTGTGTTCAATCAGGGTTGTGTGTGATTCTGCGAACGTACAGTAGGATGTATCCTGGCAGTGAGAATAATGGATAGGTGGCTGCAGAGCTGCCAGTTGTTCATTTAGTGTGTCTGTTATGCATTTCTACCAAGTCACTTGCCTCTCTAGGACAGTGGCATGGCTCTCCATGTACCTCTTGAATTCAGCATGAGAACAGCATGTTGATGTGAGCAAAGTTTGGTAGAGTCTCATATGCCTCTGCAATCAACTTTTATTTGTGATTCTTGTAGGGATCTTCAGTGTTTCCCTGGTGGCCTTAACAAAATCCTTTTCAAGCTGTACCATGTTCCTGTACCATGTTGCCTGGCGTGCTATGGTCCATGGGGTCACGAAGAGTCGGACACGACTAAACAACTAAACAACAATGTTTCTTTATTGATCCCAAGTCCCTTTGTCTGGCCCTTTGTCTTATGTTGAATGGTACTTCTTCCCCTAGCTTTCCAACAGGCATCACATAGTCTCATGCTTGGAACTTCAACTATGCCTGAACATAGCACATGATGGAAGGGTGGTGTGGCAGTGGTGTTTTGTTCTGATGAGAGCAGTGTGAACTTGCTACAATGGTCCAGCAAGGTTAGAGGATCTCTAAGTTGGTTGCAGCAGTCCCACAGGTGTGCATGCATCCCAGCATCACAACCCAGAGCTCTTCTGACTTCACTGCCACCTTACCCTATCCCACCCCACCAAGCACACCACCACCATGAGGGCACCACTGTGGCCTGAAACACCACCACTACCCATGTTGGTCCCACAACACTTGGATTTCCGGTACTTTCCCCTCCTCCTTTATGACTGTTTCTGTTCTGAAGGAGAAGAAAGAGGGAAGACAGGACATGGAACATAAACCTGATAGGCAGGTTAGGGTGCAGTAGGGTGCTTGCATGGCTAAGTCAAGGTTCCCTGCTTGTAGATAAAGCTCCAGATAGCAGCCACTCTCATTCTGGCTTTTTTTAATCAGGAGAGCGGTCTTCAAAGCCATCGAAAGTGGAAATCAGATTGCAGCAAAACCATGGCCAAGTCATCAGAACCCTTGCCTCCATTATACAATTCTTCCAAGAACAGTACCTTCCGGTCAATATCAACATCAGCCACCTATGGGAGCTGGAATTAAAGTCTGCTCAAAATCTGGAGCTACATCAGGATCCTCATTCTGTACCCGGGTTTAAACTCTTTGTATACTGCTGATGTGATGGCTGCATCCTGCTGATTCACAATACACAGATCTACAAGGACTCTCAAGCTGCAGTGTTTGGAGTAAATACTGTTAGTGGGCCACCCAGTCACATATCTACCCTGTTTCTCATATTTTAAGACATACCTATAAAATAAGCCATAGCAGGATTTTTAAGCATTCAAGGAATATAAGCCATACCCCGAAAATAAGACATAGTGATAGGCGCAGCAGCAATGCCGGCCGCGGCAGGAGGAGAAGGAAAAAAATAAGACACCCCCTGAAAATAAGCCATAGTGTGTGTTTTTTGAGGAAAAAATAAATATAAGATGTGTCTTATAATATGAGAAACACGGTACATGAAGTCAGTCCAAGGTGCATCATTTAGTCTGCTGGCAAAGTGATGAATGCTGTGTGTGTGTGTGTGTGTGTGTGTGTGTGTGTGTGTGTGTGTGTGTGACTTCACTTCCCATTCTGAGCAAACTTCTCCCAGGGAAAGGGGGGGGGTTGCACCTGTTGCAAGGGCAGCTTGGGTTGGGGAACTGTCTGCACCAGCCTCAGTGAAAGTATGTTTCTTAAAGGTGGTCTTGCTTGTTCAGATGTTCAGGGAGCAGCTGATATGATGAGGTCTACCAAGAGAGCAGCGGAGCCATCTATCTTGACCACTTATGTTTATCTAAATCATAAATGCCTGTGGATGACCCAAGAGGATGGTGACTAGTTTATTGTATACTGACATGTTTCAGTCACACCGTGCTTTAAGTATTGACTTAACTGTCCAAAAATACAGGTCAGAAGATGCATGTACTTACACAATACAGAAATGCTAGGTTGATGATACTGCAGCTGTTGATGTTGATCGGCTTCTGGCTCCTCAGGCTCCACTTGTGTAGAAACCGAAGCTGAAGCAGCAGGGATGGCAGTGACACCAGTGGTAGGTGCAGCATGTTTAGTTCCTTGCTGGGTAGTGCTCGCTTGTAACTGCTGCTCTGTCTGCTGTTTCTGATTGACTTCTTCTTGCTTTCTTTTTTCCTGTTCTTCTCTCACCAACTGACGTTGCTCCCTCTTTCGCTTGATCAAGGACACTCTATCCTTTATAGCTTTGGCCATTGTCTTGTGATCCCCTTCACAGACATACCCAGACTCAACCTGAAAAGTGGATGGCACATGACATCAGATAAACAATGATAAAGTAAAATAAAAGTTTCTATAATTATACATCAAATGCACCAAGACAGTTAGCTTTCCAGTGCTGCAGCACTTCCAGCTAATACATGTTGCAGCAGTTAAACTATTGCAAGATCATGCAAGTCTTCTGAAAGAGCACTATGGGGGGGGGATCAAGGCAAAAAGATCATGCGGTCCTATCATAAACCAAATAATATCTTCACGAAGCAATGGATAGCACATAATCTAAGTGTGCACATAATACTAAGTGCATCTGCCTTCCCATTTATATGGCAGTCAGTGCAATCACCTTGAAGGGAAAAGACAGATACAGTACAGTGTCTTCTACCCCAGCTGCAAGGTCAAAGCAGCTGCATCAACCTTCTGTTCAGAAGTACTCAACCATTAGTTTGGAATTGGGCTAGGGAATGAGACCTAGCAACATTTGCACCCTTCTAATTTACTGGAGAGAAGCTTGTTGCAAAAACTGTTCCTGGTGGTGTTTTATGCCTTGGAGGATAAAAATGTAAGTATCCAGCTCAAAATTATAATGGAAAGTGAGCAACTGACAGCAGGATGGTAGTAGTTAATCCCTCAAATTAATTCTTTTGGGAAATCATAAAGGCAAGTTTCAACAAATGTCCACTGCACCTACATAATCTAGAGCAGGGGTAGGCAATGATGTGCCCCCAGATGCTGCTGGACTACAACTACCATCATCCCTGATCACTGGCCATACTAGCTAGGGTTTCTGTTTACTGGCCATACTAGCTAAGTTTTATGTTCAGCAACATCTGAAGAGCAGAACAACTCTTAAGTGCATTGATTATTCTTTAATTAAGAAAAATATGGGATTCATCCATTATTGAAAATATGTACATGCAAGGGAACTATTGTGGGAGCAGGGGGAAATGAAAGTCAAAGCTACCTCTGTAGGTATGCTCAAATTAGAAGGGTGGCAGAGTTCAGCCCCTTACATTGTGTGACTGCTTTCCCCAGCTACTGTTTTTCAGACAGCTATGGAAGTATGGCTTGTCTCAGAAAGACATCACAACAACAAGAAGTCACAATTTATTCCCAGTGTATTAAGTTTAATTGGGCTGCACTGGGGTGAGCAAAATCATGAATGAAAAAAAAATCAGCTACAGGGTTCAATCCCATGTCTCCGGAACCTGCTAAAATAGGTGCAGAAGTGGGAATATCTGTCATATCTATATGACATACCATTTCCTGTGCTACATCTTCTGGGACATCTCTTTCCAAGTCGAAAGAAAATTCTATTGCTTCATTATCCTTATATTTGCCCTTAAGTTTTTTAATATCTTCAATTCGTAACCAGAGCTTGATAGCAATTTTCTCCCCATCATCTTCTTCTGCTAGCTCTACCCGCACACCAGTTTCTTCCTGGAAGAATGCATGATTCAGAAGGTCCTTGATAGCATACCTGATCATAATGGAAAGGAAATAATAAAAGGGGAATGGAAAAGACAGGAGAACGTTATCACATAGCACAATACACAAACGATTTCTCCATTTTCCAATTGGGCTGCCCATATACCACTGAATATTTAAATCTTGTTCTAAGACAAACTCTATATATCCATGCCATTTCTAAAGGGACTTACTTTTTCAAAACAATAAGGATGACTGATGCTGAATACTAAATACAATCCATGCACAATTTTTAGCAATCAATCCTTTGTTGCTGACAGTGATTTATATGGTCCTTTTGTCCATAAATTGTTCCATTTATCCTCTTCAATGGTTATATCCCAAATTAATTCCCATCAGTTTTTTAGATGTTTTTGAGGGCAAAATCTTAATAAGGGTTTTGTATAAAAGGGAAATCAATCCCTTAGTCATTATACTATCTCTTATTACTCTCTTTTCATATTCTGTCAGTTTCCTCATAGCTTCATTTTTAATTTGTATATTGGTGAGAAATGGAAAGAACTTACAAAATAAAATTAGGAAGCAAAATCACGGCCAACAGAAAATAGGATCGGAAGATAATGGAAATGGGTGTGAATTAACGAATATACAATAAATAAATAAATAAATATAAATAAATAAATAATGAATATTATTTTAACACATGACCATAGTGTAGAGACTTTTGTGTGAACAAAGATGAAGCGTTTATTATTTTTCAATATGGAAGAAAGGTTGTTGAAGTTACTGGAGGAAAACTTGTTACATTGGGCTAGAAAAAAAATATTGGTGACATTTATCAATAATAATAATTGGAGAACCCCTTTTTGATGTTTTGTGTGGAAAGGAAAATTAATGAATTTGAGACATTTGGGGCTGAAGACTGAGAAAGTATCACTTAGCAGAAGAAAGAACAGCTGGATGTTATTGTAGAATGAATACTTCGAATAATATTTTTATATGGAGCTGACAGAAAGGGAATCGAAAGTCCTTTTTATTTCTCTTTCTTTATTATTTTTATCTGGCTGTTCAAGGAGTACACACCACTGTTATTGTACACTATGGAATATCTGAAGTGCTTCAAAGCTACTGCCTTGTCCAAATGGAATGAATACTTACCTTTCATCTTTGTTTTGACGAATGCATCCCTCAATTATTTCCTTTACTTCAGGAATTGCTACTTTATCAAAGCTTGCTGGTTTGATTCCCTGAAATATAGAAGAATATGTGAGAAAATATGCTAACAAAAATGTCTATTTAAATCTCTAATGAAATTTAGCATAGCTGGTGACATTCAATCTTTTAGAGGCACAATGCTTGTGTCATATGGACAGGGCAGTCTCGAGCAGGTCGCACGCCCTGGTGCTGAGGGGCGGAGATCGCTCCGGCGCCCCCGCCCTCGCAGGGCGCAGCATGGTTTCCGTGCGGCACCCTGCCTACCGGCCCAGCGCCCTGGCGCGCCGCGCCACCGGGGGTCTACCTAGAGCCGGCCCTGCATATGGACAGTTTTATTCTTCACAGGATATGCCACAGTGATTTGATTCATAATTTCTCTCCAATTCAATGATCAAAGCATTAGTTATATCCGAGTGTGGAAAACATCAGCTTTTAATCAAATGAACTTCCAAACTTAATTATGAAAAAACAACTGTTCTTATTTTACTTGTATTTTTGCAACTACCGTATATATTTTAAATGCTACTGCAATAATAAAAACTGGTGATCCATTTTTAAAGAGGAATTCTGGAAAGATTCCAACAAGCATATATATACAAATATATTGCCCCCCCCTCTCTCCTAGAAGTCTGCAACAATTAATTAAGGTATGCTAAGATAATTTCTTTCTCCAAAGTAACCATTGGTTTCCAACTTACCCAGAATCTATCTTGGTCCCAATTGGCAAAATGAGATTCACTTTGTTTTCTCTCAAATACACATTTATTATATCAATCACTATCCTTTCTTTTCTCATTCTTTTCATGTCAGTACATACTAAATCATGGTTTAGTATGTACAAGCCTGCTCTTCCTCCTCCTCTCTCTCCTCCTCTGACACATCCATTTCCATTTTATACCAGCTGCAGTTTGTCTTTTCCTCCAAATAGGGAACTGTGGTTAGCTTTAGTATGGTTTATCCAAACAGGCCAAGATCTGATTTCTGATCATACTACTCTTATGCCAAACCCAGTGGTCAGTCTCACCTTCACCATGGCCTATCTTTCTTTACATAAACTAGCACAAAATTAATATTAACAGATTTTCCTCCTACCTGGCATAACCTATATTTACCATTAAGTGACAGAGCAAAGATTTTGAGGTGGTAGTGGGGGATGACACAGATAAACAGATGTGACAGAACAGGATAGGACTGTGTGCGTTTTACAAGATTAATATTTATTAAACCCGAACTGAACACACATAAGGTGGTCCTAATTTATATGGCATGCTCCCTTTGACCTGTGCTTCATGTTCCTTTGTACATAACCTAAGAGTCTCAGAACTCTTCCTAAATAAACATTTATTCACAGGTGATTGAAACCTCAATCCACATTGGCACTTTGAGCAGTAAAATTATCTGAGTAGTAGTAACCAACTTGGAATCTGGGGGCCATGTAAAAGTTAAAAAACTGTTGATATCATGGACTGCGATACAATACAAGCTACTGTCTAACTGGCATTCCAAGGGGCTTTTAGTCACCATTTTGCCCTATTAAATTTACTCCTACCAGCTCACTTTTAGTGCCTTATCAACAAAGGCTGTTGGCTCTGATGAATTGTCCCTGTTCTTTTAGAAGTATGAATTTCGGTGAAAAGCCCCTGCTCTTATTGCATTGCAAAAACAAAACAAAACCCTGTTCTCCAGTTGCTCACCTACTGAAGGAAAACTATCAAGTAATTTATATCTGCAAAAATCCAAATACAAAATGATTTTGAATAAAAATGATACTTCCCTTGTTTTTAGATGGCACACATGTACGTTAACTGACTAACAAGGCATTCCTAATTAAAGGCCGCTGTCCTAAGTTATAACAGACTTTTATAACACACTTTCATCTACAGCTCAAAAAGGTAAAAAAAAAAAAAACCCTGTTAGTAATCTGAGAGGCAACCCTTATCAGTTAGAACACTTAATTGCATGGAGTTATGATCTGTGTATTTTCATGCAGAACTATTCAAGGGAAAAGTCTTGAATTCAAATAACCTTCTTGTGATCTGATCACATGAAGTGATTACAATACAAATTCAGAAGTCCCCCGAAACAATTTAAAAAACAAAGCAGAGGGGGGGAGGGAGGGAGCGCAAGTAAAGAACATGTTGTACTGTTCAGAGCTTCCAGCCATGTACACAAAGCCATTTGAGGGTCAAGCTAACATTGAGAAGCAGTGTTAGTTACGTATAAGCTAGTACACATCACATTTGGTCAACACAAATATCTACTACACATCGTACCTGCATATAATACGAAGTATGCCTTCCAGTTACTAGCAGGGCATGATTTAGATAATGTTAACTTAGTAGTGCAAACTCTGATGACTTATTATAGGCAAGAGACACACAGTTAGATATTAGCACATTCTTCCAAACTACTTGGTCTTATTTATTCTGTGCTTACAGAGTTGTATCTAGATGACTAGACAGGTAAGGTTTAAATCAGCCTTCCCCAACTAGCTGCCTTCCAGATGTTTTCCACTACAAATCCCATTAGCCCCAGTCAGCAAGGGCAATGGTGAGGGATGATGAGAGCTCAAGAACAATGGCATGTGATTGGGATTGACAGATATAAAGTTGCTTGTTTATTATTATTTTATACCTACCTTAAATGACCACCATAGGATTAGTAACAACTTGTGGGCTGATAATCTTTGTGAACCTATGTGCAGTATTGTATTAGCATACAGTAAACAGAAGTATACTCACTAATAACAATAAAGGCCAGTTTACTTGAAAATCGTTTGGAACACTTAATACTTCCATTGAAAGTTTCAACTTCAACAGAAGTTTCAAGTTGTTGTTGTTGTTGTTGTTTTAGGTTAATATCTCTTTTGAACTTAATGTTTCAGTTTAAGAAGTTTACTATTTGGCACTATACACTGTCATTGATATACAATTATTTCGTATTAAATAATGCAAATACTTTATTCCATTCTCAAAGTCATACCAGCTTTGCATATATTAAAGATATCAATCATAACAAAAGATAATCAGAAAAACTCTGCATATCTTTGAGCTAATATAGTGTAGTGGCTAAGAAGCAAGACATTGAAACCAAAGTCACCAGAGTGAGCATTCATGGAACAGGATGAAGGAAGTCGGAAGTGAATCAGACCTTCCTCTTTCATCAACTAGTTTCCAAGTACATTAAGTGGTACACTGGATAATTACGACATTTCCTCCTCTCAAGGCAATCCCCTAGATTAAGTATTTTCTGCCTTTGCACTGTTTTTGCAGAAGTTCCTGCTTGCTATTACATGCCAATTTATAGTATAGCCTACTCTGTCACTTATATACATTTTTCTGTTTAACTATTTTAAAGCATTTTAGAATCAAGTGAGTATAGCTCTCTTTCACACTACTTGTGTTGAAAAACTGGGTTAATATATTTGCACTAAGCTTTCTTTCACAGCAGTTCAAAATGGCAAGTGAACGATATGCTGAAAGGCAACTTCAGAGCCAAAAATAAATTCTTAACTGCTCAACCAAGCACCAGAATATAGTATCTGTATTAAAGTGGCATAGGTTAACACAGCACTTATCAAAATAAGAGTGCTGAATACGCCATATCTTTGTCAAGTGTAATCAACTTACATTGGTCAGTTGAAACATTCCTATTCCTTCCAACCGCACAAGGCAGGCACCACCACACCACCATTAAATTACATTAACTGAAACTTTTGATTACCTTTCATTCTTACAGAGACAAACCTGCATTTTGTGCACAGTGGTGGTTGGGCCCCATGTGTCCTTCACTTGGTGTATGAGAAGACTTATTCAAGAACCCATATCTAGTATATGACCTAAGATACTTGATGTATTCCTTTGTCCCCTCTTCTGCACAGTTTGCCGATGTGTTTGTTCATCCCAGTCAGAAAGCCCTAGAAAGCCCTAGTACTGGATCTAGATTTCCAGGCATTATCTAAGTAACTGTGCCAACATTATTTTCCATGCACATGGAGAACATAATTCCTAACCAGATCCACACAAAACCTGAGTCTCAACTGTCCTTTCTCCAATTAATTTGCACTAAAACCATTATATCCATACTAAAGTCCAGATACTTAATATTTTGGAGTCAGGACTGCTACTGCATAGCACCCAACATATGAAAGTAGTTATAGAACATCTATATAGAATTCTCTACAGAAGCACCATGACCCCCTATTTCCCATCATATGACTTAAATGAATGCAAGCTAGTATAACTGAAATTCTTACCTCTTTACCACAGTCTGTGTGAGAACAACAACAACGTGAATTTATGATGACAAACACTGGGCAAAAATCTCTCTTGGAAAGATCCATTAGGAGACTCAGACAAATATGCTGAGAGACTTGTGCACACAAAAGGAGAAAGGACTGTTAAAGTCCACACTTAACGCACAGCAGAAGGAAAGCAGGGATAAAGCTTCGAAGGAAGCATAGTCTTCTCCTCTACTGTTTTGCCTTCCCTCATCCTGTGTCAGCCTGTAGAAATCAGAACTCTGTTTTCCACTGGCCAAGCCCCTTGACACACAGCAATAATAAATGCCATGGAACAGGTAAACCTTCTTACGGCTCCTCCCATTTCGTCCTTCCCTGCTATTTCAGGCAAATTGGCATCTTCTTTTGCAAAACCCAGAATAGAAGTTCAACAATCCTTTTCTAATTTTACTCCGCACTGGGAGCAAATAATGGAACTATGTCCCTGCTTTTACCTATGCCTCTACATTTTGCTCTTTTTCTAATCATCTTATGGACTGTTGAAAAGTTTTACAAGGAAACCACATGTAGCACTACAATTCCATTGTTAGAAACTGGGATAGGAATGCTAGGAGCCTTGTGGCTCCTGGGATCTAGGTTGTGGACACCAAAACAAAATGTCTAAACACCATTTGGGGGGAGGGGGCTGCCCCACTACCAGACCAGGCAGCCCTGCAGCAAAAAATAAAAAATGCTGCCAGGCAGATCAGGGGTCTGCAGAGTAACATCTTTTGTTACCACATCTTTTGCTGCTGTGCTGCTGGGCGAATCAGGTGTTTGCCAGGTGTAGTGCCGCAAACAAAAGACAGGTGTCTTTTGCTACTGCTGTGCCCGGCAGACCAGCTGACTACACCCAGACAGGTGGAGATGCTAGGCGCCAAGGGTGGCTCCTGGACATCTCCATCCAGTTGCAAAAGGCCCAGCTAATTTTGAATTCTGAATATAACTGAGAACATCAGCTACCTCTACCAAAGCTGGAGAGCACCTTTAATACACTCTAAGTTAGTCCCTTGTACTTCCCAAGCTACTGGGCAAAACAAAACATGACATTACTTTTCCACACTGACTCATCACATGCCCATTTAAACTGGTATTCAGATGAGAATAGCCACAAAGCAACCCAAGCTTTTCTACAGAAAAGACACCAGTCTGCTAAGATACCATGTTGGTGCATAACAGTGGCAGGTTTCATAGAAAAGATAGAAGAGTGGCTGTGCCAGCGGGACTGCTAAGGGAGGGGACGGATTGTAAGAAGATTGGGAACTTTTTCCAATTTTAGATATACAAGAAATTCATGCAAGACCACATTGAGATCACATGTAGTTAATTGAATATGCATCTGTGTCACTGTGTATCCATATCAGGAAGCCACAACCCATGGCTACTGCCCTCCCGTGAGATCACACACAACTATTTGTGCACAATTTACATGCAGTTTCCTACATGGAAGTGCTAAGAAAGTTATGATAGCTGATAACGGTATTTAGGATTTCCCCCAAACAAGGGGATTAACAATAGAGTCTGAAAGGAATTTTACTCTAATTGCTTTAATCTTCTTTTAGACTTTGTCATTAATTATGTTGGCCCATGAACTCTAGAGTCAAGCTGCAAGGTACTTTGAAAAAATCTCTATTACTTTTTTACTAAGCTATTTCAGTACTGGTTTGAGCTAGATGTAGGCTGCTACAAACCATTAAAGGAAATGTTAGAAGAACTCATGATCCTAATGGAAAATAAAGTTAACCCCTTCCTCCCAACCCTGAGGCAATACTAGGCAAGGTAATTTAATTTACTCCAAGCATCTTATGAAATGCAAATTTCTGTTATGTTCCCCAATCCATGCTTAACCACTTCATTCCTGACTATATAGCTTGCCCAGCTAAACTTCAATTTTAAATACCAATATCTAATCCAAATTATGGTTTTTTTCTCCTTATCAGTATTACAGCTTGCTATGCCCTAGTAATGCACACAATGCTCACCCCTACTTAGTGGTATAAACACATTTTATGTCAGGATTTCTCAGAATACTTTCCATGCTTTAGAGATACTGAATTTTACTACCATAGTCCACATTTTGTGAACCAGAACTGCAGTACTGTCTTCATCATAACAGCTTTGATCCTGCACAACCAGTTTGACTCTCCTTCCCCACCTTCATCCCCATCTTTGACTTTCCAGTGTATGTCTGGGAAGTTTTGTTCTCCAGTTTATTCCTATCAATTGAATAGCCATATTATGATATTGTGTGTGTGTGTGTGTGTGTGTGTGTGTGTGTGTGTGTAGTTACTTCACAATGTGCATCTTCATAAATCCAATATACTGGTAGTTCTCACTAATTAACACTGCTAGTCATTGTGCTTCCTTAAACATATCCAGAGGGTGGGCTGAACTTGTTGCCATGCTGGAGTCAGTATGTGAAAGGGGGAATTAGGCGTAAACATGAGAGGAGACAAACAGTGAAGGATGAAGTAGTGAGTGGGGTCAACCGGTAGTGTAATACACAGTGGAAAGTGGAAGGAAGATCAGCGATGATGTGGAACAGTGCTTATGAAGCAGGCACTGAATTCCTCTGATAGCTGGCTGCTTCTGCCTCTGCCTCTAACCCAACCCCCATCTCTCTCTCTCTCTCTCTCTCTCTGAAAGGTCTTGGGACATTTCAGTTCCATTCTGGGAATTATACTCTGTGAGATCACATTGTGAACCTTGGTTGGAGTCCACTTCAGGGACCACTGGGGCTGGAGCAGGATGCAGATCCTGTACTGCTCATGACTGAAGACAAATGGTGCAGTGTCTGTGCATGGCCATCTACCCAAATGCACACAGGCACTTGCATGGCCCCAGGGTGGGTGGGGGTGACAACCTTTCAAATGTCATGTAGATCCGCCCTCTTTCTAATGCACTAATCCTGGCACACTGCTGCCTCAGAAAGGCAAAGGGCTGCAATGTGGATCTGGCCCTGGAGTGAATCTGAAATTACTTTCCTGGTGTTTGGATTATTATATCCTAGCCTAGTAAATCCAAGTAATCAAACAGGTAATCATCAGCAGATCCCTGAGGATTCACAAATCAGTTTATGAATTGGTTACAGTAATTTTGTTCAGAGGGAGGTTACCTTCATGCAGTGTAGAGACAGGCAAGTCTCAAATATAGTTCCACTTTAGGATCTCCTACACATCTTTGACTCCACAGACCAAACCTATTTCAACACTTTACAGCAGCTACCCAGTACTTTCATTAATGTGTTGCTTGGATGCATGAAATGCACTATGCTACCTTATAAAGCCCCACTAAATAGACAGATTAACGGTTTATTTTGATTGCTAGAACTGAATGTAGGGGGTAGAAACTTTAAAAATGCACATGAACTAGTCCTGTGATGATTTGTCAGTTGACTTGCAGATAAATGTGTGAACTTCCTCCCTAGAAAGTACAGTCATACGGAAGCTCCATCTATAATGTTTCATCTGTGATAGCTGTTTGCATTAAGTGGGGAAAACGCATGCGGGAACTGATCATTCTAAAAAACCAGATTAAATATATTCAGCCCAGTTTCATTCCTAGACAATCAGTGGCATTATATGGGCAAACATGTACTAAAAAAACGGCCAACAGTCAAGCTAGACAAAACATTAAATTCATGATGACAAACTTTTAAAAACAGTTTTTAAAGACACAGGGAGATCACAACTGCAGAATATCGGGAGGAGAGATTTAATTCTTCTCCACAAACATTGCAGTACCAATGAAGCAGGTATTGGCATTAATGGCACCTTATGGGAGGGGGAGGGAAGTCAGCAAGTTAAATGCATTCACACATTTAAATATTAACTGTCTTGGCCCTAAGTTCAATGAGGACATGGGTCAATAACAAAATTCAGTGCTATAATAACAAAGTGGAATAGCATAATAGATAAGATGGTCTCTTTATATAGTACAGATTCAAGAACCATCAGGAGCAAAACACACTCAACATGTTTAGGCCACCATTAAATAATTTAAAACTGCCATAGACCTATGCAGTGTTTCATTTTTTTAAAAACCCCACTGAACTAGAGCCCTTTGGCTCTTCAAAGTCAACTGCGAAGGTGGCCATTACTCTTGAAATGATGGAACAAGCTCTCTTGAACGCTATCCATTCTGGCTGATGAAAGCCAGGTGGGGTGGGGGTGGGGGGCTGATCAGGTCAGTCCAGGGTGTGGAGATCATGCCACTGTGCAATGAAGTGGGGCTTGCTGGCCTTAAAAAAGCAGTGGCACATTCACTCTTGAAGAGGTTTACAGTAAGTACCACCTGGTCACCAATACTCGCTTCTTGGGCAAGGTGGTGGCAGAGGAGCTGCAGGATATTTTGTTTGTTCATTTTGGTTTTTGTTTAATTTGTATACCACACTTCATAGATCATAGGGCAGTTTACAGCAAAAAATACAAAATGATAACACAAAATACATAGCGAGAAAAAGAAAACAAACCCATAACGCCCCCCTCCACAAAAACATTTAAAAGGTCATAGATTGTTTAATCAGCCAATGGTCTGGTTACAGAGAAACGTTTTCATCTGGCACCTACAAGTATGTAAAGAAGGCACCAGATGAGCCTCCTGGGAACAGCATTCCACAAAACAGGGAGCCACTGCAGAAAAGGCCTGTCCTCATGTTGCCACGCTCCATACCTCTCATGGAAGAAACACACGGAGAAGGGCTTCAGATGATGTTAGCATGGTTTGAGTCGGTTCATATAGGGAGAAGCAGTGTTTGAATACAAACTATCTGGATCCAGTTCTATCTGGAATCAGGCCTGATTTGGTGACTAAATCAGCCTGTGTTGCCCTGATGACCTGTACCAAGAGCAGGGCAAGGAGAATGCATCTCTGGCTCCTGCTTTTCAATCTGTTGATAATTTTTGATACCACTGACAACAGTATCCTCCTTGACTAGTTCTGTGAGGTAGTTACTGGAGTCTTCCTGAACTTAATGGGATTTCCTCCTGAGCAAACATCCATAATATTGGGATGAAAATCTCAAATAACAAGGTTCTTAATGAATGAATCCTAGAACTTAAACATAAAGCCTAACATTTTAAGACAGATGTGTTATTTTAAGATATGATTCTACAATTCTATGTATATATTAGGTTGTCCATAAATACAACCTATTGCCCATGTGAACAATTGAAGATAACTTCATACAATTATCGAAACCTTGGAATCACTGAAATCACTCCAATTATCTGAATCTACCTTATTTTCCACACATAGTCTGTGGAAAGGAGCACTCTTATCTGGAAATTCAGGGCAATATCTAAAACACTGAACCAATTAATGCTGAATTGTACCAAACAACCCTATAGCAAATACAGAAAAACCTGCATCACCAGAAGAGCTATGAAACAAAAATGCTAGTCCCATATAACAGACTCAGGCCAAGTTTGGACATTGTGCTGAACCAGGCATGGGGAACCTGTGGCACTCCAGATATTGCTAGACTACAACACCCATCATCCTTTACCATTAACCATGATAGCTTGGGCTGATGGGAATTGACAGTCCAGCTACTTTGGAGTAGCACAAATTCCACACTCCTACACTATACTGTAGTTTAAGTGACATGAGCAAGCTTAGTCTCACACATACATGATCTCTCCCCTCCTCCACACAGCTGAGAGTAGTCAGATGCTACCACTTCATCATTATTTGTCACTTCATCCAGATCAACAAACTGCTTAATGTTTGAAACAAAGCCAACTTGTTTCAAGGAACATTAATGTTTACCAGATTGGATGGAACAAACTAGTTAAGCCAAAACTTTCAAACCTCTGCCCAGCTGAGTGAGAGAAGAGGCAAATACAAGCCTGAGGATCACCTAGGCTCATTCACTTCATGCTAAACTATGGTTTAGCCTGACGTTCAAAAACAGCTTCCATGCAGAGGTTTGAAAGGTTAAAAAAGATGCAGGAAACTCAAGGACAGTTTGTCCTTTAACAAGTACCAAACTCCAAAACAACTTGTATCCATTCGTGGTTAAGTATTTAGTGTAGCCTTGGGGAATTAGCAATAAACCTGGATCTTTTACACACATTTGTATGGAAATACAGGAGGCCAGCATACCTAACATTTAAGCCCCAGGAGCTCTGCATACTTCTGGAGTAGCTTGGAAGTTGTATTACTCATTGTATTCACAAAGGATTAAAATAAATTAATTTTGCCTGTACAGTTACAAGTCTGATTTCTGATCTTCAGATCTTTGCTATTTGACATACAAACACTCATGTAGAGAGGCAAGACAAAGTAAAGGGGAAACAATAACTATCCTGATTTCTGAAACTGCATTACTGGTAGTTTTGTCTTGCTTTTGGTTCTCTTTATTTAGCTCATGTGAATAATGAAGTTGGTTTCCCTTAAACAGTTTCTGCTGAACTTTAATAGCTTTTTGCCCTGCTCAGTTGTAAACCCAATAGCACCATTCCTTTTTTCAGGAACGTTACAGAAACACTACTTCCTATGAATGAATTTAAAAGGCAAAAGTGAATGAAATAATAATAATAATAATAATAATAATAATAATTTATTTATACCCCACCCATCTGGCTGGGTTTCCCCAGCCACTCTGGGCGGCTTCCAACCGAATATTAAAAACAGTATAGCATCAAACATTAAAAACTTCCCTAAACAGGGCCGCCTTCAGTTGTCTTCTGAAAGTAAAATAGTTACTTATTGCCTTGACATCTGCTGGGAGGGCATTCCACAGGGTGGGTGCCACTACTGAGAAGGCCCTCTGTCTGGTTCCCTGTAACCTCACTTCTCGCAATGAGGGAACCACCAGAAGGCCCTCGGTGCTGGATCTCAGTGTCCGGGCTGAATGGTGGGGGTGGAGACGCTCCTTCAGGTATACAGGACCGAGGCTGTTTAGGGCTTTTAAGGTCAGTACCAAAACTGACCTTTAAAGTGTTGGGATTATAGTCTCTGATTTTCTTTTCTAACTTGACCCTTCATGTTGTGGGTTACTGGTATGCCTAAATCTGCAATGTGTATGCCACCCTGAACCAAATTTGGCCTGCATACAAGGCTTGGTGTTCCCCTTTCCAACTTGCCCCAATATACCAAACAAAGCTTTCCCTCTGCTCTGCACAATTACATCCACTCTATTATTATTATTATTAATCACCCAACCTTACCCCTAAGGTCCCAGAGTGTGTCCAAATGTATCCCACTTTAGTGCACATTTCATAGCCCTCTGATGAGGGCAACAAGGGAAATTCCACTCTAGGGTGAAGGTGGGGAGGGTGTGGGGAGCCAAACCCCTAGGCTACCCCACCATCAAAATAAGATGCTGCTCACTGGAGTCTTGAAGTCACCAACATGAGAGACACCAATTTTCAGAGTTAAAATTTCAGTACTACAAAACATCAGCTAAAAGAAAGAATATAAATACAGACTTTAATAAAGATCATTGCATTCTATTCGGTTTATTATTTTAAAAGGTAGGCTTGCACACAGTGTCATCAGTGTGCATGGTGCTTTACAGAGGAAAAAGACAGCTGGGTCCCTGCCCCAAGAAGTTTAAAATCCCACACAAGCAAAACAATAGAGGGAGGAAGTAGAAAAATGTATTAAATTCATTTGCACTTAGGCTTAGCTTCCATAGATAATGTGGTTGTGTCAAAGGCTTCCTAGAAAAGGTAGACTTTTGAGAAGGAGTTTGAAGTGGGGGGATGCAACATCCTATAGGTGGCTCAGGGAGGCAGCTGCAGTCAAGTAACCAACAAGGAAGAAAAGGCCAGAATAATTCAAAGGCTCTGTTTGCAAGGGAGTGCATGTCCCACCCAGGCCTAGGTGAGACCAGCTGACTAGCCTTAACTCCAACCTCCTTTGTGACTGAAATGGAAAAAATCTGCTGCCTGTGATAGTGCTGCTGCACTGAGAGAAGCAGCTCCTTCCCAGAGGGATTATCTCAACTGGCACTGGTTGGTGCTCTGATAAATTATTTTCTAATACGATGAGTTAATATCAAAGGCACTGTTTATTGAACTGAACTGAAAACAGGCTGAATCTCGCATCCATTTTCATCAATTTTCCTCCGAAGTGTACTAATTGTGGAGACACACTATTTCCCCCTGAATATGATAGGCACACTTCACTACTGAACTCAGAAAGATTCCCTATTCATGTGCAAGGCTATGAATTTGCCACACTCAAAGGAGGCCATCTCCTGGGTATTTCTGCTCGAGTCACTGTTCTAAGGAGTGCAAATATAGAACAATGAGTCATGCAGACGCACATCAGTGAAGCTTCTAAGTGTGGGTAGTTTTCTCCATTTTGGTTCCCACCAATTGGGGGAAAACATGGGGTGGAAACCAGCCCCATGCAGAGCTTATCTGAGGCCTGGAGTGGGAGTCTTGTTATAGTTATAAACTCAAAAACAAAAAAGCAGCTGGTCCAAGGTTGCCCCCCTAGTCAGCTTAGCCCTCCAGGGCCCGGAGAAAAATGTACCCAGCTGCCCTCCCCCATCTTCATGGACCTGGTGGAAACACTTGTGCTCAATCTCAGCTACATTACCATCTTGGATTTTACTAATGATCTTTATAGCCATTGAATTCTCCCTGGGTGTTGTTTATTGGAGGGGAGCTTCTTCCCCCCACTTAAAGGTTTTTTGCTTTAAATTTTTTTGCACCCCCCACAAACCTCAAGCTTACCCCAGTCTGTTTATCGCTCCTATGAGGACGGTAGCTTTAGCTATATTTGTGCAAGCTTGCCAAGACTTGAAACAGGAATGAGTATATTTCTACTGGACACCAACGGAAAATAATCTTTCCTTGAATGGTAGGGCAAAAGTATTTTAAACTTTTACTTACAGCTTGTATAAACAAGTATTTAGAATCCTAGTTAAGCAACACATGCCTATAATTGTTTCGATCTGTAACATATTTGTTCAGATCAAGAGCTAATGTTGAATTTAATGTTTTGTAATAAAGAAAAAACTGACAGGGTCAAAAGATTTCCACCAATATCCAATATTAGTTTGGTACAGTACCTGGTTATGCAACTTTTCCTGAAGGAGTGCCAATGAACAGTAGGATTAAATAACTGATTTCTACCTGAGCTTTAAGTGTGGGCTCTTCCTCTTTGCAGCATTCAACCTCTTGCATTTCATGTAGAGCTAGGAAAGAGAGCTTCCACATTTTCCCAAGTATGTGCTTTCTTTTCTTTTTCTCTCCTGCAAAGCTACCCATCCTCTAGCACTGAGGGAAGACATCTTTTGTTAGCTGTGGTAGGAGCTCTACAATTGTAGAGGGTTATAGGAGACTTACGCTGGTCACTCGACGGTAGATCTGTGCAGCATTTTGACACTCAGAATAAGGATATTCAGACGTAGCCATCTCAAGCATACACATCCCAAAAGCATATACATCAACGGATTCATCGTATTTCTCCTCATACATCTCGGGTGCCATGAACTCTGGGGTACCTTAAATTAAAAGAACGATTCAGACTCTAAATGTCTCAAAGCGAGCAGAGGCTGCTGGCGTTACTCACCGCAGAAGGGAGTAGACGGGTAGACCTGTGAGAAAAGAAGAAGTGGAAGCAAAAAGAAGAGGGAGGACACCCTCAGTCACTCTGTTTCATCAACGTATCCCATGGGTCTTCCATTGCAAGGCCTTTGCAAGAAGTGAGGAACCAACAGTTAAAGGTTTCTATGTTCACCATTTATATATATTATAATAGAACAGAATCAGGGGGAACATATGAAGATTTTAGTCATAATGGTATATGATTGAATCTCGGGTTGAAGATAAATGGAGAAAAATTAAGTAAGAGACTAGCTAGACTACAAACCAAATACTTGTTAGACACACTTACCTTTCCTCCTTGTGAGAAAGGAGGTATGAGGCTTGTTTCAGCATACCTGCCTGCCCTCTGCTGTAAAAAATTAGTACTGGAAAGAGTCCACAGCTAGTCTCTGACCCGTAACACTCCATTTACTTCTGTTTAGTGTCACTTTAAACAAAGCCTTGCAATGAAAAACCCTGTGTTTATGAATAAAGGCTGCTTTAAAATTAATTTTTCAAAAATGTTCTGCAAAGGCCACTCACCAGAGCCCTTTTTACATACTTACCATTTCACCTGCAGTACATTTTATAGGCCTACTGCAGATACAGGAAATAGTGAGGGACATCCTACAGGCAAAAATACTCAGAAATATAGAGAGATTGAGTTATAGGCACAGAGGGCGAGATTCAATAAATCCTAATTTTAAAATCAATTTGTAGGAGGTGTATTATCCCTGATGTATCAAACCAATGCACCCTTCCATTTGACAGAAATCTGCACTATATGAATCAGAGATATGTAAGAGCCAGAAATTATACCAATAAGCAGAGAATTATTTCCTGCAAACAAACCAGATTGTATGCAAATTTACCAATCAATCACTTTTTACTTCCCTATCCATCTTCCCATGATTCAATGGTGTTCCAGCCTTAACTGAAAGGGAGCATACTAATTCAATTGTTCAAAAAAATATGGCAGTTTTCCAATTGAAAGTTGATCATAACATATGGAAAAGAGACTGCTATATTAAGGAAGTTGGTCATTTCCCACTGAATATTCTCCCCTTTCCACTAACATTAATTGTTTCTAGACTGGCTGGAAAGCAGGAAATGTTTCATTGTCACAAAGGCCAAGATATTTGCAAATGTGAATTTGTATTGTTAAAATCAGGTATTACAAATTCTGAAAACAGAACTTCAGAAATGGCTGTAGATTGCATTCTAAAAACACACACTAGCAGATGCAGACTAAACAGGACCATCTTTTCCCTTGTTAGCTTGCATCCTTCACAAAACAAATAGCAGAACAAAGCTGTTAAAACCAATTATCTGGTTATAGTTTCAGACCAGCTGACAAAGCTATTGTAGGATACTTAAATGCAGCAGCCCAGAAATTTTAGGTATAAGGCAGAGGTTTGTATTTTTTAAAAAGAATTTTCAGACAAAACTCTGTGCTTCCCCTTAATCCCAGTTCAGAACAGTTATTTCAAAGGATGGAAATACTTTGGTTTTATCAAAAGTGTTCTGCTAAGTGAAAGAGGCTACACACCTTGAGAAGATTCTTTAGGAGAATACTAATATCAGGGACCCATATTTTATGAGACCTAAAACTCAAAAATTTTCAGGGCTGAAGCTTTTTTTCATTTCCTTTTTTTGCTTTGTGAGAATTCGAAAATTCTATTAGGCAAATTTTCAAGTACAAACTGCTAAAACAAAACCAGAAGCTTACCTATCACACTCTTGGCAAAGGAAGCCCGCTTCAAGGTTGCCAGACCCAAGTCTCCTATCTTGACTGATCCTGTGGGGCCAGTAATAAAGATGTTGTCACACTTCAAGTCACGGTGGATAATGGGAGGAGTACGCGTGTGCAAGAACTGCAAACCCTTCAGTATTTGCCGGCACCAGCTTCGCAGTACTTTGATTTTCATCACTTTAAACCTTTTTAGGTACCTAGGAAAGAGCCACAGGAATAAAAATAAGCTTCAAGCTTCATCTTGAAGTCCATGCTGTTGGAATGCCACAAGTGAACTATAAACGTCAAACAAACAGCTCGTAACAAAAGCAGGCTTTCATATGAGCCAAACTCCACACCTCCAGAAAAAGAACATAGGGCAAAGAGAAGTATTGGGAATACAGTCATACCTTGGGTTACAGATACTTCAGGTTGCACGTTTTCGGGTTGGGCACTGCGCTTTGTGCATGCGCAGAAGCACTGAATCACCACCCGTGCATGCGCAGACGCGGTGCTGCGGGTTGCGAACGTGCCTCCCGCATGGATCACGTTCGCAACCCGAGCATCCACTGTACTGAATACCAGTCTTCCTTTTCAGAGGTACAGTAATAGAAACTGCACAGCAGTGCTCCTTCACAAAAATAATAACTACACCTGCAGCATTTATATAAATCAATACACTGAACTGATTGTCTCATGGGTTATTATCCAGGGGCCACCAATCTTTCTGAACCTGTAGGCACATTTGAAATTTTGAGAGTGTGGTATAGGAGCACCCCACCTCTGGTGCTTTTCCTCAACTCCCTTCTCCAGAAAATACATGCATGTGCACATGCTCACATAAGGACACACACTCTCTCTTTCATATTCTTTGGGTTCTGGGTAAAAGTTGAGATTCAGTAGAATTAAAACAAATCTTTTTTAATGTGCATGACTTTATGTGAGGTTCCCCTGCACCAGTAAAGCATTTTTAGTAGTAGGTTGCACAGTAAAAATCACAGTGACAGTGCTAGCTAGCACCACAAAAACATGCCCAAGGCACAGATTCCCATGTATCTTCATGACAACAAAGTCACCATCAAATCACAGAACACATCTGTGACACAGGTGGACTATGATTTGACAATAATCTTGAGGTGATCCCATGTACAAATTATGAGGTTCCATAAGGATTGACACCTCAGATTTATGTTGCTGCTCAATAAGCTCTGAAAGTCAATGAAGGCAGATATGATCTGTTATTTGATTTTGATTTTGAGGGGAGCCGGGAGTAAATAACCTCTGAAACAATAAATGCAATTTCAAGAAAATCTGTTTTACTGGATCCATGTGTGCACACATGCTTTTTCTCTACTGACCCTGGCAACTCTTCTTTCTCTGCTGGCCATTCTTCATTCATCCCCTCAGTATCCTAGAACAGGCATGTCCAACTCCCAAGAGACTGTGATCTACTCCCAGTATAAAAAAAAACTGGCAGTGATCTACCTATTGCCAGCTTTTCTGGGGAGGGAGTGGGCCAGAGTTGTTGAGCTCTTTTTGAGGAAGCTTCATCAGAGTACTTGAGCTTGCAGTTGGGGGGGGGGTGTAGGTTGCGATTCCACTACCGACCAGGGACAGCCAGCAGTCGACCAGTACATCGCAGTAGATTATTTCCTTTCCTCCTAATTATTCCACTTTCTAATTAGTTGCCTGAAGTCTTGAAAAGAACATAGGAAAACTCTTCCTTCGTCCTGTTTCATCTTTATATGTTTTTCAAAAGGAGGACAAAATAAGTACATTCACTACCTCAAACCAGCTTCTCTTTTTCATAGGAAACTAAAATAATTTTAAGTACCCATTCAGTTTTCTGTACATGCTGTAATAATTTTTTTGTCTTTTAAAGCAATTAACTTTACATCAATTAATTTTTCTTAAAACCTAGCTGTTACACTTCCTGCAAATGCTCCATTTTCAAGAGACTTCAGAAGTGATACCAGCTTAGGATAATATTTGAAAAGTCAGCATCCCTGGCAGGAAAAGTTGGGGCCCAAAGCCTTTAAGAGAAGAAAATTGGCAACAGACAAGTACGTTTTAAGAACCAAGAATGTAAGCAAAGACACTATAGCTGAGCCAAACTGCCTCTCTTAAGATGTGTCTTGTGCAATGGGCACAAAAACCTGAGTGGTATTATGTGAGCAGCAAAATACTCAAGGGGTATCTCAGCCAAGAAATCAAATCAGAACATGTACACCAGCAGTTTCCTCTCCCAGTCTCCCATGAGTCCTTCATACTCATACTTTCCTTCTAATATCCTCCTCTTCTCAACTCTTATTCCAAGCTGAACTCCAACTTCCCTATGAAACCATCTCTCAAATGCTTTTTACAAGGCAGTTTTCACAGCAGGATTAATGTTTGAAATGTGATTTCAAAGTCCCTCCTTTTGAACTACAGAAATTGTAGCAATGGGGATTAGTATCAATCATCTAGAACTGGCAGCTGTCCAAATTATTCTATCAAGACATGCTCTTACAATGAAGAGGATAAGCAGAGATCAGAACATGCATGGAATTGTTGTGGAATAATCACGATAAGCATCTATTGTAAGATCATATAATAGTGGCATCCAAGCTACTCACAGAATCCCAAACACCTGTCATGGGGGGTGACATGGGAAGCAACCTTTGAATGCTGAATGTTACATGGAAAGCAAGGAAGCCTGTTAATATGAGAAAAGGTTTATTGGAGGGGGGGTATTGCTAAAGGCTGAACTAAGAAATTAAATTATTTTCCTGTAAACTAACTGGGGTATTATGAGGTTTGTTCAAAGGACAATGGGCTTGTCAAGGCACATAAAAATAACTTTTTCCACCAGATTTTCAAGGAGGAGCAAAATGCTTCTGGAAGCACTGACACCTCACTCACATTTAGATAAAGGGTAGTGGGGAGAGAATCACAATACAGAATATGCCAACTAAAAATACATTTCTAAAATTCTTAAAATTAGTCCAGATATTGTCATTGGACAGGATCAAGGTCTCAAGGAGAACATAAAAATCTTTTCATTTGTTAGCTTAATTACCATCAGTCAAGTAAAGGCAAGTTTACACTGTAACCAAGGCTTCCTGGCTGAGCTCCTTCATTTAATGTTTCAATAGCTAAGTGGTTGCTACAGTGACATCATAGCTGTCATTCACTTTCCAACAAAAACTTCTTTTCATTCTGAGTTGACATTCTGCAGTTATGCTCCTCCCCCCATTTCACCCAGGGAAAGCAACAATGAACCAAAGCACTGTTCTGAATTTGAAAGCAGTACATACCAGTACTGGCTAATTCTATTAAAACAGATTGGCAGGTAAGGTAGTATCATATGTTGCAGCAAACGAAAATGAGCTTACAGGTCACTGAAATCTATCAGAGGAAGTGAAATAGCATCTGTAATTCAATTTTTGTGGGTGACATGTGGCTTTTAATTCAAATGTTTTAGTCACTTCCAAGTGTCCTTGTAAATCTTTTAAGTACTCGCTGTAACTAAATGCATTTCCATTTCTAGCCATCCTTACTCTGAACTGCTGAGTATCATCTACTTTCCCATTTGTCCTGAACTTCTGTAACATAAATACTACCTTATCAAAATTGCAAAAACCATATATCATTTCCTAGGACTAACACAGCAGCAGCCTTCTAGGCTCATGAAGATCTAACATGCAGCCCACTCCCAGAATGAAAGCTCCTCAGCTGTCAGAGAGGTTGAGGGTCTCAGGGAAGGAGGTCATTGCTCTGAGGTAGAGGGAAATAATACATTAGAAGGAACCCATTCCTTGGATGAGCTGGTATCCTCTTGTGCCAAGGATATTTTTCCAGGAGGTGGATCGATCCTGGTTGTGGGTGATTCAATAATTAGGAACATAGATGGTTGCCAGTATGATAGGCATACAATTGCACGGTGAACCGTCTACCTGGTGCAAGGGTGCAGGTGTTGCCCACTGCCCACAGTTAGACAGGTGGTTAGTACAGTAGTACCTCTTGTTGCGAACGGGATCAATTCCGGAGGCCCATTCGCAACATGAAAAAACGTATGATGAAGCGCCGCATCTGCACATGCGTGTGATGCAATGCGGCACTTCTGCGCATGCACGATTTAGCGCTTCTGTGCATGCGCGCAGGTTACGGACGCGCCAAACCCAGAAGTAACCCGTTCCGGGACTTCCGGGTTCGGCGCGTCCATAACCTGAAAAGAGATATCATGAAGCGGACGTAACATGAGGTATGACTGTACTAGGGAGAAGTCAGTGGTCATGGTGCATGTTTGCACCAGTGACATGGGGGAAATGTAGTCATGAAGTCCTGGAAGCAAAATTTAGGTTGCTAGATAGGATGCTGAAAGCCAGGACATTCAATGTAGCTTTCTCCAAAATGCTACCACTTCCACACACAGGGCCAGCTAGTGTGGTGCAGGCTAGCAATCCCAATGTGTGGATGAGACACTGGTTGTAGGAAGAGGGGTTTGGATCACTGGGGAACATTTTGCAGCAAGCCAAGCCTGAACAAAAGGTATGGACTCCACTTGAACCAGAATGGAAGCAGACCACTGACACTGAAAGAGAAAAGATGGCATAGCAGCTTTTGAAGTGATTACAGGGGAACTGCCAACAGGAGTGGAATGGAACAAATCTGTCCCCTGAGATGAAGCTGGGGGGAGGAGGGAAATGATGAAAATTTAAACTGTGGAACTGTAGAACTAGGCACTCAGAGTGAAGGGGCAGAGGTCAGCAATTCAGAGAGGCCAAAGCACCCCAGACCAAAGACACTTGAAGATGGAAACTGTATGTAAATGTTTATAAGCTAATGTTAGAAGCTTCTGAGCCAAGGTGGGCAAACTGGAGTGCATGGTCTTAAAAGACAGCATTGATATAGTGGACACAATGGGAACCTGGTGGAATGGAGGGAGGGAGGGGGTAATTGTTATCTCCAGTTATAGACTCTATAGTAAGGACAGGGTAGGATGTACTGGAGATGGTTTCACTCTGTACATCAAAGAGGACATTGAATCAAGCCAACTAGAAATCCCAAAAGAGGCAGGCTTGTCCACAAAATTATTGTGGGTGATGATACTGGGCCGCATTAGTAATTTAGTATGGGGTACGTACTACATAGCGCGGGTGGCGCTGTGGGTTAAACCACAGAGCCTAGGGCTTGCTGATCAGAAGGCTGGCTATTGCATTCGGGTCCTGCTTGCAGGCTTCCCATGGGCATCTGGTTCGGCCACTGTGAGAACAGGATGCTAGACTAGATCAGCCAGTGGTCTGAGCCAGCAGAGCTTTTCTTATTTTCTCAATCTCTGGTCAGTTTAAGCCAATTTGCTTAATTTTGCTTATGAAGCAGGCTTGTTTAACTAAAGTTTATTTTAGGCCATAACTTCTAAGATTGACGGTTTGCTCGCTTGGGAAAAGGGGGAAGCAGGCTTTAGAAGATGCTAGCAGATAGAGCTGTTGCTCAAATAAGATATTTTGTAATGGTGGTTACATGTGCTCAGTCACTGCATGTGCAAGCGGATAAAGCCTACAGAAGTTGCCAACAGAGACTAATTACAGGCTTCTGTACCTGGACAGAAGTAAACCACTCACAATTTAAACTTAATTCCATTATGGACAGCCAAATTTTGACTACAACCCAGGTAAATTCAATTAATCCTGTTGTCTTTGATTTGGGAAATAAAGAGATTCATCAAAGTGCTGAGATACAAGAATCTGGCATGAAAATGGCAATTGGTCTCCAGACCCAGTTTCTGAAAAGGAATCTGGCAGACCTGGTAACTGACCACTTACCACTTTTCAACTAATCCTGTTTTGGGGTATCAGTAGACCTCAGAAAGAACTCAAGTTGGGATACTTTGACTAGCTTATCTACAGTCCTTTTCCATAACTCACTGATTCCATTCATTTAAGAGGATTTCAAAACTGACAGCTGCTCTTCCTCACAGTGTACCTCCACACAAAAACTAGTTGCCATTGAGGAATTCTAGTTTTAAAAACAGTTTAATTAAGTAAGAATTTCGTAATTATATTACATGAACTTATGAAAATAGGAAGCTGCCTTATACCAAGTCAGAGCATAGGTCCATCTAGCTCAGTATTATCTACACTGACTGGCAGCAGCACTCTAGGGATTCAGGGAGGATTCTCTCCCAGCCCTACCTGGAGATGCCAGGGGTTGAACATGGGACCTTCAACATACAAGGCAGATGCTATACCATTGATTTATGGTCCTTCCCCATAGTTTATTTGATATATAATTCTATTCATAATCAAAATATAGAGAAGAGCAAAGAGTGCTTCACTGACCACTAGAGGACTCCCTTGCTGCTTATTTTGCCTTGAATTTCAAGCATTTGCTGTACAGGAGACATGATATGGCTTGCCAAAGTAGGACCTCAAAGCCTATTAACATTTCTTCCTTCACAGTGTAGCACTGACAATGGGTTGAGAGGTTTCATAATTTAAAGCCCAAAGAGTACACAGTAGCTATCATTCTGGACCTCCTTCTCAGAAATGGTCAATATATCCAGATATATATCCAATGGCTTTTACAAGGCTTTTGCCCAAAAAACCAAACAACTTTTCATTTATTTTTTGGTAATTTTGATATCAATGTTCATCATTATTGTATGGCTCTGACAAGCCTATACTCACGTTTTCAATGTGCCAGATGTCATAAGCTCTGTAACCAGAACAATACACTTCTTTCCCTTGACAGTAGACTCCCAGGAATCATAGAACCTAACAATGTTAGGATGTTGAAGCCCTTTCAACATTTCAGCCTCCTCCTTAAATCGTTGCCTCTCCGATTTGGACAGCTTCCGATCCTAAAAGATGGGGGCAACAAAACATGAAAACTGTAACAAAAACAAATCCAACTTAATTATATAGGCAAGGCCACAAACATGCTGATTCTTGGGGCAGGATTAGATGCTACAAGACACACAGGACCGAAGGAGCCCAGCTGCACACACACACACCCCTCCTCAGCCAACACGTGATGTAACATCACTGCAGTTTTCCATTCTTTATCTCCACAGCAGAAAATCAGTGGTGTCTACTTGTGCTATACTAAATTTTACCAGTAAGGAGAAAGACACCTCAGGTGACCAGATAAACTTGTAACAGCTACTTGTAACAGATACTCCCAAAAGTGTGGTTTTTACAGAACTTCATGCAGTTTGATTATCTTCTTCCTTAAAAAACCCTTCTGGAGAATTTACTTTGGAATTTATGTCAAACTTATCAGACTTTGCCTACAAACATATGCACACTTAGCCACTGCAGGCCAACCTTGTTTAAAAAAAAACAATTTGCTCATTTAATAATTTAATTTCTAGTTTCTGTGTAAAGTTTAAAATATGTTGCATGACTACTCATAACCCTATAAAGGAATCCTTACTTTGAAATTACTCACAACTGAAGGATGATAAAAGAAATAACAGAGAACTGTGGTGACCCTCCAGATGTTGTAGCATTCCAACTCCTATCAGGCCCAGTCAGGGTATAAGAGATGATCAGGGTTTGAAATTAGCTGGGTGCCAGTCACATTTTGCCACTTGCAACTGGCCTCTTAACATATCCACCTGCCTGGCCTGGTGATTCAGGGGGTCTTGCAGGGTAGCGCAGCTGCAAAAGATGTGTCTTTTGCTGCTGCACTACTCTGCAGACCCCTTGAATCACTCAGAAGCAAAAATAATTTGTTTGTTTGTTTGTTTGTTTCTCTCTATCTCTGCTGTGGTATTGGGTGAATCAGGTGTTGAGGTAATTTGGTTTTAGCAGGCACTGAAAATAGTACAGTGAGGGTGCTTGATCTCAATAGGTAGGGAGTTCCAAAGTGAAAGCAGTGCCACACTAAATGACCATGTTCTTACAAATGTGGAACAAGTTCGACATGGCACCTGTAGTAATGCCAATTCTGCCGATTGAGAAGCGGGCACATGTAGGGTGAGGCAATCCCGTGGGTAAACTGGTCCTAAAATGGAGTCAACAAACTTTTTTCAGCAGGGGGCCGGTCCACTGTCCCTCAAACCTTGTGGGGGGCCGGACTATATTTTGAAAAAAAAATATGAACGAATTCCTATGCCCCACAAAAAACCCAGAGATGCATTTTAAATAAAAGCATACATTCTACTTATGTAAAAACACCAGGCAGGCCCCACAAATAACCCAGAGATGCATTTTAAATAAAAGAACACATTCCACTCATGTAAAAACTTGCTGATTCCTGGACTGTCCGTGGGCCGGATTTAGAAGGCAATTGGGCCGCATCCGGCCCCCGGGCCTTAGTTTGGGGACGCTGTCCTAAATGGTTAAGGGCTTTATATACTAATTTATGTAATTCATATTTTTTTGTATTTCTACTGAATGCTGCTTTTCTTTTCCCTTTTGAGTTTTGATTGCTAGGTCCTGTTTTAGCATAATATACTGAATGTTATCTTAGAATTCAGAGTCTTGCTATTCAAGAATTCAAACAAATATGCTCACACACAAAGCATAAAGGGAATGCCTCAGTAATCCAGAACAATGTAACAATGCTACTTGAAAAACAAAGAAGAAGCTGCTGGATCAGGCCATTGGCCCATCTATTCTAGCATCCTGTTCTCACAGTGGCCAACCAGGTGCCTGTAGGAAACCTGCAAGCAGAACCCAAGCACAAGAGCACTCCCCCCACCCCGTCCCATGCCCTGCACCTGTAGTTTCCAGCCACTGGTATTCAAAATGGCTGGTGATCTCAACAATGCTGAATTCCAAAAAAGTAAAGAAAACCCTGGACTGAAAAGCGAAACACATGCAATTGTGTTCTACAAATTTAGAAACATTGAGTAACCTAATCTGAGAAATTTAAATACAGAACTTTCAACAGCCTGAATTTCACCACCACCACAATTCTCTTCTTAAAAGTACCTTTGCAATAGATTTGCAATGGCAAACAGAATACAATATAACCTACACAGGGGTTTGGTTCCAAACGTTCCGCATATACACGAAAATTGTGTATACCCAAACCCTTGGAACATCCTTGTGGCTAGTGGGGGAGGGGGAGAGAGAGAACATGCCCAGAACTTCCAGAACCTGTACACAGAGCAGCCCTTGCCCTTTAAAAGCTTTTTTCACACAGTGGACCTGACCCCCAAATAGCTTTTAGGCTCTCCACCTTGATTACATTCCACTTGTGCAATTTTAACTGGCCGGTGTTCAATCATGTAAGTTGAATGTGTGTAAGATGTGATTGTACTGTAAACTCATCTACTACCATCCTTTCCCAAAATTCACAAACATATGCATGACAAAAGAATTAATCTCACTTTTGTTGCGCTAAAAGCAGAAGAAAACATGCTATTAGAAGTGCTGGTGCAGCAAATTAAACTTTTGGAACAGGGCAACTGACTTGACTGGTAAGCCACATATTTTGGATCTTCTGCAAATTCTCTTAGATTGCAAGGATTCAACTGTAAGCCCAGTAACATTTTCAAGTATTCCTCAAAGACTTACTTAAATGAGAAAGTAAACACATTTGCACACATTTTTAAAAATGAACTACTGACGACTAGACAGCAAAACCAGACCAGTTATGTATGTTTCTTACTGGAAGCCTTTAACCTTTGGATGTAAACATGGAACTTTTTACTTAAGATGCTTTCCCTGTTCTCTGCAGGGTGTGTCAAATGCTAATTTTGCTCCAAAGTCATTTGGGAAAGGGGTGAAATGCGCTGTAGCTGACAATGTATTATAACATACTGTTTAACAAAACACAACCCTGGATAGGCGCCTGGAACCCCTGGAATCTTGCTACTGCTCGGCAGGGACTGGGGATGGTACACAACCTTTATAACAATACATAGTTCCTTACTGATCAGGGCAAAAACCCCTACAGCACATAGGCTGGCCATTTAAATGAGGTGTATGACTGTGTGGAAGTCTTCAACCATGTTCTACCGCTCATCAATTTCAATTTAATTGCCCCACAATATTAAAGATGATGTGCTTTGCTGTAATGACTAAGAGTGGTCCACAGCTTATATAGCATTTATTTTTTCACAGTTATAAACAAATCAGTTAGAACAAATCATAAATGAAATTCCAAAGGATAATATAGAAAATGGATAAACCCTGCATTTCCTTGATAGCAAACCTCCAGGGCATGTCACATCCCCTTCAACAATATCGCCTTCCTAGCAAGTTGAAACAGATGCATGAAGCCTTGTCTGCTAGCTTTCATTCCTTTCCACCCACATTAAATTGTTTTGACATTGTTTCAACAGAAATGCAACACTACCCAGCATGTGACTTGCATTTCTGTAATATAAGGGCACTAAATGTGGACAGAAAATAAAAGAATCATTCAAACCACAACTAGTCTTTCTTGGCAATTTATACTTGACAGGTATTCAACATTGGAGTCAGCATTCGGTATTAGAGATGCCCAATGTGTAGCACCAAACCCATTATATCATGGTCCAAATTATATTGATAGTTCATCCAAATAAAAATGCTTGGTTGTCTGCTCCAAAGCTTAACTCTACTTTCCTTTCTGCATGTAACTTTTTAAGTATGAAGGAGGCGCATTAAACAACATTCATACACCTGCCAGGCCAGCAGCTAGACTTCCTTCAAACATTTCTCCCATATAGCTGCAAGATTAGAAGAACCTTCACTTATAACTTAGTCAACTTCATTTAGCTCCAGATCCAAATAAACAGGTCCCTGAAATTTCATAGGACATTCAGGTAACAGCAAACCATTTCCCCAGTGGACATTTCATTATTATTTTTATTCACAAGTAGAGAACCGCAAAGCAATGGTTCAAGTTGCATACTTGGCTACTATGTGTTTCTTTTAGTGTCCCATCCACCCTCACTATAAAAAGGAGTGGGTACAATGAAACTGCCCCCCAACTCCAGGAGGTCCTTATCCCTGTGCACCGCTCTCTGTCACCAACATGTCCGGGCAGCAACGGTTTTTACAGCTGTTTTAAAAAAATATTTTTCCTACCATGCTTGTGTGTCTACTAGTAAATTAGAATACAGTGGTACCTTGGTTTAAGTACACAACTGGTTCCTGAAGTCTGTACTTAACCTAAAGCGTACTTAACCTGAAGCGAACTTTCCCATTGAAAGTAATGGAAAGTGGATTAATCCGTTCCAGATGGGTCCGCGGAGTACTTAAACTGAAGCGTACTTAACCTAAAGCGAACTTTCCCATTGAAAGTAATGGAAAGTGGATTAATCTGTTCCAGATGGTCGGCGGAGTACTCAACCTGAAGCGTACTTAACCCGAAGTATGAGTGTAATTGGTTCTGGAAGTCCGTACTTAACCTGAAGCGAACTTTCCCATTGAAAGTAATGGAAAGTGGATTAATCCATTCCAGATGGGTCCGCAGAGTACTTAAACTGAAAGTACTCAAACCGAAGCGTACTTAAACCGAGTTATGACTGTACTAAAACTCTCTAGGTCCATGTTGGCACTTTGCATCCTCCTACCACTAACAAGGTTATTTGTGCATGGCACTGAGTCAGCTATTCTTTGCACCTCTAGGCAGTTACATCAACTGAATGACTTTGCCATCACGGGCAAATGAAGGTGAATGGGAAAAAGCACTGAGGATGAGCTAAGCCAACTATGGGCCACCAATATAACTTCCAAAACACATTTAAGTGTTGTTGTTTTTAAGGAAATATTAAGACAATTTTTTGTCCCAGAAATAAATACTGATCATATTTTCTGAATTCCAGGTGTGTGTTTTTTTTAACCAATCCCCTAAAGGTTTTAAGTGGAGCAAGCCTGGTGAATCTCCCTTTGGAGTGTCACAATACATATGCCACTCAAAGGGGAAAAAAACACATTTCTAACAGACGATATCCTCATTGCAGATGATGGTGACAACCCAGAGCAACCCAGTCTCTCTAGCTGATCTTAATTCACATGGGTGAGTTAAACTGTCTTTGAGAGCTTATAAATTTTAAATGAGCAAGATAATTTTAAAAGCACACACACATGCATAATGCAGTACACAGTCTCCAATTACAGTTTTCTAAGATGAAAACACTGATATTTTATAAAGGACAGATATTACAAAGAATATGAGAAATGCAAGTGCATAGCAACTGATATCTTCAAAATTCTGTTTTTGTTTACATGAAATGATAAAGAGTAGATAAAATAATTAAAATGCCTGCCATTCTGCAAGTGCTTAAATTTACAAACTATGCCATTGTCAGCAACTAGACAGACACCTTTTTTTAAAAAAAAAGTATAATTAAAACAATGGGATCCCAAACTATAGTAACTGTAGCTAGGCAACAAACAATCAGATGTTTTTAACACCTGTGCACAATGCTCATAAGCACAGAGGACTAGAAGGAATAGAGCAGTTGCCTAGGAGAAAATTCTAGCATTCATGAACCCGAAAACAGCAGAACAAATATTTTTGGTATTTTTCAAAAAGATATTAGTGAACTGTACAGAGACCAAAAGGACATCAGTGTCAGATACTATTCCTTGCAGAAGCAAGGAAACCCAGGCCAGGGAGCACATGCCAACTCCTGAAACAAACACCAGTCTGAGAGAACTGTTGGGGTTTCCACACCCACACCTTCCCTGGGGCTACATAAGACTAATATGTTCCAAAGGAAGGCAAACAAAAAGAAACCTTGGCCAAGAAGCTAGTGCCAACAGCTCCTATATTTTACACTTTGGGGTATAAAATCTACCAAATTGAGGAAATTGAGGAAATCTCTTGTATGCATAAAGCCAAGTGTGAGTGAAGCATGTGCAGGACAAATGCAGTTCTTATCATAGTTTTGGATAAGGTCACCGTTCAATGTCCAGTTTTGTGTTTGTATTAATTTCCTCTTTACAAGGAAGCTGCCCTAGGAAAATACCATCTTCAAATATAGCCTATAGTAATACTTACTGTATAACTATCACCAGCTTGCCTGCTCAGTTCTCCTATCCTATGACTAACTCAAATATAAGCAATATGTCAGCTAACATACCAGAACTCTAAATCAATGTTTTTCTTCTAGATTTAAGTTTATAATTTCTGGCTAATTCAACAATGTCCCAATTACTCTCATAGGTACAGTTTGCCTTGCATGCGAAGATCTCTAACTACTGTTTATATTGGAATAATTCATACTAAGCAATTAATATATACCGCTCATAACTGGCATTGCTTGGGAATTATAAGAACCCCCCAAAATCAGTGCAACTTTTAAAGTTTCAGCCCACCATCTTGATTCAAATAGTGTCCAGCTGTATCCAAACACAGACAGAAACCTGGTCCTTGAGCTCAGGAACCATCTAGCAATATTTTGGCACAATGTATTATGAAATATTCAAATGTATAGCAAGCACATTTCCAGAATACATAATACTGTAGACATCTCTCTCACACATAGAGCACATTTTTAAGTAGGGCTAACTGAATTTGCAATTTAACCTAGGAAACCTATCAGATTGCTACAGTAGTGCATAAGGCACAAACATAGTGCATAAGGCACTAAGTGCATAAGGCACAAACCTAGGAAACCTATCAGATCGCTACAGTAGTGCATAAGGCACAAACATAGCAGGTCTTTATTTAAAAAAACTGCTTCTTTTCTTTGAAGCTGAATTAAGGGAGGAAGGAGTCTACTTTTAATTTTTTATCATCATTTAAACATTTAGGATCATATTAAAATGTCAGTCCATAAGACTATGCTACTAGGTGAAAGAGGCTGGCAAACTATTCACAAAACTTGATTTTATAATGAAATCCTATTTATAAATCCTATTTATAATCAAAATCCTATTACCCCAACACTTATATTGTACACCAAACCCTAAGAAAAAAAAGATGTGCCATTTCTCAAAGTATACAGAACTGGAACTGGAAAAAGGACTTCCGGTTTTTATATCTGGATCGTATTTTCAAAAGATAAATTCATTGTTTAGGAAATGCCTTTGGGGCTCAGCATCACCAAGAATATTCTTGCAGAGAATGCAGCTACAAATTAAAGAAGGCAGTTTCGTAAGCCCAAATTCGGAATTATATCACTATGCTTACCTACTGTCAAGTACTAAATATTGGAATACCACTGTTGGCCCCAATTTTCTGATGTGGGCAACCCTAGAATATATGTACATAACACCTTTGATTGGTTGGACAATATTAGGATTGAAATATCTAAAATCTCAGGTGACTCTGGAAACAATATGAAGAATATGGAATATATTGGGCTAATAAAAACAAATTTGATCTATTTTCAGATGCTAAACTTACTCTGTAGGGAAACCCCACACTAAGAATTGCAAAAAAGATGGTGATATGGAAAAAGTGGATGGAAGCAGGTGTATTGACATTGGACCAACCAATATATGGGGAAGATGAATTTTATACTTTTGCTATTTTAAGACAAAAATATCACCTATCAGATGCAGCCCAATGGCAATGTCTTCAATTACAACATCTCCCAACAAATGTGTTTGGGCCATCAGCCCTTTCAGCTTCCAGATATTGGAGCAACTGGACAACTCATTCAAAAATAAAAAAACAGCAATTAATTTTTATGTCTATTAACAATACACAAGTTCAATATGCAGTCTGTAAGAGATGACTGGAATAAAGAATTGAAACTTTCATTCTTGCCCAGACAGTGGGAAAATGTATTAGCTTCAATACCGAAGGTGTCATTAGATTTAAAATTAAAACTAACACAACAGAAAATAATATTTAGAGTTTATTGGACCCCTTTACGGTTGTATAAAAAAGGGTTAGCTAAGACAATTCAGTGTTGGAGATGTGGCAAGGAGAATGCCTCTCTGAAACACATGTTTGTACAGTGTTCTTTACTTAACAAGTTTTGGGAGAAATTGCTGGACTGTGTAACTATGACTGTGCAGAAAGTTAAATATTTCAGCAGCGAATATTTTATTGAACTATATACCTGCAGTATGGAAATTCTCAAGGAGACAATGGAAATGGATTCTCCGTGTCCTGATGGTGGCCATTAAAGGGACGCGGGTGGCGCTGTGGTCTAAACCACAGAGCCTAGGGCTTGCCGATCAGAAGGTTGGCAGTTCAAATCCCCGCGACAGGGTGAGCTCCTGTAGTTCGGTCCCAGCTCCTGCCCACCTAGCAGTTCGAAAGCACGTAAAGTTCAAGTAGATAAATAGGTACCGCTCCAGCAGGAAGGTAAACGGCATTTCCGTGCACTGCTCTGGTTCGCCAGAAGCGGCTTAATCATGCTGGCCACATGACCTGGAAGCTGTGTGCGGACAAACGCCGGCTCCCTCAGCCTATAGTGCAAGATGAGCGCTGCAACCCCAGAGTCGTCCGCGACTGGACCTATTGCTGAGAGGTACCTTTACCTTTTAATGGTGGCCAAGAGATTGATATTGAGGAATTGGAAAAATAAAGATATGCTACCCTTCAATCAATGGACAGATGATATGACATCACTCGCAATTTATGAACAGACTGCTTACAGGCACAGACTCTGTATGGATAAATATGATAAAATTTGGAATGAGTTTATACAAAATGTAGTAGGCTATTAACATTTACATAAGTACCAGGACAATAACACTATACCAATTTATACAAGAATGTATGGGAATATTGTATATTGCTTCTTTTTTTGTATATTTGTGTTTTTAAATGTATCATTGTTGTTGTTTTTCTCCCTCTCACTTTCCCCTTTTTCAGTATTACTTTATTTCTTTTAACTGAAATCACCATAATAAAATATAAATATTTTTAAAAAACTGGAAACACCTCTTCCCCCACAGCCTGCTAACTGGATAGCTCTGTGCCTCAGCATGTAGGGAACAAAGAGTCCCATTTTGAATTTTCCTGTGCTAGTGGAATTCAGTTTTCAGCTGTAAAACAGCTCCAGAACCCACTCTCCAGGAGACTGGTCTAGACCAATTTCTCTCATGCTTCAAGAAACAGCTGAAAGCCTTTTGCCAAGCCTTCTTTCTACGTCACAGTATGACATCCTATGCCTGAAAGCTGCAATTTGGTATGTGGGTTTTACTGTTTTATTCCAGTCAATGTCAGATGTCATATTGTTTTTAATGCTTGAAATTATTTTATGTGCTTTTATTGTTGCTGTTTTTATTATGAAAGATCTCAAAGTTATTTAACAGGAAGCAATTCATAAATGAAATAAATAAATACTTGTTTAGGTGGTTGCAGTGTTTGTATTCCTGCTTCCAAATCTCTTAAATTGTCTTGACTACTTTCAAGTTGTTGTTTAGTCGTTTAGTCGTGTCCGACTCTTCGTGACCCCATGGACCATAGCACGCCAGGCACTCCTGTCTTGCACTGCCTCCCGCAGTTTGGTCAAACTCATGTTCGTAGCTTCGAGAACACTGTCCAACCATCTTGTCCTCTGTCGTCCCCTTCTCCTAGTGCCCTCAATCTTTCCCAACATCAGGGTCTTTTCCAAGGATTCTTCTCTTCTCATGAGGTGGCCAAAGTATTGGAGCCTCAGCTTCACGATCTGTCCTTCCATGGGACTCTCAAGAGTCTCCTCCAGCACCATAATTCAAAAGCATCAATTCTTCGGCGATCAGCCTTCTTTATGGTCCAGCTCTCACTTCCATACATCACTACTGGGAAAACCATAGCTTTAACTATACGGACCTTTGTCGGCAAGGTGATGTCTCTGCTTTTTAAGATGCTGTCTAGGTTTGTCATTGCTTTTCTCCCAAGAAGCAGGCGTCTTTTAATTTCGTGACTGCTGTCACCATCTGCAGTGATCAAGGAGCCCAAGAAGGTAAAATCTCTCACTGCCTCCATTTCTTCCCCTTCTATTTGCCAGGAGGTGATGGGACCAGTGGCCATGATCTTGGTTTTTTTGATGTTGAGCTTCAGACCATATTTTGCGCTCTCCTCTTTCACCCTCATTAAAAGGTTCTTTAATTCCTCCTCGCTTTCTGCCATCAAGGTTGTGTCATCTGCATATCTGAGGTTGTTGATATTTCTTCCGGCAATCTTAATTCCGGCTTGGGATTCATCTAGTCCAGCCTTTCGCATGATGAATTCTGCATATAAGTTAAATAAGCAGGGAGACAATATACAACCTTGTCGTACTCCTTTCCCAATTTTGAACCACTCAGTTGTTCCATATCCAGTTCTAACTGTAGCTTCTTGTCCCACATAGAGATTTCTCAGGAGACAGATGAGGTGATCAGGCACTCCCATTTCTTTAAGAACTTGCCATAGTTTGCTGTGGTCGACACAGTCAAAGGCTTTTGCATAGTCAATGAAGCAGAAGTAGACATTTTTCTGGAACTCTCTAGCTTTCTCCATAATCCAGCGCATGTTTGCTATTTGGTCTCTGGTTCCTCTGCCCTTTCGAAATCCAGCTTGCACTTCTGGGAGTTCTCGGTCCACATACTGCCTAAGCCTGCCTTGTAGAATTTTAAGCATAACCTTGCTAGCGTGTGAAATGAGCGCAATTGTGCGGTAGTTGGAGCATTCTTTGGCACTGCCCTTCTTTGGAATTGGGATGTAGACTGATCTTCTCCAATCCTCTGGCCATTGCTGAGTTTTCCAAACTTGCTGGCATATTGGGTGTAGCACCTTAACAGCATCATCTTTTAAAATTTTAAATAGTTCAGCTGGAATATCATCACTTCCACTGGCCTTGTTATTAGCAGTGCTTTCTAAGGCCCATTTGACTTCACTCTCCAAGATGTCTGGCTCAAGGTCAGCAACCACACTACCTGGGGTGTACGAAACCTCCATGTCTTTCTGGTATAATTCCTCTGTGTATTCTTGCCACCTCTTCTTGATGTCTTCTGCTTCTGTTAGGTCCTTACCACTTTTGTCCTTGATTATGGTAATCTTTGTACGAAATGTTCCTTTCATATCTCCAATTTTCTTGAACAGATCTCTGGTTTTCCCCATTCTATTGTTTTCCTCTATTTCTTTGCATTGCTCATTTAAGAAGACCCTCTTGTCTCTCCTTGCTGTTTTTTGGAAATCTGCATTCAGTTTCCTGTATCTTTCCCTATCTCCCTTGCATTTTGCTTGCCTCCTCTCCTCCGCTATTTGTAAGGCCTCGTTGGACAGCCATTTTGCTTTCTTGCATTTCCTTTTCCTTGGGATGGTTTTCGTTGCTGCCTCCTGTATAATGTTACGAGCCTCCATCCATAGTTCTTCAGGCACTCTGTCCACCAAATCTAAATCCTTAAACCTGTTCCTCACTTCCACTGTGTATTCATAAGGGATTTGATTCAGATTGTATCTTACTGGCCCAGTGGTTTTTCCTACTTTCTTCAGTTTAAGCTGGAATTTTGCTATAAGAAGCTGATGATCTGAGTTACAGTCAGCTCCAGGTCTTGTTTTTGCTGATTGTATAGAGCTTCTCCATCTTTGGCTGCAGAGAATATAATCAATCTGATTTTGATGCTGCCCATTTGGTGATATCCATGTGTAGAGTCGTCTCTTGTGTTGTTGGAAGAGAGTGTTTGTGATGACCAGCTTGTTCTCTTGACAGAACTCTATTAGCCTTTGCCCTGCTTCATTTTGAACTCCAAGGCCAAACTTGCCAGTTGTTCCTTTTATCTCTTGATTCCCTACTCCATGGACAAAGACAACAGACTTTCAAGTAAAAACAGATTATACATTTTCACCTGTCCTTCCAAAATGAGTTTTTTAAAATACTGATATGCCCTACAGGGTGGTTGTAAGGATTAGCGGATTAATGTATCCAAAGGCATTATTTTTTTAGCTTGCAAAACTAAAAGAGACATTTGGTATTATGAATTACTCAGAGGTTTGCTGTGGTAATTGTGTATAAGGCCTAATGATAAGGAAGCCAAAAGGATATGGTTTTGAATCTGTGAAGTATTTAATTATTGCACCATGTAGCATTTTTATATTTTTCTGAATGGGGTGTAAACAAGAAAACATGAAGTGCAGTAAGGATGAAAGAGAATTCAAATTCAAAGACTGATTATTCTGCAAGAATGCTGGACGGAACAAGAGAATGACCAGGAAATGTCAGTACTGTACTGTTAAGGATGAGCAATATGACCTAAATGCATCATACAGCAAGATACCTATGATGTTATTCATACACAGTCTTACCAACAGAGAAGTCTGTTTCTCATTACTTTGTATTTTAAGGCACATGTTGTCCTTGGTTTTGTGCCATTCTATTTTTCAAAGCCTGAATGAGAACAGTTTGGGGGCTATTTCTCAGGATTCAAAACCAGAACTATGCAGGTTATCATGGTTCAAGGAGCCTATATAATCAAGTCCCTACATCTTATTACCAGTGTTAGGAACTCAAATATATAAGCTAATCGCCAAATAGAACCTTAAACCTAGGTTACGGTTGCCACAGTGGAGGTCTGGATGCCTTTTTTTAAGCAGTGTGATGATGATGATTTTCATTTCTATACCACTTCTATACTCACTGGGTGACCTTGGGCCTCTAAACCTACCTCACAGGGTCTTTTTAGAGATTAATTGAGGAGGGGGGTAAACCATGTACTCCTTGGAGAAAAAGGTGGGATATAAATACATAAATAAGCTCTTCTGCTTACCTAGTTAAGAAAGCTGGAGGTGTCAGTCACTAACCTGGCATCTAGAGATTAGAGCTGGGCGATATCTGGTTTTCGACATTGTGATATAAGGGTATGTCACAATGTCTGAAATAAGGATGAAGCTAAGTAGAGGCATTGGCTAGCTTCACAGTTTTTAACACATTGGGATTTTTTGCATACTGCATGCATGATCAAAAATTATGGAACCAATATCACAATATGGATTTCATGTGGTCACAACTGGATCCACGCCAGTAGCAAAATACACATGGCTAATTTCTAACACTGCTTATTACCTTCCTTCTGCCCCACTTAAGTCTTTTATGAATCTCTGAAGATGGCATAATTCAACATAGACAAGTTGCAAATCTCAACATGAGAAAAAATGGGGAAGATGAAAACAAGCACTATTAGCATTTCTCTTTTAAAATATAAATGACCAGCCCTACCACAACCACAATGCCTGCCTATCAAATTGCAGTTCAGTTGTCACAGCCAAGCCGTGAATATTACATGCTAAGAAATAGAGAAATAATTAAAGTTTATGCTGAATATTACATATGAAATAAAAAGAATTCTGAAATTCCAAAGAATTAAGAAGTTTCTAGACACACTGTGTTTACTATTCTGAACTGCACATTAATACAATATATTCTTAAACTGAAATTGCCAGATATAAAGCAGAAAAGTATTAAATGCTAATGAGTTTTCATTCTGTTCACTGCTTCCAAATCAGTATTCAAAAGGATGACTGGATCTGTATTTTCCTCTTCCAGGAACGATGGAAAGCATCAGCCATCCTGCAAAAGAACGTGTTACTAGAGTGAAGAATCCTTTACAACCTCAAAATTATATAAATATATCACTTCAAGAAGGGATAAGAGGTATTATTTTAGAGGTCAGCTTTTGCATTTATTATGAAGCAGGCTAACAAATCCCATACCTTTTAAAAGAAACGTTATATGTGAAGGTCAAACTGCTACCATGCCAATCTCTACAATACTGGTTACACAACCGAGTCCTCTAAGTTCCTTCAAAAAGCAATAAAGTGTTACATAACACTGGAATGCAAAAGTTGGCATGCAGTTCACAACAAATGTCCTATGCGATGTTAGGGAAGCTAATCTGATCTCCATGGCTAATATACTAGAAATAAAACTTTCAGAAAAAATTGGAGCATAGGTGGCTTTGTAATCACATCTTAGGCAGTTAGATGTGCATTTTTTATCACTAGAATCATAGAATCATAGAGTTGGAAGAGACCACAAGGGCCATCCAGTCCAACCCCCTGCCAAGCAGGAAACACCATCAAAGCATTCTTGACATATGCCTGTCAAGCCTCTGCTTAAAGACCTCCAAAGAAGGAGACTCCACCACACTCCTTGGTAGCAAATTCCACTGCCGAACAGCTCTTACTGTCAGGAAGTTCTTCCTAATGTTTAGGTGGAATCTTCTTTCTTGAAGTTTGAATCCATTGCTCCGTGTCCGCTTCTCTGGAGCAGCAGAAAACAACCTTTCTCCCTCCTTTTATATATTTGAACATGGCTATCATATCAACCCTTAACCTTCTCTTCTCCAGGCTAAACATACCCAGCTCCCTAAGCCGTTCCTCATAAGGCACAGTTTCCAGGCCTTTGGCCATTTTGGTTGCCCTCTTCTGGACACGTTCCAGCTTGTCAGTATCCTTCTTGAACTGTGGTGCCCAGAACTGGACACAGTACTCCAGGTGAGGTCTGACCAGAGCAGAATACAGTGGTACTATTACTTCCCTTGATCTAGATGCTATACTCCTATTGAATATATGCACAAAGGCATCTTTCCAGAGACATAAAAAGACATCTATATGCTTCAAACTACTTGACTTCATCTACATAGTCATATGTTAACAGCACCACTTGTGATGCACAATTTCTACCACAAATGTTTACTGAATAAACACTAGTGGTAGTAGAAGCACCAGCTATAACCATTGTTATAGCCAACACCAAAAGACCATTTGTGAATATGTGCTCACATCCCACTAATGCCAGCTAAGGTAAAGGTAAAGGGACCCCTGACCATAAGATCAGTTGCGGAAGACTCTGGGGTTGCGGCACTCATCTTGCTCTATAGGCGTTTGTCCGCATACAGCTTCCGGGTCATGTGGCCAGCATGACTAAGCCACTTCTGGTGAACCAGAGCAGAACACAGAAATGTCGTTTACCTTCCCGCCAGAGCGGTACCTATTTATCTACTTACACTTTTGACATACTTTCGAACTGCTAGGTTGGCAGGAACAGGGACCGAACAACGGGAGCTCATCCCGTCACAGGGATTCAAACCACCGACCTTCTGATCGGCAAGCCCAAGGCTCAGTGGTTTACACCACAGCACCACCCGCATCCCAGCTAATTGCTAAATCCAGCTAAAGCTTACCCTAAATACACAATGAATCATTACTGCTCTTAACACCACCTCTGGTACTAACTCCTGCAGAGGGTAGTCTACAGCCAGTCCCAGTGTCAGCAGCTGTAAGACAGCGCTGCTTGTCTACCTATCAAGAAACAGAAAATACATGACCCGCAGCAACAATCTCAGAGTTTTGTGCATAATCACAGTTTCTATACAGCTCCTACCCAGGACACACCCTATCATGCAGTAATGTGAAGCAACCCACTTAAAGTAGCACCAGCAGGGAGAAAATACAAGATTTGGGTCGCTTTGTGAGGTCATCCAGACTTCTAGTACAGTGCCTTCTGTGAGTTGGCATCACAATGCTGTATTGTTTTTAATATTTGGTTGGAAGCCGCCCAGAGTGGCTGGGGAAACCCAGCCAGATGGGCGGGGTATAAATAATATATTATTATTATTATTATTATTATTATTATTATTATTATATCCACCCCATGATGGAAGTTTGGCCACAAGACCTGTCAAACCAATGCCAATAATAGCCAATGCATGTTGGTTAGGTTTATGATTATTAAATTTGTATATCATTTCATGAAAAAGTGAACCCTATGGGATCTCTGCCAAGTGATTTTTCAGCAATATGCAATTTGCAAAAAACATTATTTGCATATTCCAACTTTATTCCAATAATTTGCTACATTTGCTATATTTTCAGAAGACTCATTGAAATCCTTTCTGCAACAGGATTAAATCTGTAAAGTGGATTTGGTCAAAAGAAACACCCGAGTTACAATTCTGCCTTATTTCAAGTTTAACTGGAAAGTTTTGTATTTTCACAACAGACATTTTCAAATTCAGATAGTACTTATGGTTTATTTAACTTAAAATTATTCCAAAAGGGTATACTGCCAGTTTGCTCACCATGAGAAAATCAAGAGCTTCAGCTGGGAACACTGAGCTCAGTATATATTAAGTACCTAACTATAATCCAGCCTTATATTTCAGCACATTTAACACTTGCCTAGTAGCCATAAGATGACAAGGAACTGCACAGCTGAATGAGTAGGCTGGCAAATCTATCATTTCTCTACATACAGAATAGAAATCAAGCAGGTTGCCATGCATAAAAGTGTAAGGGGCAGAGCTCTTCATCCCACTTCAACCAGCCCCCCACCCTGGCTAGAAATTATCCTCCCCACCTGCCACATGCAAGTAACTTTCATGGGCTTATTTACAAGACTGCTACAATCAGCTACAAAGCCCTAAGCAGCTTCAACAAAATATAACAGCTTTTCCTCTCTATATGCCCCATTACAATCCAAACTTTTACAGGCTTAAGCTTAACGCACTGGCACAACACAATTGTGCTGGCACAACACAATTGGGAGAACACACTATCACAAGTGAAGCTCTTTCATTGTATGCTACTACATCATTCAGAGCAATGCCCATGCCAAAATGTTACTGATAAAAAAAATCTTCCAATCACCTTCACCCTTTGTCTACTCACTGCTATTTTTATTTGGATCAAATTCAATTCAACTAGGAAGGCAGCCAAAGTTGTTGATATTCCACAAAATTTCAAAATCCAACATATTAAAGCCACATAAGCCATCTATTTTTGTTTCTTGCAGGTAAAAATAAAAATGCTCGTCATGCACAGAATTCATACTAACATAGAATTCCATACTAACATAGAACTCCAGAGCACACAAAAAGAAATTACCATGTTTTCATTCAGAATAATAAAATACAGCAGAAACTTTAGGAAACAAAAACCTAACTCACACCCTAATATACAGTATATGTAAAATCATTTGAAAGGAACAGTTTGAAGCCTTCCAATACATGTCAGAAGTAGTGCAAGCAACTACAGTGGTACCTCGGTTTAAGAACAGTTTGGTTTACAAACTCTGAAAAACCAGAAAGTGTCTTGGTTTGAGAACTTTACCTCGGTCTAAGAATGGAATCCGAACGGTGGAAGGGCACCAGCAGCAGGGGGCCTCATTAGGGAAAGCGCGTCTCGGTTTAAGACTGGTTTTGGTTTAAGAACGGATTGCTGGAACGGATTAAGTTCGTAAACCAAGGTACCACTGTAATTTTAAATGCACTAGCAAAAATCCTGCTTTTCTGCTTGCATAAAATTGCCTCTAAGAACCATTCAATCAGATTTAGGACCATGCTTGTTCTCCCATTAAAGGCCGTTTTCAGTGGAGTTACCTGGCACTTAACTTTTTATGGTACTTTTAATTTCACATTATGTTCAACAGTGCATAAAACGCAAAATGAATTAACATAGCCAACAGGAATTTCTAAGCTTCCAACCTTTTCTCCAAGTAAGTTTGACTTAACACAGGCTCCCTCCCCCGGTTCAGTTTTTAGAAGAAACTAAAACTATTTTAATGACTGTTAAAAAGATGAAGTTTCCTTCCCATTCTGCTTTTCCACGTCGTTAAAAAGACATTTTTGCAACTACCAGTACATAAATGCTTCACGAGATTGGGGAATGATTCCTAGATCTGTTAACACTAAGCCTTCTAGGTGGTTTGGGAGCTACATAATCAGAATCCCATGATCATGATTAAAGGGGGGTGGGAATCAAAGTAGTTTTCTCCCCCCCCCCAAAAAAAGCAAGGATTCTTCCGAGTGCAGGATTTACATCAATCTAGCACTAAGCCTCCCTCATAATTTGCCAATAAAACTGTATCAAAACCATTGTGACTAACAGATGTCTCTAATTTTTATCAAAGTAACAGCCACAGCCTTTGAGCAGTGAAACTGCACGCCAATCCTTAGACCTTGATTGTGTTTAGTAAAATAATATGCCATTTAAATTTCCAAAAGAAACAAAATTAGCAGTCACAGGTGATGGAATTAGGTCTATTTAGAGTGGCAAAGCAGAAATATGTTTTTTGCTTTGTTTTAGAGAACAAGGCAGAACGCAGAACTCTTTAACATGACAGGGGAGAAAAGATTTTACACACAAAATGCCACAGAGCAGTTAAATTAAGACAATTAATTTACAAAAACAAAGCCCATAATCTCTTAACGAGCTAACACAAAGCAAGAAGCTAACAAGCTAACATAGAGAATAGTTTCTTAACAAGCTAATATAGAGCACTGAACACATTCATGTTCAATGACTTTACAGCTATATAATCTAGTACAGTGGAATCTTGGTTCTTGAACGCCTTGGTACTTGAACATTTTGGCTCCTGAACGCTGAATATCCGGAAGTAAGTGTTCCGGTTTTCAAATGTTTTTCAGAAGCCGAACATCCGATGCAGCTGTCGGCTATTGTTTCCAGGGCACCTGTGCCAATCAGAAGCTGTGCATTGGTTTTCAAACATTTTGGAAGTCAAACGGACTTCCGGAATGGATTACATTTGAGAACCAAGGTACCACTATACTTGCATGTGACTCAGTAATCAAAAATCAACCACCACCTTATATCAACTCACACAGAAGGCTTTTCAATAGTCAGTATATATTCTGCTTCATTTAATTATTTTGTATTTTTGAATCCCACTCTTCTTCCATGCTGAAGCACAGGTTGACTAAGAAAAAAGTCATTAAAACTAGGAGATTAGTTAAAATCACAAGTTTTCAATAAAATATACAGTGGTATCTCTACTTATGAATTTAATGCGTTCCAAACGCACATTCGTAAGTCGAAAAAAATTGTAAGTCGAATGCATTGGGAGAAAAAATTCGTTAAGTTGAAGCAACCCTATCTAAAAATCCGTAAGTAGAAAAAATCCTATCTAAACCGCATCCAATATCGCGGACGGAGCTCTGTTTGCAAGTAGAAACATTCGTAAGTAGAGTTTTTTGTAAGTAGAGGTACCACTGTAAATAGGCAGTGATGATTATCTACAGGATCATGCCATCAAGTGTTGAGTAATCAAGTGATGAAATTAAAAGTTGCAGGGAACCAGGCAGAGGGCCTTCTCGGTAGTGGCGCCTGCCCTGTGGAACGCCCTCTCATCAGATGTCAAAGAGAAAAACAGCTACCAGATTTTTAGAAGACAACTGAAGGCAGCCCTGTTTAGAGAGGCTTTTAAACTTTAATCGATTATTTTATTCCTCTGTTGGAAGCCGCCCAGAGTGGCTGGGGAAACCCAGCCAGATGGGCAGGGTATAAATAAATTATTTATTTATTTATTTATTTATTTATTTATTATTATTACTACACAGGCAAGCAAAGGCCAAACTGAAGCTAGATCCAGCCATATATCAATATCTATATATAGATATTGATAGACCTTTCTGAATCTACTGAATAGAAGCCCAGAGATAGATGGTTTTTCTACATTCAGTGATATGCAAATTTTATTATATAAATGAATAAAAAGTATTCCATAACAGCAACTTTAAAATAACTCAAATTGATTATCTAAATTGCTTAGAAGTTTTGATGATTAAGTGGTACATAAATCCTGTTAAATTAATTAAAAATATTATGGTTGTTCCCTGCTTTGTAGAAACCTGAAAACGAACATTTAAATGGCAAATACTTAAGATATTTCTACAGGTGCAATGGAAGCTGAACAAGGGGCTGGCCTGTCTAGTGACTCATTTAAATGCTGTAATTTGAGTTGTTCGAAAGTTTGTCAGAAGCTTTTCTGAAGTACCATCTATAAATATTGCTGTAGTTTTTTCTGTTTATTTTCAATCATTTGAGAAACCCTGAAGCTTCTGGGATAGAATTTAATATGTCAAACCTGTAATTATAACATACACATCTGATAATGGAAGTTTCATCTTCATATGTCTGAAAGAACTTAGTGAGTTGCATACATTTTATTGTCATTTCAGACACACGTCTACAGCAATTTTAGCCACTGCACCCAGGGCAATTTTGTAACTGCAATAAGGGGAGGTGAGCAAGCTGGGCAAGTTTACTGCATGCTGTGCATTTTTGTGCTTATCTTCAAGTCTTTTAATAATAATAATAATAAATAAATAAATAAATAATAATAATAATAATAATTTATTATTTATACCCCGCCCATCTGGCTGGGTTTCCCCAGCCACTTTGGGCGGCTTCCAACAGAAAAATAAAATACAATAATGGATTAAACATTAAAAGCCTCCCTAAACAGGGCTGCCTTCAGATGTCTTCTAAAAGTCTGGTAGTTGTTTTTCTCTTTGACATTTGTTGGGAGGGCGTTCCACAGGGTGGGCGCCACTACCGAGAAGGCCCTCTGCCTAGTTCCCTGCAACTAGTTCCCCCGCCTAGTTCCCTGCAACTAGTTCCCCCTGCCTAGTTCCCTGCAACTAGTTCCCTCGCCAGAAGGCCCTCGGGTGCTGGACCTCAGTGTCCGGGCAAAACGATGGGGGTGGAGACGCTCCTTCAGGTATATTTATTGAATATAAAGCACATATACTTATTCAGAGAAGCTCATGCACATACTTATTTACAGCTCTGCAGTCAAACAGAGAGCACTTCACTTAGCTTGGCTTCTACAGTTACTTCAATATAACATCAAGATAATTGCCAAGCCAGTACATGAGGTACATATGATTTCATATGATATGAGGTACATATGATTTCTTTTCATCTTAAGATTTAGAAGTGTTTTTAAAACTCGAAAGACAATGTCTGTTTTACTCAGGTAGGATAGGTAACATGGGAACATGCAGAAACCAATGTATCTATTAGGCCAGGGGTGAGCAGAACCTCAGGGTTCAAGTAAAATAGATCCCACCAGCCTTTAAGTCTGCCCACCCCTGTATTAGAACCTGTTAGAACTCTGGACTACTGTTTCTGCTACAACCAAATGGGGAAACAGTGGTTTCATCTCTATTTATTAACCATAATATGAAACCAGACTAAAAAAAACAGGTTAGTAAGCTAATCAGATCCTGCTTTCATATCCTCATTAGTATGCCAGGATTGAATAAATTCTGTGAGGCTATACTACCCCCTGTGTGTCTCAGTGCTGCTGTTATGTGTCTGCTTTCCTTCTCAGTCTTTACAGTGGTACCTCAGTTTATGAACACAATTGGTTCCAGAAGTCTGTTCATAAACTGAAGCGTTCATAAACTGAAGCAAACTTTCCCATTGAAAGTAATGGAAAGTGAATTAATCCGTTCCAGATGGGTCCGCGGCGTTCATAAACTGAAAATTCGTAAACCGGTGTTCATAAACTGAGGTTCCACTGTATTTCAAAACTTGGCTCCTGGCTAAGAACTGCTAGTTCACACCAGATTTAGATTTAACCTAGCATTCTTCTCACAGTGGCCAGCCAGGTGACTCACTTTCTTCCTCTCTGATACCACCACAACCATGCTCCTTGGTGAATTCAACCTGCATAATCCCTCTGTCTCAGCTAGCTTCAATATTTCTTCCCTAACCTTTTTCTCCAATCACTAGCTTTGGATGGACTCCCCCACATTGCCTTGGGCACTCTCTTGACCTTGTATTCATCAAACACTGGTGGATATAACCTCACAGCTCAGCTGTGATTCTCCCCACATTCTGCCTACTGTTCCTTCCTTAACCTCTAGTCCACTGATCCTGTGGCCTTCTCTGAAGCATGATCCTCTGCTCTGTTGGGTTCTATCTGCTCTGCAGACTGTTGTTACCACCTTCAGTTTCTATCAAATAATGAGTTCCTCTCATTTCCAGCCATAAAGACTATCTTTGTTCATGAGCTTGCACAGCTGAACGCCCCTGGAGGGGAAAAAAAGAGATGGGCTACATTTTATTCAATCATTTTAAATTCTTGTTCATACATTTTATGAGAACATTTATCAATCTCAGTCATATATTTTGTATTCTCTTCCCTTCTTACAATTCCAACCTCAAAGAGGTAAACACATTCCTTCCTTATTGTGATGTCATAATGGCAGCTCGCTGAACCCTCCAGGGACCCGTTTCCCCAGTCCAAGAAATAAATCTTTTACAGGGATTTTTTTTTCAATCAGCCCTTCTCCCCTTTACCCTGCCTCAAGGGGAGAATTTAAGTACAAATCTTTGGGAATTTAAAACTTCCCGTCAGTTTTCCAGCTTCGGGTATAATTAACTGCTCTCTCACTTCACACAGTGGGGGAGATCAACTTCCGTTTTTTGGATCTCCTCCCGTGGACAATTCCTTCTAATTTTCAAATTTTAAAAATCCTTTTCTTTTACTCACGGTGTCCAATGTCCTCAGATCTCTCTGTTTTGGGGGGAGTCCACCACTCCTCCGCTGCCAACTCGGAGCCTCGCTCTGTGAGGGTAGCAACTGACTCAAAAATAGCACCCACGACTCTACTCCGCTCACTCTCAGGGCTCTTAAAGGGGCTTACCGGGGAGCGAAGGATTCGCTTCTGGGCGCAGCTGAGCTCCCATGCCTCCAGAAAGCTCAATCTGGGGTTCTTTTGGGGGGTCCGTGGCACTCTCACGGCTCCCCCCTCCCTCACAGTGCCAGGAACCTCGGAGCTCGAGGTTTCCTCACCGATCAGCGCTGGCGGTAGACCGGAAGCCCGAAACTGCACAACTTTGAGCTGATACAAAACAGAACAGAACAAAACAGGGCTTTCCCCCTTTCCTCCTCTAAAAAATTAGGTGCGTCTTTTGGTCAGGTGCATCTTATGGAGCGAAAAATGCGGTATATAGACACAACCTCTTATCAGCTAACTCTAGTTGCACAATTCAGAATCCTTACAATACCTTGTCTTGGGGGCACACACACACACACACACGTGTGTGTGTGTGAAATTTCTGTGACATATGCTTATTTTGAAATGTTCTGTACTCACAAGTAGCTGTAATTGTAAACCTGGAAAGAAAGAAAAATACCAACACTTCAAGATCTAGTGCTTCACAAAGAAGAATGGCTGTAAACTGAGGCAACATGGAAATGAGAAGCACCAAAGTTAGAAACTATGCTTACTGCATCCTCAGCAATTTCCACAGTGCAAACCACTGCAGCATGCTATTGGTTAGTGTGTGAACTGTAAGCAAACAAATGCGAGCAGGGTGAAGTTTTTACCCCCTCAAAGATAGTTCTAAATAACACAATGCGCTGCTCACCTAAAACCACAAAGGGCAACATTAAGAACTAAATATGGCACAGGAAGTTTTATGATACATACAAAATCTGATTGCATTTCTTCTTCCAAAATTAACTTTTCTCCCATACGGGTATAAAAAATGAGCAGCTGGTAAGCACCCAATATATTTAATACCTTTACATTTTCACACCAGCTTTACCAGGGTGCATTTCAGCCCAAGTCAAACAGATTATTTCAATATAATTTTAAACCAGCCTTTAAAATAGCCACATGCATCTACAGGCCTATAGAAATGGCACTAAGTGTTAGTACAATGCTTCTCCGCAAACTCACAAGCAGAGGTATCTCAAACCTGAATTTAAGTATAGATGAAGGTAGTCAGCCTTTGACAGACATGTCCATAATAAAATGTAAGTAGGAACAATCAACAGAGGTTACTTAATATTTACAAAATATAAAGATTTACTACAAAATTGTTCAGAAGACCTAAAAATATTATCAGACCTGAAAACAAACCACAAAAGCAGCTATTAACTAATGAAGGTTACATAAGTGTAAATGTTTAAATCCTTAAGATAACATAGCTGCCAAGTTTTCCCTTTTCTCGCGAGGAAGCCTATTCAGCATAAGGGAAAATCCCTTAAAAAGGGGGATAACTTGGCAGCTATGAGATAATCAGACTGGACTGCAGATTTTAATAAAAATATTTATGGTTTATCATTTATGAGCTATCAGTCCTAATAAGGATCAAGAATCAAAGTTTTATTATGGTCAAAATAGCAGGGCCATGAACAGCTTGCTGACAAAACTCAGCAAGGCAAGATGATCAGAAAATATAGTTTTCATCCAAATGAACATGTCCCAGCTTGATTTTAAGGTACTGTAATATAAGATCCTGGAGACTTTATTGTGGAGGTAGTAAGAGGTAGGCATAAGTGGCAGGTAACTAGCTGATCCACAAACAATTATTTAAAGCAAACCTAAACCTAAATCCAATTCTAAATTCCAAATAAAATAAAATATTGTTAAGAGGATTGTTTTCTGATATGAATCAAACCCAAACCTTAACATTCTGGCCCTAAAACACAAATCTGATTATTTACACACAAATACCAGGAACTGGTTCAAAATAAGTGATTCAATACAGTGGTGCCTCGACTTATGAATTTAATCCGTTCCAAAGGCACCTTCGTAGGTCGAAAAATTCGCAAGACGAAAAACGCCATTCGAAACGTGATTTCCCATAGGAATGCATTGGAAACGGAAAAAATTCGTAAGTCAAAGCAACCCTATCTAAAAATTCGTAAGTCAGAAAATCCCTATCTAAAACCGCCACAGTTTCCTTTCGGATGTCGAGACATTCGTAAGCGCGCGGCCATTAGCCCCATTCGTAAGTCGAAAAATTCGGTTGTCGAGTCGTTCGTAAGTCGAGGTACCACTGTAATTCAAAGTCTGAGAGTAGTAAGAAAAGGCCTATGCGGTGGGTCTCTGATATATATTGTTTATCTTAATCCCATGTAAACCCATAGCCAAACTCTAGTTAGTTAGCTAAATAAGTGAGCTTTCATAAACTATGTTTTGAAATTGGCTAGCTTTGAAAAACTACAATTCAAGTTCATCTGCAGTCACAAATCACAATTTGTGGAAAGTAAAGCTTTCAGAAGTCTTTCTCCTAACCAGGCATTAGTATCGGATGGGAGGTTGGCTTAATGCAGGTTTATTCCAACATGTGTAGGTAGCACTCAACAATTGCTTAGCATTACGTGCAAGCTGGATCAAATAAAAGAGGAAAAAGCTCTGCTTTTCCCAACCATTTGGAATTTTATAAACATACCGATCTCCAAGTTGTTCTCTATGCTAAAAAGCCAACCCAAAAGCTCTTCCTCACAAGGTCCTCCAAGCTTATAACCATTTTAATGACTTACCTAGATTTTTTAAAGCTCTAATATATCCTTTTGGGAAAGGGACAGCTAGAACAATAAGCAAAATGTGATACAGCCATATACCTATAGAATTGTACTGTACTCACATTCTGCATTGCAGAAACAGAGATGAAAAATAAACGTCATCTTATATTTCAGTGCAAGCCAATTTCATAAGAGATTATCTTAAGTATAGCTGACTGTGGTTTGATCCCAATTTGATAGAAATTGGCAGGTGTAAATTGGTCCCTAAATTTCAATTCTGTGTTTAAAACACAGTTTATTCCATCACCAAAGCAGATCCCAAGAGTTCCCAAGTCCTAAAAAAATAGAAATCCATAATTAAAAAAAGGATAAGAAACAAAGCTACGGTATGTGTTGCAGATCAGATCAGATGGAAAGCATTTTTTATATGAACACATGTTTAACACCAAGAAGAACACTGCAAGGAACATGCAGTGGTGGGGCTCCCCTTCAGCAGGCATCAATGACTATGAATCCTATATCTAATTATTGACAATATTAGAGCTACTCTGTTGAGGGATGTATTTTACCACAGTCAAAATAACGGTGTCAATACAGTTTATTGATGTTCTAGCATTCCCACAACTTTTAGATTTGAATATGGTAAACCAGGCTTCCTCAACCTCGGCCCTCCAGATGTTTTTGGCCTACAACTCCCATGATCCTTTGTTAGCAGGACCAGTGGCCAGGGATGATGGGAATTGTAGTCTCAAAACATGTGGAGGGCCGAGGTTGAGGAAGTCTTTGGTAAACAAACCAAATATTACAGGCACTTTGTTCCTCCACCACTATAGCCACACTAGCAGGAGCCAAGCGATGGTTTGGCTTCCAAGTTATGTAAAACCCAGGCTCATAGTTAATTTGCTCCCAACAAATCATAGGCACTATGCCAAGAACAAACCTTGGTTACAAGCTTGTGGTTTGCTTGAAAAGAGACAAACCATGAGCCCTGGTTCTGATGCAGCACTAAGCCCCAACATGGCTTTAGTGCAGGGGTCCCCAAACTACGGCCTCCGGGCCGGATGCGGCCCAATTGGCCTCCCAATCCGGCCCGCAATGACCCCCGCCGCCCGCTGCCGCCGCCCACTCTTACAGCGCGCGGCACGGCGGCGATCTTCAAAATCGGCAAAAAAACGCCGAAAATCGCTTGTGCGCATGCGTATGGGCCTCTCCCAACCCAGAAGAGGTCATTTCCGATGCACTTCCGGGTCGGGGGAGGCCCATACGCATGTGCACAAGCGATTTTCGGCGATTTTTTCCCGACCGTGTGCGTGTGCGCATGCAGAGTCTGTAAGCCAAAGTGTTTGTAATCCAAGGTGTTTGTATCCCAAGGAACCACTGTACACTGTTTAAATAGAGCTTTACCCACATTGCTACTCTGATTGAGACAGCTATGCCTTACATTTGCCAACTATTATTCTGTTGTTTAGTCGTTTAGTCGTCTCCGACTCTTCGTGATCCCATGGACCATAGCACGCCAGGCACTCCTGTCTTGCACTATTATTCTAGTTACTATTAAAATATAAGTTATTTTCACTTATCAGAGGAGGAAGGGCTTAACCAGCATTGCAACTCAATGAATCCTCAATTTACACTGGAGACCGACTCATTTCAACCATATGCAAAGCAATATGAACACAAATGTATTCCATGAAATATAGAACCAACTTTCAAGTTTGGAAATATCTCCCCCACCAATAGATGACAAGACTGTGTAACATAAATTTGCTTTACGATGGTATGACTCAGAACTACTCTTAATTTCAAGCAAACTATGAAAACAAAACAATAGGCCAGGGGTCAGCGACCATATTCAGCCGTGGGCCAGTCCATCGTCCCTCAGACCATGTGGTGGGCCGGACTATTTTTTTTGGGGGGGGGGGGAATGAACGAATTCCTATGCCCCACAAATAGAGATGTATTTTCAATATAAGCACACATTCTACTCATGTAAAAACACCAGGCAGGCCCCACAAATAATCCAGAGATGCATCTATATATAAAAAAATATTTAAAAATGTAGGCATTTTGCGCGCAGAGGTCACAGCCTTTCTCCGTAACCGCTGAACCAAATTGCATCAAATTAGGATAAAGCGTACCTTGCCCATCAGCGAGGGATCTGGCATAATTTTTTTTCCAAAAAAGCACAGCTTTCGTACCTTAAATAGTGATTAAACGCAAAAAAGGTGGCACACAAATTAGACATCACCAGCAAAAGCTCTGAAGACTCCAGCAGCATCCAATAGAAAGGCAGATTGCATGCTGTCATCAGCAAAAGCTCTGAAGTGCGGCGCCAAATAATGGCATCATCAACTAAGCAACTGAAACCACCAAGATGGCCATTACCAGGCCCCTAGGCTGCTATGCCCCCACTAGGCCGGGGGGGGGGGGGGGAGAGGGAGAGCGCCCAGATTGCAGGCTGCAGCACGGCCTTTGTTTTATGTAGGCCCCTGCCAGGCCCCGACTAGGCCCGGGGGGGTAACCCACAGCAACGCACTTGGGGGCACGGGAAGGGGTTTTTACTTTAAAATTAAGCGGGGCATAAAGCAGGCATCCCCAAACTTCGGCCCTCCAGATGTTTTGGACTGAAATTCCCATCATCCCTGACCACTGGTCCTGTTAGCTAGGGATCATTGGAGTTGTAGGCCAAAACATCTGGAGGGCCGCAGTTTGGGGATGCCTGCTTTATGCCTGATTGCAAGCCTCTGCGTCTTTAAAAAAACAACAACCATGCACTTTCTCCCCCCAGTTTAAGTCCTCGGATTTTTGCAGTGGCCAATTCCAACCCCCCCCCCCCCGATTTACAATCTCCTACCTTCCCCATGCCACTTCCTGGGTTTTTTATGGAACCGAACAGCTCGGGTGCTTCACAACTCGCCTTCTGTTGCTACGGGGCTGTAGGTCTTCGCTATTTGATTCCCGCCGCCGCCCCCCCCAGTCGGGATTATTAAAGTAGTTCTCTGGGTCACCTACTCCAAAATTGGAAAATCCAAATAACAAAACACACACACACAAAAAAACCCAAAACACACAACAATGCCCCAAATACCCACCAAAATAAATGACCACACACACACAAAAATTAAACAATAATAGCTTCTGCTTCTCATGTTCTTATTTCAAAAATTTTTAATCTAAATATATAAAAATGTTCACAATGCATACGCAGGGGCCAATGTATGGAGATACAAGGGGGAGGGGACAACACTCCCCGGGGAAAACAGAGGGAAGGGTATCCTACCGAAACACAGGGTTGAGCCAGGGGGTTGGAGGGAGGAAGGGCGGGATATGTCATGGATCGGGACAGGGTGGGGGAAATCACAGGGATGACCCACAGCAACGCGTGGCCGGGCCAGCTAGTTTTAAATAAAAGGACACATTCTACTCATGTAAAAACTTGCTGATTCCCAGACCGTCCGCGGGTCGGATTGAGAAGGCAATTGGGCTGCATCTGGCCCACGGGCCTTACGTTGCCTACCCCTGCAATAGGCATTATATTCGGGGGTACAAAAGTGAGCACAGATATAATTGCTGCCAATTGCACTTTATGTTGCACATGCATGACTACAGGCTTCATCTTTATACAGTAAATAGATTGCGTTAACCATTTTATACCTGCATCTGATACCTGCTAAGGTTGATGGTTACATCTCCAAAATGGCTGCGATCATAACTTTTTTTATGACTACTCAGACACAAGACCTTTTGTTGAGCACATCCCTAACACTTTTTGTCACTGTATATCTGTTCAACCATGCACTAAAGATGTGTTAAAGTAGATAGTTTGGCTTTTAAAAAAAAAGTCAAAATTGCTTATACTGTACTCAATTTCATTTCAACCACAATTAAGGGTTGATTCTAAAAAAATTAGATAAAATCTGAGCTGTTATACAAATATGTTAAACTGTATGCATCTCTTAAGACTGAATCCATGTTCTTCTAACATGTGTCCTTTTATTTAAAATGCATCTCTGGGTTATTTGTGGGGCATATGAATTTGTTCATATTTTTTCCCAAAATATATTCCGGCCCCCCACAAGGTCTGAGGGACAGTGGACCGGCCCCCTGCTGAAAAAGTTTGCTGACCCCTGGTTTAGAATTACAGGCAGCCCCCGGATTACACCCGCGGGTAACATTCCGAGGCACCGCGCACATCAGTGAAATCATGTATACAGTGGTACCTCTACTTACGAATTTAATGCGTTCCGAGCGCACATTCGTAAGTCGAAAAAAATTGTAAGTCGAATCTGATAGGAATGCATTGGGAGAAAAAATTCGCAAGTAGAAGCAACCCTATCTAAAAATTCGTAAGTAGAAAAAATCCTATCTAAACCGCATCCAAGATGGCGGACGGAGCTCCATTCGTAAGTAGAGTTATTTGTAAGTAGAGGTACCACTGTAATTGAAACCCATTGAAAAAACCTGCCAGTACCCCATCCTGCTCCCCCGACACACTTTTAGTGGCACTTCAGTGACATTTTTATGATGTTTCTGGGCCACTTCTAGATTCACCATGATACACGGTTGCACACATACTGAACACACGTAAACGGGGTGGGTGGGGGGCTGCCAGGCCTGAACAAAGGAATAGGGTCACATACTGCTCCAGCTACCTTCATCCCTATAGCCAAGAGAGCTGCAAATACTACTTTCAGTTTCCCTGAATCTTTGCTGTGTTACTAACAAACAAGGTATCCTGGTTTAAAGTAAAAGCTGGTCTGGTCAGTTTAATAAGTCAACTTCATAACCCATAGCTTGAAGTTGGCTTATTTTGTTTGTTTGTTTGTTTTACACTAGGTGTTTGGTTCATACTCAAGGTGAGAGTCAGGGTAACAAAGTAATTGGAAGTCAGCTTCCAGTCAGCAGCATGGGAAGAGGGGAGGATGTAAGCCAGGGGCTTTGTTCAGCTCAATGAGATCCATCCACATAGCATTAAACCATGGTTTAACATTATGTGACAATATAGTTAGCGGTGCATATTCTCTAAAAAGATTGTTATGGCAACCAGTTAGTACTGGACACTTGTTTAGGTAATGCACAATTTACAACATAGTAAATAATTTAAATCAATTAAGATCAGCTGTGTCTTGGAAATTCAAATCATTACTTAAACTTCTGCAGTCTATTTTCAGATTCTGTGTAAACATAGTAGTCATGTTTCAGCAAAAGTCTGTTTACATAACAGCAATACTTTAAAATAAAATCATGATTGCAACTGACCGCTAGCCTGGTTACATGTGGCGAGTTAAGATTTTAACTACCTAGCCTCCTTTCTAGATAAGAGACAAAGACAACCCATTGTGCATTCTGAAAGCTAAGTAAGAACAAGCAAGATTGTGTTGGCTATAGTCTTCAAAAACATTCTAAACACTGGATACAAGGCACTCTCCTTTCTAACCTATCAATGAATTATATGACTAGAAGAAGAAAGTCTTATCTGCAGTCTCCATAATTCAGGAGACTCCATCGTGCAAGCTGCGGGCAAGGTGAAGAATAGGCAACATTAGCATTCCATAAATGACAGCTGCCGCCACCCCCTTCGGCAATCTTCAGAAGTGAAAGGATGCTGTGGGAGGAAGAGAGAGCAGCACAGCAGAAAGAAGGGGTGCAAAAAGTACCAATGGAGCATGGTGTAGAGCAGCGTTTCTCAACGCTGGCTGGTGTGCCGCGACGTGCCGCGACAAGAAGGGCGATTTGCACTGACCCGCCGGAAAGCAATACTTGGCAAGTGTTTCTTACAGTCATAATTATAATATATATAGGGCGGCACAGAGTTAAATTTTTTAACTTTTTAAATGGTGGTGTGCCTCGTGATTTTATTCACGGAACAAGTGTGCCGTGGCCCAAAAAAGGTTGAGAAACACTGGTGTAGAGAAGGCAAATGAAGAAGGCAGGGGCAGACAACTACCACAAGAGTTGATTTCCAAGCCTGAAGGAGACTGATCAGAATGTCAATAAAACACTTAGGGGTAGATGAACATTCTTTCTATAGTCAGGATTTTTTCCCCACATTAAGACATGTGGTACATTCTTTCTTAAATAAAAATTTCCATAGAAGGAAGCTAACATGGCTATTTCTTCCCCATGCTGATTGATAATTCCATTGCTCCTAACAAAGCATGTTTTACAAACAATTATAACACTTCTTAATGTTAAAAATAAACATTGCAACCTGAATATTCATGTTTTTTCACATAGATATCTCCCAACTTAGAGATATGTATTTTGAGTTTCAAGTAAATCTTTTTTTAACTCCATGGTCTAGTTAGGCATACTACAACCTTTTCAAAGCAACAAAACTGTACAAAGAAAATTGAAACAAATGACATATGAAATTTACTAGAGACACATAGTAACTTTAGAATAGCATTGTAATCTTGTGTGATAATATACTAATGCATATTCTCACATGATGTAGAACAAACATCTATTTTTGCACTATTTATCTCTTAAATTCACACCTGTCTTACATCATAAACAAAGTGAGCTTGAGGATAAGTAGCATAGTGGCTGAGATTGACCTACAGATCAAGAAGTTCCTGAGTCAGATCTTGCTTCTGCCATGAATTCTGAAGGTGACCTTAAACCACTCTCTCAACCTCAACCTAGGTATAAGACCAAACTGCCCTGAAAGGGTTGCTGTAGAGATTACAAAAGTCCAATATGTGTAGCAAGCACTTAAATGCTAAGCAGCAGCGTCTAACATACTGCACAATTAGGTACAGCAGCATGATAAGGTAAATAAGAACTGGTCCCTGAAGGCACGGTCCATTCCGATCACTACGCAGAAAGGGGGAAATGACATGTCATTCTTTTGTCAGGTCTGGATGACACAACAAGCTGCCATGCACCAAAAACAGAAGGAAACTCTTCCAAAGTCATTTACTGCACTGGAAGAGGTGTGAGGCTAGACTCACTCCTGTCATGATAAACCATAGTTCATCAGAATGTCCAAATACAGCCACCGACTTAGCTATTCTGTCATCACGGAGAGACAGCACAGTTTTGGAGTAAGTAGCTGAGTACTGAGGGTGCCTGGAAAGATAAATCTTTGAAGAGTTCTAGAATAACAGTGCTAAACAAAGTGAAGTATTGCTTATATGCCACTAGCTTTCAGATGTCACCTTCCAAGTGAGTTGACATTTCCAGAACATTTCACTAGAAAGCTACTGATTAAGGTTTGTTCTAATGTGCAACTAGACATATTTTGTGCAATGTAAAAAATACGTGTGAAATAAGTTTTTGTAAATTGGACATGTGGGATTTAATTAGGAGTTAGGTAATTTCTTTAAAAGAAATAGATGAGAAAATATGAAACGAAATAGAAAATGAAGCTTATATTAATAGTATTCTGGAACTTACTACTTGACTAGTCAAATGCATTTACTGACTCATAATGAACTCTACATATATGTGTGTGTGTGTGTGTGTGTGTGTGTGTGTGAAATTGTTATATACCAGTACAAAACAAACAGAGCAAAAGGTTACAGAGTTGTGCCATGCTGCCTGCTCTCACATTATGCTGAGCATGTTAAAATTTATTTTGTTTCAAGATGGTCAGATTATCTGGTACTGGGTGTTTTTGAGCAATTTCATTTGCAAACCTCTGGGGGGAATCCCTTAAACATATCTGCAAATATTGGGCTGGGAGCTGGTGCACGAGGTACCACCAAAGGTGGTGATGGTAGTGAACTGTTGGATGCTACAAGCCATATGGGTTAAAAGAAGGCAGTATAACCTATTTTTCCTCTTGGTCACTAGCTGAAAACACAAACTTTGTGCTTGTCCTTGCCAGCAAGAAACTCTTTCCAAAGACAAAGTGGTATGATTTATTGTTCAGCAGTCTGTGGTCCAAGAAATGTCTCCAGCAGCTACAGTTCCCCTCAGTCCTTCAGTAGAACTTAGACCTTGTAGCACAGTTTGTTCTCTTTCAACAGGCAACTTAGTAAATCACAGTATAAGTCCCCAACTCTTCTTTCAGCCCTTTGTGCAGGCGCCTTGTCCTCCCTTCTCCAACACTTCTGTTTTATTTTCTCAGTTATAACAGTAGCTGAAGCATAGGACAGGTCTCTGTTGTATCATACTACAATTCCCAGGATTCCTATTAATTTTGAGCTTCACCTATCCTATAGAACTAATCCTTGAAGAAGATTTACATCACATGGCCAGACTTCTGGAAACTTCAATTTAATAAAAGCCAGCATCTCAGAGAGATTCCAAGACTGAGACAAGGCCTCCCTCCCCAATGCCAACAGACTGAAAGCCTTCATAGAGTGAACTATATTGTCCAAGAAGCACAAGGTTCCAGACAATCAGAAGGACAGGCAAATATATTGTTATTAATAAATTTGTGTCTTGGACCTTATTCCAGACAATGTTGTAATTAATACATAAGTTACAGGCAGCAACTTTGCAGTTTTTGAGCAGCCATTTTGTGAAGATCCTCCATTAAGCTTTGATAAACCATAACTGTAAATACAAACAGAATCTTAAACATATTTTACAGGGACAATAGCCATTTTGTAAAAGAGGGCAAATCCTATTCATCAAAACTATAATTTACTGTGTGAGTTCAGTGTCTTCATTATGCTTTATGGGGGAAGGGAATTAGTGCTCAACTGCTGCTTACAGAAGGGAGACCATGTCTTCCCCAAAATAATTGGAGGGGCATCTACTTAATCCCCCATTATTTGTAAGGCACCTCTATTATTCTTGCTTTATTATTCTTGCTGGGTTTCTTAAGGGACCCAGGTGGCGCTGTGGGTTAAACCACAGAGTCTAGGGCTTGCTGATCAGAAGGTCGGCGGTTCAAATCCCTGCAACAGGGTGAGCTCCCGTTGCTCGGTCCCAGCTCCTGCCAACCTAGCAGTTCGAAAGCACGTCAAAAGTGCAAGTAGATAAATAGGGACTGCTCCGGTGGGAAGGTAAACGGCGTTTCCGTGCGCTGCTCTGGTTCACCAGAAACAGCTTTGTCATGCTGGCCACATGACCCGGAAGCTGTCTGCGGACAAACGCTGGCTCCCTCGGCCTATAGAGCGAGATGAGCGCCGCAAACCCCAGAGTCGGACAGGACTGGACCTGATGGTCAGGGGCCCCTTTACCTTTACTATTATTCTTGCTCCCTCACTGTGTTTTTATTTCCCCAAATTTCCTGTCTTTCTTCCATTCTCTGTTGGTTGTTTCTTTCTTCCTTCCCATCTTTCTCTATTAATTCTTAGTTACAGGTAGGTCTGTGTTGGTCTGACGTAGTCACAAAATAAAATAAAAATCCTTCCAGTAGCACCTTAGAGACCAACAAAGTTTGCCATTGGTACGAGCTTTTGTGGGAATGGGTGACTGGCTGATAGGTGTGGTAAACCTGACGATGACTGTTAACGACTGCAATTGGTCTTACAGGAAAAAGCAAGGAGTGAGATGGCTAAAAATAGCTTTATCAAGGGGTCACTGGCTTGCAACAGCAAGCTCCTCTTATGTTATTAACTAAACCAACAACCAACCAAAGCAAACCATTGGCCTGTTTAAGATGCAATACTATACAGTCTTCAACAGGTTTACCACACTTATCAGCCAATCACCCATTCCCACCACCCTTCTGAGTAATACCCCTCCCCACCCTCTCACTATATATAAGGGTCTGGTGACTTCTGTTTCAGTGTATCTGAAGAAGTGTGCATGCACACAAAAGCTCATACCGATGACAAACTTACTGGTAGTTGGTCTCTAAGGTGCTACTGGAAGGATTTTTTTTATTTTGTTAATTCTTATTCCTCTTCCCTCTTTCATGTTCTTTCTTTCAGTTATGAAAAGATCAGGGGCAGGTAGGTAGTGTACTGGCTACTTGTGGAGGAAGAAAAGATGCTTAGAATAAACCTGCCACTGATCAGACAGATGACACTTCCTCTTATGGTCCAAGATTATACTACACAAAGGATTGGCTCCTTGGTGAGTAACAGAAATCTCAACAGCAATCCAACGCCAGAACATTTCTCAGCACAATAAGCTAATTACTTCACAGGTGTGCTTTCAGTACATATGAATTAAGAATCTGCTCCGCATTCCCACCCAGAACTGACTCAATGAAAAAGGAAGGAGGGACTTAACTGGAGTTCACAGGCCACACCCAACACTTTAATTACATGAATGAATAATCAATTGCATACTTAACTTCCTCTGACCTACAGAAATATAGTGAAGGCAAAAAGGATTTCTGCCTATTAACCATACCATCTCAGCTAAGAAGGCTATTACAAACTCAAGAACACATTCTGAAAATCAACTGTCAAATTAGTGAAAATTTAAATCACTATACCCACGAACATTTTTTTAAAATCTAGTTTCTGTATCAGAAACCAATAGGATAATTGGTAGGTTGGTTTTACCCTCCTAATGATAATTTTATATTTTATTTGCATGATTATATTTGCCTGAACTTTCAGAAGTGAACAAGAGTCCATGAAGCAGTTTTTGGCATCCATCAAAGCCAAGAGAACAAGCTGCTGGCTCAAAACAGAGGAAGATGATTCAGACTGGAAACAAAGCATTTTGAAGTATAGCAACACACTTAACCTACTTACACACACACACACACACACACACCAGCAAATAAGGATTTCACTGTCTTTCCATGGCAGACTACTCAAATCCTACATTCTCCAAAATATTTATACCTTGCCATAAACAGAGACAATACTGAAACTGGGAATTTAGTAAAGTTTCCTAAATAATCATGATTACTATTAAGCCTCTAAGCTCTCCACTTGCCTGTACAGTCAAGAACACTTATCTAAACACGAATAACTCTATTCACATCATACTCTATATTAGAATCACTGGCTTCTATAAATGCTGAAGGGACACTGTGGTAATGGTACTCTAGTTCAATATATAATGTACTACCACAATCTTCTCAAAATTTGTTATCTTGGAAACCCCAGTCTACTAGTTAGCAACAGTACATAAAATACAGAGGTGAGGTTGTTATTGGCATCTGTCTGTCTCAAGAGACAATGGAGTGCACCTCAGCGGGGCGGGTGATGTCAAACCCCTGAGTTAGCAGCAATGAAGTGACCTCCCCTGGGTGTAAGCCTGGGCAGTATGTATGGAGGTTCTGGGCTTCCCATGGAAAGGAGAGAAATACATTTGGCACCAATTTGGCTGCAGGACTTGTAGGAAGCAGGCATACAAGACACCATCCAGCAGTCTTAGGGACTCCACTCCAACATAATACAGAAATAAACAGCATCTTTCCAGAATTTTACATTATTGCTTAATTGTTAACAGATATTTTTCAGATGTAGTTGATGCATTTATTCTTACATTTTGGTAAGCTGCCTCTGTAAGGAGTTAACACTAAAAGGAGGGTATAAGGTATATAAAATAAAAATAAAGAAGAATGTATCGGATCATGCTTCACAACTATATTTTGAAATTCATTTTATTAAATTAATGAATAACATTTAAAAATTCCTATTAACTAAAAAAAATACAACATCTCTAACAAACTAACAGTGAAAACCTAACCACGTTTATTCATAAGTCCTACTGAAATAAATTGGGCTTACTTACTCCCAGTAAGTGGGAAAGGAATGTAACCTAATCTACCAACATTTCAAGAAACATATTTAAAGGGAGCAGAAAGCAGTTACTTAGAGAGCTGAAAGTACTTCATGGATATCCATGTTATGACTACTTCTATAGAAGTTTTTTGCTTTCAGCAGCTATCTCACCAAAAAGCCTGTTGCATCTCACTGCATCAGGCCAACACAGTACCTATGTAGAATTGCCAACATCTTGTATTTAAAAAACCCCAAAACATTGCCTACAAAGTAATGTTTCTCTACATGCCTTTTCAGTTAATTTATGAGCATGACAGTATGTATGAACAAACCTGGACCCCATGATCATCATCTAAGGCCCTTCTTCATGTGCCTCCTCCATGAAAGGTCCGGAGGTTGGCAACACAAGAACAGGCCTTTTCTGTGGTGGCTCCCTGTTTATGGACTGCTCTCACTTCATTACATATCTTTAGGTGTCAGGTGAAAATGTTTCTCTACAAGCAGGCTTTAGCTGATTAACATTCTATGGCCTTTTAACTGGGTTTGTACTTTTTTTGTTGTGAACCATTCTGTGATCTTCAGATGAAGGTATACAAATATGATGATGATGATGATAATGATACTGTTGATGATACTGTTCTAATTTCATATTGATACTTATCAGTATAAATTACTATTGCATTATTAAGGATTTCAAGAGGAGGAAAAACCCATGGAAGAAAAAGCATACTGTATTCAAACAAAAGGTACTTGAGGATGACAAATAAAAATCAACCACTTCAAAGTTCATTTTCACCCAGAATACAAACTTCTGACAACACTTTAAAACTCTCACTTACACTTGGTTCACCATTAGTTTTTCAAAGTCTTCAAGGGCAAGTGCATCCTGGCATAAATTCAAGGACTGGATGCACATCCAACCCCCACAAGTTGTTCTGCACCCCAAACCGGCCTACACAAAACTACACTGTGATCAACAGGCATAACTGCTATTCCAGTGCAGTTGTCAAGCTGCACACTTGAATCTTGCTTCAAAGGGAAGTTTTCCTCAATCTATAAAAAGCTCCAATTTTGATTAATGCCAAAGCAGTAGCACAATAAGTACCAGGCAACTTACTAGTGCAGACAAACCCTAATATCAGACTGACTTAAAACCAATTTGTTCCCAAAGCACACAATCTTACTACAGAGCTTCTACATCTAAGCTGATAGTCTCAATTTAAGCAAGCACTTAAATAAAACGTAAAAAAGAAATCATTACAAGTAGAGTTCAAGTTTTAAATTTAAGTATAGGAAGGGAAACCTCAGGGGAGTCTGTATTTGGCCATCCTCACTGCTATAGGGGAGTCAAATTAATCAGTTCATGAGTTAATTTATCTTCCTCACTGCTGCATTTGGTCTATTCTGCCTGCCACAAACTTCAAGTTCTTTGAATTCTCATGTGAGCATGACTTTGTTTCAAATGTTGACCCTGAAACAAACCATTATAAACTGAAGAAATCTTTACCCAGTTTGCCAGACTTAACAAGATGTTCTCTGAAAGCAACTTGTATTGTTTACATCAGTGGTTCCCAAATGGTGGTCTACATACCCCAGGAGGTCCGTGTAACACCATTCACATTAAAATTTTTCAAAAGTAAGGGGCTCGTGGCTTTGGCTTTTGAAAGTCCACAGTACTTTGCTAATTGGGGAGCACTGGTATACTTTTCTGAAGTTTAATGCATCTAATATTTATTTAAAATATTTTAATATCACTGTTCATACAAACTTTTTCAACATACCGTGTTTCTCATATTATAAGACACGTCTTATATTTATTTTTTCCTCAAAAAAACACACTATGGCTTATTTTCAAGGGATGTCTTATTTTTTTCCTCCTCCTCCTGCCGTGGCCAGCATTGCTGCTGCTCCTATCACTATGTCTTATTTTCGGGGTATGGCTTATATTCCTTGAATGCTTAAAAATCCTGCTATGGCTTATTTTATGGGGATGCCTTAAAATATGAGAAACAGGGTATACTGGAGCTAGCAACTTCACTGGTGAGCAGTGCAAATTATATGACTGCCCCCTATGCCTTTGGTAAATATCAGCACTGATTTTTTCAACCCAAGCAGATTTCTTTCCAAACAGAATAAGCATCTTTACTTCATGTATTTACTGTTCAATTCGCAATGCAACAACTTCTTTCTTAGACTCAATTCATACAAACTATTATTGGTGTCTTTACTGTAAAACGATTGTGGAGTACAAGAAATGACAAACCAAAATTGCCAGCCTACCCACTGTACCACTAATGTCTGTTAACTGCATGTGGAATACTGCTGCTTACCTATCAAGAAGGAATTACTACTTGCCTAACTACAAAGATGGTGCAAGTAGCTCACTCAAAGAATACTTACAATCCTTTCAATTCATGCACCTGTATGCACACACACAGGGTAGCCAGAAAGCTGACAATATACAGACAGCTACATAAAATATGACCCTCATCTGGTTCACAAAGGGGGCAATGCTATGGTCCTAGCTCCTTCAAAGCCCTGGCCTAACTGATGTCAGCATCAGTAGTGTCTAAAAGCAACATGCTAGAAAATGATTTGGACCTGAGCTATCCAAATTCCTTACAGTCCCATGACATGCCCGCAAACTGGAGGGAAATTCAGTCCACTTCTGAGTGCATCTAGAATGATCTCTATCTCCTCTTCATTTCATTGTTTCCAATGCTGCAGCTACACTGGCACAACTGACTTCTGTGTGCACAATGGAGTTTCCTCTTCTCCTGTCACCTCCAGACCCCACCTCCGCACATCCTCTAAACCAGCTGTGGAGGATTGGGGCATCCTCCAGAGCAGAGTTTGGGCATGTGGAGGGTAGAGAGGAAACAGAAATCCCATTGCACCTATGGAACTACACACAGATAATTGGATAAACCCACTGGAACTCAAGAGCATCCTATACTCTCACTTCCACAGCACCAGCTTGAGTCTGTCACCTTGTAGTAGGATAATGTGGTAGAACCACCATCCTTCTTCCCCTCTCTTCCCACCCACACAAATGCACCCCTTAGGATTGAAGCCTTAATCACTTGCCATTCCATAAAACATATCTGAAGCAATACCAATTTACATTTCTACCTCATTTTAAACCAGACCTAACATGGGACGAGGGTGGTGCTGTGACTGAGCCTAGGGCTTGCTGATCAGAAGGTCGGCAGTCTGAATCCCCGTGACGGGGTGAGCTCCCATTGTTCGGTCCCAGCTCCAGCCCACCTAGCAGTTTGAAAGCACTTCAAAGTCCAAGTAGATAAATAGGTATCGCTCTGGCGGGAAGATAAACGGTGTTTCCGTGTGCTGCTCTGGTTCGCCAGAAGCAGCTTAATCATGCTAGCCCACATGACCCAGAAGCTGTCTGCGGACAAACGCCAGCTCCCTCGGCCTATAGAGTGAGATGAGCGCCGCAACCCCAGAGTCGTCCACAACTGGACCTTTACCTTTTAACATGTGTGAGGCAGACAGATTGTAAGAGTCACTTCGCAATAGACAAGGCAAACCACTAGTGTGACAGGCAGTGTTGCTTCTACAAGCATGCAATGTACACTGGGGAATTGTCATAGTCACAGTTCTCTAGTGCATGGCCACAGTTTGTTTGACATTACACATTTGCCCTACGCACATTACCACAGCCAAACATACTATAAGTGGGATTCTTTATTAAATGTGGAGAGGGACCAAGAAGAAAATCTCTGGATAGTTATTCCAGGGAAAATATTATATCAGAAAGATTTTTTACTTTGGGTTATGTAAGGTTACATACACAAACATATAATAAACAATGTATGCTGCAGTATCATGACCAAAGTGAGGTATGCAGTTAGTAGAAATATGAAGGCTTTGCACAAATTTAACAGGGTTGGTGCTAAACTCAGTGCCTTTGCAGCTCCACAGAATTCTCATTTTCCAAAAATTCTATCACCACATTGTACAATGTAGTCAGCCCTAGTCAATATAAAACAATTCCCTACTGACTTCTTTTTAATTTAAAAAAGGGTTTGCTATCATTTGACAGGTTGCAGATGTGAACCAAAACTCAGCAAGCCAAAACTCAACAGAGTAGTGAAGCTACCAAAGCATATACCAAAATGTTGAGACTATCATCTAGATTCTAGTGTTAGCAGATATAGGCCTGATTCACATGATATTGGGCTGATTTGCACAACACAGTACACTAAACTATGGTTTACCAGGCCCACACACTCCCAGAGAGGAATTCACAGCCACTGTGCTCCTCTCCCCAGACCTCCTTACTGTCACACCACAGAGTTGTCAAAGTTTCATTTAGCGTGTTATCCAAACTCTGGCTCATAGTTGTGCTGTAGCCAAGAATAAACCTTGGCTACAGCTCGTGGCTAGTAAGGAGAGAACTTAACCACGAGCCCAGTATCATGAGCCTGGTTCCAGGCCATTAAGAGTAACCAATGCTTCCCAGATCACCTTTACAGCACACACAAAAATGAGACTAATATATAGCCATGATCAATTGTAATCTTCCATGGATCATGCACAGGAATACAGACATTCTTTTGGGACTATCAATTTGGCAGTAGGGGAGTGAGTGCCTATCTACCCTAACCCTGAAGGCAAGCTGACACCTTTCTATTACCTGAAGCTCACACCAAGCAACCTCCACAGTGGTCTCCGTGTCCAGCCCCTTGTAGACAGTCTTGAAGGAGCCTCTACCAATCTCGATGTCAAACTTAAGAAAACGGCCATCTGGGGAGAAGGCCACAGCTTTGGTCTCCAGCTCCTCAATATCTTCCTGCTGTTTAGTCCGCTCTTCTTGCAGATCCCGGGCAGAAACGGCAGTGATTCCCGCTGTACTGGTAGGGGGCAGTGGGGTGGCCTCTAATCCATCCTCCTTGGACAGCAGCAGTGGGGCAACGTCCTTTGTTACCAACGCCTCTTGACCAGGCTGCCCCTCTGCGGGTGGAGGCAAAGGGGGTGCCTGCTGCAGGAGCAGCGTGGGAGCCTGGCTAGCAGTGACAGAAGCACATGCTGCCTGGATGACAGACTCCGGCGGCGAGCCCAGCACGGGCGGGATGCTCCCTCGGGCGGCTGCAGCAGGGGGAGGCGCTGCGGGCTGCAGCCGCGGAAGCTCCAGAGCGGTCGCATTCGAGTCGCAAATGACACTCCGGCGGAAAAAGCGGTGCTCGGTGGCGGCCGCGCCACGGCTGTCCTTGTCCATGGTGTGGCGGCGTCGGCGATACTCCTCGATGCGGGCCCCGCTGCCTTCCGAGCCTTCAGGGTCCCCGGTGGCGGCAGTAGCGGTGGCGGCGACCCCCAGCTTCTCGCCAACGGAGCTGTCCGAGCTGGAGCCGTTCTTGGGCGGGGGCGGCGGAGGAGCCAGGAAGCGGGGAGTCTCCGAAGCGCCCCCCGACATGGTGCCGGAGGAGGAGGGAAACGCGGCGAAGGCGCGGGAGCCGCGGCGGCAGGAGCAGCCCCAGCAGCTGCCGCTGCAGCAGCAACAGCAGCTGACTCGAGGAGGGTCAGTGCAAGGCGGGGAGCGCGCCGAGGAGCAGCTCTCTCTGCGAAAGCGGCGGCGGCGGCAGTGGAGGCTCCCGGAGGCTCCTCACCGCGAGGAGGAAAGGCAGCAGCGCCGACGGCTGCTGCTGCTGTGGAAGCAGAGCGGGCTGGGCCGGCGGCGGCAGGCGGTCAGTGTCCGCATCCATCCTGCTGCAGCGGGGAGCCGAGCAGCGGGGCCGACATGGAGCAGCAAGCAGCGGCGAAGATGAGGAGGGATCCGATGAGGAGGGGGGGGTCGCAGGAGAAAGGCGGAGAAGGCGCCGGGCGGGAACCCACGGCAGGCCCCGAGTCGACGGGGTGGGGTGTGGGGCTGGCCGAGGCCCTTCCCTGTCGGGGCCGCGCGCGCTCTGCCTCGCCCCGCCGCCCGCTCCTTGCTTCGAGTCAAGTCCAGTCAGAGAGCCAGCCGCTCGCTCAGGGCCCCGCCGCCGGAGAGTCGCCTTTCGTCCCCTCACACGATGCCGGGACTCCCGCCGCCGCCGCCCCTCCTTTCCTCTTTCGCTCCTCTCACCCGGAGGAGGAGGAGGCCACCGCGCGCCTCACGCTGCGAGAGTGGCTGGCCTGAGAGGCGGGGTGTGGGAAGGAGGCAGAAATTCGTAATATTATAATCTAAGAAGGGAAGACGAGTTCGTCCCGCCCGTCCGCCTCAGCTCCTTCCCGTGCTTCTTTCGCTCGCGGCTCCTGAGGAGAGTGGGGGATGGGCCTCCCCGCTGCCACCTCTCCCAGCCCCGGGGAACTCGCCGCGCTAAATGGCGACTGTACCCGAAACCGACACACACGCACACTCTCACTCACTCATAGGGAGCCACAGAGACAGCCAACCTCGGAGGCCACGCCCCCCTTTTTCCGTCCGCACTCCACCGCGCCTGCGTCAACGCCGCTTCTCCTTCGAGGCTGCCTGGGGAATGTAGTTCGCGGGTGCCTTCGAAGCGGCCCGCCGCGGCGCGGCCTACAGATCCCGTGATGCACCGGAGGCAGAGAGGGTGGAGGAGGAATTGGAGGGAACTGTGGGAGTTGTAGTTTTCCTTTCACAGATTACTTGGAAGCTTTCTCCCCTCGCACGCGCGCCCCGTTCGCTGCCTCAGAGGAGAGTGCGTAGTAAAGGGAGGTGGGGAGAGAGAGGAAAGGAGCCATTATCAGTGGATTGATTCTGAAGCGAAGGAGTTTCCCATCATGCTTAACTCACCTACTTTGGACTTCCAGAAGAAGCTGTGAACTTTAAAGGAGAACAAGTACCTTCCTTAATTTTATACAGCACAGCTTCTCAGGAGAATTGTTTGGTATTTCTTATTTTGCCACCGGCGCTGGTTTTAAAGAGCTATATGAGAAAGTCTAAAAGTAAGCTAAATGTGGCCGTGGTTTCTTAGTTTAGGAAGCAATTCAATTCACATTTACCTGGAATTAAGCTCCATGGAACACAGTGAACAATTAGACTCGCCCACTTTCTGATTTGAATTAAGTGAGAGGTTTATTGTTAGGGATTGAATTACTAGATGGAACTCAAACTATAGTCAGGATGAAACCAGTTCACTTCTGATTATTCACATGGTTTAGTATTACATCTTAAGTGGGCCAATGGTTTGCTTTGGTTGGTTTTTGGTATAGTTAACAACATAAGAGGAGCTTGCTGTTGCAGGCCAGTGACCCCTTCAGTCCAGTGCCCAGTTGAAACAATTTCCAATTCCAACAATAATTATTATTATTATTATTTAATTAAATTTATATGAGCCAATGGGAAACAGGAAAGCAGAACCTGAGGTCAACAGCACTCTCTCTATTTGTGATTCCCAGCAACTGGCCTTCAGGGGGATATTGGCTAAAAGCAGGCATCCCCAAACTGCGGCCCTCCAGATTTTTAGACTACAATTCCCATCTTCCCCAACCACTGGTCCTGTTAGCTAGGGATCATGGGAGTTGTAGGCCAAAACATCTGGAGGGCCGCAGTTTGGGGATGCCTGGCTAAAAGCCTTATTATCTTCCATGAATTTGTCTACTACTCCAACTCATAGGTTACGTGTTGAGTGAAGAAACAGCCCTTGCAGAAGATGTAAACCCTGCCCCAAGGCAAGCTGCTTATATCCTGCACTTCACACAAGACAAATTTCTTAAATCAGGATGAATCCATGTATGTGTATGTCTTTAATGGTGTATGTGGCAGGAAAACATGACGAGTAACAGCTTCTTGCTGCATTTCTACACAGTGAAATGGGCAATTGAGCCATCAGCACATGTGGCAAACTACAAATGAAACTGATGTAATATCCTAGTGTAATAAGGAACAATCCTCCTAATTAATATTTGAGTTTCAGAATTGGCATTCCACAGGAGATATCCCACTGGCGTTCCTCCCACAATACCTAAATGAAATTATAATCTTTTTATGAGGGGACTGATTGGTTGATTTGATCAGGGGTCACTAACTCAGCAACTATGGGCCTTCATTGCCTTCATTGTTGTGTGCAGGCAGGGCCCAGAATCTGAGCTTTAATTATAATAATAATAATTTAAAAAGTTAGGGCCCATCTGTACTATACATTTAAAGCAGTATCAGACCACTTTAAATAGTAATGGTTTCCATCAAAGAATCAAGGGAACTGTAGTTTATTAAAGGTAGTGAGAATTAGGAGACCCCTATACCAGGCATAGGCAACCTTGGCTCTCCAGATGTTTTGGAATTACAACTCCCATGATCCCTGACCACTGGTCCTGTTAGCTAGGGATCATGGGAGTTGTAGTTCCAAAACATCTGGAGAGCCAAGGTTGCCTATGCCTGCCCTATATTGTACTCACAGAGCTATCATTCCCAGAATTTCCTGGAAAGAGGGACTGGCTATTATACCATTCTGATAATTCTATCTCTTGGAGGAGAATAGGGGTTTCTGAACAGCTTTCAGCACCTTTAACCAATAACAGTCCCCCTGATTCTTTGGGGGAAGCCATGATTGTTTCTTCTTTAAATATATACAGTAGTCCAGATAGGATAGAACCTTATTCTATAGCCCTCCTAGAAAGTAAGTTATGAAACAAAATGTACTGATAGCCTTCTAACAATTTCAGTGAAATTAGCCAGCCTAGCTGCTCATGCCTGGTTTATTAGTGGATTGATAAGTGAACTAGTTCAACACCAGACCACAGAAAGTCCTAAACCCAGGGTCTCCCCACCCCTATCCCCTTTTTGTAAACTTTTCCTGCTTCACTATTATTTTCTTGTGGTCCTTGGAACCTCTGTACTTTGCTCCTTTTCCCCAGCAACCACAATGCATTATTCCTATGGTGGATGCATCTGAGTTCAGGAACTTTCTAGCAGTTATTTTCTGCAAATATTACTACACAATAAGTGCAGGTGAATGTTAAAGAATCTTCACTCCAAATGGCAAATGCAAAATAAGGAAACTTTGCAAAGAAGTTTAATGTCTCCTGTGATGCAAAAGGTGATGTCCAAGCATTCATTAATAATTAACTGCACTGTAGAGTTAATGTACAGTAGGGATATTCATGACTACTCCAGAAGTAAGCCTTTGTGTTTAATAGGGCTTACTCCTAGGCAAGTGGGTACAGGATAGCAGAACAGGCTTCAGTTTAAGATTGCTGTTATAAGAGTTAAAAGGGGTCCTTCTCTGGGAGGGAGCCCGGACCTCCGGCAGAGCACAATTGAAAGCCCTTACCAGCTAGTAAAATGACAGAGACCAGACCAGAATTCTAGTGAAAAGCAAGGCGGCTAGTTAAGCCTGATCTTTATTAAAAGCTGTTGCAACAGAGTGCTCCCCACACACACCGGGGTGGGGGTGGGGGTGGAGAGAGACCCAGAACAAAAGTGTACAAGCTCTTATATACCGTGTTTCTCCTAAAATAAGACATGCCTATAAAATAAGCCATGGCACGATTTCCATGCGTTGAAAAAATATAAGACATACCCCGAAAATAAGCCGTAGTGCTACCGTATGTGAGCTCTACTTGGTGAAGAGGACAAAAGTGGCATTTGCGGTGGTGAGGAGAGGAAGGCACGAAGAAGAAAAGAGGAGCGATTAAAGACACTGCCTCATGAATGACCTCAGTGTGCGTCTCTTTTTCTCCCCCCGTGCGCGTCTCTTTTTCTCCCCCTGTGCGCGTCTCTTTCTCTCCCCCTGTGCGCGTCTCTTTCTCTCCCCCTGTGCGCGTCTTTCTTTCTCCCCCTGTGCGCGTCTCTTTCTCTCCCCCTGTGCGCGTCTCTTTCTCTCCCCCTGTGCGCGTCTCTTTCTCTCCCCCTGTGCGTCTCTCTCTCTCTCTCTCTCTCACACACACAGAGAGAGAGAGAGAGAGAGAGAGCCCACCTCTCGCTTCCCCCCACCTTTTCCCCCTTCCATTCTACCGGTATGTGCCCAGCCATGAGTTGCTTGTTGATTTCCTCTTGATGGCCGAGACAGAGAGCGAGGCAGGCAAACTGCAGCTACGGTAGGAAAGTAGCGAGCTCTCGCAGACATGCCGGTGGTTTTTTTAAAACTGACATCCCCTCCCTTCTCGTTTTGCCGAGAGACCCAGACAACTTGCATTCCTAGGCTTCAAAGGTTATGCATATGAAAGAGGAGATTAAGGAGATAGATAAAGACAACTTCCTATTATCACCTTGCCTTTGTCCTGAAAGGTAGAAACCTTATGGTAGCCATGAGATCTGGGCATCAAAGGAAAGTACTTAACAGCTATTTGATGAAGCCAATTGTGATCTCAGGCAGCATCTGGCTAATCAGTCCTGAGAGAGAGAAACGTGATTTCTGTTGTACAGCATCTGTAAAATTCATATAAAAAATCATTTCCCTGTAATGATCCAGCCCCCGAATAAGACATCCCTTGAAAATAAGCCATGGTGTTTTTTTTTTTTTTAGGAAAAAATAAATATAAGACGTGTCTTATTTTAGGAGAAACACGGTAGAAATTTTAAATTGCCCGCCCTGGAGTCCATCATAGATAACACCACAGAAGGGGTGTAGCCCAAGACCACCCCCCAGATACATCATACCTACATCACAGAAAAGGCAGTCTATAACAGAAATCTGAGTGCGTTGTCTGGCAGGTTACTTGTTAATCATCATTTGATTGGATTACCTGGGAAGCCTGGCCAGTCTTTTGTAATGATAAATACTTAGTTCCTGAGCCAGGTCATAGGCTCACACCCTTTTCATATCTTAAATGTGCCCTTAAGACAGGATTTGTGAGGAAAGAGACAATGGAGAGGTTTCCCACTTTGACCTTGCAGAGAAATATTTGAGGTCGATTTGTTCAGGACTTTTTCTGTGGGGGTTTCATATAATATATATATATAGAGAGAGAGAGAGAGAGAGAGAGAGAGAGAGAGAGCGCTTAAAATTCTCATAACACTGCCATGGAAGAAAACAGAGCAAAATCTGAAGTGTGTCCACTTTTCCACAAGGACTGATGACCTCTGAATTAGATGCTGCTTGGTGGCGCTGTGGGCTAAACCACAGAGCCTAGGGCTTGCTGGTCAGAAGGTCAGCGGTTCGAATCCCTGTGACGGGGTGAGCTCCTGTTGCTCAGTCCCAGCTCCTGCCAACCTAGCAGTTTGAAAGCGCGTCAAAGTACAAGTAGATAAATAGGTACCGTTACACCGGGAAGGTAAACGGCATTTCCGTGTGCTGCTCTGGTTCGCCAGAAGCGGTTTTGTCATGCTGGCCACATGACCTGGAAGCTGTACGCCAGCTCCCTCGGCCAATAATGCGAGATGAGCGCTGCAACCCCAGAGTCGGTCACGACTGGACCTAATGGTCAGGGGTCCCTTTACCTTTACCTTTATCATATTTGGACCAATTCTGGTTTAGGTTTTGTTGTTGTTTTTTAGGGTTGGGGAGAAATTCCATTCCATGCATATTTAAAGGTGTATCTACCCAATTCACACTTGAAAACAACATATAACACTTTGTGTAATGTTTTAACTATACCAAGTTTTTTATTCTTCTTTTTGCAGTAATATTTTGTTGTCTTCACAAGAGCAGCCCAATGAACTCAAGGAAGCCATTAGATTTTTGTGAGTATATAAGCCTTTTGTTTTGTGAACTGACTCAAAACCAGCCTTTAATTATGTGTAACATTTTAACATTATATTAAACAGCTTTGCAGTGTTGATTAAATACTTCATAACACTAGCATGTTTTAAAAATCAGCAAACTTTATGCATCCAAAATATTGAGTTCTGAGATTCTGTGTGATTCAGCCAATTACAAATGACTTAAGGAGCACTGCAAAACAAAACAAAACAAAAACACTTGGCTGTGAATGCAAGGAAGCACAATTGATTCTTCTTTATACGTCTATTGACTGGAACTTTCTTTTGATGACTGGTGCACCAACTAGAAGAATAGACAATTAATAAGAAAGCAACTTCTTAAAAGTCACCTAGACTCACCAGCTGTGTGTAATATGAGACAAACATACTAAGAGCAGGGCCGGCTCGACCATTGATTCTAGTGGTGTGGGGCGCCAGGGGGTGCTGAGGGGCGCCCCAGCAAGTGGGGGAGCTGGTCACATTTACCTCTTGCTTCACTAACATTTTTTGGCCATTGGCCCCACTCAGAACTGGCATGTGTCCTCCAGCAGGCTCCATATGTTGGATGTAGGAAGGTTCCATCCATGGGCTGGAAAAGGTTCCCTACCCCTGCATTAGAGACGCTCATAAGGGTAAAGAATTCCATTAGTTTATAAATTGAAGATAGTCAGTTTTTATATTGCTTTTGGGGGGTTTTAAACTTTTTTTTCCTTACGTGTAAATTGCATTGAGACAATGGTTTAGAAGGAGATTAATGAATGAATGGTAATAATAATGATAATTTAAAAACAGGATTCATTAGTACAGTATAGCAACTTTTTTCAGAATATAATACTTTGTTGTACATGTGTCACATCTTCTGCATAGCCTCCGCAGCTCATCGTTTTTGGTGCTTTTAACTTTTTCTTATGTGTAAATCACATTGAGGCAGTGGTTTAGAATAAATTATGATAATGATGATTTTAAAACAGGATTTATCTGTCAGCTTTTTCAGGACATAATATTTTGTTGCATGTGTGTCACCTCTGCTACATAGTCAAGGACCAGCCTCTGTATTCAAACATTCAAAGCCTGTACCTTTTTGAGAGGTGAGAACATGCCTAAACCCATTAAAAGCAGTGGTTTTAGGAGCACCTAACTCTGCTTGGGATTGTGGCAGTGCCAGGCAATCCGACAGATATGTATACAGTTGAAAGTTGGCCTCATTGAGTTTAATTAGGCTTACTCTGTAGCAAGGGTGTTTAGGATTCTAGTTTTAACAGGTTAGCTCTGTATACACATTTTGAAAAACAAATACGAAAAGCCTTCAGGCTATCACAATGCTGATCAGTAACCATTAAATCCATAAACAAATTATGTTGGCATTGTCACACCTTGGGGTTCTTCCTTCCCCAAGCTTACTATTGATTTGTAAGCCTTTTCTGAAGCATGATCAGAAATGAAATATAGTTGCTGTAACTGGTTAACGGTTCAGTCACGCCTCTTCTTACCCAAACTCATATCTGCCAACACATTAAAATCTGAAAGACATATTTTCTGTTTCTACATGCTCACCACCTCCCAACTCATGTAAAAATTATTTCCATGTTGTTTTTAGAGATATGAGCAACATGCATGAGCAAGCTTATGACCTGAAAATGTGTGGCCTGATTCTTTGCATACTTGCTCAGAACTCAGAAGGAAGTTCCATTAATCTGAAATAATTATGTGCAGGATTGCTGCCCTAATGTTGGCCAATAGCACTAATCACCAGGAATTTTATTTATTATTACATTTATATCCTGCCAAAGAACTCAAGGTGGTATACATCGTTCTCCCTTCCCATTTTTATCCTCTCAACAACCCTGTGAAGTAGGTTAGGCTGAGAAACTGTGAACGGTCCAAGGTCAGCCAGGATTTGAACCCTTGTCTTCCAGGTCTTAGTCCAACACTCTGCCACTACACCTCATTGGCTTTCTGCATGTGCTAACTAGATGGTAACTGCAAAAGAATGTATGAATGGAAGTGGAAACTTCTTTCTCCCTGCCCCCATCTCCATAAAGGAGGAAGTAACTTTTCCACTGCTTTCCCTTGCAGTTTTAGACTCTGATGGGCTGTAAGGATAATTTGGAACAGCTCTAATGGCCCTAGCCTGCAATAACAGTTTAGATCTTGTGATACATGATAAGTCTACAAATAGATAATTAAACCTGTGTATTGCTGGCAGGAGAACAGGGGGGGGGGAATAAAATATTAGCAGCAATACCTCTTTCTAGGAAGCATTGAGGCTGATAGTTACACATAAAACAAAGTTTACTTTGAACGAACCCCATAGAATGAGGCTTGTAGTCTGTGGGTTTGGCGTACGGCCTTTTTTAGATTTTAGCAAAAATATTCTAGTTACTAAGACTTGTGTAGCCATTGGAAGGTAGGACTTTAGCTAGAATAAAGATGCAATATCAATATATAAAACATATGAGACACTGTTGTTTTATATACCACTAAGCTTTTGACCATAAATCTTGTAATGATGCTGTGTGGAAGGACAATAATTTAATTAAGTAAGGGCATTATAGTTCATAGGGATTTTGTCTCTCCAGGGAAACGTAGAAGAACAGTACAGTCATACCTCAGTTCTCGAATGCCCTGGAACTCGTATGTTTTGGCTCCCGAACGATTAAAAACCAGAAGTGAGTGTTCCAGTTTTCGAACGTTCTTTTGGAAGCCAGACGTCGGTGGGGCTTCCTGCAGCCAATCAGAAGCCACGCTTTGGAAGTTCAACGTTTCAGAAATCAAACGGACTTCCGGAACAGATTCCGTTCGACTTCCAAGATATGACTGTAGTTATGTGGCAGTGGGCATGGAGTAAGGAATTATAAGAAATAATTCCCCGCACCCTTGACAAACTGCACATTTATTTAAAGTATATGCAACTGCTGATTGTGGCCAAATCACTTTAAAAACAAAACTTTACCAGAGATAAATTAAAACTATTTGTTTCATTACATCTTACATTGTATTTTAAAATGGCAAAGGCAGCAGCTTTACTGGCATTCTTCCTTGTTTCCTTTGTACAGCAGTTAATAATTGCAATTTGGATAGTTTACAGAATCCTCATGCCCATTCATGCCTGTGGTGTATTTGTCTGTAGAGTGAATATTTCTTGTGGAATCATGGGTGTGGGCTGTAAACAGCTTTTTGCTCTAGATTTTCATTTGCCTCAGGTATCTGGGTGGGATGCTTGTTCTGTCAAATTTGTTGAGACCTCTTTTCCCATTTAAGTTGAAGAGAGCTTTTTACTTTCCAGCTGCACTATACTCAAGATTCACAGGGAAAGGAAAACCATATTAGGGAAAGAATAAATGAAGGAATGGGGAATATGACTGTTTAATGCTGCACTTTTAAAGGGACCAATATGAACCCAATATTTATTGGGAATAAATGGATCAGCTGGGGCTGCATTGACTGAATTCCCTCAACCTGGCTCAGCCAGAGATAACAGTGGTATAATGCTTCCATTCCAGCTCAGTCAAATCACTCTCAGCTGATTTGTAAAGCCCTAAAAAAGGATGTTTTGAGCAGGAGAGACTTAACCCTATTCCTAACCCCTTTCAGCTTAATAATATGCCAAACCCATTGGAAGTTACACTAGCAAAAAGGGTAAGTCAAATGATTTGTTAGAGGCTTGTTTTCCCTCTGCCAGGCTCATAAATCCTTCAACATTTCTCAGGTGAAATTCCGTCATGATAATTTTCGTCCCATTCCGTCATGATAATTTTACTTTTTATACCCCACATATCTTACTGTGTTGCCCCAGCCACTGGGCAGCTTCCAACATATATAAAAACATAATAAAACATTTTTAAAAACTTCCCTATGCAGGATTGCCTTCAGATGGCTCAGGAATTGGGTAACCCTAGACCACCCAACATTTCTTCAATGAAAATACTGTAGGAACATCCTAAGAAAAAGTGGGACATTCTGGGATTAAATCAGAAAGCAGGATGGCTTCCCTAAATCAGGAACGTCCCTAGAAAATAGGGATACTTGGAGGGTCCGGGCTCAGACCATCTCAACCAGTTGTAGCCCTATGCCTGAAAGGAGTTTGGAATAGGGGTAAATTACACTGACATAATTTACCCCAGCAAAAATTACACTGGTTTATTACAGTTTGGACTACTCTGCCCCTCTGTTTTGTTGTTGTTGTTGTGGGGCAGACACTTTTCCAGTTTTTCTGCCAACAACAACTTCTTCATCAAATCAGCCCCCACTGATAATGTCAGGGATTCCAGGCCGACCCAGTCATCAGGCAGAGTGAGACAGTAAACCTCAGGCAGCTAATTTCCAGTGTAGCAAATGGGTAGCAAATGGTTGATGATTTAATTCAACCTACTGTTTAATATTTCCTCTTTCTGGTATTTTGTTGCACAGGATAATTAAAATAAAACCCCCACAAAACCATAAAAAACAATACAAATTTTATGTATGTAAGTATTTATTTATTTGTCAAAATTTATATACCACTTAATTGACTAAAACCTTTAAGTCTTTTAAATAAGACAATATAAACTATTTATAATTTTAAATTAGAATGATAAAAAGCAACATTTAAACAATAAATATAAAAGGGAAAGTAAAGTAAAACAATACCAGCAGTAAACTATACCAGCAGTAAACCTTGGTTTTCAAACGCCTCCATAGTCGGAACGGTTCAGAACTCCCAACGCCTAAAACCCGGAAGTAAGTGCCTCAGTTTTCAAACGTGCCTCAGAAGTTGAACAGGAAACATGGCTTCCGTTTTGAGCCTTCCGCTTTCAGTTTTTGTTTTTCAAATGTTTTGGAACTCGGATGGACTTCTGGAATGGATTACGTTCAAAAACTGAGGTATCACTGTATTGCATAAAAACATTCCAAGGGTAAAGGATCAGAGTTAAAAGGCCTGCAAGAATAAAACAGTATTCATCTGATGCCAAAACACCGTGAAAGTAGGGGTCAGGTAAGCCTCTCTGAGGAGGGCATTCTATAAGCAAGAGAGGTGACTACTCAAAAGGCTCTCTCTTTCCAGCCAGCCACCTTGAACATAATGAATTTAATCTCATGATGCTGGAGTTCCACTAAAAACATTGCAACCTTAAAGCTCTCCAACTATCCTAGGAAGCTTTGAGCATCTTGTCTCATAACTTAAATAAATACTGCCCACAAATAAGATATTATTATGGGAAAGGGAAAATAGCAAAATCAAGCGATAAATTGAATAAAGATGCTGTAATAAATTCCTTCATACTTTTTTCTTCTTTTTTTGCTCTAACAACGTTTTAATAATTTGCTAGTTTTATTGCTCAGGAATCTATGAATACATGATTTATTTGTTTTTCCTTTTAGACCAAGTCAATCTGTTTCCCCTTTTAGGATTATTCCCCACCCCCACTGCCTAAAGAAACAGGTGAAACAACAGCACTTTTGAAAAATAGGAAAATGTGACTGTAAAAACTGGCAGGAATCACTGCAGGTGTTAACTACCTTATAACATATCAATGTTTTTCAAACCATTCAGTAGCTATTAATGCTAACAAAATTCTAATCTGACTCAAAGTGTCCATAAACTTAGGGTAGCCAGAGGCAAAAGAAAGTATGGCTCCTGCACCTTATTCCATTTATTCTAGTTATTTATTTTTTACTTTTCAAGGCCTGGCTCTCCCAAAGCAATGCATAGAGAGAAATAAAAACAGTAGAATATCAGGCAGAATAAGAAGCATTGAGTGAATACCGACAAATAACACAGTGAAACTGAATTAGATCACCTAAACTCACAAGACAATAATAAATTAATAAGGGTTAGGAGCCAATCAAACGTAATCTGGAAGAGAGTTCAACAACTGCTTAGCTGCCACCATCAAGATCTTGTCTTCTGACCTTGGCATGACCTCAAAGAGATCTTAGATCACAGACAGGGTCATTCATATGCAGGCAGTCCTTTTGGTAATTTGGACCCAAATGGTTTGGGGTCTTAAAGGTTAATACCAACACTTTGAATTGGGCTCAGAAACACCATTGGCATTAGTGCAGTTGGCCCAGAAATGGTGTTACATCTTCAGACCTTCTGGACTCATTATATATAACAATATTTATATCTCGCCTTTCAGGACGTAAAACCTACCAAGATGGTTACAAGTAACATTCAATTACCATTATTATTAAAAATTAACATTTCTGTAACACATCAAGATCATTCTCACAGGGCAGCTGGTGGAAGATTGTCTGGTGGGGAGGGGTGAAAGTCCAGCCTTGAGATTTTCCTTCCCTCTTCTGGATTTTTTCTCACAGATCAGTTGATGCCAGATTGCCTGTGGGGTGGGTTGGAATAGTCATCCTAAACACAGGCCATAGTTACGGTAAGATTAACTCAATTTAGAGTTAGGGTGTAATGTTAAAACTGACTGTAGTTAATAAAAAATAGGCACAAAACTTTCCAATCTTCTCCTCACATACCCATTAGAAGAGAAAGGTGGGAGACCATATGCGTCCAAGACTTTCCTAGGCTTGTTTTCACCACACTAACTTATGGTTTAAAGTGATGTCCAAGCATGGCCATGGCCAGTCACTAATTACCGTACTTTATTGCAATAGTAGATCTGAGGATGCTGACGATTGCTCCTGCCTAGAACCACACTCACAGAGTTCTCTGGAAGAGACATGGCTGATAAGGAATTCCATACTTGTAGCATAGACCTATCTGTTATATATACTGTTACCGTAACTCTTGCATCTATACAAACAACTAGTGCAGATTTTAAAATAAAATTAATTTAAAATGTCACCTGTCAGAACATGCATCCTACCCAGTCTTTAAATTATGGGGGGGGGGAAGCAACAGAGTAAATAACTAGTTTATAAATGCAAGCATTAGCTGATGTGGTCAGGATTTGAGAGAGAAAATAGGGGAAATGTCACTTTTAAAGCAAGGGTTGCCAGATCTCGACCCTTTTGAGGGCTTTTATTATTGTAAAAGCCCAGTTTACCATGCGCACATGCATGACGAAATCTTTGGCTCCCTTGACCACATTGAGATGCCCAATGGAAGGAGACTGAATTTGAAGTGATAGGAAAGTTCTGTCTGGGGTGTGTTTGATTTGTCATAGGTCCTTCACAAAGGCAAGTCATCACTTGACGCTGCAGACAACCAAATAATGAACATGCCTGTATGTGTGAATAAGCCCAAAATGTTACATAGAATGCCTAATCTTCTTATAGTTGCAGTATTGTGTTAATGTTTTGATCCCAGCTGCTTCTTTTGTAAACTGCTTTGTGAGGGCTTGGCCCTAAACAGTGAGATAATAGTCTTAACAAAATAACATAAAAATAAATCTGGTGATGTTTTCCTGTCACTATGCTGCAGAAAAAGGGAGAACCACAGCTGTTGAATTTTCCTTTCTCTACAGTCTTAAAGGCACAGAAGTTCTCTAGCTTATTTAACGTGTGTGCCTGTCCAAGCAGAAGAAAGTCAATTAAATGTAATTAGCACCCCGATGAGTGCCAGAATATTTGTATGTGTTTTGCATACCAGACAAATCTATACAACAGATTCCTCTTGCATGAAACAAAACACGAACACATGTCTATCCTAGAGTCTGGTATGATTGGCACTCCTGTCAAAACCCTGATCAACCTCTGGAACATCCAAACAGCTCTGGATATTGATACAATCTACCCTGAGCACCCTCTCCTGCTTAGTGAAGCCTGTTTGGCTCCCTGGTATATTCCAGAGCTTATGGTGAGGAAACAAGCTGGGAGACTAATTGAACGTGAGTGGAGGAAAACTCCAGTTGAATGCAATCGAATGCTGGTGAGGTCTCATCATTGAGCCTAGTGGCAGTGAAGGCAGCGAAGAAGATTCCCTGCTTGTGGAGCACTCTCCCCAGAGAGGCTTGCCTGGTATCTTTGTTACATACCGGTATATGTAGGTACCAGGCGTAAACATTCCTCTTTTCCCAGACCTTTGACTAATTAAACAACCTATGGCCTTATAATCCAGGGGGTTATTATTGTTATGTTTGTTACTATGCTGTGTATTTGTTTGTTTTTATATTGTAAACCACTGTGATTCTCAGATCAAGGGCGGTCTAGAAATGTTAATAATAATAATAATAATAACAATAATAATAATAATAATACTATACAGTCTTAGAAGTACCTACAACCTTACACTTCATACACACACATGGACAACCTTTTTCTACTTATTTATTTTTGAGGAGTCCTCTTGAGTGGTTCACAAAACATTGTAAAAGTATACTAACACATTTTAATGTTTATTTCAAAATAAGTTGCACTTAGGCTGTGCAAACACCATGTACAGTGGTGCCTCGCTTAACAAATGCCCTGCTTAACGAAATTTCCACTTAACGAAAGGATTTTTCGAGCGGAGCTTGCCTCGCTAGATGAATGTGTTTTACGAAAAAATTGTCTAGAGAATCGCGGTTTCCCATAGGAATGCATTGAAATTCAATTAATGCATTCCTATGGGCAAAAAAAAGGTCGAAAAAAATTCAGTGCATTCCTATGGTATTCGCTAGACGAATTTTTCACTATAAGAAAAGACCTGTGGAATGAATTAATTTCGTCTAGCGAGGCACCACTGTATTTAAAGCAGATTCCATCCCTCCCCCCAAAAGAATCCTGTGAACTGTAGCTTACTCTTCACAGACCTACCATTTCCAGCACCCTTCGCAAACTACAGTTCTTATTGTTCTTTAGAGTGCTTTTTAAAGGTTCGTACAGCCTCAGTTCAGTGGGGCTTTCCAATGGAGTCTTCCAAGGTATGCATGCAGCAGAGCTCCAGGCCTCTAGGGACACGTATCCAAGTTCAACTGTTCCTGGATTTTCTGGTTCTGTTACTGAGTATGAACACATATTGGCAAATTTGTCAGTAACCAGGTTCTTATCTTCTTCTGCTATTATAATCAGGGAAGTAAATCTCCTAATGAAGGCTTTGTGTGAAAAATAGGACAGAACTCTTGCACCTATAATAATTAAGTAGAAATGGAAATGTAATTCTGTGTATCTTACTCACGTAAGCCACTGTTGCTAAAATTCATTTTGTTCAATACAACAACTGTATTAAAGGTGCAGGAACCCAGTCTGATTTTTATCTGGTCACTTTAACTTACATTGACAAATTTAACAGGACATCCCTCCAACAAAAATAAAATAGGGAAAGTAATTTTCCAGGGACAGGTTACATAAAACAGGAACTGTCACTGGTTAATAGGGGTCACTGGAACAAACAGGGAACAAACAGGGATGGTTGGCTCAAACTAAATGAGATGGCACAGAGTAGGAGACCTGTGGGTTTGTTTGTTTGTTTGTTTGTTTTTAACAGGTGTGTACAGTAAATAATTTCAGCAGGTGTAGCTTTCATAACAACAGCTTTGCCTGCTTAAATCCCTGCTTCTATAGAACTATTTAAGGTGCAGGACCCCACCCTCTTTTGCACCTGGCTATCCCAGCACACCTGTTTGCCTGATGTCACCCCCCCCCCAATATTGCCTAGCTTAGAGGAAAATGCTGGGGGTGGAATCAACAAGAAGGAAATTAAGGAGTATCCATAGGCCCCTAACCAGCATACATATTTTGCAGTAAAATCAGACTCCACAACGTCTTCTTCGTATATCATTGTGGTAGACCCAGATTTAAACAAACAGGCCATTGTCATGTATAATTTGAGCTGAAGCCTGTTACCTAGACTTGTGAGCCACCTGAGACTCAGATAGCCAACCTGGATGGCTTTGAAAGAGGATACAGCAAATTCATAAATGATAAGGCTACTAGCCATTATTATCTCCACTGTCAGAGGTGGCATGCTTATTCTGAGTACCAGTGTCTGGAAACAGCAGGAAGGGAGAGTGCTCAAGTTCTGCTTGCAGGCTTTCCATAAACATCTGATTGGCCATTGTGAAAACAAGATGCTGGACTAGATGGACCATTGGCCTGATTCAGGCCTTTTCCATTCCTATGGCTGTTTATGTTTAGGCCTTAGAGTCCTTTTCAGAGCCTTAATGAGCTTTAACTGCACTGTGACAGCAAACATTTTCTGGAAGACATGAGCACATACAAACACCCACAAGCTAAACTAGCAACTTTTCCAGAATTTCTAGTTTGTTCCTCTGACAGAACTACTGAGTGCCCAGAAGACTGTGCCGCTATGAGCTGAGATAGCTCCAGCTTCACCTTTGGGCACCCTATTGCTACCCTACATCTGAGATGTTTTGTGGTGATATACCACAAGCCAAATTAAGTCTGCCGTGGTGTACATATAGGCACAACCAGCTCAGAATGGGCCAAAACAGCTCCAAGTCAACATTGCACAAGCTAAGCTTTTCTTGCATATGGTTGTGAGTACAGAAAAGGCCATAGCTCAGTGGTGGAGCATCTGATTTGTATGCAGAAAGCTCCAGGTTCAATCCCCAGCATCTCCAGGTAGGGCTGGAAAAGATTCCCGGTCAGAAACCTGGATATCAGCTGCCAGTCAATGTACACAGTTCTGCGCTAGATGAAAAAATGGCCCCACACACTATAAGAAAGCGTTTCTGTGTACTGAGAACAGCAATAATTCAACACCAGAGTCGCAGGCCTCTCCAATGTAGTACTTGTTCTTGTCAAGCACTCAAGTCAAACCATTGTGAAGTTTTTAAGCCAAAGTATGTATATATGTGTGTGTGTGTATTTTAAAACACAGGTGACAAGAAACTTTGCAAGTATTTTAAATAACGTACTAACACCTATTTTTGAGAACTTCATTTCGGAAACAGCTCTCTGATTAAACTCAAGTGTTTCCATAGAAATACCGTATATTCCGGCATATAAGACGACTGGGCGTATAAGATGACCCCCAACTTTTCCAGTTAAAATATAGTTTGGGATATACTCGCTGTATAAGAAATACGACCCAGCGTATAAGACGACCCCCGACTTTTGAGAAGATTTTCCTGGGTTAAAAAGTAGTCTTATACGCAGGAATATACAGTAATCCTGTAACCATAGGCAATTTTAACAACTGCTGCTGGTAGATCAGCAGCATCACACACAACTGAATTGCCTTTCACTTCTCAGCATAAATCAGAGTCAATCTTATCAGCTTTTTCCAGCATACATCCAGCGTAACTGAGAAGAAAAGCAGACTGTTCAGGGTGAAAAAGCATTGATGGGTTTTCCTTATGTTCAGGTATCATCTTCCGAGCTGTATTTAAATCTTTAAATATTTTAAATACAAACATATATGACGCATATGCTCTAGATATATGTAATTTATATGTAATTGTGCTTCACTCTGTAGATTAGGATGGGAAGCCTATGTGTCCGTCCTTGGGAGTAGGCTCGATTGACCATAATAGGACTGAGTTTTGAGTAAACACATGTAGGATGAGACTGCACAGGTCATGGACTTGGCTTGTTAATGTCCATGGGTGGCTACCTTTTGGGTGTGAGAGCTGCATCATGCAGGAGTCACATGCCAATTGTCAGTATGGTCATCACACAGGCATGTTCTCTCTCAGGCTCACACACAAACACAGGATGCACATAGGCAAACATAAACACACACACACACACACAGCACCCTTCCTCAACGTCTCCATGAATAACAGATGTGGGGTGTTATTGCCCCCTCACTGCTGATCAAATGACTGATCTAATCACCAAGGAGAGGGCAATTTACACCACCCACCACCACACTGTTTTTACCTACCCCCTCCCCTCTATATTTGCTGCTGCTCTAAAATCCATGGGGTCTTCGGGGACCTGAACAATATTTTATGGCAGTGAACAAAGCTGTATTGTAACTTTTGAATAAATGGGCAGGAGTCTTGATAGAATAAAGTTATAAACTCAAACAAACAAACAGCCAGGCCTTCTGAGGCCCGGGGTAAGTGTACCCGGCTTTCCCCCACCTTCTGCATGGGCCTGATAACAGTGGTTGCTAGTGGGTATATTTGGAATTTTTAGGAAGTACCTTGGGCACCAGTCAAAAAATGGCTGCTGTCTATATACAATATGTGTGTATATGAAAATCCATCTTCATTTTAGTGCAAATTTCTCTTACTATACACATGCTTGTATGAAGATTTGCCCAATATCCACATTTTTGCAAAGCCACCTGTCAGAGGTTCTTGCGGCTACTCTTGAGTAACGATGCTCCACACCTGCTTGTCTTTAAGGTGTTTTTTATTGTGCATTCTATTTACAGTGCAAAGTCTCTGGAAAACATGTCTGCTTGGTCTGAGTCAGAACCTTGCAATGGCTTATTTCTGTTTCGCGCCCAACATAACAGTTTGGGAACTCCAAAGCGCCTCCCCCTTTTCCTACGGGGTGCCGTGCGCCTCAGTTCAGGCGTCAGGGAGAAGGGCCGTCCTTCTGACTGCTCTCCCGTCCCTTCCTCCCCAGCTACCTCCCTCCACTCGGTGTTGAGGCTCTTTGAGGCTGCTAGAGCCTTATTCCTCCCTCTCTGCTTCCTGACTCCTGTAATCTGATCCGCTACTGGACTTACTGCTCTGAGAGGAACTCAACCTGATGGGGGGGGGCTGTTCCCTATAAGCCTTCCCCCTTACACCACCTAATGCAACACAAATTTTATATTATTTTCACTAATATATACATTTCTATGCACACTGTACCCTAACACACATTACTTTTTGATGCCTGCTAAAAACACTTGTTTAGAAAAGTCTACCCAGTTACTTAGGAAGCTGTAGTAATTTTAATTTGTTTTAGTATTTTAACCTTTGTATTTTTAAAGTATGGCTATACTCTTTTCTTGATTTTATTGTTTTATCTTTTTGTAAACCACTTTGAGGTCCCACCCGAATCTAGTGGTATATAAATTTAATGAAATAAAATAAATAAATATATTACTGAGCTGGAAACCTGCATTGCAAAATTTGAAGTTGAGCAAATTCAAAAGATGGCTGTGCTGCTCCATGTACCGTATTTTTCGCTCCATAAGACGCACCTGACCATAAGACGCACTTAGTTTTCAGAGGTGGAAAGGGGGAAAGCTCTGTTTTTTTGGGGATCAGCTCACAGTTGTGCAGCTTCTGTTACAAAGCGGAAAAACCTCATTTTTTAAAGGATCAGCTCAAAGTTGTTGAGTTTACTTTGCAAAGGGAAAAAGTCCTGTTCAACTCACCGTTCTGCAGCTTCTGATAATCTAATCAGCCAGATAATCCAATCAGCCAGTCACATGTTGCTGGGGAAACAAACAGCCTCTCTCTGCGGAACATTCAACAATGGAGGCCTGGGCAAGCAGGTGGGGCTGGAAGGGAGCTAGAGTCCCTTAGCTCCCTCCCAGATCTCTTGCAATCAGCTGCTGAGCAGCTTCTTTTCAACACCCCTCTTTCCCTCTTGTTAGCCTTTTGCTCTTTCTAAAAAAAAAAAGCACAATCTGCTTTTTGCCCCTAGGCAATTTGGCTCCAGGGACCACACACTCGCTCATAGCTGCCAAGTTATCCCTTTTTTTCAGGGATTTTCCATTATGCTGAATAGGCTTCCTCGCGAGAAAAGGGAAAACTTGGCAGCTATGCACTCGCTCCATAAGATACACAGACATTTCCCCTTACTTTTTAGGAGGAAAAAAGTGCATCTTATGGAGCGAAAAATACGGTATTCTTTCGGAAGGTGCAAATTAGGTAGCTTTGCTTTTAAATGTGAACTCTGTCGACTTTCTCCTCCATCCCTAGCCTGAGTCCTTGGGAAATTTCTGACAGTCAGAAAAGTCAAATCTTGAATTGCAGAATTTATTTCTCTTGTTGTATCTCTTTCAGAACCTATACTGAATTAGCTCAAAAGGTATGGTTCTTTCGAAGATGTCTTGCACTGGCATACATGGACTGGTGACTCACCAATATAAGAGTGAGGCAGCTCCTTATATTGTTTAAACCTACCTTTGCAGACTTATCCATGATGCCAAACACAGGGATATGCAGAAGCCTCTAAATTACACCAGGAAGGAACACAGAGTAAGGAACACGTGAAGCTATAGAAATGAATTTCAGACTTTCTGCCTGTAAAATTTTCAGACTGCCTACCTAGGCCCTAGGGCAATACTTGCAGAAGAGACAACTCCCAACTTCCTTCAGCATAGTCTGCTTTATCCTGCTTTGACCCCACAGTAGAGCAGAGCTTAATTTTGCATTGATTATTTCCATTTAGTTTGCTATAATAATTTTGCCACGTCGTGATGATTTAACTGCTCTTTCTTGATAAAAGCTAACTAATTGGCAATGTGGCAGGATTTTCCTTTCTGAATATGTTAAAAGTACCCCTCCATGTGATTCCCTCTCCCTAAGTTCAAATAAAATGGAGCAGAGATGCAAAAACTAATACCCTAGATTTGTGAAAAGTAAAATGAGCATAGTGTTCCTTGCATTTTCATGGAGCAGATCTGCAGCACTGATCTCTTCAAACCACATGGAAGATGAAAAGGATCTGGGCTCTTCAGCTAGGTTATGAAAGATTCACCACAAGGCAATTCAATCCTGCAATTCAAGACTTGTTTGTATGTCCTCTCCCCCTCTTTCCCACATTGCAGACAGTGGTGTCAGTGGGGTAAATGGGGCGCTGCCCCACAGTAAATCTGCCTTCAGCCAGCCTTCTTCACCTGCCTGTCTTTGTACTAACAACCAGTCTGAGCAGTGGCACTGGCTGTCAGCCTCCTCCTCCTCCATATTGAGCTCATTGTTGCCCTTGTAGAAACCAGCAGGGTGGAGGATGGGGATAACTTTAATTGGCCATTTCCATTTTTTAAAGAAACAAAATAAAAAAAATTCATTCCAGTAGCACCTAAGAGACCAACTAAGTTTGTCATTGGTATGAGCTTTCGTGTGCATGCACACTTCTTCAGATAACCACACGAAAGCTCATACCAATGACAAAATTAGTTGGTCTCTGAGGTGCTAATGGAAGGAATTTTTTTTATTTTGTTTCAACTACGGCAGACCAACACGGCTACCTACCTGTAACTAGAACTTTTTTTGAAGGCTTATCTAGACCAGATGGCAGCAGTTGTGAGTTGTCCCTGCCTCGGCCCCGGACACACTAACCAAGTGCTTGGAAGCTGTGGCTGGATGGCTACGTTGGAGCCGGTTGAAGCTAAATCCTTCGAAGACAGAGGTCCTCTGGCTGGGTCCGGACGACATGGGGTTAGGGGGCCAACTCCCATCTCTTGCAGGGGCTCAATTAGTGCCAGCGCCTTCTGTCAAGAGTTTGGGTATAATCTTTGACGCATCCCTTTCCATGGAGGCGCAGGTGGCATTTTTCCATCTCCACCGTATTAAGCAGTTGGTCCCTTACCTTTCTCACCCTGATCTGGCCACAGTGATCCATGCGACGATCACCTCCAGGCTTGATTATTGTAACTCGCTCTACGCGGGGCTGCCCTTGAAGCTGACCCAGAAACTCCAGCGGGTGTAGACTGCCGCAGCGAGGCTCCTCACGGGGTCCTTGCCTTTGGGTTGGATTCAGTCTGACCCCTGTGTTTTCCTCCCTCATGGTTATTATTATTATTATTATTATCCACTCAAAACTGACCTAGTCATTCAAAATGAAGGAAGCAGTGGGTGAGTTCAGTTTTAAAAGCAAACTCTTTTGGTTCAAGCAGCTACTAATCCACCTAACAGTTACCTCTTCCAGCCCACATTTTACCAGCTTCTTCACAAGAATATCATGGGGGACTTTGTCAAAAGCTTTACTGAAATTAATATACATCTACAGCATTCCCCTGATCCACCAAGCTTGCAATCCTTCTAGTACAGGTATGTCCAAGCTGCTGATTGCGATCTACTGGTTGACTGGTTGATTGTGGGGCATCCCTGGTCAATCCTGGTTGATTGATTGATCACCCCAAAAAGAAACAAAAAAACAAAAAAGCTCAACAACTTTGGTGAATGCACCTCAATAGAAGCCCAACAACTTTGGCTCCCCAAATAAAGCTCAACAATTTTGGGTCTTCCTTCCTCCAATGAGTAGATCACTGACAGTTTTTTTATAGTGAGAATAGATCACAATCTCATGGGAGTTGGACATGCCTGCTCTAGTACCCTTGGGTGCAGCTCATCAAGCCCTGAAAATTTGGATTAATTTAAAGTAGTTAGATGTTCCCCTATCTCCTCTTTTCTCTGTTTTGGACTGAAGCAACCCGCTTTAATCACCAGGTTGGGCACCACTTTGCTTTTGGGTGAAGCCATAGAATTGTAAATGGAGCCCCTGATCTCTGAACAACTTCCCCGAAACTAGCGATTTTGCATTTCAGTGTTCAGTTTTCAGCAACTGCACTTGTCAAATAGCAATACTGAGATTACTCATTAAAGGATTTGACAGCAAATATGATTTTTAAAAAAATATTATGTCAAATACAATAAGGCTGTTTCATTCTTGTCTGCAGGGCAAACATCCTGTCAAATGCTATACATGTAAAAATGTCAGCATGAATGAAATACGCAAACAAATACACCACTGCATCTGTCTGCACGGTACTTCACAACCAAATATGACATTTCTATCCTACTTTTTCCTCCAAGGAGACCATAGTATGGGGTTCCTTGGCAGTCTCTCAAGCAACTGGCTATGCTCAAACCTGCTTCTCTGAACTATTATATCAGGTGGCTTTGAATATACTTATGGCCCCAGAAAATCGTTTGAATAGCATATGTGAAAATCCTGATTCCTTTCCTCTCTATCAGCAAAGAAAAAAGTTGAACGAATCCTAGCCTTTAATTTTCTGCACCACTCCTTTTCATAATCACTTTGATCTTTTTTTCAATTTATGCTTTGCTGCAGGATAATCTGGAGAAAAGATCTTCTGTGCTAATATCTCATCTCTTTTTATCTCTCTTCTCAGCCCCTAGAGCTAATCTCATTCATTTTCTATAGCCTTGTGCGTGAGAGAACCCTGGGCTGACTGAGATTTACAGCAGTAGGCTTGCAGTAACAACAATGAGCAGGTAACATCAGAGGTGCAAACCTCTGATCCCTGATCACAATGTCACAGGATGGTTGGCAAAGTTATGCCATTACAGACCTGTCAGCCTAGCTTCCATTCCAGATAATTTGGTAAAATTCATTTTTAAAGCTTAGCCTCAAACTGTTAAAACACACAGAAGAACAAGACTTCCTGAGGGTTAATCAGTGTGGCTTTTGCCAACATTTTAGAAGTCTTCACAAGTGTCAAGCCTCAAATATGTAGATAGGAGCAATCTGGTAGGTGTTACCTGCTTGGACTTCCAAAAAGTTTTTACAAAGCCGCTCGCTAGATTCCTGAACAAATTTAGTCACTAGATAAGTGGACAGTCCTGCTCATGGTTTGTAGGAATAGGAAGCAGAAGATAGCTAGTTGTGCTGTAGTAGTCTGAAGTAACAACAAGGCTTAGACAGGGTTTTAGACAATTTAACTATTGGATGGAGTTTGCTGAAATACCGGAGGAGTGCAGATATAGGAAACTGGGTAAGTCACCCTGAGGGAGTGTTTAGGGGTGGGGCACAGTCAATTACATTTCCTAATCAATCATTCCTAGGAGGAATTCCAGGCTAAAAAGAGTAATCAGGGCAATGGCATGCAGGGCTGAGTTAAACTAGAAGTTTGTCTCTGTCTCTTCTGGGTATGCAAATAAACAAACACACAACTAGAGATCAATAGCTATGGTCAGCTAAATGAAGGCTATGTACACACCATACATTTAAGTACACACACACACACACACACACACACACACACACACACCAAGAATCCTGGGGACTTTACCATATTAAGAGTGCTGGGCATTGCAGCTCTGTGAGGGGTAAACTACAGTTCCCAGACTTCTTAGGTTGAGGCCAAGTATTTTAAAAATGTTTTAAATGTATGGTGTGTACACAATGGAACACCCGTATATGCACCAATACATGCTCCCCAATTTCTCTCCTTTGTATTCACCAATATCACAACATATCTCTCCAAAGCTATCCATTCCATGTATATCTGGAGGACATTTGTAATACTGACAAAAGTAATAAAATCATAGCCAAAGGGCATAGCAGTCGTTTTCCTCCATTTTGTTTGTTTGTTTGGCTGAAGCTTGAAGGTTTTTGTTCATTTTTTAACCCAGCTACTTTTTCACACTTGCTGGCACCACAGTGCATAAATAACATACAAAATTTACCAGATAAATGGGAGACAAGGGAGAGGCACTTGACCTGTGACACTTTGGCCTTCTCTATGAATAATATAGACATCAGTCACAGACTATGATAGGCTTCACCCCAGCCCCACCTTTTAATCACTGGCTGAAAAAAAATATTATCACTGGCTGAAAAAAAATATTACTGAATCAATTAGATTTTTTAAAAAAATTGTTTATCTTACTCTTTTTCCTACATATAGACTAGAGCATAGTGGTCAAAGTGTCATGAGACAAACAACAATGTAACTGCAGAAACAGGAAACACAATACATGGAACATAAGATCCTTATCTGTTAGATGGTGACAGACGTTGGGTTTAGGAAAGTTACCTAATCTGAGCACTGACAGCTTTTATGATGCCATGAGAAAGGAACATCAAAAGCTCTTATTCAACAAATAGAGCCCTGCATTCCACAAGCATTTGTCAGCCATTTTCCAAATTACCCCAGTGATTTCTCCTTTATGTATGTCATACTCTCATGGCAGATTCCTTCCTATTAGCAATAGTCTCTAATGCAATAATCCCAAACAGTCCCCAGTGCCCTTTCCTTTAACTGCTCAAACGCATCTTCCCGTACACTAGAAAACAAAACTCTCAATATCTTAAAGCCTAAATACAAATCTAGCCCACACTCTGCAGGCCACTTTCAACATCAGATAAAGTAATATGACATCAGATGATTCAATTTAAAAGGAAGACTCTTCTGACAATGATGATTCAGGCATGCTGGTACCAGACCAGTATCGCCCACTTTTGGAATCCATGAACTCCTCCTTGGGGTGATTGTGGATAGATTTGCTGATTGCAACACAGTAAAACAAATTGTTTGTCCCTGGCAGTACAGTGTACTACAAAAACCTTTCCTCCATTGTTTATTATCCCAGATATCCACCCCTAACCCATTTGCTCCCACAGTGGCCAACCAGATGACTGTGGGAAACCCAGAAACAGGAACTGAGTGTAACTGTTCTCTCCCCACTTGTGAGTTTCAGCAACTGGTATTCAGAGACATACTGCTGTAGAGGTAAAGGTAAAGGTACCCCTGACCATTAGGTTCAGTCACGGACGACTCTGGGGTTGCGGCGCTCATCTCGCTCTATAGGCCGAGGGAGCCGGCGTTTGTCCTCAAGACAGCTTCCAGGTAATGTGGCCAGCATGACTAAGCCACTTCTGGCAAACTAGAGCAGCACACGGAAACACCGTTTACCTTCCCGCTGGAGTGGTACTTATTTATCTACTTGCACTTTGACATGCTTTCAAACTGCTAGGTTGGCAGGAGGTAGCTGTGGAGATAGTAGATGGCTAATAACCACTGTTAACTTTTTCCTCCTTTAGTTTATCGGAAGTCATCTTAAAGCCAGCATCATATTATGACCAGGCCAGCATCATCCCCTAGTGAGCTGCATGGCTGCATGGGGATTTCATTCTTGGTCTTCTTCCCTATCCTTGTCCATCATTTTACCCACTACTTAAAAAACATGCCCACACATTTCCATTGATTTTTAATTTAATTTTACCCATTACTACACCACAGGTGGGCAGAAGTTAGATAAAGATCTACTGGCAGATATCTGGGTAAAATAAAGAAGACTGCCAAGTATTTCTGATGAAGAAAGCAGGTGGTGGTAGCTGTAATCAGGAGTGGTTTTTGTGGGGGAGGACTATGAGCTCAGTTTGGTTCTGGCACTTAACATAAATTCCTGGGCTCATAGTTTTTTTTTATTCTAAGAGCATGCCTTTTACATCTGGCTCTGGTTGGTGAATATCAGGATTCTAGTAAAATATAAAGTAGGTTCTGCAAGCCTGAAGTTGCCCACTCCTGCGCTATAACATCCCAGGTGGATTTGCAACTGCCTGCCAAAATTCAGAGGAGTCCTTTTGCTGTGCGCAAGAACTTGTTCATGTCTAGCAAAACTTTAGAACAGCAGCACCTCCTCTCCCCACCATTGCCTAGAAAACACAGTGCAGCAAACTGCATTTTTAATTATTCCATTTAAAAGTAATCTGTTCAATTGCAGGGAAATTGGAAAAAGAAAAAAGTCATAAGCTCTGCTAGGCATTTGGAGCTTTCTTTGCAGTTCCTTGGATTGTGTCCATCACTAGAAAGTGTCATCTAAATTTACCTCCCTGCAACATTTAATATGAACTGTTGTGATAAAGTTTGTAATTTAATATTTATTGGTCAACAAAAGCAAACATCTTATCTTATTTATTTTTTAAAACGAGTTGCAACAATGGAGCTATGTGAGATGAACAGATAATTATACTGACAGGAAAGTCTTCCCATGCCCCCACCCTGTCCCACATCTGAGCATGATGAAATAAATCAAGCATTATGTTGTTCGTAACTGGAAAAGAGATCATGACTAGCATTATCTCATTTACTATTCAGTTTGTTACCCACAGTTGGACTGACTCAGAGCTATTTGGCACAGAAGGGTTCAATTTGCAAATTCCTGAGCTTTAAGGTGAATTAACTCCCAGGAATGCTCTTGAGAGACACAACTTTAAATGGTGGCCAGAAATCATGACACTGTTCCAGCAGAGGTTGTCCATGGATTCATCTGAATTGACATAACTCTCCCCTTTAAGTAATAAAGCTTGTATGTGATATTGCGCCCTTGTCTTGCTTTAGCTTGTGAGCTTTATTCCGCTCTTCTAGGTCATAATCCTAATTCTCATCCAGGTTAAGAATCTTGGTTCAGACCTATATTTTAATGGGAATACTGAAATTCATGTCTACGTATGTGCCCCAGGAGTCCCTGTTTACTGGGTACAGTTCCCATTTTCCCTGTCCCTGTTTCTCTTGTTGTTTTTTTGGTTTTGCCCTGTTGACATATTTGTCTGGCTTCTGACACATAAACAACTGAAGTAAAATTTAAGCTGGTTCCTATGAACCCAGAGAAATGGATCCTGACCCAGGGAGAGCCCAAGGATCCAGGCAAGCAGGCACGATGTTGCCGCTGGCCATAGAATGACAGAGACCAAACTAAGGCTGTCAAAAGCAAAGTACAGTTTATTAAAGAATAAAAAAAAACTGTTGCAACAGGGTCCTTCCTCTCACGCAGGAGAACAAGGAAGGAACCCCAAACAAAGGTGTCCTGCCCTTAAAAAGAAATTTGAAATTGGTTTCAGCCCACCCCCCAGAAGCATCATCCATATGTCACAGAAGGGGTGTAGCCCAAGACCGCCCTCCCTAGATTCATCATAGGTACATCATGAAAGGGGAGGTCTGGTGGCAGTAATCTGAGCATTCTGGACCCTGCCCCCTGCCCCCCAAACCTAATCAACAAAAGAGAGAGATATTTACATTTCCCTGTTTCCCAGCCAAGTTAATCACACCCTTTTGTCTGGCACCCAGGTATCAGGATGCCAGGGATTATCACTTTAATTCCTGAGACAATGAGAAGGTTCCCCCCACCCCCCTTCTTCCTTGCAGAGGAACACCTGGTCAGAGAGAGAGAGAGTCAAAATGGTGTCAGTCAGGCCTGTCTTCCTGTGCTGCTTCAGACATGTTTCTGTACATTCATGTACATGTGTTGTAAAATTTAAGCTGGTTCCTATGAACCCAGAGAAATGGATCTTGACCCAGGGAGAGCTCAAGGATCCAGGCAAGCAGACAAATTTAAGCGTCTCCTGCCCACCAAATAACAGAGACCAAACCAGGACGTACGAAGCAAGGCACTTTTATTTTTGCTGTTGCAACAGGGTCCTTCCTCTCACACAGGAGAACAAGGAAGGAACCCCAAACAAAGATGTCTTGCCCTTAAAAAGAAATTTGAAATTGGTTTCAGCCCACCCCCCAGAAGCATCATCCATATGTCACAGAAGGGGTGTAGCCCAAGACCCCCCTCCCTAGATTCATCATAGGTACATCATGAAAGGGGAGGTCTGGTGGCAGTAATCTGAGCAGTCTGGACCCTGCCCCCTGCCCCCCAAAACCTAATCAACAAAATTGAGAGATATTTACATTTCCCTGTTTCCCAGCCAAGTTAATCACACCCTTTTGTCTGGCAGTCAGGTATCAGGATGCCAGGGATTATCACTTTAATTCCTGAGACAATGAGAAGGTTCCCCCCACCCCACTTCTTCCTTGCAGAGGAACACCTGGTCAGAGAGAGAGTCAAAATGGTGTCAGAAAGGCCTGTCTTCCTGTGCTGCTTCAGACATGTGCCTGTACATTCATGTACATGTTTTATGAACAATTATTATATATATATAGATATGACCTCAAAATTCTTATAACAATTCCCCATTTGGGGCTATAATTTTTCTTAAAAATTGTTGCCCCACAAAAGAATAACCAGATGTGTTGTTTTAGTACTTTGGGAGAAGCATTTCTCAAAAATGGTCTATGTATTACACTTAACAGGATGGTCCACCAATATTGACTGGAAAGTGCAGTTTGCTTGTTTACCCTTTTGTGTGTTCTCAGGTGTCAAAAGCTAGCTCTCCTCTGGTTGCACACCTCCAACGTGGCACAACAGCAACAATCCCTGGTGAATCCCCTTAGGGCTTTCATATTGACCATGTCGCCTGGCACTCACCATAGCTGCCACAGGTTTGGACATGTCATGAGAGAGATGCCTTTGCCTTGGGCTTTCTATGGGCCTTTATTATAGGCTCTGGCCTTGCACTGTAGGGAGTTGCCCAGTTGCTCTTAAAGGAAGAAAGCTACTTGCACCTTGGATACACTTGCCCAATTAGAACTGAAGCCAAATTAAAATTTATACAGCCCCATAAAACATGTCCAAATTAGTCAAATTTAACTCTAAAAGGGATCATTCCTGTTAAATCAAGACATAAATACCTTCATTTATCTGGTGTTTCATGGATCTTGGAGCTTATTCTTGGTAAAATGAGTAAAAACAAATTTAAAAAATGTGTAGAGAAGGTTGGCACACTGCAGAGTGCCAGGTGGGACAAGAAAATGTGGTCATAAGTTGATCTAATCTAAATACTGAACTATGCAATATCCTGATCCTTTAAAAGGCATACAATGCATGGCAATAATACAAAAAAAAAAACATTGGGACACTATACATTTTTTTTTTTTTAAAAAAAACCCAACAATTAAACACAAAATTGGTTCACCTCCCCCTCCTTGTGGAAATAACATACTGTCAGACATAGTTCAATGTTTCTGTCGAATATCACGCAACATAAGACCTAATAATTATATATCAGTTGTATGTCTTGAGGCCATCATGATCTTGAGACAATTCCGGCTGCTTTTAAATCCTAGGGCACAGAGTCTTGAGGTCAAGGAGAGAGAATGTCCTTGCAATTCACTTTCCCCCTTTGTCCCAAAGTCATTTGACACAGTTCAGTATTCCTATATAACACATAATGCACAAAACCTTCAAATTATTAATTATACGCCATTTGTATATCTTGAGGCAATCAGGTGAACTTGAGATAATTCTTGCTGCTTTTGCATGTATCTCCAACAAGGGGGTTTTCTTGTCTGCCTTCGAGTCACTGGGAGGAAGTTAACAGTACTTCTATAACAGCACTTCTAAACCTTGCTGAAACGTTATAGCTTTCTAGGTCCTCCTTCTTAGGTTGTGATCAAAGAGATAAAATGTCAATTTGGTTTCCTGTAAAACATCCTTTTGAAAATAGGCCTGCAGGGGGTTGGGGCCTGAAGATATAATTAGTTAAAAAATAATAGTGATAAATAGTCAAGAAAGGGGAGAATATTCTAGAAATTTCTTCTTGGGGAGCTGCAAATAATATAAGATCATAGTTATTTAATTACTGCTGTTATTGTCTACTCAGTCAGTTTAATTTACTTCACCTAGTTTGGCTGTGGAGGAAACAAAGGACAAAAATTTTGTTAATTAGGACACAATCGATAAGTTATTAACATTTTCCTTATGTGGTTCTGAATTCTCTTTGAGGTTCATGTATCTTGTTTGAAAGGGATTATTATTATTATTATTTACAGGAAAGAATGACTTAGATGCTACATTTGTATGTACAGAAAGAAAAAGTAGAAATACCAAAAAAAAAAAAGATACAAAAATAAAACAAAATAAAATTTAGATTACCACTCACACAACAATTTTTACCTGGTTATTGTTAGAATAATTTCATAGACATAATGGAAAAACTGATATAATAAATGGAAGCAGATTATTTATAAGCTAAAGAGAAGCGCCAAAGAGAAATGAAATTACTGTTTGTATCTCCTCACTCCTCACTTTTTTTTTTTTTTTTTTTTGCTGTGGAAGAAAAGAATTGGCAAAACACTCAATCATTGGTACATTAGAAAAGGGAGGGTTATATTAACATAGGGTAATGCTTCGGGGTGAAATGCAAATGGGAGATAAGTATCCATCCTGAGTACCTGCTAGGAAAGAAATGGAGCCTTTTGTTTGCATAGTCTGTCAACTGGTAGACAGCAATTTTCTATGAATTTCCAAGTGTGGAGGGGCTTGTTTAGGTGGCGTCCCCCCCCCCCATTGGGAGATAATTTTGCATTAAGGTTCTGAAAGAATTTCTCCACACCCTGAATCTCAGTATTCTGCTGGAAAGGGAAAATTATTTCATGTGAAAATCAGTCAGGAAATGTTCCTAAAATGTACAGAGTTTTGCATGTTGAACTGGAATTGGCAGCTTCTAAACAGTTGATGGTTCTCAATGGTTCTTTATCTATTTATTTTTACATAAGGAAATTTAAATTTAAGTTTCATGTGCAAAGCATAACCTTGAACCTCTTAATTAATTTATAAACTACTCAAGAGACAGACTTATAGTAGTACTCTGCTATTTATACCTGTGGAAAGAATCTGGCATGTTAAGATTTTTGGAACTTGGCAACCACTTAACCTTGATGGACCAGTAACACACATGAGGTTGTTTTCCCTCAGTGGTTCAAAGCTTTACATTAAGAAATTTGAATAATATTTCATGAGCAGATTATAACCTTTTCGCCCCTTAGTTAAAACCTCATTTTTCTCCTCTATTTTCCTCTTCAAGCTGACATAGCCTCTGTGCATGTACAGAGTTCATGATTCGGCAGTCTATTGTACCATTTTTTAAAGTGCTGCACCTCTTGACAAAATTACCATCTGAATAAAGGAAGGGAAGGGGAAAGAGTAGATTTTAAAATAGGGTTAGATTTTACACAGAAACTCACTTTTCAGTGCTTACAAACACATTTTCTCTCCCTCCTTTTTGCAAGTTTGGAAAGGGTTGGAAGGGATCTTGAGTAATCTAGTCCACCCCTTCTGAAATATGGGGATCTCAACACTATCACTGCCCTTAGGATACACATACATTTGAGTACAGACGCCTGACTGGGAAGGAAACACAGGCTATGCCCTATCACGGAAGCACATGTGTGTACTAAGGGAAAAATAAGGAAGGGGAAGATTAAAAGTACCAACGTTATATAGAAGCCTTTAGCAAACCTTAAGATTGGATAAACAGTTTAAGAGGGAATTTACTTCCTTACTAAAACCATTCTGTCCATTTGAATCAAGGTTAAAGTGACTCAGATAGACATTTGCTGGCTATGGATCCTCTACTTTTAATAACATTTCCCTAGAAGGAACACCATATTCCATAGTCACATGGTGAAACATTACATACAGAGCACATGGCTCCCTTGTGACACAGACCTTAAATATTATGAGTTCACAAACAAACATTTTCAAGGTTACAATCTCCCTTTTCCCTTCCCGCTCCCCCTTTCTGTACAGAAAGGGGTAGGTATGCACATACACCCCACTTTTACTCTCTAGAGAAAGATTGGGAAATGTTCAAGACTTTCATATGTGCTTAAACTTTAACCCTTAATAGAGAAAGTGATAAAAACTTATATAATCACTCCACAAAAACAACAATTACACTCTTGTTCCAACTCTGAAAACCAATAATCTTTCCTTGCCAGAAAGCAGAGCTGGGCTGAATTTCAACCCATCACCACATCAGACACATTGCCTTTCACATAGCTCTAAAATGGGGGTTAGAAGGGACCCTGAGGTCATTTAGTCTAACCCTCTAAGATACAGGATTCACAAGATTTGAATGAAAATACCAACTTTATATAGAACCCTTTAGCAGATGAGTTTTTTTCCTTAAGAGGTGATATCAGGAGCCCAACACAATTGAAGTTAAAACTAGACTCAGATAGACAATTCCTGGCTAAGGAAGCTCTACTTTTGACAAACAATTCACCTTTATAGGAATAGCTGTTCAATTTTCCTTTAGTCAATATTCCTCTAGTCACTTGGAGGAAGACTCCCTTTTAGAGCCTCTCTCAATAACAAACATTTGCACACCTCATGAAGTGAACATTTTCAAGTTTCAAAATATTTTCAAAGCATTGAGCAAGCATTTTCAAACTTACTACTCTTATTTTCCTTCATCCTGCCCCCTCTTTTTACTTTTGGAGAGGAAAAAATGGCCTTCTACAGCCTCTTTAAAACAAACCTTTACACACTACCTCCACTCTTTTAAATATTTGCCATTGTTTTTGGGTTGATCAAGCCCTTACATAAGATTATTTAAGCAAGCTTGCCTTATTATTATATTATTTTAAACTATGCATGCTTTAAAAAAGGCAGTCTGTGGGTGTCATGGCCAAATTTTACACAAACCCCTAATTTCCTAAACCTGGATTATATCTCTCATTTACTTTAAGGGGAACAATGAACTATAGCAGACACAAGGATCAGACGCACATACACTTCACAGACAACACAGACAACATGTAACATGCAAACATATATAATTTTATACCATAACATACTTTGTAGGATTCCTCACAAAACTTTTCTCATTCAGAGTTCACCAGGGTTAATTTTAAAGCGGAGATTCACTGTATGTTAAAGGAACCTCCTGGTAGCCATTTCCCCTCATCTGGGTGGTCCATAGTAAAGCGGACCCAGTGTTTTTTTCTTACAAAGTTTTTGCAATTGGTTCCCTTCAAGCTTGTCCGCCCCGGGGATTTCGTGCCAATTTAAGAGAACGAATTGGAGTGGACTTTCATCCTCAAAGTCCTTACCGGAGCCAAGCCTCAGTTGTGCTTTGCCTCGGTTGGGAGTCTGGGAAAGGAATTCCTTAGAGTGGGTTGCACCCATTTTACTTAAGCCTTTTTATACTGCAGTTCGGGTCCCCGACCCTGTTCCTGGACACTCTTAACTTCCCGAGTCTATGACTCACCCCCACGTCCTAGTGGTGTTCCTGCCTGCCGTTCGCGTGCACTAACTACTAGGCGGCCTGGTGCAGCTAAAACCCTATTGGAACCCTCCCACTGGTCATCAATTGCCTGAGGGTTCCACAGCAACTTCCCTGCCTCTTACACACTAGACTCATATCCTACTGAACGCTTGCCTACGCAATGTCAGGTCGGAACTGAGGAATACAGAGATACAGAGTAGTAGGAAAGGAACGGGCGCACTTGCAATCTCTGGTCATGGGTCATACCTAACAAAGGTCGCCATGGCAGGGGGGCGTCTTCACCCGAAGATTAAGAGCAGAGGAATAGGAAACAGAGCTGGGATAGCCAGATTCCCAGATTGGTAGAAAAGCGACAGTTTGCTCAGACTTCTGCTCAGTTTGGCAGAAGGGAGCTGGGACAGTCTTTCTGAGCTCTGCGTTTAACGTAAAGACTGTTGCCCTGGACCTCAGTTCTACCTTGTAACTGTGCCTGGCAGCCTTGCTGCAACTAAGGTCCAAAGAGGAGAGTAGAAAAGGATAGTCCAAGTGGAGAAATAGATTTTTAGTTGCTGTGGTTCTTAGCTCACCCAAGGTGTCCCCTTTTAATACTCACGACCGATCCTTTCAGTCGAATCCCGTTGTCTCCAGCTTCCAACTGGTTCCTGAAAAAAAAACAGCCTTGTCCCTTTAAACGTTGCTTCGTCCTGGGGGTCCCGCTTGGACTCTCAATTACTACCAAGTGCCTCGGGTCCTGAGGTTGGTTTACCCCCCTGCAAAAGAGGCAAGGGCGCGCTGGGCTCCCCTTCCTCAGTGAACCCGGAGCTCAAGGCAAAACTGGGTCCCCGAAGTGGTCGCCAAATTGTTGTAAAATTTAAGCTGGTTCCTATGAACCCAGAGAAATGGATCTTGACCCAGGGAGAGCTCAAGGATCCAGGCAAGCAGACAAATTTAAGCGTCTCCTGCCCACCAAATAACAGAGACCAAACCAGGACGTACGAAGCAAGGCACTTTTATTTTTGCTGTTGCAACAGGGTCCTTCCTCTCACACAGGAGAACAAGGAAGGAACCCCAAACAAAGATGTCTTGCCCTTAAAAAGAAATTTGAAATTGGTTTCAGCCCACCCCCCAGAAGCATCATCCATATGTCACAGAAGGGGTGTAGCCCAAGACCCCCCTCCCTAGATTCATCATAGGTACATCATGAAAGGGGAGGTCTGGTGGCAGTAATCTGAGCAGTCTGGACCCTGCCCCCTGCCCCCCAAAACCTAATCAACAAAATTGAGAGATATTTACATTTCCCTGTTTCCCAGCCAAGTTAATCACACCCTTTTGTCTGGCAGTCAGGTATCAGGATGCCAGGGATTATCACTTTAATTCCTGAGACAATGAGAAGGTTCCCCCCACCCCACTTCTTCCTTGCAGAGGAACACCTGGTCAGAGAGAGAGTCAAAATGGTGTCAGAAAGGCCTGTCTTCCTGTGCTGCTTCAGACATGTGCCTGTACATTCATGTACATGTTTTATGAACAATTATTATATATATATAGATATGACCTCAAAATTCTTATAACACATGTTTTATGATATATCAAAATTCTTATAACACAACCTGCAAGCAAATCAGAATGAATGCAGGACAAATGCTCATTGGCATATAACTGCCCTGCAAACAAATCAGAACAAATTCTCCATAAAGCCTGAAGCTATGCAAGGAAATCAGCATGAATGCTCAACAAACAGGTTGTCTTTACTCCACTTGAATTGTGCAAAGTGCTCCAGCATCCCACCCACAGGATAGTAATAGTCTGAAGCCACCACCTGGAGTGTATGTATCTTTAGTCATGTTTCCTGAAGTTAACTCAGAGACTGGATCTGACTTACTTTCACCAGGTGGTTCTTACCAGCACCCTGGCATGCTTTGGGCCCCACCATGGAATACTCTCTCTCCTCTCTCTCTCTCTCTCCCTCTGTGTGTGTGTATCTCTGTATCGGTCTCCAGATTGTCTGCTGACACTACCTCCTCTGCTATACACAAACCAAGTCCAAGCTTCTTGGATCTGAGTTTATGTTTACCTCGCCATCTGCAACAGTAGTAGTAAACCCTTGGCAGAGGGCCCCCGGTTTCACATTCAGCCTTTTGACACTTGCAGCCATGCTGGGTTCCAGCCCAGAGTCCTTGAAAGTTTCCAGCATTTGAAATGTAGTAGCGCTTCTACTTCATTTCCACACCACTCGAAGCCAAAGGGAACAAAACAAACAAACAAACAAACAAGAGGGAGCCGGCTTGGGTCACCTTAGGTGGTCTATAAACAACCTCTCCAGCCTCAGCAGTCCTGCTTTCCAGCAGCTCTTTCGACCTCAATCTGACACTTACTTCAGGAACCGATGAAGCAATGCTTGTTTAATTCAGACAAGCAAACAGAGCAAAGGGGAGGCAAGCTCGCTGAGGATTACCATATGAATGGACGCCTTTTCTTTCCTTTGGGCCCTGCTTGAGAAAAGTCTTCTTTCTCATGTAAGACGCAGCTCTTGAAAAGCCATGCATCACATACAGATATTTAGGGAATGGTGCCTGGGTTCCCCTAACCCACAGAAAAGCAGTTTAATATGCTGCTGGAGCAGCAGCCCCTTTCACATAGTGGGCAGAGAGGATGGGAGAAGCAAGGGCAATTCAGAATAACGACAAAGGGGAATACAGTCTTGAGTCAGCTGACAGCCTAATTTAAAACACCCTTTCTGGAAGACATACATTTTTAGCAGACTTGTCCACTGGCTCAACAGATCTGGAAGGGAATGTTGTTTGGCAGAATTTCAAGGGATGACCTCATCTGAACACTTGATACTATGCTGCTTCTCTCCCTGCTCCTTTTATTTACAGAGGCCATGTTATGGCCTTTCCTGTGGAGCCTGCTCTGGTTCCTAACCTCACTTTAGTTTGTTGTCCTGAAGACTCAAGAATAAGCATTGTCAGCTGAGAAGGGATGCACAGAGGGATCTTTTGCAGGCTCTCAGATGGGAAGAGTCACAGGGCAAGGCAGGTCTTTATAGAGTATAATTGCTGTAGTAGACCTAGAAATCTCACCAGTCACAAAGCTAGACAAGAACTTTTTTGTCTCTCTTAAAGAAAAACAGAATAGATGCAGGAAACACCTGACTCCGCCCAGACAGAATTAACTCCAGTGCCACCTAGTGACTCACTTACATAATGACACTATCCACACTATCACGGAATAGGAAAGAGTGGAATTGCTCTGGCTAAAGACTCTGGCCTGACCTGGAAGTTTTACAAAGGTTATTTTTTCTCATATGGTTCATATGATGTTTGGATGGCTCTTGCAGGTTTGCTTTGCCTTCCTGCATCCCTTCCCCCACCCCCACTTTGCTGAGTGGCAGCACAATTTTCAGGAATGTTAATGCTTGAACTTTGACACTTGCCTGACTTCCTCACTGCATTATTTAGGAGATCCTCAAGTGTGTTAGTGAGACTGATATTATTCAGATGGAGTCCAGAGAGAAATAAAATCCTGAACAAAAACAGTGTATGATGAAACAGAGAAGGTTTGTCTTACTTACTCCTGGCTATGTACAGAGCAGGAAGACATTAACATACAGAGGAACATAACATGCCTTAGAACTGCACAGCCAATCAGAGCATGTGCTACCTCACTAGAGATCATGTCACTCTAACTAGTTGCTAAGCAACACGTACACACACACACACAGAGAGAGAGAGAGAGAGAGAGAGAGAGAGAGAGAGAGAGAGAGAGAGAGTTGACTAACCCGTAAGCAGAACGATCTCTGTGCATTGTGTTGCATTTCAACACAATTGTCATATTTTTTTCCTATTGACTCTGAAGTGTCTTGATCTAATAGATTTCCTGTCTGCCACCAATGTATATCTCATCTCTCCATTAAATTCTGCCATTTAAAAGTTTCAAGAATTGCAACTGTGAATGCTGTCATTCCTCCCATTTTCAATCTAAGCTGCTGTCAATCTTCGCATACAGTGCCACCAAGAATGACATACTAGCCATGACTACAGATTCTTCCAAGAATAATGCCTACAATTTAAATGGCACTTGAGTATCCTGTGCACATGACATACCTGATCACCCCATTCATTACAACAAGCAGGCAATGTAAGGCCAGTGTGGGAGGTTTTCCCCTGGGGATACTCAAGGGTATGCAGTACCGGCACCTATTTTTTTCTATATGAAAAGCACTAGTAGTGCAATATCATTATTATCCCAATATCATAGATAAGAGGGTTAAGAGCAAATGTCCTGCCTAAGGTTATCCAGAGAGCTACATCATATAGGGAAGCTCTGAACCAGGAATTTTCTGGTTCACATCTCGGCCTCCCAACCAATTTGCTGTACTAGTCAACAGCACTCTTTGAAGTACCTTATAGTTATATCAATGAAGATAACCTTTAAAAGAATTATGTAAAGCATCGTTTTCAGTGACTACTCCATCCAGTGATTTTCGGCAAGTTAGGAAGAACGCTTATTAAGCAAGCTTTTAATGGAAGCATTTGTTGTGTTCTTTGATATGCCTCTTATTTATTTAAACTTTATTCAGTCCCATCTTTTTTAAAATCTCAGAGCAGAATGCAATAATAAGAACAATAAGAAATACTTTTAAAAAACAGGATTAAAATATACTTTAAAAAATCAAGATATAAAAGTAAACATGTATATCTTAGGTGTTAATTAGTCAAGCTATTTATGATATGACCAACATTGCCCTTGTCAACTGTCAAAATAACTATTTCTCCGAAGCCCCGTTGCATGCCGCCGCCAGTCCCCCAGAGCCTATAGGAACACATTGATTACGTTTCAATGCATTCCTATGGGAAACTGGGACTCGCTAGACGAAAAATTCATTATGCGAATTGACCCGCGGAACGAATTAATTTCGTCTAGCGAGGCACCACTGTACAGCAGAATGTGAATTGTTTGATTTATTTCCCCCAACAATTGTTATATTTAAGCTTAAAGGCCCAAATAATCTATAGAGTAAGGACAACATTTAAGAGAATAAAGTTGAAAGTTTAACTAGAAATCATTCAAATATCTATCCCAAAATCAATTCACTTTCAGTTCATTCAACAACTATGAGAACCACTTTCAAGAGCAGCTCAGATATTTTTGGATGAATTTTATGAACTTTGTTAAACTAGCTTATTCCAAGCACTGACAGCTACAGGTAATTAATTTCCTGTAGCAGTAAGGTGCTTTTGAGAGCAGTAAGATACAAATATTATGAAAAAATAAAAAGGAACAATTATGCATAAAATTCATGTACCACTTTTAAGGGCGCAGGAAGGTGACTTTACAGTTTACCATCAGCACTGTGATCAATATAGCTATTGCCATATGATTCTGCCCCACCACCACCAGAAAAAAGTTGCTTAATTACAAATATTGTGGACCACTTCTCAAACAAAAAGTTTCACAAAGTGGTTCTCAACAATATTTATTGTGCCCACTTGCCAATTACTCTCCCCCACAATGACAGAAATATCCAAAGCCTGGAAGAATATTTTGAAACATTGGGTGGGTTAAATGTTAGAATAAAGAGAAAAGGCTAGGAATGTTCCCTGTGGGAAGTAGCTGTCCCATAGAGTGACCAGGCAACCTCATTGTTACCAGTTAGCCTACTGTTTCCAAGGGATGCCTGGGCTTTCTGCATGTCCAGTACTGGACATACAGGATGAGACAAGGTCTGCAGTGGGTGATCGTCCTTGTATTTTTACTAAAGGCAAGCCAGGAGCTCAATTGTTGAAATTGAAACCTCAGTGCCTTCCCCCTGGGAAGGGAAATTATGTCATGTCCATTTCCTTTTCAGAGACAGCATTTTTAAAAATGGCTGGCTGGGGAATGACAACTCTTGTCCCTGGGATGAAATTATAGTCAAAGGAAAGAATAGGACTAAAATCTCAGCTGCTGACTTGCCTTTAGGAAAGGAAACTTGAACCTTCACATCAGGTTCTGATACCTGGTAAGTCCAGACTACAACTCCCATCATCCTTGACTGTTAGCCATGGTACCGTGGCCGTGTTTCTCCGAAAATAAGACACCGTCTTATATTTATTTTGCCTCAAAAAAACGCACACTATGGCTTATTTTCAGGGGATGTCTTTTTTTCCCCCTCCTCCTCCTCCTGCCTCAGCTGGCATTGCTGCTGCACCTATCACTATGTCTTATTTTCAGGGTATGGTTTATATTCCTTGAATGCTTAAAAATCCTGCTATGACCTATTTTATGACTACATCTTAAAATAGGGGAAACGGGGTATCTGGGACTGATGGGAGTTCAAAAACTTCCAGAGGGCTAGAGAACCCTCTAAGGAAGCCACTAAGGAGAGCATTTTAAAGCAGCCTCTGTATGGCGACCATTTTGTATGCATCAGCCTTGAGGAGGTAAGTCTGGAATCCTAAACCCACTTACCTGAGACTAAGCCACACTAAATTCAATAGGACTTACTACTGTACTAAGAAGACATGGTTAAGTTTGCACTGCAAGTTGCGAAGTGGGACACAGATTTCATGAGAGGATTTTTCAAAAGCACTTGCCCTGCCTAAACCCACCATCTCAGATAGTTTAAACTGACTCTTATTTACTTGGGGATTAGAAGATTATTATTATTCCTTGTTGAAAATATCACTGCAGGCCACTGCTCTTGAACAATTCCCAGTGCTACTAAAAATGATCCAAAACATTTCTCTTCCCTGAAGACTAATTAAAAGAAGTGTATTGTTTTGACAACTGCTTTGCCAGTCAGAAACTTAAATCCTGAGTTTAGATTCAATATATTATACATGCAGATGCTCTTTGGCTTGCTAATATTCCTCAAATGTGTGTCCCAAATGCTGTAATTTGATCCTAAGAAGGGAAGAAAATGGAACAGAGCTAAATGTCTGGGGGGCTGCTTTGATGGGAAATACGGTGTAGTCATAAATAAAATAAACAGATGTGGAATGTTATTATTTTATTTATTTATTTATTTATTTATTTATTTATTATTATATCTGTATCCCACCTCCCTTATCTTTTACTTATTATTATACCTGTATCCCACCTCAAAACAGTAGGTCGGAAAAAAGTGTGTCCCACCCAGCCCCATGGTTAACCAACCCACCCTGAGTTCCAAAAATATGAGGTCCATTGTGAGAATGTAAAACTTTTTTAAGTACAAGTTTTCCAATATATCCAACTTTCAGAAAATAGTGGGTTTTTAAAGAAGCTGTTTAACACCCAGCCCTGCTGATAAAGCAGAAGCTAAGGTTACATTGGAGATAATGGTGAATGAACAATTAAGTTAACTGACAGTCCTTAGGGGCAGAAATGAAATGGGATGTTCTGTTGTGGTACACACCCACTGTGACATCACCATGGTGGGGCACCAGCACAACACAAGAAAGGTGCTGTTTGAATGCACTTTCATTGGTACACACACAGCATACCCTGCAAGTATCCTGGAAAAACCAGGAAACCCCCCCCCCCATTTTCCCCCAGGTGGGAGCATGCCTCCCCCAAAAGCGCATCTTTGGGGCTCTGTGTTCTTGTGTGAGTCATGTGATTCACACAGGAGCATGGCCGGGAAGACACGCATCCTGGTTTGGGGACTCAACATGTTGAAGGGTATGCAGACTGGTATAAGTGGATTTATTTACTTTTAAAAACTTCTGCATCAATGCTGGTTTGTGGGGAAAACTCACTAACTTGTGGAAACAGGATATGTCTAGATTTGGGTTGATGCTGTATGCACAATATTTTAACAAGCAAACCTGGCATACAGAGCACACTGGATGCGCACTAAACTGTAGTGTATGCACATACTATCTGCCTGGGGAATTGGAAGGAGTTGATCATGACAGCCAGGTTAGGTATTCAAGACTACCGCCACGTTTGCAAATTTTAACAAAGGCATTGAAGCTGTAATCCCAAATCAGTGGTGCTGTAAAAGGCATATTGCATAACCCTATCACATTGTGAAACTGATACTGCTGGATGAATGGAAGTCATTTTCATGATAACAACCATAATATGTGCCTGGCCCTTCCCTTTTTAGTGGCTTTCTGGCTGCCCTTAGAATAAATGAAATGCAGTGTAGTTGTGCATAATTCCAATCTGGTTGCTCTTCTGTCTTCTTGAAGAAAGACAGTAACTTTCTTGTAGAACTCCCAAATTCTCATCTAAGCCAAGTTTGCAGACCAACCTGGTATCACACCTAATGTGGTAAACTAAGTCACATAGCCAATCCTGACATAAAGCAGGGATGACTTCAGCTGATGAGTGGGAAGTTCAATCCTGCTGGACTGGCTATATTGCTTAGTTCCCTGTGGGGAACGCAATCGCTCATCCTTACCTTGCAGAAAGCTCTGAAAAAGACCCTTGCACTGTGGTTCCTAAGTGCTTGGCATATGACATCATAATGACACCAGGTGATTGACTGATGAGTTGTCCCACCCACCTATCAAAGTTGGTCTGCAGGGGTAGGATAGAAAAGCCCCGAAGGTTCCCACCTCTGCTTTAAGCCTTCCATGACAAGCATGTTGATCCCAATTATGGGGGGGCGGAGCTTAATTTCAGAGCCTGCACTAGCGCTCCTCATTATTCATAACATCAGTTTGCTCCTCTGTTTTCTGTTACTAATCTCCATGCAGTTCCTACACATCAACCATCACCCACCTGGCACCTTCTGTGCTGGTGAGGCTTGATGGCAGTTGCTGTCCAAAATATCTGGAAGGTGCCATGTTCATGAAAGCAGCTGTGCACACACACTTCCCCCTCTTGGGAGGACTGTCAGGAGCACTGCTGGGTTTTGTATTAGGGAGAAAAGATGGACTTGGTACCATTGCATTCATGCACATTTATATGCATCTTATTGAACAAGAGATGATGTCTTTGAGATGAAAGCTCTAGGATTGTACAGAGACAGAAAGCATCTGCTTCTCCTTCCCTCCACCCCTTCTTGAAGTAATTAGAAGGGCAAAGGCAAAAGCAGAGACACAGAGAGTTCCGTCTAATGGTGGAAAGCTTTGTACCTCTTTAATGATGTAGTAACTCCCACGTGCAAACACACGGGGAGAAACAAATGAGGAAGTGCGGATCAGAGACTGGACTGCATTTTTGCATTATTGCATGTACCAGATTATGTGGGGAAACCGAAGGTTTCAACCAACCCTAAAGCAAACCTGATTTTCATGGGTGCCGTGTTCAATAATGGGAAATAAAGAAGCCAGGACAATGCATAGGAAACAAAATTGCATTTCTGGTTCACCCTGTATTTATTTCTAATTATGGCAACGAAATGACAGTATGGTAAAAGCCATATGTGACCTTAGGTCTATAGGAAACCTAGATCCAAGATCCAAATTCACACATCCAGCACTACAAAGGTTCAGCTGAAGGCATCTTCAAAAATAAAATATCTGGTACTAATATTACAAATTATGTGAAAGCGGAACACATTGTGCAAGCTTTCTTGTATCAATGGCAGGATGTGAGGAACAAACAGGAAGCAGTCAAAACCAATTAAGAGAAACCTCTGATCTGGAAATGTCTGCAGGTGAAATGCACATTTTGCATCCAGTTATTTGACTGATCCAAAGCCCACTTATTAAGTCAATGACAACAAGCTTTTTGCTAATGCAGGGAGGTAGTCTGCATCAGAGAATGGGAGAGATATATATTAAAGCAGCTTTTGGTAACTCTAGTGGGTTCAGAGGAGTTTGAAACAGGAATTTATGTAGTTTTTATTTAATAAATTTATTGGCTGCTATGCAAAATACAATATTTTCCAACAGTGGATTACAGTTTTAAAACAATTTAAAATATAAAATAGCATAATAGCCTTACAAGCCAGCCCAATCTCTGCCCTGATGTGCACGAGATTGCAAAGTTCTCGGCCACAAACCAAACTAATTTCCTTTGGGGAAATTAGGAACAACCAAGGCTGGTGCAGCAGCAACAGCAGCAGCAGCACCCCATACTGTGCCAGCTTATCCTTACAGCAGCAGCTGCATACTTTTTGCTCTGCAGCCTATCTTGGTCTCCAGGGCACATCCAAATGTGGTTCCTTCGCCACTTCCTGGTACCCTGGTGAGAGGGGGGTATTGCTTTGTTGTTTTCATTTTAACTATTTATTTGTGTATTTACCTTGTGAGCTGCCCTGAGATCTTATGATGAAGGGTGGTATATAAGTCTAATACCATCTCTCCTAATTCTGCTGTTCCTAAAAAAAAATCAACCCCCTTTATTCCTTTGCATTCTAATACCCAGTTCTTTTGATGCTTTGAAGTACTAATGCTTTATCCCGCAGCCTCACCTAACAAACACTTGTTGATTTGAGTAAGATTAAAGGCTGGTACACCTCTTTGCATGCTAGTTGCTGATGTTCAGAAGTAGGTCCACACACATATTCCCTTACACAAGGATCTTGATTATATTCTTCAGACTCTGAATCACAATCTGTGCATATAAACGCTGATTAAACATCTCAAACTCATTACATTACTCCCTTCTAATGCACTTTGAGACTGTCTTATAATATATCCCAGTTGTAACATACATTTCTAATTAAATCCTAAAATTTGCTAAACCTAAACATTTAGCACCATAGATCTATTGCAATACATTCATAATCATAGCAATGAAATATTAAAAACTCTTCTATATGATTTTCCTTCCTATCACACTAGCATACTGCTAAAAGCAGAGGCTATTGAACCCCCTGACAAAAAAGCAATGTTAAACGGCAGGGCCATAGATGAGTGGGAGAGCACCTGCTTTTCATGCAAAAGGTCCAAGGTTCAATCTGTAGCATCTCTAGGTAGGGCTGGGGGAAGATCCCTGCCTGAAACTATGGAGAGCCTCAGCCAGTCATTGTAGACAATACTGATTTGCAGGAGTAGTTCATTCTGTTTTGATGCCTGAGGGGAAACAGGAATATGCCACCTTGCTGAAGTCTCACTGGAGTCGCATGGAGCTTCTGGGTTCTGGCGAGATCTCGCAAGAGGGCCACAAGATCTCGCCGGAACCCAGAAGCCACCACCACTTGCCCTTGCTTTTCTGGTGGCAGTGGCAGCAGTTGGGGCACCCTGCTGCTATGAGAAAAGTGAGGAGAAGCTGTAGCAGCAGCAAAATATTGCATGAGCTATGCAAGATCTTGCGATAGTTCCACAAGATCTTGCTGGAATCTGCCACTGCCACTTCTCCTCCCTTCTCTGCGGGCAGGGGAGGGGCAGGTGGGGTGCAGCCCCTTAGGATTCTACTGTCTGAGGCAGCTGTCTCAGTTTGCCTCATGGGTGGGCTGGCCATGCTGAACTAGATCGACCAATAGTCTGAAATCAATATAAAAGCAATGCTACATGGAAAAGGAAGAGTTAAAGTTACAGAGTTGATTTCTAGGGAGGAGAGAGGCATACCACAAGAAACAAATGTCTTGTGCTATCTATACAGGCCATAACTCACCCAGCTGCCTTTGGAAGAGCTCTACAATAGGCCATTTATAATGGAGGAAATTGTGCAGTTGTTCCACTATCTTAAAAAACACAAGAAGTTGGAATGTCTGTGGTCTGGGGGGGGGACTGGGGGGGGGAGCTAAACATGTGGGGATGTTTTGCTCACATCACACAGATGTCCCCCGAAAGTAAGTGAACAAAGTGTGTGTATTCCACTATATACACCCAGCAGAAACAGCCTTCATTCCCTATGTTAGGTTGAAAAGCAACTTCAGAATGAAGCTCTCCCCTCTTGGGTTTCAGTTGTTATTTCAAGGCATTCAGCAGCACTTTCTAGGATGTTAGAATTTTTGGGCTGGATTGGTGCAAAGGGTTCCAAGTAAAGATGATTTAGAAGCTATATGTAATCCTTAGAAATATTATTTTTATTGTCCATAGGATGACTTCTTAACGCAAACTGCCCAATTATACAACAAGGATTTGTTCTTTGTAAATAATTAACTATCTTGACATTTTAGGTACTTTTCTATGGATGCTATTGGGCATCAGATAAGAAACTGCTAGATAAACCCTGACTCTTAACTCTAGGATCTGAACAAGATACCATAAGTCTTGGTTGCCCCACTATGAGTGTGTGTTTTTTTTAAAGCCACAACAGGGGATTTTAAACATTTAAATGATTTGGGGAACTTGACCATTCTAAGTTGTGACAGCTTGCATTTCCAAAAATAAATGGGCATTTCTGGAAATGCAAGCCATCAAAACATAAAAAGTTCCCCAAATCATTTACATTAAACAAAAATCCAGTTTTACAAATGGGGTGTCTTGTTTGCTTTTGCAACGGCCATTCACTAAAACCAATACAACTTTGACAAGCGCTCTTTGGTGCTGTTTGCCCCCCACCCCGGGCTGTAAGCCTACAGACTTCAGCCCTAAAGTACTTGCCCGAACTCTGCCACCTGTCCTATATCAGGTTGGATGCAGCTGGGCTTGCACAAACTACATGCGAAGTTGTCACATGAAACTTTGGTTTGTGAAGAGCTTCACCTGTGGATCAAAGGCACAGTTCAAAAGTTGCCTCTAATTTCTCCAGGCTTCCCTTATTGTGTTTCATGATGGAAACAAAATCTAAAGAAAGCTGCAGATTTCAGCTAGGAATTGAGGGGGCCACTTAACTATATGATCTTTAGCTGTTAATTTAAAGCTGGACTCTGCGTCTATTACCCTCTCCTTATTTCAGCTTGACCCATTCCTCACTTCCTCCTGATTCCCTAGTGGAATTTTTGGTTTAACCACAAAACTTTAAATGACCTAGTGTTTCAGATAGTACTGCTTCCATTCTTACTCTTATCCAAAAAAAGATAATAGTGATTTTCTTTGAAGGCCAGCAATTCACTCAGCCAGACTTTTCCTTAATTATGGTGTATGACACACATTCCCACTCTCAAATACAATGTTTCTTCACAGCCTTGCACCTTATGCAGTCACCTCCTCATGCGAAAACTGTGGCTATAAACAAACTAGCCATGCATGTTGGCAGCAGTGTTTTGGTACAGTCAGAAGGGGGACAGATTTACAACAACCTCCTCCCTCCTCAAATACTACTGTATGACTCCCCAAGTCTAGTCAGCTGTCAACTGTGTAAACACAGATATTGCTCTTGGGTTTCCTCCCCTGAAGCTGCAATAAGAAATTAAAAATCTGACCTGTACTTTTGTGCCCCTAGTGGAGAGGAGGATTCAGTGCATGAGGGGGGAACCTAGTTGATAAACCATCACTCTGAATGACTGTTTACAGCAGGCTTCCTCAAACTCGGCCCCCCAGATGTTTTGAGACTACAATTCCCATCATCCCTGACCACTGGTCCTGCTAGCTAGGGATCATGGGAGTTGTAGGCCCAAAAATTCTGGAGGGGCGAGTTTGAGGAAGCCTGGTTTACAGGATTTTAGTATAGGATATAGTATATGATAGAAGGTCCCAGGTCCTACGGTATCCGGTCTGAAATAATGGAAATAATGGACCCCAGTTTGAAATAATGGAAATGTGCCCCCAGTCAGTGTAGACAATTCTGAGCTATGTGGACCAGTGGTATGACTCAGTATAAGGCAGCTTTCTGTGTTCCTTCCTAAATGTTTGAAAACTGATGAGAAAATATGTAGAAAGATTACGGGGGAAGACTTAAGTCATTAACTTTATGGTGTCTTTAAATTCTTACAGATTTTTAAATGTTCAAATATTTAGAATTTTCAAGGCACTGGTATTTGCCAGCTACAGTTATAGAATAAGCATTTAATCTTTACCAGATGCAGTTTGGCATCTGCTGTGCCCATAAAAACCAGTGTAAACTACATTAATCATAGGCAATAAAGGGAAATTGCCATAGATTATGAAATATTTCTGAAGGTAACCTCAGTGTTGAACTAGCGTGACTCTTACAGTGACACAATATTACCAGCAAAATCCTATACTAGCTTTCCCTTTCCCTTTCCTGTTAGATAAGTGTCATTGTAACATCATTTTTATGTTGGGTACTGTAAAGCGGTGGTTCCCAACTGTTTTTGATATGGTGATTGACGGTGCTTTTTTTCACCCAGAGTGCGCCAGAGTGCAGTTCCAGCACCTTTTTCCAAACAACAACTCCTAGCCCTGAGTCTCTGTAGGAACAAATACCAAAAACAATGACGCTTCTTCTCCTCTTCCTTCCCCCTCTCTCACACACCCAACCCTGACATGGCCATGCCATTGCTCCTCCCCATGCTGAGGCTGCTTTAGCAGGAGGCAACAGGGAAGCCATGGTGCTGGAGGAAGCAAGCAGGGAAAGTGGGGGAGGGGAAGGGGAAGCCAGGCCACGGTGTGAGGTGTTCACCGCAAGGAGAAGGGCTTTTTGTCAGCTGGAACTCTCTGGAACTCAGTTCCGGCACCCCCTCTTTCTTTTTAGCATTTTTAAAATTCATTTTCATGTTTAACATTTATCATCATAGGTTCTGGCACCTCTCAGGTGGGTGCCATTGCCAATATAAGTGAACAAAGGAGGCATTCATGGTGAGTTCCAGCTCCTCTCTTTCTACCAAAATAGCACTGGTGAGGAGGAGGAAGAAGAGGTGGTGGCTGAGCAAGGGTGGGAGGCCTCCCTGTCACCCTGGCCCAGGCACCCTGGGACAGCAGGAGCAGCATGGCCACCAGCCTGTGGATGGGAGGCGAGAGTGATGGAAGGGCAAGTGGGCTGTGGTGAGAGATTCCATAGCTGGGTTGGAAGTTTGGTGGATAGCAGTGGAGGGAGGGATGGCGCTCACTCTCGTCTTTCCTCTCCCCTCCCCCCCCCGTTAAGTTTCCTCAGTCTGCCTTCAATTGGATTGTTCTTTGTAGGCAGAAGCTTGTTTGCAGTGGCTGTTTCTCACGTGGTTCACAGCCTCTTGTCACCAAATGTGTGACCAAGTTTGGTTTTGCAACCTGTTTTTCTGTGTCTGCTGCAGCAGGTGAACCAAGTGGCTATTCTGAAAATCATTATTTTATCATCATTGCCACCTGCTTGGAGAAAATAAAAACAGGAAGCACAGCAACAGCCTGCCACAGAACAGCTTGCAGGGTGTACAAGAGGATGAGGGACAAGAGGAGAATGTAATAGAGGTGAGGGGGGAAGCTCCAGTCCCCTTTTTTCTAGAAAAAAGTGCTGGTGATTGACAAGTCCAATTTTACTTGGTATGGTGATGCATCATTCTATTGTCCTATGAATTTTGGATCTTAGGGCTTCAGCAGCTATTGGTTTTGGCAATTTAACTGCAAGTTTGTATATCTATAACCATTTATAACCATTACTTGAAGTTTGTGACACTGGAGGTATATATATTTTAGGACACACGTTATTTTTGCGATAGTGAGTTGTCTTAAAATATTGTGTATTAATGTTGTAAATGTTGGGACCTTAGAGCAAAGAGCGGGATAATAATAATAATAATAATAATAATAATAATAATAATAATAGGGTGTAATTTCCAGGGCAGCAAGCCCATTATATGCCTGGGATGAGGCAGCAACCACTAACACCACTCCATCTCTACAAGAGCAGCATAGCTCATTTCCTAGTGAATTCTCTTAGACACCATGGGTAGTCTGAAGGCAACGGGACTAAGCCAAGGGTGAGGAACCTTTTTCAGTCTGAGGGCCAGATTCCCTTCTAGGCAATGTTCTAGGGGCCATGTGTGAGCAGGGCTAGAAACAAATTGGGCAAAGCAATGGATGCGCATGTTAGCTTTGTACAAAAGATTAGTTGTACATCTCTCTTTTTTCCATCTAGACGTGAAAGAGGCATTTTTAGAGTTCAAGGCTACATTCCAGCCAGACAAAGGCACTTAAGGAGAGTATGAAGCAGAACCAATAAGAGATATGGCCTGGGGAGTGCAGGAGTAGGAGTGGCCTGTTGAGAATTCAAAGTGGCAGACAGAGATGCTTGGAGGGCCACATTTTGTCTCCGGGCCTGCGATTCCTCACCCCTGATCTAAGCACATGGAAGGAATAAGCAGAATGTTCCATCTGGACAAAATTAACCAATACCTGCAATTATCTCATCCCCTTCTGCAACAACTGCCCATTCAAGAGCAAAGGAGCAGCCCTCTATTGCTGCTGAAAGGATCATTGGGGACAGAGGCATTAACAGCCATTAAATGTTCATGGCTTGTAGATGATTATAATGATCTACATGTGATTTACAGGCTTTCTCTTACACAGGAGTACTATTGATGTAGGGAAAACATCATATTAGAAATGGTTGAAGTTCCACAGTTCTTGTGGTGTGGTGTGTGTCCTCAGTGCCCCAGTTTATTCTCTCCCACTTGCATAGCCTCCCTTCCTGCAGTTAGCTACCATGCTGTGTTTTGTTATTCCATCAGAGCTTGCAATGATGATGGTTTGTTACATTTATATCCCACCTTTTCTTCCAAGGACCTTGAGATAAAGCTCATCCACACTTCCCTTTGTCTCATGATTTCTTCTGTTTCTCCAATAATTTCTAGGCATGGGTTGAAGAGGTTTTTTCTTTTGTCCCACTGCTTTCCCCTGGAAAACCCACTGTTTACTGCTGAATCAGAACAAACATCAATCCGCAGGTGGGGGTAGGGTGTCTTCAGCATCATTTTTAGTACTTTGGGTGAGGAACTGGGGCTTTTTTGTGGTGGTGCCGAGGCAATGAAACACCCTGCTTAACAAAGGAAACTTGGTTGACTGTACTATTCCTCACCAAAGATCCATATTTTCCAGCAGTCATTGTCTTGTGTGGGTTTTTACTAGAGATTACTCCTTGTTATTGTTTTTCCCAATAGCGTTTGACTTGTTGCTTTTAATACATTGGTTTCTTTTGATGTACGATACCAATATCTTGTTTCTCTATGACTGTATTTACATGTTGTGGTAAACTATGGTTAATGGCTTATTAAATGGCAGATAAATTACCTGCTTGTGGATAAATCCTTGCAGATTATTCCCATTCTCAAGTGGGAGCAAAAAACCATGATCCTTGCTTAATGTTCTGTTTGTGCTGGGGATCATGATTTGATTCACCCCAAACAAACCACAATCTGAAGCCAAGCTTTGTTCTTGACTTATCAAACATGCTCTGTTTTGGCAAAACAAACTATGATCCCCAGTTTGGATGCAATGCTAAATCAAGGATTGTTGCTCCAGCTCGCTGGTGGGAAACCATGAAGCAGGAATTATCTGCGTGTTCACAGTAAACCATCGCTTACCACAAGAAGTCTATATACTGTATGTTTGCCACCTGGGATATAAAATATTTTGAGTAAACGTATCAAAAAAGCTGTAGCTCAGTCGAAGGATCACAGGCTCTGCATGCAAAGTTCCCTGGTTCAACTCCTGGCACCTTCAAGTAGGGCCCCTGTCTGGAATTATGGAAAACCAATGCGGGTCACTATAGATAATACTATAGATAATACTAAGTAGTGCAAACGTGTTGGTATGAGGCAGCTTCCTATGATCCTAAATAAACAATATGCTACTCATGTAGAAGTATTGCCTTTTCACAAAAATGTCCCCATCAAGTAAAAGATAAGTACGAATGGAGGTGTCAACCTGTGAACATGCCTCCACTTCTAAAAAGCAGGTGCGATCCCCAGAGACACTCACCTGGTACCTACCTTGATGTCATTTCAGCGCCTGACCACAACCATTTCCCCAAGCTTTGGACTATACTATTTTTAGTGGAAGAAGCTAGTGAATTAGTTTTGCTGTGCTTTCAGATAAGGCCTGCTTTTTTATCTGCTGTTGCTGTTGCTGCACTTGTTATGTTCATTTCACCCTGGAAACACTGTGCGTTGGAAGGTGCGGGGTTGTAAATTTAGGAAATGCAATGACTGAAAAGGACTGAAGTGGCAAAGGATGCTGCATCTCTCCTTGGGAGAACTCATGTTTTCTTTGCAAGTAGTCTTGGTATTTCCAATTAAAATAAGCTCAGGAAGCAAGGCTGGGGGAAAGACATCTGCTTTTGTCTCTGAAAAGATCAATACTAGGCTAGGTGGACCAATGGTCTGACTCTGTAGGCTTCTTCAAATGTCACTGAACACAACCGCAAGCTGTCTATACACACGGATGAGTGTTTGTGTGAAAGGAGGTACACGTGTTGATTTGTACAGCTCAACTAATTTGTACACAGGTACACAGATTGTACACAACTTGAATATAATATATAAGCATCCTTAGGAACACGGGAAGCTGTCTTATATTGAGTCAGACCAGAGGTTCAATTTAGCTCTGTATTGCCACTGCTGCCCTTCCAGGGTTTCAGACAGATCTTCCCAAGACTTACCTGGAGCTGCTGGAGAGCAAACCCAGGACCCTCTGCATGCACCGCAGGTGCTTTTCCAATGAGCAGCAGCTCCAAGCTTCAAACACTCCGCTGTTGAGCCTCTTGGCCTGCTACTCTTATTACCACCTAAATCCCTGCTTCCTACTGCAGGTGGTGGAAGTGTTTTTTAAAGAGAGACTTTAGCAGAGCTGCGTTCTTGGCTATGACACTCAGCTTGGCACCTGGGGACTCTAATTACAAATTCCCAAACCAAATTTGGGTGTGTTGCAAATAGCCCCAAAGTATAATCATATGGACTGGAAAGGGCTTCATAAGCTACATGTGACTCCCCCCCCCTTAGTCAACAAGGAGCGTGACAGAGTCTCAGTAACTGTGTCAACAGTCATACGTGATAAAAGCCATCTGCACACAAGGGGTCTGTAACAGCCGGTGGCATTTAGGATGTGTGCCGAAAACTGGCATGGTCTGTGCCTTGAGCCTCTTGGTACGTTGTGTGCACAACGGCATTGCAGCCCAAGTGACCTCACAGGGCTCAGCTGGACCCAGAAGCTAAGGAGACATGTAGTCATGGCTATGATGACAGGAGGGCCATTCAGCATCTTAAGAGACAATAAAGGATCCGTGTGCCCACTTTTTCCACCACCACCACCCCTTCTCCTCTCCTCCTCTCCCTGCCCTCAAAAGCTGAAGCCCAGGCCAGAGTCCCACATCATGTAGATGAATAGCAGGTCTGTTCCAGCAGCTGTGCTTTCCCTCCCACCCAGCAAAGGCACTGGGAGACTCCAGAAAGCTGCAGAGACTTGGTCTCTTGTCCAGGCTGAGAGGATTGAAAAGAAAACCTGGGAATAAAAAAAGGGAGGAAAAGATGGGATCGGAAGGAGAAATGATCAACCTTCATGTGAGTCCATTTTGGGCATATCAAGGAGGGGTTGGGGGCTGGTGAGTGAGGCCTAATGCTTGTCAGTCACTTCTTTGTCTCTTTTTTATTTCGCCCTCTGCCTTTCTTTGAAGTCTTTTTCTGGATATATCTCCTCTCACCTCCTTCATGCTCTCTGTCACTTTCTGGGCTGTTCACAGGAGCCGGATTCCAACAGGGCCCATCAAAGGACTGATAAGCTTTTCCGATAGGGAGGAGAGTCCCAGACAAGGGGAGCTGCTTAGAAAGAGCTTTTCTTGAGAGAGGCAAGCGTGCCTTTTTGACAAGCTGGGAAAAGTTATTCCATCTCTCTCTGTCCTTCCTCACAGAGCCCTTCTGTGCTTGATTAGAAAACGTTCCCAACCCGAGGCATGAGGGGAAAAAGAAATAAACACTGCAACACCGAAGCGAGACAGCCCTGGACCCAAATTCCTACCTGGGGTTCCTAGAGAAACAAAACCTCTTGATCCAGCCCTCTCAGGCTCCTCTTTTTCTGTTCCTCAGAGTTTGTTTGCTGAGGAGAGGCGCTTCCTAGAACTCGGGTGTCTCTTGAAAGGGCTGCTTATTGCAGATGGATTGCATTTTATTTAAAAAAAACAACCCACCAAAGCAAAGAAGGAGAGTTGAGTTTTAAGAGTTCTTAAAGTTTAAAGTTGACCACACAGCAAGACTTAACAGATGTTGAGATATTTTATATCTTGTTTATTTATTTACCTTAGTTATAACCCACACTTCCTTGTTAAGGCAATCCCAGAAGGAGAAAGGACACTAAGGCAGCACAAGGAAATAATATTTTGTTTTAATGTAACTTAATGTAAAAAGAGACAGGGATAAATTAATCTGACCAAACCCAAACAGTACTCATTAATGGTTCCTCATCATCCTGGAAAAATGTGGCCAGTTTTTCAGGGCCCGTTGTTCAAAATCTTTGTAAACAATTTGGATGAAGGGATTGAGGGGTGCACATCAAATTTGCAGATGATTCCAAACTGGGAAGGGTAGCTAAGGCTGCAGAAGACAGAATCAGATTTCAACATGACTTTAACAGATTGGCGAGCTGGGCCCAAGATAACAAAATGAATTTCAATAGATAGAAATGTAAAGTACTGCACTTAAGCAGGAAGAACGAGACGCACAAATATAGGATGGGGGACACCTGGCTTACTAGCAGTACATGTGAAAAGGATCTCTAGTGGTCTTGGTGGACCGCAAGTTGAACATGAGTCAACTATGTGACGCAGCAGCAAAAAGAGCTAATGCTCTTCTAGGCTGCATCAACGGAAGTCTAGTGTCCATGAGGGCAGATTTTGTTTATTACAAGTTCAAGGGAAGTAATAGTACCATTCTATTCTGCCTTCGTTTGACCACACCTGGAATACTGTGTCCAATTCTGGGCACCACAATTTAAGAAGGATGTTGACAAGCTAGAACGTGTTCAGAGGAGAGTAACCAAGATGACAAAGGGTCTGGAAACCTTAGTCTTATGAGGAATGGTTGAAGGAGCTAGAGCAGGCAAATCATTGAAGCCCCTATCAGAACATCTAGTCCCAGCTCCTGCCAACCTAGCAGTTTGAAAGCACATCAAGTGCAAGTAGATAAATAGGTACCGCTGCAGCAGGAAGGTAAACAGCGTTTTCCTGATTCACCAAAAGTGGCTTAGTCTTGCTGGCAAAGTGACCCGGAAGCTGTCTGCGGACAAACGGTGGCTCTCTCGGCCAGTAAAGCGAGATGAGCGCCGCAACCCCAGAGTCGTCCGCAACTGGACTTAACGGTCAGGGGTCCCTTTACCTTTATTGGAGTTGTAGTCTACATCTGGAGGGAACTGTGTTGGTTACCCCGATCTACAAAGGCATTTTGTTGGTCACTGTGGGAAATAGGATGCTAGACTAGATAAGCCTTTAATTTAATCCAGCCTGGTTTTTATGTTCACCCCTCTTGCCTCCTTCAAAGCCCACCTTTTCCTGTGAAGTCCTTTATTAATTTCCCTGTCTTAGTCTTTCTAGCCATGCATACCGATAACATTGTTTCAGTGACCTCTTATAATTGGCAGTGTATTAAAATTTCTGACTTGCTAACGTGCCAAAAGATGGGAGCTTTCAAAATATTTGTTGTGGATTCTTAAAACTGTTCGTATTATAGCATTCTAGTGCCAGAAATGAGGGGAGATGTAGCACTAGGGATGGTGACTCTCGGTTTCAGTTTCTCTCACTTCTGCATTTTCCCAATTCAGTTATCCATATTTTAACATAGTCTGCAATTTTTAAAAAGTCATTATGTAAATTCATCAATATTTCAATGCAACTATCTTCTAATATACATGTTTTTGTATGTTGTTTTCATTAATATGCACATTTTGTGTGTGTGCATTTTTGTCCACATTACTTGGTTGGGAAATTGCATTGCCAAATGTGGAGAAGTGTGGCTTTAGAAGATGGCTGTGTTCACATATTGTTTTGAAAAGCATGAACTGAATCAAAGGTGGTCAGGAAAACACCTGCACTGTGTGATTTACCATCGCAACTACAAATACTTTTAAAATAAGCCTTTAAAATAAACTTGGGCAGCAGCTCAGGCATTCTCCTCGTCGGCTCCCAGAAAATACCTGTCTCTGTAGAAGGACCCCTCTTTGATTCCTACTCAGAGACCAGATGTGGAAGAGGTGGCAGAGAAGCAGCTGCTGCTGCCACTGTTGCAATGTCAATAAAGATGTTTGTTTTTTAAAGTAACGGTGGCAGGGACAGAGAAGAGGTAATAAGGGGCACTGCCACTGCAAAGAGGACAATTGTACCTCATCAACGGGACCATTCTGGGAAACCCCTGTAATCTGGTGCTGGACCTGAATAGATCTGAGTTAATTCACTTTGACTTTAAGCAGCTCTGACTGGCTTCTGTTGGACACTACCCCCTGGGATAGGCAGTTGCTTTCAAGTAAAGCATAAAGGATGGTTCCAAAAATTGGTGAAGCTCAGTACTCCTTGGGGTATGAAAGAGAGCTCAGACCCAGAAGCCTGTTGAATGCCCTCATGTGAAGGAATATAAAAAGAGGTTCCGGTTTCCGCCTGCAGGAATGGCGGACCTGTTTTCCATCTCTCTGACCTTCGTAAGGAATTTGGCGGTTGCTAGGGGAGTAAATGGCAACCCCCTACCCTCTCCGGGGGTTACGGAGAGGGGCCGCTGGCCCGCGATGCCCCCAGACCCACTCCGACTGTTTTTGGAGTGGGGGGAGCTTGGGCTGAGCACTTACGAGGGCCAGGACTCCCGGACGCTAATCTGCATGGTGGGGATTTCCATGGTTAAAGAAGATAATTAGGCTTAAATCTATGGACATACTTCAGAAGGAGGGGAAGAAGCGCTGTTTACTGCTGAGAAATTTATGCTGCTGAGGGAGAGGAGTCAAAGATTGTACAGCATCTGGAAGAAGGATTGATGGGGACGGAGCGATAAGGGAAGTGAGTTTTTATTTTTTTTTCTTCATATTGTTGCCTCGTACCTTCCCGGACGCGATGTCCTGGCTTGTTTGGAGTGAAAGAGAAGCAAAAGACTGTGTGAGTTGAACTTTATAACTGTTGTTACCGAGCATATTTTTTAAAGATGTAGAGTTGCCGATGAGAAAAGCCCCCCCCCTAGTCGGACGGAAGGAGTTCTGGACGCGTTCGGAGGATTTATGAGCTGTGACGCACTTTAAATTGGAGCAGCGACCTGAAGCTAAGTTCAGCTATAGGGCAAGGAGATCCATTAATTTACCAAGAGTTTATGGTTTTGATGTTTGGGTCTCCTGCCTGGAAAAGCTGTAAATTCTATAATGATCGTAAATCTTCATGGCTATGAGAGGAAACGAAAGTGATTTGAGCTTTTTAAGATGGCGCTGCTTCGTGCTGCTTCGACGCAACAGGGAGCTCCATTAAGAAGATTTATGGGGAGGCTGGACTGATTAACTCACACAGGAGAAAGAACATCTGTGAAACTTTGTTTGATATTTATCTCAGCAGCTGGGAAACAATCGGATGAAAGTGGAAAACATCTATGTGACTGTAAGGGGAAGATCTGGATTATTATGAACTTGGAGGACGATTTGAACTTTAGAAAAAAGACGGCAGTGGACAGTTGCGAGGAATTCCCAATTTCTTGAAGCATGGGAACCCAAATAAAAAATTCTTTAGATGATTTGGCATAACATTCGGTTTGATTGATATATATATGTGTATAATTTGAAATATTGAATGTGATATAATTGGTTTTAATCGGAAAATTAATAAAAAATATTTTTTTTTAAAAAAAGGAATATAAAAAGAGCCTGCTGGATCAGACCAATGCCCCCTCTAGTCCAGCACCCTGTTCTCATAGTGGCTAACCAGATGCCTGTGGGATTTGAGCACAAGAGCACTCTCCCCTCCTGTGGTTTACAGCAATTGGTATTGTGAAGCATTGCTGCCTCCAAGGAAGCCTGAATTGGAGTTGGGAGAAGCTGTGAGTCAGAAAATGTTAGTGAGGAAGCAGAGCTGAAAAGTAGAAACTGGAGGAAGGCCCAGGCTAACCCCCAATGTCTCAACCACCTCCTTCAATGACTTAAAAGCCAGCATTTAGAGGCTTGCCACCTCTCCCTAAGGGAGATAACGAAGAAAAGAGCCATTGCTTATTTCCCTGCAAATAAACACAGAAAAGTGACTCTTTCAGGCAAATTGTAGCTAGCAATCTTGCCCATGCATGTTTGTCTGTGTAATGCAGAGGTAGAGGCTCTTTTGGGGTGTCTAAGGGCTGCATTACTGGGGTGGAAAGCTATGAGGGGGGTGCATTCCAAGTGTGGGTTGGTCTGGACTAAAAGTGGGTGGGGCTCAGCAAATACACACACTTAACAGAGGCGCGCACACACTTAGCGCACAGACACACTTGACACACACACTTAATAAAGATTGTTTCCTGTCCTCTATTTCTCCTCCGCCTTCTCACTCTTATTTTCTCACTGAATTGCATCTCTGTGCATTGAGAAGCCCCTGTCTCTCAGTGTACAGAGAGGAAATGCTGCAAACTGCTCTTACTGGATCACCAACTCCCAGCTTTCTATCAGTGCGTGCTGAGAAAGGACTTTTCCCAGTACTGTATTCGGAAAGAAAAAAACAGTGAGCAGGCCAGACAGAGAACTTGCATGGGTGTGGCTTAACAGGAGAGGCCTGGCAAGCTGGATGGAGAAGTCTGGTAGTCCAGATCTGGCCCACAGGCCAGTCAAGCCAGTCATTCCCTCAGCTCTGATGTAATGTGGGAAAAATATAAAGACGCCTTTGTAAAAACAAAAATGAATGAATGAATGAACTGATCTGCCTTTCCATTTGTTCTGTTTAACCCAGGAGTGGGGAACACTTGACCCACAGTTCTAATTTGGGCCAGCATGGGCTCCAATTTGGCCTGCATGGCCATTTACTCAAACTACACCCACCTTCCCTATACCTAACATCAAACATGATGGAACTCATGTTTGATGACATATGGAACTCAGTAGTGCAGCCAACCCCTGCTGAAAGCAGAGCTTGAAGTAAGCACCTTTCAGCTCTCCCTTTAACACAGGCACCCCACACTCGGCCCTCCAGATGTTTTGGGACTACAACTCCCAGCATCCCTAGCTAACAGGAACAGTGGCCAGGGATGATGGGAATTGTAGTCCCAAAACATCTGGAGGGCCGTGTTTAGGAGTGCCTGCTTTAACCCAACTAAGGACAGAGAAACACCTTTGCTTTTTGCACTTAGCAGGGCCAGCATCAGGAGCTGGTGTTATCAGGCACCTGCCAAGGCCACCACCCCTTCAAGGGGTCTACTGCCAACCCCTAGAGTTTCCTGGCCTGCTGCCACTTCTCCTTATTGTATGTTCACCAATCCATATCATAATTTTTATGTGATTTCATTTTTAAGTTATTTGCATGCTGCAAGTCACCTGTGGAAGAGTGAAAGTGCAGAAAGGCTGAATATAAATTGTACTACTAGGTAAAGGTAAAAAGATAAAAGATGGTTAAGTCCAGTCAAAGGCAGCTATGGGGTTGCAGTGCTCATCTCGTTTCAGGCTGAGGGACAGCTTTCTGGGTCATGTGGCCAGCAGGACTAAACTGCTTCTGGTGCAACGAAACACTGTGACAGAAACCAGAGTGCATGGAAACACTGTTTACCTTCCTGCTGCAGCGATACCTATTTATCTACTTGCACTAGTGTGCTTTCGAACTGCTAGGTTGGCTGAAGCTGGGACAGAGCAAATGGAGCTCACCCCATCGCGGGGATTAAAACCACTGACCTTCTGATCGGCAAGCCCAAGAGGCTCAGTGGTGCAGAAAGGCTGAATATACATTGTACTACTACTACTACTACTACTACTAATAATAATAATAACAACAACAACATTTATTGATCAAGTTTACAATGGATGCCTGTTACCTGACGTAAATGCAATCACACCAAAACCTCTAGTGTCTGTCTGAAATTTGAAATGACATTAATTGGAAGCATTTGTTCCTCTCCATGGCCAAAGCAGCAATGAAACCAACCCTGGATGTTCCTTCCCTTTATTGTTCTGTTTTGGTTGTTGTTGTTGTTTTAGCTTGTGTGAAACAAATGGAGTGCTTTTGTTTGTGCATTTATTTATTTATTATTTATTTATCTAAGTAAGTAAGTAAGTAAGTAAGTAAGTAAGTAAGTAAGTAAGTAAGTAAGTAAGTAAGTAAGTAAGTAATGTCTTTATAGTTCACTTACCCTTTTAAAGCCATGATACATTTGGCAACATTCTCAGTGCTGCCCTGCTGTTCATCATTTTTCTTTTAACTTACTGTGTCTCTTATGTGAAAATTGAACTAATCAGTTTCAGGAACTAGGAAGTGTACATTTATGATTTAAGTACCCTATTTTGACATACTGGAAGTACCTTCTAGGAAATAACAACTTGTGTAGTAATTGGTGATTGTAGAGTTAAATATTGCTTGGAGCTAAGACTCCACCTGTTAGTTTGATCTTGTGGTTGCTTTCATTTTCCTGTGTAGTTGTGTGTGAGCCTGTTCATCAGTAAGCAGCGTCTTTTTCTGGTCACAAAGTGAGTAACGTTGCCTTCTATTGAATAAAAGCTTAACAATTAGTTTGTAGGAGCACAACAGCTGAAAGCTGTTTTCACAAACTGTTTAGAAACTATTGTATTATGTGCTAGAATCCAGATGGGTATGATTGTAATTTCTGGCTGGAAATTTGTGCATTCGTTTTTAGTTATTTATCAAAGGACACCCTTTGACTCATCCTGCAATGCGATGATAGATCTTTGTGCATCGGTCCAACAGAACAAGTGCCATCAAACTTGCTCATCTTTCCTTGGACCCCACTGCCCCACATGGTGGTGACTCTTTGCCAACGTTGTACACATATGAGCCAAGACACTGCATAGAATCAAGCCACGATAATAGCTTCCTTTGTGTGTCAAGAGATAGCAGGATATGCAGATGATGAACAGGGCTGGCTCTACTATTAGGCAGAGTGAGATTTCCGCTTCAGACAGATGATTATGAAAAGGCAGCAAATGTTTAGTTGCATTTTTACTGACAGGGAATGGCAAAGAGGCTGATACAGGATTTATTTCCTTGTGCCAAAATAACTTGTGTGCACCTTGATTAGTGGAGGGGGTGGTTGTCATTTGCTGCTGTGCCTTCAGCAGTAATGCATGTTGTCTAGAGCTGACCCTGAGCATGGAAGAAGAGTTTCTGTAGCAAGACACTTTGTTAACTTCCACTTAACTCTCTGAAGTACGGTTTCAGCTGAAACTGAGACACCACCACATGTACTCTGTGAATCCACACACTTGTGCACTATTTTGTAATGCACAAGAGCAGAAATCTTAACTTGTAATTCACCTTGTAATTAGCTTGTAATTGGCATTATGATTTAAAGTGGGAATGGGGAACATGGGGACTACCAAATCATACCTGCCAAGTTGCTGTCGGAGAAATAAGGGACCGGGTGGAAGTAGCAGACCGGTAGTAGCGCTGCCACCATTTTGGAACTGGGCGGAGCATGCTCAGAAGTGACTTTTGATGCTGCTTTGCCCAGTTCCAAAATGGCCACCGCGCCAGAAGTCGCACTGCAGCCATTTTGGAACTGGGCAGAGCAGCATCAAAAGTCGCTTCTGAACATGCTCTGCCCAGTTCCAAAATGGCCGCCGCACCAGAATAAACCGGGAAAAAACAAAAAAAAATCAGTTTTTTCAACTAGGAACAGCTGGAAAAACGGGAATTTCCTGGGGAATATGGGAGACTTGGCAGCTATGTACCAAATGCTATTGGTTTGGAGCTGTCATCATCCCTGGCTGCTGGGCAAGGTGGCTGGTACTGATAGGAGTTGGAGTGATATCAGGAGGGGATTCAGGTTCATCACTCTTGTTTCAAAGAAAAGGCAGGTTTGGTACTAGGTTCAGAATTGGTACTACCGTAGGCTCAGAATTCAGCATCCTACAAATTTCTGCATGTTTCTAGTCCCTAATGCTGTGAAGTCAGCTTAAAAGTGAGTACAGTGGTACCTCGGGTTAAGAGCTTAATTCGTTCCAGAGGTCTGTTCTTAACCTGAACCTGTTCTTAACCTGAGACACCACTTTAGCTAATAGGGGCTCCTTCTGCCGCCACGCCGCCAGAGCACAATTTCTGTTCTCACCCTGAAGCAAAGTTCTTAACCCGAGGTACTATTTCTGGGTTAGCGGAGTCTGTAACCTGAAGCGTTTGTAACCCGAGGTACCACTGTACAGGTGGTGACTAGTTTGCACATGTCCAATTGATGCATGACCGCTGATGCACAGATACTTTTAGACCCAGAAGAGGACAGAATGAAGTCGTAACGTGGGGTGTAACAGGGCGGGCTTGTGTGTGCTGTGTTCAAAATTCAGTCAGGCTTACTTCTGAGTAGGCTTTACATAGGATTGCACTGTCAACCTCAGAGGTCAGGATGGCTTGTGGGTTTTTCCAATAGCTGTGGCCCAGTCTTGACTGTCTTGCATATTTTTTGCCATGCCTCATGGCTAACCAATAGACTATGTAAAATAATCAAATTGCAGGCAGCTTAGCATAATTAGCATTATTTATAGAAGCCATAGAATCCAGTTCTTCTTGCTGCTAAATTTAGATGCAGAATATGCACATGGCCTCTGGTCACATGGCTTTATTCAGAATGTAGAGAGCTGCAGAGATATATAGAAAGAGAGAGTAAGAGAGAAATGAAAGCACTGAACAGATACATATACATACATATATATCATTTCCTTCATGACACTGACAAGAAAGTGGGTTTGGTTTGCTGACCAAAGAATGAGACTTCTATTTTTCTGCTTCTGTGACTTTAAATGTGGTTTCTGAGTGGTTACAAAATCTTTACCTTGAAAGCACATTTGTTTGCATGTGCAGAAATGGCCAACTAATGCATGCTTTCTAGTGCAACAGAGCCCTTTGCTCTCTTTTAGTGGTTTTCCTAGAAATGTGACCGTCTGAGGTTGCCGACTGATGAAGCCCTGCCCCTCTGCAGTTAGACATAAGCAATCCCTTTTAGGGTCAAAGAGCATGTGGCCTGGGAGGCCCATGATCAGATCTCCTGTTACCTTTTAAAAAAGGTTTTAAAAGCAATCCTGGGTGGAAGGATTTGGACTGGGCCTTTAGCACTGGAGAAGTAGGCAAGGGGACTTTGGGACTGCCTATTATAGCAGGAGATTCCAATCAGCCTGAAATTTAAGTGTGTAGTTAGAATGAATAAAAGCACTCTGTTGTCCTAATGCAAAAAAACCTGGACTTTCTGTTTTTAGGAAAGTGTGACAGTGGGAAAGCATTGAAAAGTGTGGGATGAACAATGATTAGGCCTAAGGGAATACACAAAAATATTCACTTATCAAATTAGGGTGAATGCTCATCGCTGTTCTAAAGAATCCAGACATCTTCATAATACAGTCATACCTCATGATACGTCCGCTTCAAGTTGCATCTTTTCAGGTTACGGACATGTCTGGAATGGGTTACTTCCGGGTTCGGTGCATCCGTAACCTGCGCGCATGTGCAGAAGCACCACATTGTGTCATGCGCATGCACAGATGTGGCGCTTCATGTTGCAGCCTTTTCATGTTGCAAACAGGCCGCTGGAACGGATCCCATTCGCAACATGAGGTACCGCTGTATTCCACTTGTTCCCATAGGTACCACCAGTGTTCCCCCCTCTTCAGTGGGTACTCAAGGGTACGCAGTACTGGCACCTCTTTTTGTTGTTAAAAAGTGTGACACTTACTGTAAGAACTTTATGGTGAGTACCATCACCTATTTTTCTAGGGGGGGAAACACTGTGTACCACTTCCAGAGGCGGTTTTAGGGTAGTGTGACTGGTGTGGTTGCACTGGGCGCCAAGCTGCTGGGGTTGCCACAACCATGGTATAGAATGCAGCATGTGAAGCGTGTGTGTGTGAATTTTAACATCACTCTGAGTGCCATTGAAATTTAAGAGCCCAAGGTCCGCCACTGCTACCTCCACTGCCAATGCAAATGCTCTACAGAATGTATTTTTGTAGTGGGTGTAGGTGCCTATTGGGTCATGGTTGTGTTATCACTAACCACCAGCAGAATGTTTCCACCTCCTGTGCCTACGATTTTAGAGGTTCAGTGTGTCCTGGGGCAACATTCCAGTGCACGATCCTTGTCTAGCCCTTAAAAATACTTCCATTATTTTTATTTTTAAAATTAAATACTATCTTTCTCATCCAACTATGTAAGCATCCCATTTCCAGAGTTATATCTGCCCTAATTATTTTGTAAAAGAAGTATACTTAACATATAAGCACATATAACTTGGCAGCAAGGGTTGTTTTCCTATCACTTCTGCACTGGAGGATTGAAGGATATTCTGCAAAAGGTTCCGTGCAGTTGAGGGCACTTCAACAGCTAAAGGTCATCTGTATAACCTGTAAGTACAGAAGGAAAGGGGAGAAATAAGTGGAAGGGAACGTATCCAGGTGGTGTTTGAAACTTGTCCAAACTCTTCAGCCAGGGCCAGATAATATTGCCAATATAATAGTGATTTAAGATGTGGAGCAAAAGTTATGTCTGTTCCACAACTCACACAGTGCTGTGACTGTACTCTGAGCTAGAAAGTGTTTCACAAATAGCCTAACATTGTGATGCTAGAGAGCTTAGGGCATGAAAATATGCACAGAAGGGATTTTTTTGTAAACTGCCACTAATTTGATCTTTGTTCTGTAACTGAACTGTGATATTTCTCCCCCATCCTCTAAATTGTCCTCTGCACGTTCATCATAACTACCCTGGGGTGCATTTTCCCGCATTTTGGAGAAAGGGAGCCAATAGATAGTCACTCTGCATGGAGGAACTGGAGCATAGAGAGAGAGAAAATTGGAGAGGTATCGTGTATGAGCCAAGAGTATGAGCTGAGAAATACTTAATCCAGAGTTTACCTGTGGGTAGAATTAGACATGATAGCAGATGTGGAACTGCCATGGTACCATGTTGTTTCCTGCCCCTCTATCTTCTCCATAACTTCTAGTTTGCCACCATCCAGAATGTACCACCACTGTGCTCTGCACTAGCCCTAGGATGGCCACCTAGGCATTGCCAGATATGAGGAAATGCATCATCAGAAATAGGACACAGATTTGCATAAAAGTTGCTTGTGCTAATTTATATAGATGGACATTCGGAAATAGTCACTAATTTACATGGAACGGTGGTTCTCAAACTTTTTTCTCTGGCAAAACAAAATTTTAAAAATCCTTCCAGTAGCACCTTAGAGACCAACTAAGTTTGTCATAGATATGAACTTTCGTGTGCATGCACACTTCTTCACACTTTTTTCTCTGGGTCACACTTTCAGGATAAAAATTTGCTCTCGAGTCACTCCACACCAAAACTTTTATTGATAAGAAATACACTGGAAACCAAAAAGAAACAACTCCTAGCAGTGCTTGATTTATAACATAGAACACAACTGCTTTATTATATGATCATGGGACATCCAGAAAATATAATACAATGCAGCTACATAAGAACATGACTCATTCCCAACTTATGATCATAAACGAGCCTCTTAAATAGGTATTTTAAGTATGTAAATAAACTCAGTGAGAGGTGTCAGCTTGCTTTTGCCAGGTAATCTCCTTTAGGTAAAGGGACCCCTGACCGTTAGGTCCAGTTGCGGACGACTCTGGGGTTGCGGCGCTCATATCGCTTTATTGGCCGATGGAGCCGGCGTACAGCTTCCGGGTCATGTGGCCAGCATGACTAAGCCGCTTCTGGCGAACCAGAGCAGTCCACGGAAACGCCGTCAGGGCCGTCTTAAGCATGCCTGGCGCCCTGGCGCGACGGATCCCTCTGGCACCCCCACCCCACCCCGTTGCCTGCGCCATCCAGCCTGGCCGCCCCGTTGCGACGCCCCTGTGTGCGATGGAGGCGGCCCCAGGCCCACACGCCTTGCGGCCTGAACAGCTGAGAGGTGCACCTAGGGCTGCATCCGGTGAGCCTGGGGCGGCCTCCGCCGCGCCTCGCAGCGGGCGCAGCGGCGCCCCTGGTGGCCTGGCGCCCTGGTGCCCCATGCCACCGGACCTGGGCCTAGAGACGGCCCTGAACGCTGTTTACCTTCCAGTCGGAGTGGTACCTATTTATCTACTTGCACTTTGACATGCTTTCAAACTGCTAGGTTGGCAGGATCAGGGACTGAGCAACGGGAGCTCACCCTGTCGCGGGGATTCGAACCGCTGACCTTCTGATCGACAAGCCCTAGGCTCCGTGGTTTAGACCACAGCACCACCCACACCTCCTTTATATTGAGTCTAATTCGAGACAAACTCTTATCTCCTCATCAACACAAATGAAACGTTTACATGATTCTGAGACTGTCCTTGAATCTTCCCGTCACACTTGCCATCCTCTCCTGCCACACCAGTGTGGCTCCCCACACCCATTGAGAACCACTGAAATAGAAACGCAATACTGTACATCTCACTATGGTGGGGATAGTGACCAGGTGAGTTGTGTGCCTGTCCAGTCTGCTGTACAGGTGGACTACTTCCATGCTCCTGATTCCTTGCTGCCCTTGCTTCTTATGGGTCTATATTTTTAAACCAGACTTGGAGCAGACAGCCTTTCAGATAGAGAACTACTTCAGATAAAAGACTGTAAAGTAGCCACTCTACTGCCCTGCCCAGCCTCACACTTTGCCAGTGCCCAGTGCAATGTGAGGCAAATCTGTCAGTTACATTTTCTGAAGAAGTGTGCATGCACACGAAAGCTCATACCAATGACAAACTTAGTATGGTCTCTAAGGTGCTACTAGAAGGAATTTTTTAATTTTGTTTCAACTACGGCAGACCAACATGGCTACCTACCTGTAACAATTTTCTCTCAGCTTATTTTTTCCAATCTTAAATTCAGTTTTCCACATTTCTGCATCCATTTGCATGTAAAAACAAATAAGTCCTCGCGATAATTCATCAGAAATTTAGTGTGCATTTCTCCTGATAGACACATTTTTGCATGCAAATTTCCCTACTATAATGCTTTTAATTTTTTTTAATTAATATGTACATTCTCGTGCAGTTTTCCTTTCACACACATTTTGGTAGACATTATTTGGTTGGAGAACTACATTGCAAAATTTGGAGAAGTGTGACTTTCAAAGGATAACTGTGTTTCAGTTCCTGTATTGTTTCAGGAAACATGAATTTGGAAGTTTTGACCAAACCAAAATCTCTCTTCAGGCCCTAACTCTTAACATTCGGGTATTTGCTTCTGGTTTAGTTATCTGCTTCTGCTTCTTTTTAAGCAGCCAGTGCTACTCTTGTTTGTTTGATATCTCCACTCTGATTATAGCTGCCAAGTTATCCCTTTTTTAAAGGGATTTCCCCTTATGCTGAATAGGCTTCCTCGCGAGAAAAGGGAAAACTTGGCAGCTATGGAGACTCTGAAGCTGATGGTGTCACCTGATTATTACTTATGTTAATCAGGCTGAACTTTGCATCAGTTGAGGCCAATGATGGGAGGGTGTGGGAAACTCTCTTAACTATGCTTCAGAATTGTCAAAGGCTTCAGCTTTGACATTGTTAAGTTAGAGCCAATTGCTTATTAAGCTGCTCCAAGTGCTTGATTAGATAGAATAATGAACTTGAGCAATTTAGTATTTTAAGTCTTTGTTTGGATGCTCTTGGTGGGCTACCATTACCAACAGTGAATACAGTACAGACATTTTGATTGAGCTAATGGTACTGCTGCTGAGCAATTATCTGTCACTGCCCAACTGCATCATGCAGTCATTGTCAACATACTTCCACATCAGCCAGTCATTGGCTTGGGAAATAAATTGTGAAACACATTGTTGGGAACTTGAATGGCTAGTCTTCTGGTTGTAAATCAACTGTAGCATGCTTTGTGCAAGAAATTGGACATGCTGAATTTTTTTATTTTTTTTAAAAAAAGATAAATGTGCACACAGACATAGAGTAGGAATGCAAGAAACTGCCTTTTACTGTGGCAGACCATTTATCCATCTAAGTCAGTATTGTCTACACTGACTGGCAGGAGCTTCCTTAGCCCTACCTAGTGATGCTGGAGATTGAATTTAGGACCTTTTCCCAACAAAGTGGTTGTTCTGTTACTGAGCAAAATAATGGAGGTATATAATTTCATATCTCTGTCCAAAGTATTTAAGAATCCTAAGTGCTGTTGATACTCCTCCTGAAAAGTTTATGCAGAAGAGCTATGTATCATACACCACAAAATTATATATATATTAATTTATCAGCTGTTGACAACCTTTGTAGAAGGCTGTGGTGCCTAGAGCCATAACCAAAAGATAAAACCATTTAAAAACTCAACTAAACTTCTGATACCATGTTGAAAGTTTCATAGAAAGACCCCCCCCCCAGTAAGATTTTGAAGTGCAAAGCCAGGATGGTTATTCAAAAGCCTGACAAAGATTAGAAATAATGCTATAAATTTATTTACTACCACCTGCAGGCATGATGGAAAGTAATGATTTGCTAACATATGCAGCATTTTCCCTTATAGCTCTGAAAAATAAATATAAATAGCTCTGCCCCTCTCATGCATACCAAACTATCGTAAAAGCTATAATTTAATGTGAAGTTTGGAATAAGAAATAAGGACATCAATGTAATTATTACTCATTGCTGCTCAGCTTTGATGCATTCTTTAGCTTCTCTTTGGTATAGAGTTAATACCATGGACATAATCCAGCAAGAGTGTTACAATATGCTATCAGGACCATCTAGGCCGGGCCTCAGTGGTTGAACTACAGCTTTCATTGCTCCTATTGACAACATTGGCTGCAACTGATGGGAGATGAATTCCAACATCTGGAGAACCAGATTTCTCACCTCTGTTCTAGGCAGTGGTACAGCTAAGTAACTTCAGATCATGAATTTATGACCCTCCTTTTTTGATGGTCCTGTTTAATACTTCAGTTGTGAAGCACACAGTTCACATTTATCTTCTCTTCCCCACTGGAGCCTCCAAATTAGTGCTTTGCTGCCCCCAGTGGTGAGGTATTTGAGGCCTAGAGAACTGAAAGCTTTCCAGGGTGATTATGTCCTCTCAGGTTTCAGAATGACTCTACCTCTCCAGGCAGCCCATCGGTTTCCCCTGACGAGGTAGGGCAATGAAGACAGTAATTCTGCTTATTGCATAGATAATGCAGTCTCTTTTCTGTATAGTACTTTACACAGCTTGAGTTTGAGGCTGCTGCTTTTTCATCTGAAATACTTCATATATGTCAGAGTCTAAACAGAGCAATGTTATTTGCAGGAGAAAATAAAAGTTCTGTATTGCTTGATTGGGGGGGCGGGGGGGGCGGGACCACAGATGGTCCCTAGTGACATTCTGGTTTTCTTTGGGGACTTTTCTTATTCGTAAAAATGAAATAAAATATTTTTTAAAAGTAAAGAGGTCTCTTGTCTGGCATTCCAGTAGCCTACCGTTTCCAAAATCCTGAGGCCAGATTTCAGTTCCAACCCGTGCATAAGCAACCGCCTCTCTGTAAAATGTGCAGGACAAATCTCAAAATGTCTTTTTCTTTGTGTCTTTGAAATTTGAATCAAACACCTTTTGTACTTCCAGGGGTTGAAATTTGAGTAAATTTGCTTGTTGAGTTATCTTGAAATTTGAATAAAGCAGGTTGCTTACCATAAAGGGTTAAAGCCACCCATTATGTAACTCCCACCGAAGCTAATAGATTTATTATAGGGATTAATTTAGTCTCCAGGGTGACAATCAGGCTGAAGAATCTTGTGACAACAGGCTCCATCATGACTGCATTCTTGTGGGGCAGGAGGAACAACTTCTTCATTATCTATGTCTCCATAAGCAGTAGAAGAGCAAACCAATTCTCAGCACAAGCCTGTGTGTTTTTCCTCAGAAGTAGCCCCATGGAGTTCAGTGGGACTTCCTAAAGGAAATATTTGTGGCAGGCATGGGGACTCCTTGAGGACAGTTTTCTAGGGACCACATTCTGTTGGTGGGTGGGGCCAGAGGGGGAAATGGGCGGGGCAACAGATGCAACACTTACTTTTTGTACAGCTATATTTCAACAACAACAACTTATTATTTATAATCCGCCCATCTGGCTGGGTTTCCAACAGCCACTCTGGGCAGCTTCCAACAAAATACTAAAATGCAATCGTCCTTCAGATATTAAAAGCTTCCCTAAACAGAGCTGCCTTCACAAAACACAACACAAAAGCCAGAGGGTTCTCTGCACACACCCTTCTCTCAATTCTGCCAAGCAAGAGACTTTAATCACAGTTCAGCAACACATTCCTGCCAGGCAACACAATGAGAGTGTGAAGTAAGGAAGGTGTGGAGAGAGAGGGTGAGGTGTGAGAAGGGATTTGGCCTGGGAAGAACCCTCATAGAGAGACATGGAGGGCCACATTTGAACCCTGAGCTTCCCTACCACTGGTGTATAGCAGAAGCTAACCTAGTACTGTATTGGGCCAGCCTTGTGTTTCTTGGCCAAAGCAGGATTTGAATTCTGGTCTCCCAGGCCAACAGTTGAACCACTGCCCCACCACTCAGCTGGCAGTGAGAAGGAGAGCATGATACTGTGCAGCTGAAGAAGAGACATCACTATGTAACTGCTGTAATGGGAGCTGGTGATGCCTGGGTCCTTTGCATTGAGTGGCACCATTTTTCTGTTGAAAGCCTATGAGTCAGCACAGCTGCAGAGAGACCATGAATGAAGGGGCAGCTCAGAAAAACAAGGTCAGCTGACACAGGCAAAATAAACACACACATCGGGGCAGGACACAAACACCCCCCTCTCCAGCCTGCCCTGGTTTGTTTATCTTTTTAATCTTTATCTTAAAAAAAACAACAACCCACCACTATACGTCATTATCGTGTGCTGGTTCTTTTCTCATTGGCTTTGGGGCCTCTCTGAGAGAAGGTACAAGCCATGAGGATCCCTGGCCTATTTAGCAATATTTTAAAAGGTTAGTCCAAATAGCAAACAAGACAGCTTGATTCACACACACCAAAAGTCACAGAAGGGATAAGAGAGGGAGTTGTGCCCTTCAGCTCCATGAATATGAGTAGGCACTAAAGCTCGCTTAGCTTTCTGCTGATTGCATTATGGGGATGTTATCCTCAGCACGTAACTTAAGTGGTGAAAATAACGTCCACATAGGTAGCTGCAATCTGCAGAAGGTTAAGTGCACTTTGAGGCCCATTTAAATCAATGAGACTGAAGGCCACAATTAATTCTCCACATACCACCAGTTGCCTGCATTACTCTCTGTCTCTGTTTTTAATTAAAAAATTAATAATAATTTTATTATTTGTACCCCACCTTAATTGCTGCGGATCACAAGTGGAGAGAGCAGCCCATTACATCAAAGTCAAAGTAAGGAAGCATTTGCCCATGGCAGGATTTCTCCACCAGCAAGAAATTGCTGGTCGTGGGGTGGTACTGTTTGAGACTAGAAGGCCAGTCTTCAGGGGGATTAAGCATGCTCCTCCACACAGAAACTACTTGGGACTCCAAATGAAATGTTTTGAGGATTTAGGCCTTTATGAAAAATTCCCTGCTCACTTAAGGAACTAATGGGTTTTATACAGGACTTTCTCAAATTAATCTGTTTTGAGGGCTGGCAAAAGAACAGATCCCCCACATCCTGTTTTGTATGGAATATTGTGGTTCAAGAGGATAAAAAAATAGGTTAAGGTTTGTAAGAGCCTGGATAAAAATGGTTCTTTTGGAAATATTTCCCCAGCATGATAATAGATTTCTTTTTTAATGGGTTGGTTTGCACATAATGCTAAGCTATGGTTTACATAAACCAAGGTTTATAAACAAGCAGCAAACAATGGTTCAGGAGTGTGGCTTTTTCATGGTTAAGAAATCATAGTCAAGACACTAGGCCAAGTTTGTATGATCAAATTAAACCTTGGTTTACTAAATTAAATCATGGTTAAACCATGGCTTCGTGTTATGTGTGAACCAGATCAGTGAGTTGGAAGGAACTCTGGTCATGCCAAAAAGAAGCATTTATCCCTTGCTCCTTTCTTTTTCAGGGCCAGAACTGAGCCCTTTCAGATCTTGACTTAGTACAAATTAATTCCACCCAACATATCCCTCCAATGGCTAGTCAGATCTCCAGGACTTGGTGGTCTTTGGGGCACTGCTTTCTCCCTGCCAGTAGCATAGCAATGCAGCTATTTTACTTGACAGAGTGGATTTTTTGAAACTCTAGGAACTGGGCCAGCTTCGTGGTGAGCTCAGGTATTTACGCTATGGGTGGGGAGAGCTTTCATTTGAATGGGTCACTTTAAAGCTCTTCCTCCAGGCTCATTTTCACAATGTATAAACAAGGAGTGTTCTGGCTCCGGTGCAAGCAGCTGACTTCACTGTTCTGGCCAGCTGCAGGGAAAGGTGTTGCTCCAGCAGCCATCAGTGTAGAAAGGACATAGAGGGAAAGACACATGATGGTGTTGCTGTTGAGCCAGAGAGAAGCGGTATGCTCAGTTTTGACCTGAGAGCATTTTATACAAGCAAAAGGCTTGTCATTGTGACAGGCAGGGATGTGAATTGAAAGGGAGACTGGGGAGAGTCCAAGGCACTGGGCACATTGCAGAAATTCTGGGCTATTTCTGTAAGCTGGGCTATCTTCACTACATTGAGTGCAATTTCAAGTTTGTCTTTGCTTTTAAAATTATTATTTTTTAAAAAAAAACGTGTGAGAGTGAGTGGGAAACGATCAAGGCCATGGCATGCAAGGAGCGGGAGATAATCCCCCCATGCTTCCTTCCTGGAAAATAAATCCCTTTTCCCTGAAGCTGCTTATTTTCTCCAGGTGGGAAGCTACTCTTGGCAGCAAGGTAGGCTCTGAAGAGTAGACATTTCAGATCCACAGTGAAATATACTGCAAAGTATTGCAAGATCTTGTAAAGCTGGCATTCAGGGCATTAGGCGTGCGTGTCGTAGGGAATGGAGATTATTTTGTTAATTTTGGAACAGTCGCGAGCAGGCAAGTGGACACAATGGTGTAGGAAATGCCAATTGTTATGACAGCTCATAGTTTGAAAGCAGCTGGAGTGATCTGAGGCAAGGCCCTTGCAGAATACATTTTAATAGTTTTAACCTTCCTGAGGAGTTTCTATAAAAACAAGACTGCATGTTGCCAAGTTCAAGGGCAGAGGAAAGGATTAGGAAAGATCCTGCTAAATAAACAGATATCTTCCTGACTGGCAGGGTACCTTATCTCTGTAGGAATCTAGAATGGTGGAGGTTTATTGTTATTATTAATAAAAGTTGCCTTGTTAATTATAATAGTTTAATGTATTAAGGTAAACAAAGTTTCCCCCTTGCTTCTTGATTATATATATCTATATATAGAAATTGTACTGGACAGTAATTATATAAGGACACTCCCTAGACTGTGTGATGGAAAGTTGAATGTGTTTATAAGCTTATGCATTTGGCGATGATGCAGATTGCTGCCCACAAAATCTCATAAACCTTGATGGATCAGACCAAAAGCTCACCTGGTCCAGCATGTTGTTCTCCTAGTGATTTGAGGCTGATTTAAAGAAACACGGGGCAAGGAAACATGAGAAAAGTGGGCCAAAAGCTAACTGTGACCAGGTCAGAGAGAGAGTGGGACTGGCACTCACCTACCCAGTTATATGGTCATGTCTCCATATATATTCTTCTCACGTAGGGTGACCATGGTCCCTACTTTACAGAATATGACCCTCTATTTTGAAGGACTATCAGAGGACAGTGCAGTTTTTGAAAATGTCTTGTTTTAAGGACTATCAAATTGAAATATAAAGAACCCTAAGAAGGGAGAGTAATTGGGCCTTCAAGTTATCAATTAACAGTGAGAACCTGGACAGCAGGCAGAGAAAGCACTCAGGTCACCCACTCACACTGTTCCCTATTAGGGTGGGATGTACTTTTTTATTTATTTAAATTATAGTAATTCTTTCTAAATTTGCATAAATTACCTTCATGCAAATCAGTGTTCTCATTTTTTTTGGTGAGACATCTCTTTTGACAATGTTCAACCCTTTTCTCATCATATGGCTGGTATCTCAATAATCATATATTACCTATGATCACAGAATTGTAGTGTTGGAAGGGACCCCAAGGGTCATTTAGTCCAACTCCCTGCAAGACTCCTTGACATATGACCATTCATCCTCTATTTAAAGATCTCCAATGAAGGAGTCCACCTCCTTCTGAGGCAGACCATTCCACTCTCAAGCAGCTTTTACCATCAGAAAGTTCTTCTTAATGTTTAGTCAGTTCTTTTTTGTAATTTTCATCCATTGGTTCAGTTCCTACTTTCTGGAGCAGCAGAAAACAAGCTTGCTTCATCTTCCCTGGGATAGCCTTTCAGGTATTTGAAGATGGCTATCATATCCACTGCTATTTTTCTAGAAAAAGAGGTGCCGGAACTCACCATGAACACCTCCCTTGTTCTCTTAGAATGGCAATGGAGCCCACCTGAGAGCTGCCAGAACTGCGTTCCAGTTGTGGGGGGAGGGGGAGCCCTGATCATATCACCTTTCAGTCTTCTCTTCTCCAGGCTAAACAATTCCTCATAAAGCTTGATTTCCAGACTCTTTATCATCTTGGTTGCCCTCCTCTGCACATGTTCCAGCTTCTCAATATCCAACTAAAACGGTGGGGTCCAGAACTGGGCACAGACCCCTGGTGGGGTCTGACCAAGGCAGAAAATAGGGTGGTACTATTACTTCCCTTGATCTGGACACTATACTTCCGTTAATGCTTCTGAGTAGAAACCAGCCATATGTTGTAGCAGGTCAAGGAAATAACAGTGTGGCAACAATGCTGTTGAAATGAACACACGACTACCAGTTGCAAAGATTGCAACAGTTATGACTGAGAGATAAGCAAACACCAGGGATGAATAAATAGTCATGCATGGTGCCTGTGGTACTAGGGATGAGGGAACCTGTCAATCTTAGTTTCTCTCAGTTTCTCATTTTTCCAGTCTTATGCTCAATTCTCCACAAACGTTTTGTCATTTTTTTTAATCTTCATGAAAATTCACCAGTATTCTAATGCAAATTTCTCTGGGCATTTTTGCCTATTAGACACATTTTTTCAAACCAATTCCCCATAATATATTGCAGAAGGAAGCATGCAATTTTCACTAATATATACCCTAGCATATATTTTTTTGTAAATATTACTTGCCTGGTAAATTGCATTTCAAAATTTGGAGAAGTGTGAATTTCAAAGGATGATTCTGTTTAATCTTCTGTATTTATTTTGGAAAGTGTAAATTAGGTCAGTTCACCTTTAAATGCAAACTGATTAAACCTCTCTCCCATTTTTTGCTAAAACAAAGTTACTTTATTGTCTGAAAAGAAATGACATACACCCAGGCTTAACTGGCCAGGAGTTTCTGTATGTTGTTTCTTTGCCAATTCCTGTTTAATTGCATCTTTTTCCTCTCCTTGCTACCCTTTCGTTCGTTGTTGCTATTCCTTTCCTAGGATAATCCCATCGTAATTCAGGAAGAGTCACCATTTCACCAGATATGTACTCTGCCCCTTCTTTCTGTCCCTCTGTTTGGTTTAGATAGTTTCTGGAATCGGTCCAAAAAACTTGTGTTTTTATGGCATGCATATTATCATTATGATGGTGGTGCATATTGCAGTAGGAGGCATTAAAATCTAAAATCGAAATGCTGTATTCTCACTATTCAACTGATCTCATATAAGAGGGGCTGCCTGGGGACGGGGAAATCTGGGTCAAAAGGAAAGCTGTGTGGGCCTTGGTGTTGTTTGAATTTCAGTTCCATGGGACACAGAGTTGGCATTATTTTTCTAAGCATTTCTGAGTACAAAATGCATCTTTAAAATAAAGTGTTGCTTGAATGATGAAAGGAGAAGTAAACAAAGATACTTCGTTGTATTCATACTTTTGCAGTATTCGTCCATATCTCTGGCTTGACCAGTTCATGCTTCCAATGACCTGTCTGTCTGTTGATTAAAGTTATATAAGAGAGAATTAAGGTTATGAGCAGTTAGCTGCTTTAGAACATTCTGTTCAGGGCAGCATGCAACATTAGACTATGTATGTATTAAAAATGAGACTGCAATAATGTTGGCATTTCTCTTTCTTTGCTGTTAAAACATTCAAATCATGTTAAATCAGTCCTTGGTGAAGACTGTGAAGGATGTTGTGGGAAAAACAAGGAGAAGCTGAATGCACTTTAGCACTTTAGCAGGATGGTCAACGAATCCATATTTTAGACTGCATGATCTTAACAGTTAATTGATTCACTCTGTTGCTTGCTTGCTTTCCCACTTCCTCAAGTGGTGACAAATTCCTCGGGCAGCGCTACCCAGGCTTGGCCTCCTTTAGATGAGAGAGCACTGAAGACTTGCACTGTTTTTGCAATGCTTGCTTCATTTACAAATATAGAAACAGCGTAAGTGGATGCAAACAGTCAGCAGGCACTCTTAGAAGTAGGGTTGCCGGACTCAATAAAGGACAGGACTTCTGTGCCTTTAATCGCCCTGCTCTCTTTTGAGTCTGGTAACCTTAAAGAGAAACCAGCAGACCCTTTGCCTGGAAATTAAACAAAGGGTCTGCTGGTTTCTCTTTAAGGTTTCCAGACTCAAAAGAGAGCAGGGCAATTAAAGGCACAGAAGTCCTGTGCTCTATTGAGTCTGGCAACCCTACTTAGAAGGCAGCAGATCTGCATTATAATCACATCAGGTCCTCATAGAGGCCTTCAGCCTTTAACCAACTCACATAGCCTTACCTCTTCCAAATTACAAACACACACACACACACACACACACACAGAGAGAGAGAGAGAGAGAGAGAGAGAGAGAGAGAGAGAGAGAGAGAGAGAGAGAATGAGAGAGAGAGTGCTGCCCCACAGTGCTGAAATCAATGGGAAGGTGAAACAGAGTTCTATTGGTCAGACTCAGAACAGATATGGAGCTTTGGTCCAAAGCCACTGCCTGGGTAGTAAGGCCCTGTGAATGCAATGGAACGTACTTGTCTCACAGTAAGAGTGCATGGGAGTGCCCATGCTCTCTGATTTACATAGAGTTCTTGTGTCTGTGCGGATCTCCATTCACTTCCATGGAAGGAGGTGATTCAAATTTGCATGCATAGATCAGCTCCATGCATGGAAATGATAGACTTAGCAACAGAATTCTGTATATACACTAGACCTGATATATTAAATTTTAAGCATATATGCTGTTTTGCTAAAGATGGGTCTCAGCATACAGCCTACCCCCCAAAAAACCCTCATAACACTGTTTATGTACTGTATGTATATTTGTGTAAGATGCAGGACAAGGATGTGGAACTTCTCAGCCTCCAGATATTGCTGGACTTCCATCAGTCTCAGCCAGCATGGCCAATCAACAGGCACTATGGGTGTCAGTCCAACAACATGTGGAGAACCCCAAGTTTTTCATTTACATCTATAATCCATTTAAGTTGAAAGTGAAAGAGCTACTGCTACTGAAACTAGACTGCACTTTGAGGGTTGTTTGGTCCAATTTCACATGTGTAAAAACCATTGTCTTTCTGGATAGAGATATTCCAAATTACAACCTTAAGTAAATTAAATCTTCTTCTTAAACAGCTACAACTCAAATAATTTTAGTCATTTAAAAAGGGGGGGGGGAGGCGAAATGCAACCATTTTCCATTGCCAAGGTGATCACATGCAAAAACTAACTTTTCCCTCATTTTTTTCAGTGTTCGGAGAAAAAAATGTTGTTGGAATCTGAATCAAAGATCTGGGTACTATCCAACAGTCCACACTATGAAGGATTTTGGCAATTGGAATGGGCTGTTGGTTTCAGTGAAAAGTAACAGATGCAAACTGCAGCTCCGTATGGATGATGCCCTTAAGAGTTTCCAGTAACTCCTCCAGCACCACTGGCAAAGGGCAGTTATTGGTCTGCATCCTAGGAGCATGACAAAGTTTGGCTTTCACTGTAGTAGGAATAAGTGCATCATGCAGTAAGATCCCCCCCCCCGGCTGAATTGTTCAATTAACTACTGGGGAAACTTGCAATGGGGAATTGAAAGTGGAGATCGCTTGCAGATGTCATCTTGGAGGCAATATTTGACTGTGCACATTGTTTTTCAAAACTTCCTTCCAAGAAGCAGCAGTCTTCAGTTTCCACCCCGCAATGATGGGGAGTACACTGCCTTGCTCATGTAAAATAATAATGATACGAATATGAAGTGAGAGATTGTTTCGTCTTGACCTACTTCCTAAGCAGCGCTCAGTCAATGCTCTTTGGTTTTGGGAAGGTAAAACAAAACCAGAAAAGAAAAAGCACCACCCACCCACATTTCCCAGGCTCCATGTGTTGCTTGGTGCCAACCACACAGCCAGTTACTTACTCCTGATAGGCAGTTTCCTTAACAATTTCCTTTCATCTTCTGGCAACACCCAGAGTGACTTGCCAGACTGGTTGTTTGACTTTCAGGTCCAAACTAGATGTAGTGGCAGCGGGTCCATTTGCTTAAACCCAACTCTGCTTTGTTCATGCTTTAAATCAGTGGTGGCCAAACTTGGTCGTGAACTTTAAATGTGCTTTAAGTATATGATGCAGGTGTGATAAGAGAGAAACTGATACTGCAGAGAGGTAAGCCACAGGTGGGAGAAGGTTCAGCACCCCTCCCTTATTGTTCCTTTCACTGTCCAAATTGGACTCCCCTCCCCTTTGCTAAGTGATTCAGGCAGATCCAGAATTGATCCTCAGACATAAACACATCCCTCCTGTAGAAGTAGACCATGCCTTAATTTCATATATTTGCACATCAGAACACTGGACTTCCATTGTGAAGGAAGTGGAGAGGATCAGCATTGCAATGCAGCATTGATTTCCTGTAACGGCTCTGAATCATGCTCAGAGACTGCATTCCTGTGGGGTACATTGTGCTGAGTGCTTCTCAGAAGTCAGTGTCTTTCCATTACACTGTTCACATATGCCAGGCATAGGCAAACCTGGCCCACCAGATGTTTTGGGACTACAACTCCCATCATCCCTAGCTAACAGGACCAGTGGTCTGGGATGATGGGAGTTGTAGTCCCAAAACATCTGGAGGGCCGAGTTTGCCTATGCCTGACATACGCATTTTAGGCTCAGGGACTGCATTCTCTACTAGAAGAGTCATGTTATACAAAGTCATCCTAGGAGAGCCCCAATTTCTCTCTGCCCTACTTTCTAGAGAGGAAGTAGTTCTTCCCTTTCCTTGTGGTGAACAGAGGCACTCTGGGAATAGAGCCCAACCCTTGTTCAATGATAGTCATGTCATTTGTATGTAAGAGGTCTCAGGTTCAATTCATGACATCTCTAGTTGAGGCTCAAAATGTTTCCAGTGTGAAACCCTAGAGACAGCTGCTGTGCTCGATCAATGAAGTGACTTACTGCCCCGGTTTGGTGTGGGGTAGTAGGGTTTTTACCTGAACCCCCCTGGCTGTGTCTTTCTGTTGGAGGACAGAGTGGTGTATAGGGATGGAGAAATCTATCTACTTTAGTTTCTCTCAGTTTCTCATTGTCCCAGTTTTAAGTACAGTTCTCCATATTTCCATATCAGCTCACAATTATTTTTTGAAGTCCTCATGAAAATCCACCAGCATTTTAATGCAAATTTTTCCAAATATGCATGTTTGTTTGCAGTTTTGCCTAATATATACATTTTTTGGCAAATCAATTTCCCCTAATATAACGCACCTTTGTATGTTACTTTCTGTAATGCATGCACATAAGTCCATTTGGCTCAACTGAAGAAGACAAAAAAAGATGTTTCAACTGCCTGATCAGTTAGCTATAGAAATAACTTTTAAAAAGTCCCATGCATTTCAGTGGAAATGAAATTTAAGCAGACTGCTATCCCATCCAAAGTGTTTAACTTTGGCTAGATTTCCAAATAATAGTTGGGCAGATGACAAGCCCTCAGACTTTCTAGATTTGCTTAGAATTTATATGCCACTTCCCAACAAACAACGCTCCTCAAAAGCAGCTCACAATACATATAATCAACCAGAATTGATACTCCTCACTTCCTTGAGCACCAAGAAGACCCAAGGGCCAGTTTCATTTGGAGGAGAGAGTGCTGGAGATTCATGGCATTTTTGCAATACTTTGTATATAACTATAGCCCTCCAGACTTCTCTATCTAGCTCTTGGGACACTCCCCAGGCAAAAAATCCTCTCTGGGCTGCACCTCTGCTTTCCACGCTGCCACCCTCACTGGCCTGCTTTATGCATTCCTTTATCAGAACTCGGGTGCAGGAAAAAGATTTATTTATTTCATGAAATTCATATATGTCTGATTATTTTTTTAAAAAAACTAAAAGTGCTTTACAAAGGGAACAAAACTATCAGGTTATCAGTAAAAACAGTTCAAAAGACAAATAATAACAATTAAAATCAGTGATAAACTAAAAACAGATTAAAACACGTGTCAATGTTTTATATATCTTAGTAGGCTTGCTTAAACAAAAAATGTGGGGTTTTTTTGGCAGGCAGCGAAAAGAGTACAGTATAATGAAGGCACCTGTCTGGTGGCAATAGAGAGGTGGGTGTTGTCGCACAAAAGTGTGGGAGCTGCCACACGAAAAAAGGTTGATTTCTTGTATCCGTGCTGCATCTGCCCTCCGTTGCTCCAAGTGACGTGGAGTGGTGGAGACATCCAAGATGGTGGCTTAATTTTTCAAAGCACATGCCAACTCCTCTCCCAGCACATTAATGTGCTCCAATCCAGCGTGTAATTTCATAATTGTTGCCTCAAGCTGGATCCTCAAGCTGCTTGTATGTTCTTCATGGTTTGGTTTTCCTGTGTTTCTTCTTTTCGAGTGCTGCTAGGATCCTAAAATAGGTTTTCATGCAGCACAAAATGATCACATCCAAAAGCCCTCATTAGTGTATGTATTTTTATATGGGCAGGGTAGCTCTCAGTCCTTGATAAAGCTGTGGTCCTTTGCTCTAAATAAGTTGCATTAAGTGTCTGGAAATATAAATGAACATTTTTTGTTGGTTTCTGAACTCTTAACCTCCATCCTTTCAAGTCCTAATAATAATACAGGTTGCCTCTGAATTACACAAATGCACTTTTGTGGTTTCTTGCAGGAGTGGGATATATTATCCTGATAACATATGACCCCTTTTAGGCGTTATCACATCTAATCCATAATGCACTGGAAATCTGCCGGTGCATTAGGCCAACAAGGATGGAGAGCAGATGATTAATGCACTAGGAAAGATTACTCAGGGTGGCGGGGGGGGGGCGGGAGAGCAAGCCCAGTGTAGATTTACCACCCAGCACCACCTGCTGGTTAGCCCATATGTTTGCTTTTAGAAATAAGAATACAATAGCATAATGGAAAGGGGAAGAGAACAATACAAAGAAGGCAAGGATAGAAGAAAGAGTAAGAAGGAGAAGAAGAGACAGGCTTAAGGAAAAGGGCATATTAAAGGCAGAAAATGTGGGTTAGTGACATGGTGGAAGAATATAAAATTATGCATGGTGCATATAAAGTGGACAGAGAAAAGTTTTTCTCTTGGCATAACACTAGAACCCGGGACATCCAGTGAAGCTGAATATTGGAAGATTAAGGACAGAGAAAAGAAATTACTTCTTCACACAGTGCATAGGTAAACTGTGGAACTCACTGCCACAGGAGGCAGTGGTGGCCACAAACGTGGATGGCTTTAAAAGAGGGTTAGATAAATTTTGGAGGAGAAGGCTATCAATGGCTGCTAACCATGTTCTGCTTCTGCCGTTGGAGGTTGCATGCTGCTGAATGTCGGTTGCTGGGAGTCACAAGTGGGAAGAGCCCAGTTGCACTCAGGTCCTGCTTTGGGGCTTCCCATGGGCATCTGATTGGCCCCTATGAGAACAGGAAGTTGAACTAGATGGACCTTTGGCCTGATCCAGCAGGGTTCTTCCTATGTTCTTAAGGTCTCATGTTTCAGGTGGTGTTAGAGGCTGACCCTACTATGATTAAAGCCCACCAGTTTGAAGCAAACTTGGACTCCATTGCACACTCCTTGCTGTGCTCCCAACCATAGAACTACATTCTGTATCTACTCTTCCTGAGTTATTCTGGAGGACGTACAGGAATGCTGCTGCTGCTGCACTACCCCACGCGTCAGCTGTTAGGCAGGGAGGCTGAACAGCCCAAACAAAGCCCCGCTGAGCTGCCAATCTCTTTGGGGCTTCCCCTGCCCTCACAGACGTCCTCTTTAGGCTCTGGGTGGGGGTGTCTTCTTGCGAGCCCCACGGACACTTTAGCTCTCTCCTGCCATTTCCTGGCATGGTTCTGTTTATTTATTTCATGGTGCCATACATATATGTGATCACATGCGAGTCGACCACACGTAAGTGGGGGCCCGCCCGCATCAGTACTGCATCATGCATCACATGCACACACATTCCACATACAGAAGGACGACAAGCAAACTTAGTGAGGCAGGCTGTGTAGCACACTCAGTTTTCTTCCCCCAACAACTGGCTGCGGCCTCCAGCAACCGCTGCCTGAGGGGGCCACTGCACTCTGTCTAATTGTAAGACAGGCCTGAGTATGGAGTTAAAAAAGAATCAGCTGCTTGAAGAGCAAGACTGCCCATAGATTGTTCCATTCTCCTGCCTCACATATTTCCTCTTGCCAATCTCCCTGTCAGGCAGATCACGTGGACAGGCAGCAACTTGAGAAACGGTTCAGGGAGCATTGCATTAAGGTTTCTATGGTGCAAGTTCCATGAAAAGCATCACTCATTTCAGAATGGGTCAAGAGTTTATACACTGGGTATATCTTGATTTTCCAGTTGTGTAAGAAACATATCTCTCTCTGCTTGACAACAGGTACATTCCAGGGCAAGCCCCAGCCTTTCGCTGGAGACATTCTCACTTTCACATTTGCCCACCAAAGAGGTAAAAGGCATATATTTCATTTGACCAACTGGTGGGTGTGTGCTCTTAGAAAACAACCTTAGAAATAGTTGAAGTTTATGAGGATTTTCAGTGTAGGTATTCAAAGTACAAAACAAAGGCAAAACAGGTTCATACAGGTCCCTAGCTATTATTGTTTGGCAACTTTGTGAGGGGGCTGCAGTGCTGATTACATTTTCTGTAGGTCCAACCAAAGAGATAATCAAAGTGTGACATATCTTGCCTCAGTGGCCAAAAATGCAGCAATTAAGGGCCCACCAGAATGATAGATTTTTAGGCAAACTGCCCATAATTTCTGTGTCACATCTTTGCAAGCAAGGAAATGTTCCACTTTTGCAGAAAGCATTAAAGAATTGTCTGTTTTTCTGTAACTATAGGGATTAAATGTAAAACATCCCAAAAAAACCCATCTGAACAAAGAGGCCTATCAGATGTCTATATGGGAATCCCACAAACAGGCAAAAAAGGCAACATCCTTCTCCAGAAGCTACGCGTATCTTCATTCCCCCCTGTTAAAGATACTATCATAATGCATAAGAAAGGCCATGTTTCAACAGGCCAAAATCCCATCTAGACCAGTACCCTGTTCTCACAACCATAGGATCATAGAGATGGAAGATATCCCAAGAGGTCATCTGATCCAAACCCCCGTAATGCAGGAATCACGGCTGAAGAATCCATGACAGGTTGCCATCCAACCTTTGTTGAAAAACCTATCATGAATGAAAGCCTGCCGCCTCCTGAGGCCATTGAATTTTAGGGTTGGAAGGGAACCCCAAGTCCAACCCCTGCAGCTAAGGCAAGACCCTTTGCCCCCTCCCCTCTCCTGGGATGCTTGCAAGCGGAGCCTGAATGCAATAGCATTCTCCCCACTTGTGAGCCCCAGCAACTTGTATTTAGAGGCAGACTGCATTCAGAGGCAATGGAAACAGCAGCAGCCCTTTTCGGTACTTTTGGTAAAAGTAGAGGTCAAAGCATGCCAAGCAACTTCCATAGATAAATTGTAGCTTTCAAGCTACTTCCTTCTTTTGAAAGAAGGTCTAGGATGTCTTAATAGTCACAGGTAGTCACTAGATCATCACAGGGTCCTCTCAGCATGAGAAAAGGACCAACCCCCCAAATTGCTGCTCTCTTCTGCACAAATCCATTACTCTTTTGTTCTGAATGAAACATTGATCTTGGACCTAAATTTCACAGAAAAGCTCTTCAAATTGGGACCATAACTGTGGGTAAGAAGGGAACTACTTGAACCTCAGATGTAAAGGCCATTTATGTGTCTTAGGCTTGGCTCTTAGTATTTTGGGGCATAAGGCATGCAATCCTGGGAAACTAGTTACCTTTACACTTTTATATTTGTAAGAATAATTATGCACTTATTCCTGTACTTCCCTACTTCTCTTCAATTTTTAATACATGCCTCCCCCTCCGCTTCCTGCTAACCTACTTTTAATTTCAGGGTCTTTCTAATTTGATTTCTTTTCCTACCTTAAGCACTGTTGGCGAGGAATCTGCTGTGGTTGCTAAATAGGACTGAGTGAAATATACAGAGCTTCTGTGTCCTGGTTTTTAAAATAATTATTCTAAGTAATCCTCCTTGTACACATGACACTTCTCATCTTGGAAAGGGTTTCCCCTGGGAGCTACTGTATATGAAACTGCATTAGCAAGTCGCAAGAGCTTCTGCAAAGCAGTTTTTAGGCTCATGTTCATTTAAAGTTACTTTAACATCAAGAAAATGGGGCCTCATAAAGCAAAGAGAAAAAATATTTCTTCTTAATACCACCTCTCAGCATTGCTAAGCATCAATCAGTATCAATCAGTGTTAAAGCTAATATCTGTTTCACTCATTTTCATTTATAAGTGAATGCCAGTTTCACACACATTCATTCATTTCATCCTATTTCTGTATCAATCTGAGAATATTTGTAAAATCATTCACATTAAAATTCTTATTTTTACTGTGTTTTCCCACAAAATGTGCACTTATTTTATTCATTTTACTATAAAATACACTTGATATGCATTTTAGCCTAAATTATGTACTTTCATACCATCCTAAAACAAAAATGCACATTTTATATGCATTTTGTTTTTTGTTGTTTTTTGAGCTGGGAATTGAATTGCAAAATTCAGAGACAGATGAAAACCAAAAGGCAATGGTGCTCCAATTCACACATTAGTCCAGGAACTGCAAATCAGGCTGCTTCACTTAAAAGTGAAATCTGAATGAAATCCTTAAGCAGCTCCTCTGGCAATGACATTTGGGGCTTGTCTAAAAATCATCATCATCATCACCTACCCATTTCTACTTGTTATCCCCAATCAACAATATGGGGATGATAATGATTCATCTGACCATTATGTGTCGTATTGGCCCGAATATAAGCTGCATCTTTAAAATTCAGGGGGGGGGGAGGAAAAAAAAATACTCGAATATAAGCCGCTCCCTTAAAATTCCACAGGCACTCACACCCATTCCATTTTACCGTATGTCTGTTTAAATGGCAGTTTTTGTAAGGTCCCTAATTTAAGCCACACTTTAACTTTTCACAGTTGGGGGGAAAGTCCAGCTTATATTCAGCCAATACGGTACATTGTGTGTCTATCAACCCAATCAACTGCCCATTGACAGCTATGTCTGATGTTCCTCCACACAAGGGCTTGGTTAACTGTCCTGTTCCCATAACACCCTTAACAAACAGCTCCCAGGGCTCTTTGGAGAGGTCATGACTATTAAGAAGTTGTGTAGGAGTGATTTCAACTTACGTGTGGCTGTGACCCCAATGCCTCAAAATAGTGAGCAAGCTTTCAAGATATCCAGAGCTCTTCATCAGACTGGAAGTTAAGCAAAGGGTTAAAACCACAAAGTCTGCTTTGATCTGCATCCTTAATAGAGTAGGCTTTCCTAGGTGCTACATGGTAGGTTTTTTAAAAAAAAAATTAAAAAATGGGCATAGCAGAGTTAGAGGAGGCTTTGTGGAGTGTGCACTTGATCTGACAGGCAAAGTTTCTGAAGGTTCCAAGTAACCAGACAGCTGAGAAGCAGAATTGTGTTTCAATGTCAGCCAAAGGACAAGGGGGAGAGAGAGAGAGTGCACATCCACAAGAAATCTCCCCCCTCTGAGACTTTTGCAGGCCTGCTCCTCTCGTTCAAGAACAGTTGGCGTTGTCTCTTGTGGGCCACAGCAGGGAGACAGGTTGGTCTCAAATAACTGTGCCGAGAAAGGCATGTGTCGTCCTCATTCTTTGCTCATGCTGAGGTTTCAGCTTAATCTGCCTTTATTCACAGTGCGAGCTATCCAGTGTGTGCAACCTGTCCTAGCCGCTCCTGGAGGTGAACTCCCACTTACACCAGCTGAGGAGATTAATTCATATTTTGGGCGTCTGAGACTTAGTTACTAAGACACCATCTCTGTAGACACAGCACAGGGGAAATGGCTTTACCCTAAAGCAGTGGTCCTCAACCTTGGGCCTCCAGATGTTTTGAGACTACAATTCCCATCATCCCTGACCACTGGTCCTGCTAGCTAGGGATCATGGGAGTTGTAGGCCAGAAACATCTGGAGGCCCAAGGTTGAAGACCACTGCCCTAAAGGACTGTAAGTGCCACTAGAAAAGCACCCACATCCAAACCAGTGAAGCATGTGGGATTTTGGAGATATATAGCCTATGCAGTTAAAGTAGTAAAAAATAATTTCCCTCTTTCTTCTTAGTGTCTTAATAAATGAAACTGATTTGCAAAAATGATACAGTACATGTTAAAATATTAGAGACACTGCACACACCTTTGTAATTCAAGAAAACTTTAATAAAAAAATATTTACCAAAAAAAAGTAGGGCCACAATGTTATTGGTGACAAGTGTGTGGGGTTGGCAGGGCAACCTGCCTGCTGTTCAAAACCACAACCAGCTTGCCTGACGGATACACTCCTTGAGAGTTGCCTACATAGCAGCCCCCATTGTGGTGTAGAAAAACATTTGGGAACCAGCTAGCAGCCTGAGGTGAGCAACGTTCGGCCAGGCTGCCCTAAGTGTGGCCTGTGGCCTGTTTTTGTGGCACTGCTTCAGTTGATGATCCTGCCCAAAGCTGTTTTCCACCATCGTTGTGACTGGAAATATAACCCCTCACAATAACATTTTGTCCATTTACTGAAGGAAAGTCGAAAACCTCCTGATTTTACTCCCAGCCAGTTGTAGCTGGAAGTAAAAGTCCGTTCTGGCCTTAACAGTCCACGACGAATGACATCCATGGTAAATGTCTGACACCGAGGGCGGGTGAAGAAATCCCCACAGAGAAAGGCTATGCTTGATGGGTGCCAGTGCTTTTAAAAACAATGTTGGCCTGCCCCTTGTGGGTGATTGAACCTGGGACCTTCTGCTTGCGAAGCAGATGCTCTGGCACCAAGCTACAGTCCTACCCCAAAATTTTCAGGCCACTTTACTTGCTTGGTTATTGTGTTTACATCCCACCTTTCCCCCAAAAAAGCTCAAGGGGGCACACGTGGCTCTTCCCATCCTCACAACAACCTTGTGAGGTAGGTTAGGCTGAGAGGCCCAAGGCTTCCCAACAAGCTTCATGGCCAAGTGGGGATTTGAACTTCTGTCTCCCAGGTCCTAGTCTGACACTCTAACCACCACGCAAAACTGGTTCTCATAGTTAAGCCTAGGAACCACCTTATACTGCGCCAGGCCACTGACCTAGCCTTGCAGTGCATTGTCCACTCCAGCTGGCCATGGGTCTCTGGTCTCAGGCATAAATCCTTCCCAACTTCGCTTCCTGAGATCAGTTTAACTAGAAATGCCAGGATTGGCACCTCCTGCATGCGAAGCATTCGCTTTACCGCTGAGTTTCTCATTGATGACACTCAGAGGGGTTAAGCACATGCTTAACTCTCTGACTGAGCTTGGTTGAATGTAGAAGTGCTTAATTTTGGCTCAATTGCACCTGTTGACTTTGTAAGAGCATACTTGGTTATCGCAGGCTATAGCATATTCAGAAATGTATAAATATAAATTAAAAAGGAATCTGAATCTGCATTAATGCTGAAGCGCCCCGATGATCCCCCTGCTCACCACCCAGCAAGGTTATTTGCAACAGTATCTGGGACATGAATCTTTGCGTGCTTTTGCACACACCCATCCCATCCCAGGTCATGCTGAAACCTAACACACTGAATACTGGGCTCTCAAAGAGTGTCAATGTCCTGTTTTTAATGGTCGTGGCTGACCCAGGTCAGGTTTAGGTCAGCCAGGAGGAGGCAATGCACAGCAGCCTCCTGGAGCTTACATCTTGGCAATCTACTGTTCTTTTTAGCAGGGAACTTAAGAAGTGAACTCTGGCTGCTTCCAGATGACCTGTTATTGATCTTCCACCCTGATTTGTTTGCAGGGAGATTAGGTGGCTGTTGGCTATTTAATGAGCATTTATTCTGATTTGTTTGTGTGGAGGTTAGATGATGATGCATCAAAGCAAGAGTTATCCTAAAAGTTTTGCGCAAGCAGGCATTGCTTCTCATTTCTTTTTGTCCACCTGCAGCCCCACAAGCACCCTTCAGAACTGCTCCAGCAGGTTGGAGAACCCTTTTGATCAGATTTGGGGTTCATGTTAGAGATTGGGGGTGGTGGAATGGGCAGACTCTGGTCTTATTTCACAAGTAGGGAGGCATCATTGTATACCGCCTACTTCTTGACACTACAGAGTTGCCTAATGAAGTTACTGTAATAGTTTACTCACTTAATCCGTTCTGGAAGTCTGTTCTTAAACCAAAGCATTCTTAAACCAAGGCATGCTTTCCCTTAGCAGTGCGGGGACTCAATTTACAAATGGAACACACTCAACAGGAAGCGAAACATGTTCTTATTCCAAGGCAAAGTTCGCAAACCAAAACACCTACTTCTGGGTTTGCAGCGATCTTAATCCAAGTTGTTCATAAACTAAGCTGTTCTTAAACCAAGGTACCACCGTACAGACAAATAACCTATTTTTGTGTTTTATTTTGAGTATTTATATGCTGCCCATCAAAAATAAATTCCCAGGGTACTTTATAGTAAGGATAAAAATGTAAGGAAAATACTAAAATGTATATAATAATCAAAACCTAAAATATCAGCTGGTAGAGCAGCATAAAATTAACTAGGGGGAGATGTTACATTATAGAAAACCCTTAAATGTTATTTAAAAACAAAACAAAACCTATAGGCCAAATATATATCTTTCCAATGAAAGATTAAGGTAGCATTAAAGGCATTTCATCAAGTCAGCCGTGTTTTAAATTTGTCCCAATAAGTGATCTGCATAATTAAGAAAAGGATACCAGGTGGTATAGAACATTTCTCGCAAACTCTGCCCTTCTGCTTCCTTCATTTGCTTGAGCAAACTTTTCCATTACAATGTGATCCCAGAGGCATTTGAACCATATGGGAATACTGGGATTTGATGAGCTTTCCCAGGTGCTTGCTGCTGCTGTAGCTCTAAGGAAAGCCAGATGAAGCCTTTGCGCATGATATCCAGCCGATTTTGTTGTAGTTTGGCAAGTGACAGGGAAAATGTGGGATGAGCAAATGACTAGCAGGAAGACATGTAAACACCCCACAAGCAGGTTAGGATGAATGCAGGATGGATGCTCATTGTTGTTAAACTACCCCATTAACATCAGAATGGTTGATCAGTAATGGCTAACCACCATGTAAACTTTGTGCAACAAATCAGGAAGTCACCCGGAGTGGTCACCTGGTGCAGCCTCTTATTAGACCAAACGAAGTGTCATAAAATAGGGTGCAAGCTTTGAGTTCAAGGAACTCCTTATCAGGTTAGATCAGGCATCCCCAAACTTCGGCCCTCCAGATGTTTTGGACTACAATTCCCATCTTCCCCGACCGCTGGTCCTGTTAGCTAGGGATCATGGGAGTTGTAGGCCAAAACATCTGGAGGGCTGCAGTTTGGGGATGCCTGGGTTAGATGGTAGACAGAGCTGATGAGGTCAGTGGAGAAAAATGGACTCAGGTGAAGCTATGGAGTTTGCATCTGGTAAGCAAGATAGAATACAGGGGGAAGAGGCTGAAGGCACTGAAATGAGGCTCTGCTGGGTGCTGTGTAGATTTCAGGCTGCCCTCCCAGGACTGCAGGGAAGGAGTATGCAATGCTTGTTTTCTCCATATCATAAATTATAAAACCCAGCTGTTACCCAGTTCTGTCTCCATCCTTTGGTGAAACGTGGGTTCCTTGGTAGGGGAAATACATATTTGGGACTTCCTTAAAGATGGGGCCTGGATGTGGTAGACCCCCAATACTCCCTAGAAGGCTAAAAAAAATAGACCTGCTGTTTATACATTTGTCTGAAATCCCAATTACAATATCAGGAGAGTGTGATGGAAGGATGAGAAACAATTAATTGGCATTTGATTCTGATGGAATGACTGTGTGCCTTTTTAAGTGTTCCAAGGAAGCCATAAAGCTGTCCACTGGCATCCTTTCGCCATGATTTACCTGCACTTTAAACGTTGTGCGCTGCAGGGCCAGAGACAAGACCTCATTCTTGTCCTTTATTCCACATTGTTTCTTGGGAAGGGAATGTGTCAGCAGGGGCACAGCATCTATTAAGAGTTTGAATGTTGTCTGTTAAGCTCAGATTTGGAAACAAATCTTTGTCTCCTGCTTGATCACTTTCAGCAGCCTCTTCTGTCCCATTGCCTCCTCACCCAGTTTCATGAGGACAACATTGAAAAGCACATCTGGGAAGTGTGTAGCTTTGTGAAATCTTAAACAAAAGACTCCCAAGTAAAATGAGGAGTTTTAACATTTGAGCTTCAGTTTTGCACATTTAGAACATTGGGGGGAAAACCACTTAGTGAACAATATTGCCATTTTGGGGAGTCAGGATCTAACCTGAGCTAGAATTAGTTGGTATGTTTTAAATTAGAGAAGTGTTACTGATTTTTGCCTTGGATTTTATTGTTGTTTTAAACTATTTTATATGATAAATGTTTAAAATCATTTGAGACATTTTATTATGAACCACTCTGAGGACTTTTTCTGGGAAGTGATCTACAAATTTAATAAACAGATAAATAAAGAAAAAGTGTGGTATTTTCCTAACTTGCAATAACTCTTTGTGGGAGGTTACTGGCACACATATTTCAGGAAACGGGTACGGGTGGAAATGTTAACAGAATGTAGTTGGATTGTACCACCTGTTCTTGGTGCAGAGCTTCAAATTTGCTCCACTTCACAGACTCAGCCCTTATTTAAGCAGTCTGGGACACAACTGATCTCTGTGTGCATCTGTTATGAGACTGGAGGTTAAATAAGAGAGGGTTTATGTGTTAGACTTGCTGGTCAGGTGTGGCTAGACACATCCTTCTGCTATGTAAACAACAGGTGATATGTTGCCATGGGAATGAAAAATGTGTCAAGAATTACTTCTTGATACAGGGCCATTTACAGGATGAAAGATTGAAAGTTGGAATTTAACACTAGCTTACTAGCAGCACACTTTCATTGGAGTGTAAAATTCTGATTAAACTATTTTTAAAAAATCTTACCTTTCAGTTAAAGAACCAAGTTTCAGAAACTGGAAAGCATTGCAAGAGAATATCAGAAGATGTATTATGTTTAAAAATATCATGATTGTTAATACAGTATTTTGCCTTTGAGGCTTTTGAACATTGTGATTGGCAAACCCAGAGCTTTTGAACAGCTCAGTTGTGAATACCTTGCTGATGTAAATGGCCTTCTTGATGCCAATGAGTATATCAATTTATATGTATTTATATGCTTTCTGTAATATGCCCAATGTAGTTTACATCAATTCTTGTTGCAAATCCTAAAACATGTCAAATTTCTGAAATATGTGTGTATTCGTATATTTTAAATACAGGTTAGTGGCAGATAAAGCTGTGGGGGGAAATCAAGATTTGGTGACATTTCAGTGGCAGATGTGTTTTAGAAATATGGATTCCCCATTTTTCTGTTAAGCTATTGCACCCGGAAATAGGAACAAGCTTTTGCAAAAAGGGGGCTGTTTTGCATTCTTTCTTCTCCTCTTGCCTTTTGGCTCAAGTTCTAGTGGTGACCTCAGTCAGTGCTGAACAAATTCTGTATCTCTAGCCTTCAGAAAACAGTGTGATTGTACAATCATATTAAAGTGCCTGGACTCCTGCACCCAGTGGATGGGATGCCTTTTTTGTTCCCTGTGTGTGAATTGCCTGGGTGTCTCTCTGCGCTTTATTTGGAATCCCACAGCAACTTGCTTAGAATTGATGGCCTTTTAATAAAGTGCCTCCACAGCTAGTCTCTGCCAGCAGACACTCTCAAAGAGGGTTATTTATCATTCACATGATCCCTGTCTTTCTGTCTTGTGCTCTCCTGTTGCCCTTTTGTTTCTTCCCTCACTGCCTAAAGACCTCAAAGTGGGTAATGACATTGGTAACTAGGGATGTAAGAAGGCATTGATTCCCTTCCTGCCCCATATTTGTCATACGCTGCCCTGTTTCTGTGCCTCTGCGGTTTGGCTTCCAACAAAAAAAAACCCCTTTATTCGTCTCACTGTTTGCTATGGTGCAATTTTGCGCAATTAATTATGTTATCATTACATTGTTCCACATCATTGGTTTCATTGCAAAGGAAACACAATACAAATGGGGGGTGGGGAGGTGAGTAATCAATTACGTATTGTCATGTATCATCTGCAGATTGTAAACAACAACAGTGATGTATTAACTGGATTTATTTCTGTTCTGAACATGGGATGAGCAAGTGAGCACCAGCGGTTTCCACTCCCAGTAACCTAGGGGATATGAGCAACCCATGATATAGATTTGTTTATAATAGCTGCTTCCAGAAGGGTAGTCATGTTAGTCAGTTGCAGGCAGCAAAAGTCTTGTGCGGCCTTCAAGGCTAACAGATAGAGGGTCAAACGAAACCAGGGACCCCACACATAGTGTCCATGGGTGCCCACCAGAATCTCCTGTGCCATAGGGCCTATGCTGCCCATGAAAAGTCGTTGCAAATATTCCTTCAAAAACCCATAATGGGTGCAACCCAACATTTTCATTAGTTTATTTTTAAAAAAATATTTAAAAATATATCTTTTCCTTTATTGAGCCCCTCTTTTTTTGTTCTGTTCTTTTGAGGTGCTCCTTGTACTGCACCCCATTCCATTCTCTATTTCTCCAATGAAAATAGGGATGCCCTATTTAATTAATAATAGTTTTCTTATTTATACCCTGCCCATCTGACTGGGTTGTACCAGCCAGTCTTGGTGGCTTCCAACATATATAAAAACATAATAAAGCATAAACATTTTAAAACTTCCCTATACAGTATAGGGCTGCCTTCAGATGTCTTCTGAAAGTCAGATTGTTGTTTATTTCCATGACATCTAAAGGTTGCCTAGTTACTTATCTCCTTGGCTCGGGGGGGGGGGGGATCAAATGATTTTATACCCTTCAACATTTCTCTGATGAAAATAGGGATGTCCTAAGGAAAAGTGGGACATTCCGGGATCAAATCAGGAACCAGGACGGCTTCTGTAAATCCAGGATTGTCTGTGGAAAATAGGGACACTTGGAGGGTCTGCTTCTTAGCTACAGCAACAGGTTCTGGGGTCCAGGGAGTAAAGCAGCTGTGCTTTTCTTGGTTTGGCTTCACATTTCCTTGCAAGCTGAGCTGGTATGTCTGAACAAATTTCAGTCTTACCATTTAGTGCAGCTTTTTCCAACCTGGTGCCCTCCAGATGTTTTGGACTGCAACTCCCATCATCCCTGACCATTGACCGTACTGCCTTTGGTTTTCAAGAAGTTTGTGTTGGGGATAAAATGGCTGTTGGAGAGAGAAACGATGGAGCAGCAGCAACAACAACAACAACTAATACGGAGACCTGCTGTAGGGATGTAAGGAGACAGGGTTGTTTGCTGTTTATTCAATCGGTATAAAAAAAAATTTTGGTCACAGACCAGCATAAGATAAAATGTACAGATAAAGTGAACACATAAGACTTAAAGCAGGCAAGGGATAAAAACTAGTAATTAAAAAGGGGTTATACATACTTAAAAAGATAGACACAAGGACAAATGGTTAAAAGCGACTACAGTGGTACCTCGGTTTACAAACACAATTGGTTCCGGAAGTCTGTACTTAACCTGAAGCGAACTTTCCCATTGAAAGTAATGGAAAGTGGATTAACCCGTTCCAGACAGGTCCACGGAGTACTTAAACTGAAAATACTCAAACCAAGGTGTACTTAAACCAAGGTATGACTGTATAAGGGAGGAAGGGTGAAGGAGCACAGGTCTTGCATTTTGGGCCTAGTTTCTGGTGCAAACCATCCTTTAACGAATATCCGTCATGGCAGTTTGCTGTTTATCGTATTTGCTCTGAGCACCAAAACAGTCCATAAGATAGTAAGAAGCTATAAAGGCAATTAGCCGTCATGCGGGTGAGCTCTTTTCCAGCTGGGTAATAATTAACCTGCAGTGACTATTTGAATGTGGTTGCAGTAAACCCAGTGAGGTTCTCTGGGTTGTACCCAAAATATTTGTTTATCTTTAGTGGTAGTATGATTTTGCTCTGGCTCCCTTTCAACAACATTTACTATATCCTGTTGGGCAGTTGGCCCATTCATTCCTAGCAGATGCTGCCAGACTAGAGGTTACTCAGAGCTCCCCCCTATGGCCACCATGAGAACAGGAGGTAATAACTATTAAAAAAAAAAATGCACCAACTTTGGAACTCTTCCTCTGGTTCAGCACAAAAAGAAAGAAAGAAAGAAAGAAAGAAAGAAAGAAAGAAAGAAAGAAAGAAAGAAAGAAAGAAAGAAAGATGAGAGTAGAGAGGAATAATTTGTTAGTAGAGGGTGTAGAAGAAATTCAGTTTGAAATAGGTTAGTCTTAAGGTCACTGCTAGCTTTATCTTTTTTTTGGGGGGGGGAATGTCCTCAGTGAGCACCCCTTCCTGAATGGCACCATCTGCCACTTCTGTCCATTTCCTTGTGTTCTCTGTCTGGGCCCAATCCAGACAGGCACCCAAAGGGAGAGGGCACAGGAGGCTGCAAACTCCAAGGTATAGTGGTTCAGCAATTCACTGGCCACTGAACATTTGAAAATGCCAGCAGCTGTTAAAAAATGTGTCTTGAATGCTTATAAGAATTCACAGGTCCTTTCTACACACTACACTTAATCTTAGCCAAAAGGCCGAGAAGCTGTCACTCACATTCTTTTATTTTGTGAATTTTATAGTGAAGAATGAGCTCGACTTATTTTACCCCTTTAATCAAAATTTACACCCTTACAATATTATTGTAACCTGGGATTGGGACCCAGGTGGCGCTGTGGTTAAACCACTGAGCCTAGGGCTTGCTGATCAGAAGGTCGGCGGTTCAAATCCCTGTGATGGGGTGAGCTCCCGTTGCTTGGTCCCAGCTCCTGCCAACCTAGCAGTTCGAAAGCACGTCAAAATGCAAGTAGATAAATAGGAAGCGCTACAGTGGGAAGGTAAACGGCGTTTCCATGTGCTGCTCTGGTTTGCCAGAAGCGGCTTTGTCATGCTGGCCACATGACCTGGAAGCTATACGCCGGCTCCCTCGGCCAAAAATGCGAGATGAGCGCGCAACCCCAGAGTCGGTCACGACTGGACCTAATGGTCAGGGGACCCTTTACCTTTACCTTTAATATTATTTGGAATCCCCCCCCCCGAAATCTAACGAAAATTCCTTCTGGCCAAATTCTGCACTTTAGCTATTAAGAAACTTAAATCCCTTCTATTGAATGACGCATTGCAAATTCCTTTTGTGTAATTGTTCTATTTCTGGTGATGTTATTGCTGATTTTCTTTCATTTGGTATTATGATATTCTGTATTGCTGGCCTTTGCTGTAATAAAAATTGAGCTTGAACTTGAACAGGTCCTTTCTGAAGCAGGGAACAACAGGAGGATGTTTTCTTAATTGCATTTCATCCTTCTCTTTCCTCTTAATTTTCCAGAGTTCTCCTCGCCTGACCTTATTGTCACAGCAACCTTATGAGGTAGGCTAGGCTGAGATATCATGAGTGGCTTCAGGACCAAGTGGAGATTTGAACTCAGGCCTCCTAGGTCTTCCTAGCCCAGCTCTCTACCCACTACACCACACTGACTTTGTGATCTTTTGGACTGGGTATTTATTATGTTCTCTGACAGCCCCATTGCCCACCCCACCTTTCCTCCATTTTAAACATTTAAATCAGAGAAGGTAGAATCTGAAGATCTGAATCTTTAATGATGGGCACCAACTTCCTGCTTTTTTAAAAGGATCATTAGACAAATTGATGGAGGATAAGGTTACCAGTGTCTACAGGATGTGATGGCTATGCTCTACCTCCAGTGTCGGAGGCAATATACCTCTGAACACCAGCTGCTGGGGATCACAAGTGGGAGAGAGTGTGGTTGTGCCCTGCTTGTGGACTTCCTGGTGCTCTTCTACTTGAATCCTGCTTCCTTGTTTCCCACATGTATCTGGTTGGCCGCACTTAGAACAGGCTGCTGGACTAGAGGGGCCTTTGGCTTGATTATTGTATTTTAATGTTTTGTTGGAAGCCACCCAGAGTGGCTGGGGAAACCCAGCCAGATGGGCAGGGTATAAATAATAAATTATTATAATGATATTATTGATCCAGTAGGGCTCTTTTTACGTTCTTAAGATAATCTCCTACTCTGATGTGCCAAGACCTTTTTATTTCTCCTCCTTTAGCCATCCATTCCTGGCTCCAGGTTGGAAAACATCATCAACATCAATCATTACGCCACCAAGAAAAGCGTGGCTGAGAGCATGCTGGATGTGGCGCTCTTCATGGCCAACGCTGCGCAACTGAAGGCAGTGTTGGAACAGGGGACGTCCTTCCAATATTATGCTGCCCTGACAGCTCTCATCACCATTTCCCTCTTCTTCCAAACTGCCATTGGGATTCTCCTGATCATTATAGGTAAGTCTCTTTCTGCAGACCTCTTTGCTTCTTTCAAAAGTTCATTCCAGTGATCTTCATATGAGGAAAGAGTGATACACAGCACAGTGTGCCAGTGCTTTTCACAGAGCAGTTCAGATGTTACTTTGAGTCATTTACCAGATTTCAAACATTGCCATGTGATTTGGAAGCTGGGGTGGGACTGCTCAGTGGTAGAGAATCTGCCTGGCTGAACAAACCTGCTCTCCCCAAATATGGGACTCCCCACCCCCACCCCCACCCCCATAAGGAGAGTAGTGGGGAAATGCCCTGGAAAGGGAAGATAACATTTACTTTGATGCAATGTCATCTAACCTCCCCACAAATAAATCAGAAAAAATGTTCATAAGATAGCGAGCGTAATCTAATCTTGCAAGTACTTTTATAGTTAGAATTAAAAGTAAGGACCAGGAACCCATGTAGTTTTCTCAAGGCTGTGTTGAGGGATGCTCCTTTTGACAGGCCTCAGTTAGGAATCTCATTTCCATAATGCCCAATGTTTCTCTTAATCAAAAGACTTTTAAAAATAGCTCTCAGGAAGAAATAAGCTGGATGCTCATTTAGTGTTTGAGCACACACACAAACATTCCACGTTAGGGTGGCGACTTACACGATGGCAAAAAGAGAAATAAATGTGTCACCAGCAAAGGAGCACACTGATTTACAATGAAAGTAATTTATAAAATGCATAGGATAATTTATATGTATAGATGAAAACTTAGAAATAATTACTGTATTTTAAATAGGGAAACAATAGGGACCTGCTGGCTTGTGTGCCTTCTCAGCCTGCTGTCTGGGTGTTCACTATTAATGGACAATTTCCAGGCCCCTCTTGCTCTCCCCTCTTAGGTTTCTGCATCTTTCAACTGGGCAGTCCTTCAAACAAAGGATGCTTTCGAATAGAGGGCCACCTTCTTTGAAGTAGGAAGCAAGGCTGCTCTACCCAAGCTGCCCTACACAGCCTCTACCACCCCCTGCCTAAACCTCATCATTTGCAGCTATAACCCCCATCCCAGTGTAGCCGGCCTTTCTCCCTTTCACCTCCTTCTCCCCTGCATTCCATTGCTGCCCCTACAGTTAATATACAGAGGGCTACAGTCTCCAGAGCTGTCTGGCCCGACTCCGGGTCAGCCCCACTGTTCCCTTGCATGATAAGGCTTACATGATCAACACAGGCATGTCTTTCTCCGCTTGTGAGTTTGGCATTCAAAGGAATGGCAGGGGTCGTGAACTTGGGCTACAGCTAATGCTGCATCAATGGAATCTCTTCTCTCGTTATGGGGCCTGACCGCAAACATTCCTCAGCATCCACAGCTGCTGTTGGCCTCCAGCCTCTGGCTTGCCCTAGAGCACCAAAGCCATCTAAAAATGGAAATATCTGGTGTGTGTCTCATAGTCATCTGCTTCAGCTTTTGCCAGCTTGGCTAGGGCTGATGGGAGTTATAGTCCAGAACTGCTGGAGGGCACCAGATTCGCAAAGGCTGAATGTAGTCTGCTTTATTTTTTAAAAAAATTAAATGTTCCTCGATGGTTGCCTTTGGTTTTAGAGCCCACACTGAAGAGGGGGCTGCATCTAAGGCATTGCACAAAGCGACAGACCACAGCAGGTTTTCCTCATTTTTGGCACACTCATGCTTGACTTTTCAGGTGTATACTTGTGCATCAAGAAAGAAGGGCAGGATTTAGTTTCCTTTTTGTGGGAGAGATCCCTGGAAACCTGAGGGTTGTAGCCAAATTTAAGGCTTATCCACACATACCTTTTGCCTTGCTCTTTCCAGGCATAGAGCCATGCTTAAAAGCTCCTTGTCCAAGCCTTTTAAGACTTTGGCTAGCTCTCTGCTTCCATGTCTCTTGCCATCCTTCCCAAACTACAGCTTCCCACTTTGAGCTAGGGTAGGAGAAAATTGTTTTAGCTCTCCTTACCTTCCAGATAAATCTCCAGTTTTTCCCCTAGCCATTGGCTTCTGTTGAGAGACATTTCCCAGACCATTCTTTGCCTTTAACATGATTTTTCCAAATGAAAGATGTGGCTGGCGCAGCTGGACATGGACCATTAAAGGACATTAGCCACCCTTTTCTCTAAACCACAGCAATCGGGCAGAAAACTCACGGAAATATGAAAAGGACTTAAAGCTGTACACATGGGCAAAATTAGGTCACATATTATTTTTTTATAAGTAAATTTTCAACTCAAAGTGGCAGGCAACATCCTAACATTCCACCAGGCTGCAGAGCAGAGAAGGGAAGCATAGCTATTCCATCTCTGGTTTAAATGACACTTAGATAAGAATCTCACTGGAAGAGTTTACCCCGGCATTGTTTCATCACCACCACCATCATTTTATTTGTATGCTGCCTTTCCATAGTTAATACCATGCTCATGGCAGCTGGCATGAAAACATTCATATAAACACAAACATAACAAAAATAGACATAAATAAAACATCAAAAACCACACAAAGATAAACACACACATATCAATAGAACAATAAGAGCAATGATACCCCAACCCAAGTGTCTGTTTGGCAGCCTTGGCTTTTGAAGCTGGAGTCAATCAAGGCTCCGCCCTCCCAGGCGGAAGGAAAGGAATAGTGTGTAAAACTGTGTCTGCTGACCTTACCTTATTGGAGGAAAGGAAATATAAGCCTATCAAACATTTAAGAGAGTAATAATAATGGTGGTGGCGGTGGTGGCACACCTTCTGCAGAATGTAGTGAGCAGAAGAGTTTTCTCTGAATTCTGTCTTGGTTTTGTCTTTTGTTTTTCATAGCTCGGATGAACCTGAACGACGTAACGAAGCAGCAGCGCCTGAATTTGCTCAACAACATTGCCACAATCCTAGTCTTCATCATAGTCATCATCAACATCTTCATTACCGCTTTCGGTGTGCAGAAGACGGGTCTCTATCCTAGCATTTATGGTGGTCGGAGAATCTACTAAGCCATGGGTAGGCAAACTAAGGCCCGGGGGCCGTATCTGGCCCAAACGCCTTCTAAATCTGCCCACAAACGGTCTGGAAATCAGCATGTTTTTTCATGAGTAGAATGTGTCCTTTTATTTAAAATGCATCTCTGGGTTATTTGTGGGGCTTGCCTGGTGTTTTTACATGACTGGATTGTGTGCTTTTATTTAAAATGCATCTCTGGGTTATTTGTGGGACATAGGAATTTGTTCTTTTTTTCTTCTTCTTCAAAATATAGTCCAGCCTCCCACAAGGTCCGATGGACAATGGACCAGTCCCCTGCTGACAAAGTTTGCTGACCCCTGTATTAAGCCTTGGAAGAATAAGAAAAGAGTGAGTCTTAGGCTTCCAGATTTGACAGATAAACACTCACCATCCATTTTTGCCTATTTGGACATATGAACTGCTTAAGAATAATGATTGATGGAGTATCCTAAGCAATGAAGTGGGATGATGGCAGTTCTTTCTTCTCTCTCTCTCTCTCTCTCCCCTCCCCCCCAAAAAATATTAAAAGGGTGGTTATCTCTAGGCAGACAGTTCCACAGCAGAAGAGTCTGATCCTTGTCACCATCAACAGTAAGATGCACAACCTGCCTGATCCTCTTGTTTTTCCTTGCAGGCTGGAGCACATGGTAGAAGATAGCTGGGATGCCTTTCCATATAGTCTTATTGATCTCAGACTTGACGATCCATTTAAGATACACAACTGCCTGGGTGAGCCCTATTGCAAGTACATCAGTTGCTCCTTGTGGGCTACTTCTGCAACATGTTTACAGCTGTGAAGAGGTGAATAATTTTTCAGCTGATCTTGACAGCAGCCTCTCCTCATCTCAACCCATAATGATGTTTGTCTCCTGTAATGGAGTGGTTGGGAATTTCAGGTTTGAGAGCCGAATGCAGCCCTTTAGGACTTTCTGGGACTCTCCCCAGGTTAGACTTCTTCCTCAGCCAAGCACTCCTCTCTTCCCCAGCTTATATCCCCCACTGGCCCTACTCCGCACCCTTCCTCAGTGAGTGTGAGTGTGTGTAGAAACTAGCCTACCATACACATGAAAAAAAGTTTGTTCTTCTTTGTCTCTGACCCGGAACGGACTGTATGAAAAATGTTCCCAACCCGCGGCTGCAATGAGATTCCTCTGCAATTCAGAGGATTGAATTCAGCTAGAGCTTCCCAGCTCCCACCAGGAAAGGAGCAGCCCTCAGTGATTCAACTTGATGTACTCCATCAATGGCAGCAGCGGCCCATGTAAGCAACGGGGACAACAGTATCAAAATAAAACATTGGAAGAGAATTACAAATGAGCACAATTGATAAGGGGCAAATGCTAGGTCATTAGTTCAAATTTTCTCCAAGAGGACACTAAGTTGTCAGATGAAGACAGATTTGCAAAGCAGGAGGAAAAAATCATTTAAGGCTGCAATCCTAATCACAACTGCTAAGAAGTCAGTCCTGCTGAATACAGGGGAGTGGAGTTAGCATTGCGCACTAAGCCATCTTGTATGAGCACACAGCATCCACCCAGAGAAGAGGCTGCCTACTGTGTTTCTTTTTGATTCACTGCTCTTGCTTTGCATCCACCTGAGCAGTGAATTAGTGTAGGATGCATGTCTCCGGATGAGACTTTGTTTCTGTGTTGTGTAATGGGATCAACTGCTCTCAATGATGGGATGCAACAGAATGACCAGCCCCAAATAGTGACTCACACAAGTTGTTGGCTCCTCTGAGGGTGGACAGTTATTACCCTAAAAATAAGAATGAGAAGTATATATCTGGTTTTAGCTCAGAGATGAGTCTGCCCCAGCTACTAAAACATTGAGAAATGCAATTATTAAATGAAGAGCATTATGTTACCCTGATCCAGTAATCAGTGGTGGTGCAGAGGCTCTGATGAAACTAGCTGAAACTCCTGTTATTTTGCTGGAGCTCCTGATTAGCCAAGATTCCCATAGTTTGTATGTTTTGCCCAAGCAGGAGAGGTAATTCCACATACAGAGGTTCATTGTACTTAGTCCTGCTCCTCCGCGAGTGTAAATTGTTATGTAAACCTGCTTAGTTTTTTGCAATTAAGCTGTATACAAATTATGTTATTTAAATAAAATAAAAAGTGTATACAAAAGGTATAAAACTAGGATTATAGTTGAAATACAAACCATCAGCTTGCATGTGGCAAAAAATAAATTGCATTATAAACCTCTGCTGGTGGCAATAATACTATGCATAGTAATACAAAGCATTTTAAAGCTGTACAAGTTAACCTTGATTTTTGTAAACAGTGCATTTCTCTTGAAAGTTACCCCCATGCTGTCCTTAGCCCACTCTCACAATATTTTATAAAGGACTTGCAATTTTGTCATCCCACTTAGAACTGGTGCATCTTTCGCACATTCCAACTATTTGCTTTCTCTTTATTTATTAAAGTATATTTTATCCAAAGGTGTGGCTTGGTCTATATATCAAATTACTCAATGCAGACAGTGAATGAAAATCTTAAGCGCTAAACATCTTTCTTTTATATCCTTTTATAGAATAGTACATAGCTACCCTAATACAGAAGAGGAGACAGGTCCCATATGCAAAAATTTCACATTAGATTGGTCCACTTTGCAGGCAGGCATTTGAGGATCAGAAAAAGACACCACACACATTTTCTGTAAGGAATCTGTATTTGTAAACAGAGGCACTTATGCTTCCTCTTGCAAGTAATAAAAGGTTTGGGACTTGTCAATAAGGCACACATTTCATAAATGAATTTAAATATACCAAAGAACATTTCAGATATTCACACAAGCTATAAAAGGTGTAGAGGTACTTCAGTGACATTGATGATACTGGAACAAACAAACAATAGATTCAGACTGGTAAGTCCTTTCAGCATAGGCCCATAGAATTTCCTTCTTTGACTTCATAGCAAAACCCAATCCTGATACACACATCCAACGTTTGATGTTTATGTATCTGTCATAGCTGCCAAGTTATTCCTTTTTTTAAGGGATTTTCCCTTATGCTGAATAGGCTTCCTCGCGAGAAAAGGGAAAACTTGGCAGCTATGGTATCTGTGTGCCACCAAGTCAAAGAGATATTGTAGAATCAATGAAATCTGCACACATTTAAACAGGATTTAATAATAGTTCTGAAGAAAGAGGTTTACTTTGTTTTTAAATTGGGTTAGGGGAACCACTGACCAACCCAAATCCTCCTTTCCTTGCCTCATCCCTTCCTGCTCCACACTGAGGCTCAAAAAACTACAATAATTTTATGCTGCATGGGGTGGGGTTACAGTGGGTGAAGAGAGAGTTAAAAAAAGAAAGGAGTCTGGAAACTCGTATGTTTCCAGAGACAGAAAATGCCATTCCCATTATCATTTGGCACACACACACACACACACACACACACACACACACTTTAACCCACCTGCATCAATGAACCAACTCAGCTCCTCATTTTACACACAGCCATTTTGTGTGACCTGCTTTAAGGACTGGTTTGTTTCCTGAAGGTGTCGGGCCCAAATCTGACTTCCAGTTAGCACAACTTGTTCCCACTCCTTCCAAAACTGCATCGTAGATAGCTCATTTTCTTACATATTTTCTGATGCAAGGGCACCTGGTCTTCATACATAATCAGTACCAAAACGTAGTAACAAAACCATAACTTTAATTTATCAATTAATTTTACAAAATATATCTTGTCCTTCAAGAACGATTATTTCCTCCACCTCAGGGTGGCTTGGAACACATTAAAATCGGAGTACAAACCAACCAACATTAAAACTACAAAATAAATAGAAGGCGTGGGAGGACAGTGTATAAAAGCTATTTAACTCAATGGTAATTGCTTCTAAAATATATGCCCAGGATTGCACTGTAAATCAGGGATGGGGAACCTTTGGCCCTTCAGATCAGCATGGCCAGTTGGCAGGGATCAGTGTTTCCCAAACTTGGGTGTCCAGCTGGTTTTGGACTCCAGTTCCCATCATCCTTAACCACTGGTCCTGTTAGCTAGGGATCATGGGAGTTGTAGTCCAATAACAGCTGGAGACTCAAGTTTGGGAAACCCTGTCAGGGATGAAGGCAGTTGTAGCCCAACAACATCTGGGAGGCCACAGTTTCCTTATCCCTGCTGTAAATTAATCTCTCGAGTGCTAGGCTATTCAAGGGTTGTTGTCTCAAGTTCATATTTCCAGTTCCCTGTTTTCCCCGTTTCATATGACTGTCAGGATAAACACAATTCTGTGCCAAAAACCTATCTCAAGTCTTAGCAGGGTTTTGACCCAGCTTAATGGTAATTAAGAGAGAGAGAGAGAGGCTGCTTATTAAGAAATAAAGATGCAGCAAGCCACAAGGTGAAGGCTTCAACATAATTCTTTTTGCTGTACCTGAGCAGAGGACAATATGCATTAAGTGAGGAGAAAAATCCACTTAGGCCCCTTTAGTATGTCCTGGCTGGGCTTATGTACAGGTATTCAGACACAACCCACATATCAGTGACTTTGGTCCAAAGGCATGGATTTCAGGACACATTTTTTTGTTCAAGTATCTAAAAAAAAGAAGCATCATTAAAAACAACTCACTACACATAACGAGGCTATATTCCTCTTTTTAACACACTGTGGAAGGCACTCCTTTTCATTTGTACCCGTTGACCAGAGAACTGTAGCATTACTGATGCTTCTAAGAAGTGAAAGCATTTCAGTAAAACCTTGGAAGAAGTAGGAAGGCACCACAAAAAGAGGATTTTGAGGCAGAGGGATGATGCAGGTGAAGAGGAAAGGGAAAGGGTTATAGCTTGGTGGTAGAGCACTTGCTTTTTACGCAGAAGGTCCCAGGTTCAATCTGCGGCATTTCCAGGTAGGGCTGACAATGTTTCCTGCTTGAAACCCTGTAGAGTCAGTGCAGACAATACTAGGCTAAGATGGACCAATTGGTCTGATGTAGAGGAAGGCAGCTTCCTTTTTTGCTTCCCAGAAGTGCATCTGTGACATGCTGGTGAGAAAGTTTGGTTTTGTGCTCTTAAAAAGATCGCTGTCATGGATGTAAGACACTAGAGGTAGGATGGTTTTCTTCCCATTTTCATTTTTCTCACAAGATAAAAGCTCTCAGTTCTGCCCCTGAACTTACTTTCTCATAATGCCTAAATTTATGTTCTGACTTCTGTGGCACTGGAGGCTTCTCCTCGACATGCCTGGATAAAGTCTGTGCTGCGAGTGCAAATGTTCGTCACATCTTCAGCTGCTGTCGGTTCCACATGCCCCGCTTGGAGTGGAAATGGTGGAAGAAGTTTCTGAGAGAGAGTCGCTCCACCTCCAGGCCTGCCTGAAAGATCCTGTGGGAGGAGAGGGAAGGAGAGAGGGAACGAGAGGCTAACTAGAACTGCCTGCTTCTGTGGAGCTTGGATTGGGAGGGTTGGGGGATCTTTAAAGCACCATGGGCCAGGTCTTTATCAGGATCAGGACTTTAAACTCTGATTAAGCAAGTGATCTGGAGGGTGGGAAGTTTGGGCAGGAGTGGCAGCCACAGGAAACTACCCCTCCAACAAAGAGTAAGGGGGACACTTTAGTGGCAGTGGGTTTTTATTGAATCAATGGGACTTACTTGTGAGTACATAATTAAGATTGCTCTGTTTGCGTGTAGGAGGAAGTTTTTTACGAGGATGAAACTTAGTGCTCAATAGCGGTTTGGTTAATTGCTTTTATTTGCTTTTCCTCTTAGACTTCACCCATCATTACTGAGCTAGATGAACCAATGGTCTGATTCAGTATAAGGCAGCTTCCTATGTTCCTATGAGAAGAAGAACCCAAAGCCAGTTGCTACACATCTTCACTCACCGGTCCAGGAGTTCCCAGTCCTCTCCTCCCCACTTTTCCCCAAATTCTCTGGTGTTCATGCCTCCAATGCGAACCAGATCTGACTTGTATATACCCAGGAGGCCAAAGCCGTTCACTTCCCAGTAGCCTATGAAAGCGAAACACAAAAGCATCAGCCACATCTACATGGTTTATTAGTAAAAAATTAAAGTTTTCAGACTAACCTGTGGCACCCACTGGTCCAGACATGTCAGATTAATAGGGAAAGATCCAACTAAAATCCTCTACACACACACACACACACACACACACACACACACACACACACACACCCTAATGAGTTGCAACCACTCTTCATTGGGAAGGAATAGGATGCCAGAATGAAGAACCTCAGGACTTGGGGGGGGGGCTAACTGCAGTCCTCAGGAATCTCCCCAGGCCACATCCCTCACTGATCCCTGCTTTGCACCTTCCCTGAATGGTTTTGCCTGGCTGGAATGTGTCCTGGAACTCTGATACTGCCTCCTGCTTGGCTGGAAGGAGAGTAGATTATGCATAAAAAGTAGCCAACTAAGGAAAGTACTGTACATTCCTCCCCCACCCACTTTTGCCTCTCTACACCCCCCGCACCCGAAGCCACCACTTGCACATGGGCCCTGGGAAGTTGCCCAGAAGGGACTGCTGACTTTGGGCTGAGAAAGATTCCCCCAAACCTGCTATACAGAATATTTTCCTTGTCTGTCCTAGACCTACCCCCTCTGTTGTTATGAAACCACTGTTTTAACCATCTCTATAAGGCTAAACTATGAACTGCAGAAAAATGTATTAGTGATAATAAGAAAGAAAGATGCCCAGAAGAATATGGGTTTTATGCAAAAACCCTCCTCCCTGCAGCACCTCACCATCAGGCCATTTTGGGGATGCGCCACACTGGAGCCTCATAACCATGGGTGCAAAGGCCATTTTCCCTTCCACACAGTGCTTCCGAATGGAGTCAATGATCCCTGACGGGAAATGGATGTGAAGATCACACAGGAAAATGATGCTGTGTGAATCCTGTAATTAAACAGAGAAACGGAGCAGTCAGGTTATCCATGGTACACTCACTCACGTGGGGAAAGGCTCACAGAAATGCCCATTCAAGGAAGATGTGAACATCACGCTTCATCATGCAACACCCTCCAGCTCCAAGACAATTTCTTATATGCAGAACAAACCTGTCAAATACCCAGAGCCGTCTTAAGCATACCTGGCGCCGTGGTGCGGCGTTTCCCAGTGCGGTGGGCGGGCGCAGCACAGCTGTGCCTGGAGGGCCGGAGCCCTGCGCAACCCAGCCTGCCCATAAGGTCAGCCCTGGGCCAGGGGGCGCTGCCCCTGCGCGTGGCGGAGGCGGCCCCAGGCCTGCGCGCCTCCGGAGAGCGACCTGAAGCTGCTGAACAGCTGAGAGGTGCTCCTGGGGCGGCCTCCGTTGCGCCTCTCAGCGGGCGCAGCAGCGCCCCTGGTGGCCTGGCACCCCGCGCCACCGGACCCGGGCCTAGAGACGGCCCTGCAAATACCTGTACCTGAGGAGGGGGGGGGAGTGAGAGAGTGTGTGTGTGTGTAAAGAGTTTCCACTACTAAAGGCAGATTTTCTTATGGATGAATCACTCAGTTAGAAAGATGAACTCAAATATTCAACCTACATCTACTTCCATGTGGTTTATGTTCATTCAGCCATAGAGCATCTTGCCTTACCTGCAGAAGGCCCCAATCCCTATCATCTCTAGGTAAGGCTTGGATTATCCCAGGCATCCCCAAACTTCGGCCCTCCAGATGTTTTGGACTACAATTCCCATCTTCCCCGGCCACTGGTCCTGTTAGCTAGGGATCATGGGAGTTGTAGGCCAAAACATCTGGAGGGCCGCAGTTTGGGGATGCCTGGATTATCCCAACCCTAGAGAGTCAGAGCAGGAAAGGCTGATTTTCTTTGCCCCTCCAAAAAACCCCACTCTTTAGCACTCCATCAGAGCAAATGTCAATTCAGGTTTTCTGAGAATTGAAATTTGCTCCAATTGAGTGCTACAGAGTTGGTTTTCATAGAGAAATCTCCAGAGCAAAGAAAACCTTATATCAGGCATCCCCAAACTGCGGCCCTCCAGATGTTTTGGCCTACAACTCCCATGATCCCTAGCTAACAGGACCAGTGGTCAGGGAAGATGGGAATTGTAGTCCAAAACATCTGGAGGGCCGAAGTTTGGGGATGCCTGCCTTATATTAAACCCCTTTCAATCATTCCGAAACCACCTAACATTTGGCAGCTGAGGCTCTTTAGCTCAGCCTTCCCCAGCTTGCTGCCTTCCATACACTTTGGACCACAACTCCCATTACCATCAGCATAGCTGCCAAGTTATCCCTTTTTTACAGGGATTTTCCCTTATGCTGAATAGGCTTCCTCGCGAGAAAAGGGAAAACTTGGCAGCTATGCATCAGCCAGCATGGCCAATGGTCAGGGGTGATGGGAGTTGTAGTTCACAACATCTGCCCTAGCCAGCTATCACTCACCTTCACTAGGTTTATTCCAGCCTGAAGGCCTGCAGAGCGCTGAAAGTTCCCTGTTAACCGCAAATATTGGTACCTGAAGACAAAAAATGGGTTATATTTTTACAGACAAAGTAAAGCTTTGTAAGGTTCTACACTTAGGCAGGAAGAATCAGCTGCACAAATATAAGATGGGGGACACCTGGCTTTCCAATAGTATGTGTGAAAAGGATCTAGGGGCTGTAGTAGACCACAAGCTGATGCAGCAGCAAAACCAGTTAATGCTATTCTAGGCTGCAACAACAGAAGTATATGGTAAGAGTTGCTTGACAGTGGAACGGACTCCCTCAGGAGGTTGTGGACTCTCCTTCATTGGAGGTTTTAAAGCAGAGGTTGGGTGGCCATCTGTCATAGATGCTTTAGTGGAGATTCCTGCATTGTAGGGCGTTGGACTAGCTGACCCTCAAGGTCGCTTCCAACTCTAAGATTCTATGAGTAAGGATTTATTATTGCACTAGTCTCATTCAGCCCGTTAAGAAAACAGGTGCTAGAGGTGCGGCGGGGCCGCGGCCTTCCCTCCCTCTCTGCACTCGGCCGTGGGCCGTGTTTAATTGCGTTTCCGGCGCGCCCCGCGGCCGAGCACAGAAAGGGAGGGAAGGCCGCGGCCCCGTCGCACCTCTAGCACCTGTTTTCTTAACGGGCTGAATGAGACTAGTTCCCACGGGCCAGGTAGGGTTGTCAGGAGGAGGAGGAGGCGGACCAAGATGCTGGCATCGGGCTCCGGGGCCGCGGCGGGAGCCGGACCGGGCTCCCACCGCCGCAGCCCCGGAGCCCGGTGCCGCCATCTTGGTCCGCCACCGCAGGGGGACGGGAGGCAGAGGGTTGAGGGGGGGGAGAGAGCGCGCGTGTGTACGTTCCGCCTCTTCATCCAGTCCCTGTGTCCGTGGGGCACATGCGCATTAGCGCAAACCCAGGGACACAGGGAATACTGGACGCAGAGACACAGGGACGTTATTATATAGGATCAGTCCCTTATATGCTTCAAATATGCTGGCCCATGTACTTGTTCGCAAATGCAATAAATCTGCTCTCACCTGCGCAATGAGGACTTTTTCAGAGCCTTTTCTACATCCATATCGTCACTGCTGTAGTCTGTGATGATGACATTGAAATAGGGGTCCTTAGTAACCCTGAACAGCTCTTCCATGTCAGAAATGAACTGCAGCACCCAACGTGCCTGGTTTTTCACTGTTTGGCACCGGGAACAAAGAGAAGAACAGAATGAGGGCAGAGTTGGTTTAAAGGATGGTGTTGTGTCCCAGGGGGGCCAAGACACACACATACACAATTTGCTTCCTGTTCCAGTAAACGGGGGCATGGCTTTATATCCAACTGCTGACACCTCTAACATGAGACTAGAGGGAATACAGTCTGACTCAGTATAAGGCTGCTCATCATATCCCGATTCAGCTACAGATGCAAATGCAGCTGCTTCCAGTGGAGCAGCCATGAGAGCCTGCTGCAGCAAAATATATGAAGTCTTGTGGCAACAAGAGCTTACTAATTTATCAAATACAGATATGCAGCATTATTGCTATACATCAAACAAAGAGGCGCAGTGAAGATAATGAAGCAGGTTGCTCAGAGGAAAGCAGTTTGCATTGTCCAACCACAGGCAGAATCTTTAGTGGGCTATCTAGGCCAATATCAGGGGGGAAACTGCTAGGCTTCATCATTTAATTCTCTAAATAGCATAGCTCAATGATATTGTGGCATCGGCTGTGAGTGCAAAATAGATATTCTGCTCTTTATTTTGGTTTTAAAAAAAGCGCTCACAAATAATCATATATATTATATGGTTTCGATAGTTATGAGGACTGTGAGGGATTCCGTACCTAGACACTCCATCCCTTGACCAGTAGAAGTTTTCTGGGCGAAAACCTCTGCTTAGCTCCTTTCATGCATAACTTCAAACCAAGCCAAAACACCAACACAGCTGTGGAGTTCTTAGGATGTGTGATTCTTAGAGCCAAAGCCCACACGTCTGGCTTTTCTGTGCTCCTGTGAAACACACTTATCACATGTCCTTTAGTTCGACGGATGTTACCTAAAACTGGAGCAAAATCATATAGCTAAATATGATGACTGATTCTGTTTTAGTACCTTAAGATGAGTATTTTGTCCTAGGAGAATTTTAGGATATGTGACAATTTGAGATACATGAAAAAAAATGCTGTGTCTTTCTTCCGGAAATATAAGAAAGAGCATGGGGCATTAACCAGGCACTGAGAGTTAGAAGAAAAATTAAGGTTGCCAGATGGGAACAAACTTTTTTTAAAAAAAGGTAAAGGACACCTGGATGCTTAAGTCCAGTCAAAGGCAACTATGGGGTTGTGGTGCTCATCTCACTTTCAGGCCGAGGAAGCTGGCATTTGTCCACAGACAGCTTTCCGGGTCATGTGGCTAGCATAACTAAACTGCTTCTGGTGTAAAGGGATACCGTGACGCCAAGAGCGCACGAAAACACCATTTATCTTCTCGCCACAGCAGTACCTATTTATCTACTTGCTTTTGAACTGCTAGATTGGCAGGAGCTAGGACAGAGCAATGGGAGTTCAGTGGTGTAGAGCACAGCGCCACCTGCATCCCAGATGGGAACTAAAAATACTGTTCTATAATGTAGGATACAGTATATAAACTCAAAGGGAAATTAGGGTTGAGACTTTTCATCTCCCTGATATAGCACCTCTACCAGGTGAAGTACAGGTGGCAGGAGCCAAAATCCCATCATTCTCCATTGCAGCTATTTTGACAAGACCATAAAGCTGTCATATCCCCCTTACCTGGCACTATGAAGTGGACAACGGCACGATGGTTCCAGGAAAAGCCTGCTGGCCAGCACAGGGCTGGCTCAGTTTTTCTGGCCAACAAATGGCGCTGGCGGCCCCATGCCAGATCCTTCATAATACCCTCCTCCTCACCGCTGCTGCTACCATGCCAGTCCCGTGCAAATACGTATTCTGAGAAACGGACAATGCGCTTATCCCGTGCCACCAGCTCCAGCTCCAGAAGGTAGCGGCTGCCTCGCAGGTGGTCCTGCCGCTTCTCTACATTGACGACGCGCAGCAGTTGGAATCGCCTGAAATTGGCATGAAGGGCCACAGCTCAGTGGCAGAGCAGATGTGTTGCATGCAGAAGGTGCCAGGTTCAAGCCCTTGAGTCTCTAGGGATGGCCTGGGAATGTTCCCAGTTTGACCACTTGGGAAGTCCCTGCCTATGCGGACAAGACTGAGCTGGATGAAGCAATGGTCTGACTTGGTATAAGGTGTCCTCCTATTATACGAAGGAATTGTGTCTTCCTATGCATGCCTACCAACCGTGATGGCTATATTCAATGTCAGAGCTAGTATGCCTCTGAACACCAATTGCTAGGAATTGCAGGTTTGGCTTAGAGATATTGAGTTCTGTATTATTTTGATATTGTAAATATCATTTAAGACTCTAAGTATTAGAAGGTGTTGAATTTTCTGTACAATGAATTTTTGTAAACCACATACAGAGTTATTTAGTTTGTGATACACTTCTCCGTAAGTGGTATTGAGCTTTGTAGAGGAATTGCAGGTTGGCAGAGTGCTGTTGTGCTCAGATCCTGCTTGCAGGCTTCCCAACAAACACTGGTTGGCCAGTGTGAGAACAGGATGCTGCTTTAGATGGGCCATTGGCCTGATCCAGTAGGCTTTTCTAATGTAGCACCACATTTGCACACCAGGTTCTTAAGGCAGTGTCTGACCAAGCACCAGGTCCACAGGCCTGATGCACAAAACATTTGCACTGTACCCTTAGCCTAATTTTTGTTTTCACTGCAAGAGATCAGCCAGACACTAATGCCTTTGCCATGCCAATGTCCCCCCCCCCAACTATGTTTAGCCACCAACCCTTTCCAAACTAAAATAAAAATGGCAAGTTCCATAACAAGACAAGACAACTCCTACCTCCCAAACAAATTTGCCTAATATTCTGCAGTGGTCTTCAACCAGTCCAGACCCAAGGCCCATTGCGACTCCCAACCTGTAGTGTTGGCAGCTCCCTTTCAGCCCTTCCCTGCTTTGCAACTGGCCACAGGCCTTAGGACCCTCTGGGCTTTTCAAGCGACTAGGACCAAGCACTGGCCAGGTCCACCCAGCTGTCCCTAAACTGACTCCCTCTAGATGTTGTCTGACTTCATCAGTGCTAGACAATGTGGCCAGTGGTCAGGAATGATGAGAGCTGGAGCGCTGTAGAATCTGGAGGGCACCTGCTGAGGGGAGACTGGTCCAGCCCTAAGCAGCTGAAGGTCAGCACCCTGGACTGAACTCCTTGTAACTCCACCCTCCAGCTATTGACTCTGTTGATGCAGAGAGTAAGGAATCATAAGTTAGGGGTGTAGTGGTTAGTGTCAGACTAGGACATGAGAGACCAGGGTTCAAATCCCCACTCGGTCATGGGTGACCGTGGGCCAGTCGCTGCCTCTCAGCCTCACAGGCTTGTTGTGGGGATTAAATGAGGAGGTAGAGAATCATGTTCACCACTTTGAGCTCCTTGGATGTAAATGCAGTGAATTAAAAAAAGGTTGCAAGTTTAAGTCTGTGCCACTCAATATGACAGTGAAAATGCCAAAAGATAAAGACCAGGTGAAATCAGAGCTCATTCCTAGCTCCCCAAGACTACAGAAGAACATATCCAAACATCCCTTTTAAGGATGAAGAGTGACTCAGTTCTCATTTCACAATGAAGATCTGACAGCATTTCTAGCTACATATCCAGACCCAAAGAGTCTGTTCCATGCTGCAGTTGCCAGCCTTAATAAGGACCAGAGAGAGTCTGCAAGGGGACTTTTGGCTTACCCTTTGTTCTTCTGGTTGAGCTTCTTTAGGAATGCATGAATGACCTCAAGGGCTTCCTTCTCTTTTAACAGCAGGTTCCCTGAAGTGTTGCACTTCAGGTCAATCCAGTCTGTCCGCAGCACCTGGAAGTCCAAGTTACTCGCCCTGAAAGTCTGCTGCCAGTTCACTAGTTGGTCAAATACAGGCATGTAACGAAACTCCTCTTCTTCATTTACCTCCCCTTCCTCCTCCTTCTCCTCCTCTTCTTCCTCCTGTTCCTCAACCACCACCACCTTTTCTTCATCCTCCGCCTTGTGCATTGTTGGCTGGGCAGAATCAGTCCTGACAGGTGGCTGGGGATTCAGGTCCATTCTTCCAAATATGACATTCGCAGCATCTGCTGCCTTGTGCTGGGCTATATACGAATCTACTTGGTTAAGCCATTGGTCCTCATGAGCAGGCTGATCCCGGAAGGCTGCCTTCCCTGCTCCTTTGTCAAGCACCTGGGATTGCCTCCTTGTTTTTGTGGTTTCTAATGATGACAGGTCCATATTTCCGTTTGCATTAAAACCCAAGGTCTCTCTTGGGATCCTTCCAGCTGAATCCCTGTGACTGATGGGGTTTTGTTCCCCAATCCCTTTGGTCCTTTTGTTAGTCTGCATGCCCTCATCTCCTCCTTTCCTCTTGGTAGCTGGCAACTCATGGACACTTCTGTCACGGTGAGGAGAACTTTTGGAGTTCTCTTGGTTTCTGCTGTTCAGATACAGGCTTCCTACTGGTGGATATATTTCTGGGATGGTTTTATTGTTGGTCTGGTTGACAAATGTCATTGTCCGCTTTTTAGCAGCTTTGCTCTGTGTGCCTTTTCCAGTCACTGACAGGAGAGTCCGAGGCTTTAGTGGGGAATAATCATAAACATTGGCGTACTCCGCTGTCAGGATGGGACCTCTTTCCACTTTGGGTCTGGAGGAGCTTAATGGAGGATGCATGTCGTCTGGGTCTTCATACTGAACATCATCAAAATTTTCTCCTTCATAACCTGAAAAGATCGAACACACCTTGGTTGCTGTTGTTTCTCTCTCTCTCTCTCTCTCTCTCTCTCTCTCTCTCTCTCTCTCTCTCTCTCTCCCCTTAATTTTGGAGTAATTCTTAACTCAACTTACATGGTGACCAGGGATTCATACAGACCATACATTCAAAGCACATGGCTTCTCCCAAAGAATCACGGGAACTGGTGTTTGCCCCTCACAGAGCCATCATTCCCAGCACCTTTAACAAACTACAGTTCCCATGACTATTTGGGGGGATTCGTGTGCTTTGAAGGTACAGTGTTTATGCAGCCTGAATGTACTGCCAAGTGCAATACTGGTGAGCCATCCATCATCTTAATTTCCAGAGGCATCCATATATAAAAATTTGGCATATGCAAATTTGTGTCATGAACCTGTTCCCCAAGTCCTTTAACTACTTAGCAATACCCTGGCCGATAGGTGAAAAAAATACAGGCGTCCCAAGTTTCTCTCTTGATGCATTTAGCCCAGTGGGTAGGGCATGAGACACTTTATCTCAAGGTCGTGGGTTGAGCCCCACATTGGGAAAAGATTCCTGCACTGCAGGGGGTTGGACTAGATGACCACCACGGTCCCTTCCAGCTCTGCAATTCTCTGATTCTATAAGTGTTGCATTTTGAACAGGGGGGTGGACATGCTTCCATATGAACTAAGCATCTTAGTCAGCCATGTTTCCCATTCTGGTTGTTCCTCGTTTGATGTAGATAATGAAACTACTTCCTCCGATTCTGCCCATTGCAGTCTCTCTCTCTTCTTTATCTCTCATTAGTCAACCATAAAACAAGAGAGGAGGCAGATGAAACAGCTTTTCCAGGTTTTTCCATACCTGGCAACTTAGTTGTTTCCTCAGAATCTGAATTCCTCCCCTCTGGCTTGTCCATTTTCACATACCTGAAGAATCCAAATCTGCAGGAGTTAAAAAGGAAACCCAGGCATTACAATTGCCACACTCTTTAAGCTTAGCCAGTATGCAACATTTTTGCTCTGCTAAACATCTCTTCAGCTTAAGGGGAGTCATTTTATGCAACCAGTAGAATCAAGTGGTTAAGGTCTGCTTGGACTGTACTACTTACAGGCTGCAGGTAGCAGGTTGCATGTTTATGCTATTCCCTTGATAAAACTCTCTGCCCATAGAAAACGTAACACGACAGAGAAGTCTGGGCTGTTCCCTTCATCCCCACAACCTAGTTTGTGTTTTCATGTGCTGATCATATAAACTGGCCCTTAATCCTGCTACAGCCCCATTCCTTGCACTTGTAATCCACCTTGTGGCAACACAACATACTTATTTTTCAGTTCCAAAAGTATCTTGCAGCTTATTTAAAAATATATCTTGCAATACTGGTACTGCAAACCCTCTTTGGCGCAAATATTCTGGGTAGGGAGTATCTAATGCATTTGGATAGCCAGATATTTAGATAAAGAGAAGGGGGATTTATATAGTTACATGGACTGGGTGACAGAAACAAAAAATATACTGTAAGCTGACATGGACTCCATGCTAGATACAGAAACAAATAATAAATGCTAACTGAATAAGTGAGGGTCAGTGAACAGGACCTTGGTTGTAACAAACTACAATAGCAGCTTTAGATTCTGCTTGCATAAGGCAATACAGATCTCTCTTCCATGTAGAAAAACACGTAGGAAATAATCCGGTGCGAAGCAGTCTTTAATCCTTTTGACTTTCTGAAGGCACCCAGCACCCTCAAATCCCCATCATGTCTAGCAGGAACCAAGTTACTGAAAAGACTTTCTACAGCAAAAAAAAGTTTACATCTTTTATTTAGCAATACCTTTCTCCTAAAATTCAGCCCCTGCTTTCCAGTGACAAAACAGCAGAGTTCAGTTACCTAGAAGGAAGGCTTTACCTGTCGAGGAAAGATTCATTTTCCTGGTAAAAGCACTTGTTATGTGTCTCCATGTGCGTCAAACGAGTGTGGTCATTGGGGTATACAAATGACAAATGGACCTAGAAAAGGGGGGGGGGGAATCCACAAAAAAATCAGTACTAAAACTAAACTTCAGGGTTATTTTGTGTGATCAGGGACAGCCAAACTTTCCAGAGCACAGCTCAGGTCTATTAGCAAAAAATCAATAAACTTGCCTCAGATTTATTTATACTGACTGTTGTGTACGTGTGTAGAATTTTGAGAGAGATGCTTAGTTTTCCATACAAAGGACAACGGTCATGCTATTGATTTTGTAGTCACTTATTCCAAAACGAAAGAGGAGAGACAACCACCTGTAATGCTTTGATGGTGTTTCCTGCTTGGCAGGGGGTTGGACTGGATGGCCCTTGTGGTCTCTTCCAACTCTATGATTCTATTCCATTCTGTTCTATTCTATTCTAAACATAGAAGCTCTTTTCCTTATTTTTGAGCTTGATAAAGGTAGCTGATATATGCTAACAAGAACAACATTTAAAGCCCTAGGTTTAACGCTTCTGTAACAGAAACAAACAGTGAAGCACGTGAGCGCAGCTGCAATTTCAGGGTAACTGAGCATCTATACTACTTAAATGATCATCAGGAGCTGCTCAAAATAATCAATTGCATTTCCCATAAGGTATTTAAGGTCTGAAATGTTGTCTGACCCACTACAGCAGAGCTTTCCAAACTATGTGTCATGACACGTTTGTGTGTCGGCTGCAGTGTGTAGGTGTGTCACGTGAAGACGCCCCACACTCTGCCGGGGGCAGGGGGGCTGGAAAGTGGTTAGTTTAACTTCCGGTTTGCTAGTAAAACTGAATTACTGTGTGGCAAAATGATGCATGTCTAAAACGTGTGTCACCAACATGAAAAGTTTGGAAAGCTCTGCACTACAGAGATTCATTATTTCATGTTACAGGAATGTTCTCGTCTGGATGAACTGGTTAAAAGAAAGTGTAAACTCAATGTGGCAAGTTATCCCAGTTAGCGCCTAAACTGGAGAAAAGAATGAATGCCATTGGTGTTCGGCCAATCAAATGTGTGGCAACCAAAACTGAGCTGTTCCCTACTAAGACCCCAAGATAAATGGAGAAGATATGTTTAAACTTAGAGGAGCAGAGCAAGCGAAACAGAGACAATCTTAGCTACTGAGCTTTGGGCATCACCACGTGAGCTCACATCCAGCTACCACTTTGAAAGAAAGTTTGTGCAAGCACACACAAAAACGGCAGTGGAGCAACTGCAGCAATAGGTCACGATTTGACGATCCACTAACATCACATGCCACTGTGGACAACTACACACACCTTCCTAAAAGGAAAGCCAACCTTTAACCTAAGCTTCACTGTTAGCAGCGATGATGGGCTAATGCTGCCAATTTCTTCAAAAGTCCAAAATAAAACAAGCAGCACGCAAAGGCACCAAATTCAATCAAGTTTCAATCAAGTATTATTAATCCAAAGAGAAAACAATAAGAGAACCATATACAAGTGCTGACACAAGAGCCAAAATCAAACGTTAAACAGATAGCATGTACAAATTAAAGGCAAACCAGTCTTTATAGTCTTTGAGGCTATCTAGCGGTCAGCAAGTGGCAGCAGGTCGAACGAGGTGTCAATGGTAGTAGACAGGCTGCCGGCGTTTTTTGCCTGTTTCGCCCATATGACGGGCTTCTTCAGTAGTTCTCCTTGTACTTTTATGTTTAGTGCATTCACTGGTGGTATAAACCAGGTCTTATTAGTATTCGAATTAAGACACTAATATACATATAAACAGAACAAATATCAAAAACAGTACTTACAATTTGTATGAAACCACTTATCTTGGCTTAGGCCACAATGCTCAGGTGTTTTTTCAAAAGGTTCTCTCATTTACATATCCACTGGTAATACAAATCAAATTCTAATTATTGTTTGAAATAATACAGTAATACAATTTCTAAAATACATGTACACATAAAGAGATACTTACATTTCTTGTATTCAGAGTATTTTTGGTTTGAGCATGTATTGACTAAGCAAATATCCTGTGTTTGGAGCACACTTATATACAAAAAGTTGGTTCACAGGTGATAATAATTAAAGATGACAATTAGGAGGGGGCAGAAGAATGTGAGTACTGATAACACTTACAGTATCTCTATGATTACTGTATGTTATACTGCTGGTGTGTTCGTTTAAATGAATACAGAAAGGTCAAGATCTGAGTTTAAACCGTCCGGTTGTAATGTCTTAAACATAAAAATCAATTTAGTTTCTTGTTGTCTCAATATTTTTAGGATATCCTGCTTGTGGTATTTCTTGGGTGTGTACTGCCATAAGCCAAAAAACATTAAATCGGAGTCACTGTGTTTCATTTGTAAAAAATGAGGTGTAAGAGGGGCTTCCATCACTTTATTGCGGATGCGTGATCTGTGTTCTCCTATACGTACCTTTAGTGCCCGCGTGGTGCTGCCTACATACAGTTTGTTGCAAGGGCACCGTATGCAATAAACTACGTTCTTGGAGTTGCATGTGGTCATGGAGTTGATTTTAAAAGTGAACTGCATATGTTCACTTTTTATTTCTTTTACTTGTAAACTGTAGGGGCACATATTGCATGAGCCGCATCTATAGTGGCCTTTAATGACAATGGATGGTGATTCCAAACAATCAGCTTTGACCAATTGATTGCGCAAAGTTCCTTTCTTCCTCAACCCTAAAAGGGGGGGATCTTTACAGCCAGGTATGTCTTCCACAATATGCCAATGTTTATATATAATGTTTCTAATGTGGCTGGCCAGGGGTGTGAAATCCATCCCCATGACCAGGCGGCTGGGTTTTCTGTTTTTAATGCTATCAGACCGTGTTTCAAGCAAATTTTTTCGATTGCGACCGTCTACACGTCTGTATGCGTCCTGTATGATACAATTAGGGTAGCCCCGGTTAACGAGAGCTTTTTCTAGCTGATGAGCCGCATTTCTATAGTCTCTCTTGTCCGTAGCATTCCTTTTCAGTCTGATTAACTGTCCGTATGGTAAATTTCTTTTTAAATGAGAAGGGTGACTTGAAGAGTAATGGAGTAGGGAGTAACAATCCGTTAATTTCTTATACGGTTTGAATGCCAAGGTGTTTCTATTTGAAATGTAGACCACTACATCCAAAAATGGAATTTCTTTTTTGTGATACTGACAAGTAAATTTTAGATGGGAATCCAATGTGTTCACCCATTCTTGGAATGCAATACATGTTGCTTCAGATTTAAAAATTATGAGCAAATCATCAATGTATCTTTTAATCAGAATGATGTCATTTGTAAAGGGGTTAGATTCAGAAAAAAATGTTTGTTTTCAAAGTCAATCATGTGAATGTTTGCTACCGATGGGGCCAATGCCGCGCCCATGGCAACCCCCTTGGTTTGGATGTAGAAGTCATTTTTATACCTGAAGAAATTATTTTCAAAAACAATATCCAGTAATTGGATTAAAAAATAATAAGGAGGGGTTTGTTCTTGTCTGGAACGTAGTAAATTTTCAATGGTCCCTCTTATGGTCTCTAGTGGGATATTAGTGTAGAGAGAACCTACATCGAGTGTTGCCAGGATCGCTCCTCTAGGCACGGGAAGGTCTTCCAGTTTAGCAATAAGATCTTTAGTGTCTCGGATATATGTGGTGGTGGCAGTGGAGTATTCAAATATAAATGAGTCTAGGTACTTGGATAAGGGTTCAGTGAGTGAACCAACAGCTGAGACAATAGGACGGCCCGGGGGTGGTGTGATATTTTTATGGATCTTGGCGAGAGTGTAAAAGATAGGGACCCGTGGATTTTTACAAAGTAGGAACTCGGCGGTTTGTATAGAAATATAATCTAGCGCTAGAGCCTCATTGACCGTGATACGAATAAGGTTAGAAACTTTCTGAGTGGGATCATAACTAAGAGGTAAATAATATCTTCTGTCGGTCTTAATTCGAATACTAATAAGACCTGGTTTATACCACCAGTGAATGCACTAAACATAAAAGTACAAGGAGAACTACTGAAGAAGCCCGTCATATGGGCGAAACAGGCAAAAAACGCCGGCAGCCTGTCTACTACCATTGACACCTCGTTCGACCTGCTGCCACTTGCTGACCGCTAGATAGCCTCAAAGACTATAAAGACTGGTTTGCCTTTAATTTGTACATGCTATCTGTTTAACGTTTGATTTTGGCTCTTGTGTCAGCACTTGTATATGGTTCTCTTATTGTTTTCTCTTTGGATTAATAATACTTGATTGAAACTTGATTGAATTTGGTGCCTTTGCGTGCTGCTTGTTTTATTTTGGACTTTTGAAGAAATTGGCAGCATTAGCCCATCATCTCTGTTTTTGTTGTACCTATGGCTTCTGGCACTCATGTGTTTGGTTACACTGAAGAAGAACAATCCCGCATTGTAGGGGATTTTCCCTTAGATGAGGAAGAAGGGAGGGACATGGTGAATGTTTTAGAGGATTTAATGGACTTGGGGAGGAAAAGAACTAGAGCATATTCACATGCATCTACGCTCTCGGAATATGTTAGATCCAATATGATTCCAAGGGGATTAAGGGTTCTTAAACAACCCAGTCTTTACAAAGGAGATGAAGAATTTGTCATGAAATGGACTGGTATACTCAATAGATGCGCCATTGATTTAATGTTACTAATCATCGAAAAATCTAAGTCCGAAATGAACAAATTTGACCATGAAATAGAGAGGATTAAAAAAGATTTCAAGAAGGAAAGTGACAAAACCACATTTGATAGAGAAATAAATTTTTTTGAAGATTCTATTAATGAATTTAGTAAAGAGTTAAAATTATACAAAAGGAAAAAATTCAATAGAGATAAAGATGATTATGCAAACAATAGAGTGTACAATTGGTCTAAATATGAAAATAGAAACAATAGGTTTTTTGACAGAAAAACCAAACATCCACAAACAAAAAACGGCACTACTATTCCAGATGAGAACAGTAGCATTTCCAGCAGAGGATCATCAGAATCAACATCTGAGTTTAGACAATTAAGACCCAGACAACATACACAGTATGACCCTCACAGGCGCAGGGGCAGAGGGAAGAACAGATAACTGTCGTTAATCTGTCAAGCCGGATACTCTCCTCGGATGAGTTGAGAGTACTCAGTTTAGGCTTAAATTTTGCTCCCACCCAAAAATATTCGGCCCTAAGCACTCGCATTGATGTGTATAAAATGATCCGTCAACTGAAACTAAAATTATTATTTCAGTCCAACACTGATACCTTGGACACTAGTACTCCTTTTAAAACCAAATCAACCTTCATTCCCCCATAACCAGGATTTTAGGATAGAAGCTCTTCATCATGAAATTATAAAAGACTTAGACAGATTGGAAAAACGTCATATCCCTACTAGACATAATATAACTAGAGAACAACAAGAGCTAATTCATAACTTGGCGAATGACCGCTCCATCACAATTAAACCTGCGGACAAAGGAGGGGCTATTGTCTTAATGGACACAGTCACTTATGAACGGGAAATAAACAGGCAATTGGCCGACAGAAGATATTATTTACCTCTTAGTTATGATCCCACTCAGAAAGTTTCTAACCTTATTCGTATCACGGTCAATGAGGCTCTAGCGCTAGATTATATTTCTATACAAACCGCCGAGTTCCTACTTTGTAAAAATCCACGGGTCCCTATCTTTTACACTCTCGCCAAGATCCATAAAAATATCACACCACCCCCGGGCCGTCCTATTGTCTCAGCTGTTGGTTCACTCACTGAACCCTTATCCAAGTACCTAGACTCATTTATATTTGAATACTCCACTGCCACCACCACATATATCCGAGACACTAAAGATCTTATTGCTAAACTGGAAGACCTTCCCGTGCCTAGAGGAGCGATCCTGGCAACACTCGATGTAGGTTCTCTCTACACTAATATCCCACTAGAGACCATAAGAGGGACCATTGAAAATTTACTACGTTCCAGACAAGAACAAACCCCTCCTTATTATTTTTTAATCCAATTACTGGATATTGTTTTTGAAAATAATTTCTTCAGGTATAAAAATGACTTCTACATCCAAACCAAGGGGGTTGCCATGGGCGCGGCATTGGCCCCATCGGTAGCAAACATTCACATGATTGACTTTGAAAACAAACATTTTTTTCTGAATCTAACCCCTTTACAAATGACATCATTCTGATTAAAAGATACATTGATGATTTGCTCATAATTTTTAAATCTGAAGCAACATGTATTGCATTCCAAGAATGGGTGAACACATTGGATTCCCATCTAAAATTTACTTGTCAGTATCACAAAAAAGAAATTCCATTTTTGGATGTAGTGGTCTACATTTCAAATAGAAACACCTTGGCATTCAAACCGTATAAGAAATTAACGGATTGTTACTCCCTACTCCATTACTCTTCAAGTCACCCTTCTCATTTAAAAAGAAATTTACCATACGGACAGTTAATCAGACTGAAAAGGAATGCTACGGACAAGAGAGACTATAGAAATGCGGCTCATCAGCTAGAAAAAGCTCTCGTTAACCGGGGCTACCCTAATTGTATCATACAGGACGCATACAGACGTGTAGACGGTCGCAATCGAAAAAATTTGCTTGAAACACGGTCTGATAGCATTAAAAACAGAAAACCCAGCCGCCTGGTCATGGGGATGGATTTCACACCCCTGGCCAGCCACATTAGAAACATTATATATAAACATTGGCATATTGTGGAAGACATACCTGGCTGTAAAGATCCCCCCCTTTTAGGGTTGAGGAAGAAAGGAACTTTGCGCAATCAATTGGTCAAAGCTGATTGTTTGGAATCACCATCCATTGTCATTAAAGGCCACTATAGATGCGGCTCATGCAATATGTGCCCCTACAGTTTACAAGTAAAAGAAATAAAAAGTGAACATATGCAGTTCACTTTTAAAATCAACTCCATGACCACATGCAACTCCAAGAACGTAGTTTATTGCATACGGTGCCCTTGCAACAAACTGTATGTAGGCAGCACCACGCGGGCACTAAAGGTACGTATAGGAGAACACAGATCACGCATCCGCAATAAAGTGATGGAAGCCCCTCTTACACCTCATTTTTTACAAATGAAACACAGTGACTCCGATTTAATGTTTTTTGGCTTATGGCAGTACACACCCAAGAAATACCACAAGCAGGATATCCTAAAAATATTGAGACAACAAGAAACTAAATTGATTTTTATGTTTAAGACATTACAACCGGACGGTTTAAACTCAGATCTTGACCTTTCTGTATTCATTTAAACGAACACACCAGCAGTATAACATACAGTAATCATAGAGATACTGTAAGTGTTATCAGTACTCACATTCTTCTGCCCCCTCCTAATTGTCATCTTTAATTATTATCACCTGTGAACCAACTTTTTGTATATAAGTGTGCTCCAAACACAGGATATTTGCTTAGTCAATACATGCTCAAACCAAAAATACTCTGAATACAAGAAATGTAAGTATCTCTTTATGTGTACATGTATTTTAGAAATTGTATTACTGTATTATTTCAAACAATAATTAGAATTTGATTTGTATTACCAGTGAATATGTAAATGAGAGAACCTTTTGAAAAAACACCTGAGCATTGTGGCCTAAGCCAAGATAAGTGGTTTCATACAAATTGTAAGTACTGTTTTTGATATTTGTTCTGTTTATATGTATATTAGTGTCTTAATTCGAATACTAATAAGACCTGGTTTATACCACCAGTGAATGCACTAAACATAAAAGTACAAGGAGAACTACTGAAGAAGCCCGTCATATGGGCGAAACAGGCAAAAAACGCCGGCAGCCTGTCTACTACCATTGACACCTCGTTCGACCTGCTGCCACTTGCTGACCGCTAGATAGCCTCAAAGACTATAAAGACTGGTTTGCCTTTAATTTGTACATGCTATCTGTTTAACGTTTGATTTTGGCTCTTGTGTCAGCACTTGTATATGGTTCTCTTATTGTTTTCTCTTTGGATTAATAATACTTGATTGAAACTTGATTGAATTTGGTGCCTTTGCGTGCTGCTTGTTTTATTTTGGACTTCACTGTTAGCAGCAGCTGCAAGCTGGGCAAAAACTTGAGTTGAGAATTAAGACTTACAAAGTGAAGCCCTTGATAGCGCTCCAGAGGCAATCCATTGACCAGGTAGCTTGGTTTGTAAGGGCAGTCTGGAAGGATCTTGCGCAACTGCGACTTCCTTATGAGAGGCACTGAGAAACAGAAAATAAATGAGAGGCTATGACAGAAGCAGATCGGCATAAGGCAGTCGGGAGAGAGTTCCTACGGTACTAACCATTAAATACATAGGAGCTTGTTCTCTTTTGTATCTACGGTAGCTGCTCTAGATCAGCCCCAAACAAAGCCATCTAAGGCTGCACTCCTATGCTCTGGCAGCAAGCTAGATACTTACGTTTATGAATGGTGTCCCGGGGGTCAGGCTTGAGCATGTCAGCTGAGTGCTCCATTGCACCCTGATTGTACATAATCTGTTTTGGATTCGTAGCCAGTGTCTGCGGGATGTGACCAACTTCGTCCATTTTCAAAAGCGTTTCATCTAAAGCACATTGGGGTGGGTGGGGAGAGAAATAGTGTGAAAGGGTAGGAAGGAAGGAAGAAGGAATAATTCACCTTCTTAGGACAGCTGGATATATTTTTCTTCTTGCAACTCTAACTCTTGTCAATTCTGTCACATACTGCTAACAAGCTTCAAGGGATTTCACAGCTCAAAGTGCTCCTTATTTTTTAATGCTAATCTGGCAACCCAACCTGAATTCCAAATTTCAGTAAATTACATGCAAGTCCCATTTCACAAGCCTCCCAGGATATTTTCTGCCCTCTCTCAAAGCTCAGTGCCTCTCGAAAGCCTATGAAATGAACCTGATACGAAGTGAAGAAGGGTATAGTGCAATATTTCTGCATCTGCCTAGGATGTGCTGCGGTTAGAGGCAAAGATTTTCTGGTGATGGGAAGGAAGGAAGACTGACAGCAACAAAAAGCCCATTTGGCCTTATTAGTCCTGTGGGGCAGGAGGGGAAGATACTTACTAGCATAAAGGGAGAGGGATTCAGAGTCAATAACAGCAAACTTGGTTTCCGGGTCATTCAGCTTCCACTGAAAGAGAAAGGCGGATGCATTCAAAGATAATAATAATAATAATAATAATAATATTTTTATTTATACCCCACCCTCCCCAGTCAAAAACCGGGCTCAGGGCGGCTGACACCAACAGAATTACAATAAAACATAAAAACAATTAATTAAAATACAGATTAAAATACAGTATTAAAATTTAAAGTGCAGCCTCATTTCAAGTAGTCCATAAATCCAAGCCATGGGGGAGGAAAACACAGGGGTCAAGCTGAGTCTAACCCAAAGGCCAGGCGGAACAGCTCTGTCTTGCAGGCCCTGCGGAAAGATGACAAATCCCGCAGGGCCCTGGTCTCCTGGGAAAGAGCGTTCCACCAAGTTGGGGCCAGTACTGAAAAGGCCCTGGGTCTAGTAGAGGCCAATCTAGCCATCTTATGGCTCGGGATCTCCAGAATATTGTTGTTTGTGGACCTTAAGGTCCTCCGCGGGGCATACCAGAAGAGGCGGTCCCGTAGGTACGAGGGTCCCAAGCCGCATAGGGCTTTAAAGGTCAAAACCAGCACCTTAAACCTGATCCTGTACTCCACCGGGAGCCAGTGCAGCTGGTAAAGCACTGGATGAATGTGATCCCGCGGCCGGCACCCTGTAAATTTGCCAATTAGGAAAGGAAAGAGAGATCTGTCTACAACAGACCCACATGACTAGTAGTTTGCCAAGCTATAGTTTGCCAAGTCCACTGTTTACATATTGTGGTTTAACAGATCTCTAGCAAGCAGAAAAGCCAGGAGATTTATTGTCCTGGTGGACTGCTATACAGGTCTGGTGGCCGAAAAGAGACAGCGTGGGGCTCCTGTACCTTTAATTGTTGTGTAGAAGAGGCTGCCCTTGCAAAATTTCCTCTTCAGCACAACTATTAAGGGCCCCAACCTCTTCTGTACTTATACATGACTGATGCAAAGTAATTGGGTACACAGTATACAATTGTGATCTACAAAGTCAAGGAATCCTTTCCCAATTTCAGATCCTGTTAATATATTACACTGTGCATGAAGATAGTGAGGCTTTTCACAAAGCAGGAATATCCATGGAAAAGCGGATGAGCAAAACTATCAAATGTTCTCTCATTGCTCATTGTTTAATTTAATCCTCGCTTCTGAGATAGCTTAGTGTGTGTCTTTGGCATTATTAGATATATTGGAAGAATACATTGCAGTTACTGTTTTGGTTGCTCAATCGAATTTAGTATTTGTCATCTGCCTCGTGTACATGATTTTCTAGTCTTCTTAAATTAAAAACAGCAACAACAATGCAACACTCAGGAGTACGTCAGACATTTCAAGTGATCAATTATTTGGTCTTCTTTGAGTATGTGAGAAAGATCACATAAAAATGCAAAAATGAGCTGGTAAGGAAATGTCGGGATGATGAAATAAAGTGCCATCTGAATGCAGCCCTAGGCTGAGTACTCACTGCCACTACCACGTGGTCTGTGCCTTTGTCATCTTGCTTGTGTAGCACCTCAAAGTAGTACTTGCTCGTGGAAGACAACCTGCGAGAGGGAAGTGGACAAAGAAACACTATTGATGCAGAGCATCTTTCCCCACTTTCCCCACGGAAACTGAAGTAGCCACATCACTTTGGACTATAAGATTGTATCTACTCTTTGGTCAAAAGGGGGTGGATTCCATTGGTTCTGTACAGTGATGTCTTCCAAGAACTCAAACTGGGTTGGAATTCTATTTAAGCCTTTGATGAATTATTCCTTCCAGCTAAGGGATATAGCCACTGAATTCTATGTTCCTCTTCATCTCTGCTCAAATTAGACAATGTAACAAGTCAACTCATCTAATGGCAAGGTCACTTCTGCCATTGCTGACAGTGTCAACCTGCACAATTTGAAAGACTGACAGAGTGTCAGAGTTCAGTCCTGCCCATACCCAGAACCTGAAGTGTCCTTGGAGGAGGAGCAGGATTAGAAACTATGGATTCACTGGAAGAAGAAGAGTTTGGATTTGATATCCCGCTTTATCACTACCTGAAGGAGTCTCAAAGCGGCTAACAATCTCCTTTTCCCTTCCTCCCCCACAACAAACACTCTGTGAGGTGAGTGGGGCTGAGAGACTTCAGAGAAGTGTGACTAGCCCAAGGTCACCCAGCAGCTGCATGTGGAGGAGCGGAGACGCGAACCCGGTTCCCCAGATTACGAGTCTACCACTCTTAACCACTACACCACACTGGATCCAACAATCCTTGCCTCAGGAGTTGAGACTGCCACACCAGCTGCCTGGGTTGGGTTCCTGGGCAGTTCTATACCCTCCTCTCTCTCTCAGGAAATGGTGATCCAGGCAGGAACTTCAAAACCACAGCTGAAGTCCCTGGCTAGCAGTATACAAGAGCACCTGCCTGGATAAGAGTCACAGTGGAGCCTCAGCTCCTTGCACTGTGTACACACCATGCATTTAAAGCACATGACTCCACCCAAAGAATCGTGGGAACTGTAGTTTGTTAAGGGTATTGGAAATTGCAGTTCCCAATATTTTCGTGGGGAAAACCATGTATGGTGTGGATGTGATTATCTAGAAGCAGAACAAATATCCGGAACACAGGAAAAGAGACTACGCTTCAAACATGTCCTGTGCATGCAGCTCAAGAGTTACAGAAGCCACAACTTCCAGTTCCTCAAAGCAGGGAAATGGAACAACACAAGACAGGGTGAATGGCTAATTTTCAGATGGAACGGTTGTGAAATGATTATTGCAGCCTAGACATGGACAGCTTTGGCTAACTGAATCCATAGTTGCCATTTGATTATTGAGAATCTTAGGGGGAATTTATCTCATCAGAGAAAAGTAAGAGAGGAGGAGAAATTAGTTTGTCTCTAGGAAATACAGACAATAGCCACCAGGAGGCACTCTCAAGTTATTTTAAGGCTTAAGCAGCACAGAGCATACTACTGATAAGGAGAAAGCTTAATTTATTTACACACACACACACATGACACACATGGAGTTGCAATGTTCTAAAACAGTATTTTTAAAAACTTGGAGATCAGTATGGGAGAATGCATGCCAATTGTGTTTAATGCAGGGCAAGAGGCTGCGTTGTTCCTTGGTGGTCCACGACAAGCGAGTAAACTTGCAGTCTGTTGAGCAAAACAGAAGCAGCAGCTAAGAAGTTCACTCACTTCACTGGCCTCGACTTCTGGCTCTTGAATTTCCCGAACTCCCCAGGTGCCGTCCACTCCTTCCCAGTCTGCACAAAGACGGAAAAAGTCCCCTTTACATTATTCCTCAAGCAGATGGAACTGCAACACACTCCTTGTTTGCTTACTGAGCAGCTGTGAGCCCTTCCCCAACTTAAATAATGCAAGTGTTCAATTATTTACTAAAGGATATGTTGGCTATGTTCTACCTCCATTGTCAAAAGGCATTATATGCCTCTGAATGCCAGTTGCTGGGAATCACAAGTGGGCAGAGTGCTCATGCCTAGTTTGCAGGCTTCGCATAAGCATTTGGCCGGCCCCCGTGAGAACAGGATGCTGGAATAGATGGGCCATTAGCCTTATGGGCCAGCAGGCTCACCTTATGTTCCTATGGATCCAGTGCTGTTGACTGGTATTTTTAGTCATTCTTGAACCTTGAGGCAGAGCAGCATCCAGCTCTTACAAAGCAAAGCCGAAAGAACAGTAGATTTCCAATATCCTGCAAGGGAGTTCACTGCCAATTGCAACCCCATTGATTGCTAGGCTTGCACATTCGCTGTTCCCACCAGGCCCCATGTACTGTACCTTGCCAACACTTGCCAGCAGCTGGAGGTCCAAGATGCTCTCGCCTGGACTCAGCCAGAACTCTGCATTGTTGTCGGCAGAAATGGCAAACTGAAACTCACCTAGAGAGAGATTCCTGGGATTAACTGGTACATTAGGAAATTCTGTTTGGGAGACAAAGAGAGGATGGCTTTCTTCTCCTATGGAAGGTAAGCCTTAATTCCTCCTTCGAAGGTGGAAGCGGGGAGAACCAGAATGTTGACACCTAAACCTCTAGTTTTGTGCTATGAGAGCAGAAAGGAATGTTCCAAGTGCTCTCCTTTGCCTGACCTACTCTTTTCTCGTTGCACTCTCCTCTCCTGTCATGGGCACTGCAACAAACTGGAATGTACACTGCTGATGAAATAATTGGGGCTTATCTGGCTATATATACATATTTATCCAACAGGATTTATATGCGGTGCCCGCTACAGGTTGTTGGAGCACAACCCCCATCAGCCCTAGCCAGCAGCAAGCTCTGGTCCAACATCTGGAATGCACTTGGTTGGCAAAGGCTGCTCCCCAAGCATGGGAGTTTTACAAAGTTGCCGAGAAGTCTGCTAAATACCTCTATATCCGGAGTGACAAAGCTCTTCTAGTCTGCAGGCCAGATCATTATCTCCCCACCCCTGGGAGGCCACTTGGAATGCCAACCTGTCAATCACCAGACATCATAATGACTTTGAAGCCTTTATTGTTGAGACTTCCAAGTACAGCATGGGGCTCCCCGAAAGCAAACTGCAAGCAGTCCCCCTTGTTCTCATCAAATGGGTTATTATAAAGGGTCAAGCTATCACTAATAATTCTGGAAAACTTGTTGAGATGCTATACACGTTTTAAAACAGCAGTATGGGAAAATATTTTGTAAAGGAGTGACACACATATTTTCTCTGCTACAGGGGTGGAGGCAGCTATGGTCCGCCAGATGTTGTTGGACTACAACTCCCATCATCCTGGACCATTGGCTCTATGCTGACTTCAGCTTATGAGAGTTTGGAGTCTAGCAACATCTGGAGGATCTCAGGCTCCCTACTGCTCAGCTATGAGAAACCTCAATAGGTTCCTTTTCAAGTGAGCTTCGAATAAGAATGAACCTCCTTCTAAAATCTGGAAACGGTACATAAATACCTGAAATAAATAAATAAACATAAAATGTTGTTTTGTGTGGGATTAAAGCCTTTTGTTTTCATCATCGATTCCCTCCAACCTGGGCCCATATCAGTCTCTCCCTCACCATCACTGAAGGGATGCAGATAGCCAAAGATGCGCAGCCCGTAGTTTGTCCATCTTGGAGATGCCGCCAGTTTCTTCAGAGTAGTCCGTGTCTGAAAGTGTAATGGGAAAAAAGCAAGTATGCAATTATGACATTGGGCTGGAGGCAGGGGAGGCAGAAGCATCTATGGGGAGAAGGGATAGAAGGGAGCACAGAAGCAGAAAATGAAGAGCAAAGGCTGAGTAACCTGAAATAAGGAATGGCCCTGGGTTGGTCCTTGCTCTCCATTTTCTGGAGTGTTTTACAGGTTTGGGTTTTCCTTGTCAGTATGAAAAACATGCAGCCCTACCCCTATATCTTGCCCAACCCCTCATGGGCCAAATGTGGCAGGTGAGTAGGACCGCCCACCTGACATCATAATGATGTCAGATGCAAACCTCTTGGAAGGCATGTTCCTAGCACACCTTCAAAGAACCTTGCTCCGGGATCACAAAGGGGGTTGCATTGAAGGCATTGCTAAACTGAAGGTTTTTTGTTCCATGTTACCAGGGGGTTCAGTGAAACCCCATTTGTGACCCTGAAACAAAGTGTGCTCCTACCGCTCCCTTTGCAGTTCGGTGGTAGGAGTTCAGCTTTCTCCAGGATCATGAAGGAGATTGCAGTGAAACCTTTGCTAAAACAGATATCCCCCCACCCCAGTAAAACAAAGGGTGTCTCTTTCTCTTTCTGGATACCCTCTGGAGGTAAATTTCAGTGGCCAGGTATCTTCCACAATGCCTAAAACCAAGAAAACCATGAAGCTGGTGGTTCTTTAAATAAAAATCCTACTCAGAATGAATCCTAGCTAAGTGTGTATAGCATTTGCAGCAAACGTCTGCTGACTCTAGCAGCGGTGCCCGGTGCCCACTGGGAGTGGTAGGGAGGAAAACAGGGAGACCAACAGTAGGTGGAGCCACACCCCAAGAAGTTGTAGGTAAGAAGGCAGGCAGGTGGAGTGAGGTTGGACGTTGGAGGGACAGTGTCCCATTCACCAATATGGGACCAACCTCCACTGATTTACAGTCGGTTAGGATGCTGGCAGAACCTAAGAAAAGAGGACCCTCCATTTGGCACAAGGATACGGAGGACTCACGTGGGGATGCAGTGGAAAGTGGAGGTTCTTCCTCAGCTGTTCCACGGAGCCACCACACCAGTCCTCAAAGACATGAAGGTTGACCTGGCCCTGGAACTTCAAGCACAAGGAGATACTCTTATTATTCACAGTCTGGATGATCTGGTGCCCATATGGCACACCCACTTATTTGCAACCTGGTATAGCAATAGGGAGTGTTGACTTGCCAAAGACTTTTAAGAGGAATGTGGCGTTGTGGTTAAACCACTGAGCCTAGGGCTTGCTGATCAGAAGGTCGGCGGTTCGAATCCCTGTGACGGGGTGAGCTCCTGTTGCTTGGTCCCAGCTCCTGCCAACCTAGCAGTTCGAAAGCATGTCAAAATGCAAGTAGATAAATAGGAACCGCTACAGCGGGAAGGTAAACGGCGTTTCCATGTGCTGCTCTGGTTTGCCAGAAGCGGCTTTGTCATGCCGGCCACATGACCTGGAAGCTATACGCCGGCTCCCTCAGCCAATAATGCGAGATGAGCGCGCAACCCCAGAGTCGGTCACGACTGGACCTAATGGTCAGGGGTCCCTTTACCTTTACCTTATTCCCCTTGAATCCTTCATCTGAGACAAAGTGTTTTTTATGGTTTATGGTAGTAGGGAAATACCCAGAACTGTTCCGAATTGAATTCGGCCTTTCACTTGCTAATTTTGCATAACTCTAACAGGGCCTGGGATCTATTCTAAATGAGTGCTGGACGACAGCCCTACTTTAAAGCTTACTCAACAGGTGTATTAACAGTCAGGTCTTTTCACATACTGTATCGGAAGTGCTGGCCAGCTTGAATTACTAGACAAGCACATTGGAGGCCTAGAGATTTTTATTTATTTAAAAATGGAATTCTAGGTTATCAGGCCCTGCAGCCCAACCCTTTCTGGGTAAACAGCTTTATAGGGAGAGGTAGATTTGCACAACAAAGAGAGGTTATAAATCTCTACTCTCACGCAGGCTGCAAAATAGTCATCTCTTTCTACACAGCAAAAATTTATTCCTGCCAGACGTGTTCCTCAAAAAAGAGAACTAAGGGCAAGGAAAAGAAAAGAGGCCCAAACCTTGCTGAAACAGAAAGCAATGGGGGTGAGGGGAGGACAGAGAGCCTGGGACACCCTTTCTTACTCCATATTTAGAAAATGCACATTTTATTTATTTATTTATAAAAGTATTTGTATACCACTACTGTATATCATAAAAAAAAACCAAAGCCGTTTACAGCAATAAACAAACAGGGGAGGGGATATTGCTTTGTTGTTGTTGTTGTTGTTGTTGTTGTGCTGAATGTTTTGTGCTTATATACTGCAAACCGCCCTGTGATCTTTCGATGAAGGGCAGTATATAAATTTAATAAATGAATAAAAATATCATAAAACCATAAAAAGTTTAAAACAAGGACAGTAGCCAGAAAATGAATTTCAAGATCCCTGCACAAAAAAAATCCAGAGACACTCTCATTAGTGTATCTGATGCAACCATTCCTAAACTAGAAAAAATAGTTTATGTGTTACTTTTATACCTTGTCCTTTTCCTCTTGGAAACCTCAAGGAAGGAAGGATTCCAGGTGGTCACCCTTAGAGGCACTGACCACACCCAGAACTGCTTAGCATCAGGCAAGATGACTTGGTTGCTGTAAAATACCTATGTCATCATAGTGTAGACAGCAAAGTGTCCTCTAGATATTGTTGGACTTCAACTCCCATCATCCCTCACCACTGGTCATGCTGACTGGGATGATGGGAATCAGGATCCAACAACAACATCTGGAGGACACCACTTTGGCTACCTTCTCCCCTATGCCCAAGTTCCACGTGACCAGCCATTTTCTGGTCACCATCCTGCAAAACTCAAAATATAGAAATGCAGCATTGAAAGCAGCCCCTTGGAGAGGGGTCTGTAGTTGCTAGAAATGAAGTAACAAAAAGCTTTGCTCTATTTTTTTATTGTTTGGCAGTTCCGTATCTCCGGGGCAAATCAGCTACACACAATCTGAAGAATGTGTAAATGCGGGTGAAGATAAACTAGACAAAAAGGAGGTTTAAGCCAGAGAAGAATGGAGGCATTGTGCAGCTGCGTATGACATTCCCCCCCCCCCAGTTTTGCTTATAGGACTCTTGTGTTTCTCCACTGAACATCCAGGCTTCTCCTCCCTAGATAAACTTCCAATGATTATAGCCATTCTATAGTCATGACTTCGATGCAAAACTATGCACTTGTGAAAAATCTGTTAAGAAATGTCAGCAACAAGGACCTCTTCTATTCTCAGGTGCAGCGAGGAGGTGAAAAAGAGGCAGCAATGTCATCAATTCTTGCAGGCACCGCCTGTTCCAACAAGCAAATGGTTCACTTTCCAGTACTGTCTAGGCTCAGTAGCACTCCCGTTACAAATCCCAGTTCAGGACTGCCAATTCCAGAATACCTTTAAGACTTGTAGTTTAACAACATGTGTCTGTACTGTCCTGTAGTCACATGCTTTCTTGAAAACTCAATTCCTTTAGGACAGGGTTGGGGAGCTCTCTAACAATTGGCGCTGCTGGTCAAATACTAATGAGCACTTTTGCTTGGCAGAACCACAGCCTGGATCGGGGTAGGCAACCTAAGGACCGGGGGCCGGATGCGGCCCAATCGCCTTCTCAATCCAGCCCGCGGACGGTCCGGGAATCAGCGTGTTTTTACATGAGTAGAATGTGTCCTTTTATTTAAAATGCATCTCTGGGTTATTTGTAGGGCATAGGAATTTGTTCATTATTTTTTTTCCAAAATATAGTCCGGCCCACCACATGGTCTGAGGGACGGTGGACCGGCCCACGGCTGGAAAAGGTTGCTGACCCCTGGCCTGGATGCATGAAGAAGAGCAAACAGTCACCACACACACGGGATTCTGCTGCAACCCTCATGAGTGAAGTAGCACCAGGTTTTCAAGGTCAAACCCCGTTCTGGTTTTCCATTCTTAAAAACTGCTATGTGGGGGAAGGATGCCAAACCTCTTCTTCTGTCAAAGATGCCCTGTTGTTGCAAACCTCCTTTTCTTGCCAGAAACACATACCTACTGTTCAAACGAAGACTAGCTCTATTACATGCAGAAATAAAACCATCCCCGATCCTCTTTCTGGGCCCTTTTATCAGCCGCAGGAACCACAGTGCAATAACATGCTTAGGCAGATGCAGATAATACAACAGAAGTATTGAATACCCCCTGTAATTAATTTGTGAAGTAGTATGGATTTCTCATGCTTAATCCACAAACTGCTATGTTTCAACAGTAAATTAATCTGAGGAACCAAAAAAATAAAATAAAAAAATCAATTCAGGAACAGAACAGGGTTCAGTTCATAGTCCTTTGATTTGCCTCAGATGACCATGCAGTGGCGGAACATATGCCCACGCTGCTCCCGGGGGATGTGGGGTGCGGAGGGTGCCCTCCCAAGCATGAGATAGCCACTCAGGTGCACAGAGCAGAGCATGCGCCCTTCAGCCAGGGGCGGAGCAAGTCACCCACGGGGGCACAGTGAGCCGTCCATGGCGGACATTCGGCGCACAGCCCGCCCGCAATTCCCAAGCCTCCCCCAGCTTGGGAAAACGAAGTAGTAAGGGGGGGAATGTCGCCAGCAAAGCGGCACAGCTCCCCCACTTCCCCCAACAGCTTGGGGTAGGCTTGGGAGTCGCGAGCGGGCGGCGGGCCAATGTCACCCCCCTCAGCAAAGACACCCGGGGCGGTCCATCCCCACCGCACCCCCTTCCTCTGCCCCTGTGACCATGCCCCCCAAATTTGACAAAAATCAGTGACAATATGGGTTAGCTGGTATCACTGGTAAAAAGAATCTGGGTTACAAAGGGTCTCTGTCAGAGGAGCCTGAGTTAGCAAAACTGTAGGTTGATGTGTGTAGAAATAAACCCACTTGCCATTTTGGACTGCATTTGCCATGGCTTTGCAAACTTTTATCAACACCACCTCACCAAATCCAGAAAAATGAGGTGGAAAGTCTTTAAGCCCAAATAACTAAACAAAGACAACAAGGCACACTTCCAAACCAACCAAAGAAAGGAGGGATGGGGAACCATTATGAGCCGAGAGCGGTGAACGGGGTCAGATACAAAAGTGGCCAAAGTAATGAATGCAAATTTAACCCTTGTAAATTAGGCTTTTCTCTAGACACGCTCCTTATTATTCTCCATCCAGGCAAGAAGTATTATTATTATTATTATTATTATTATTATTATTATTATTATTATCCTTTCCCCCAGAACCAGGACTCAAGATGACTCACAAAAATTAAAATAGATACAGATAAAACATTCACAGATAAAACATGTAAAAAGTTATTGCTAAAATGTAATAAATATATCTATGGAATTAACGTAATGTAAAAAAAAACAACCCTATCTACTAAAACACAGATAGTAAAACAAAAACATCACAAGAGCCCTTTCCTTCAAAGCTGTCAGTTCCCCAGAGCTCACTGGAATAATAATAATAAAAATGTTTGCAGGAGTACAACAAGGAGGGAGCCAGTCTAGCTTCTCTAGAAAGGAAGGGAGCAGCCACCAAGAAGGCTCTCACCCACATCCTCACCATATGGACACAGACAGCTCAGGGGTTGCATATCAGAGTTCAAGGAGCCACAATTGTACACTTTAAGTTTTATAAAAGTATAACAGTTTTTATTGTTGTTGTTGTTGTTTAGTCATTTAGTCGTGTCCGACTCTTCGTGACCCCATGGACCAGAGCATGCCAAGCACTCCTGTCTTGCACTGCCTCCCGCAGTTTGGTCAGGCTCATGTTGGTAGCTTCAAGAACACTGTCAAACTATCTCATCCTCTGTCGTCCCCTTCTTCTTGTGCCCTCCATCTTTCCCAACATCAGGGTCTTTTCCAGGGAGTCTTCTCTTCTCATGAGGTGGCCAAAGTATTGGAGCCTCAGCTTCACTGTCCTTCCAGTGAGCACTCAGGGCTGATTTCCTTCAGAATGGATAGATTTGATCTTCTAGCAGTCCATGGGACTCTCAAGAGTCTCCTCCAGCACCATAATTCAAAAGCATCAATTCTTCGGCGATCAGCCTTCTTTATAGTCCAGCTCTCACTTCCATACATCACCACTGGGAAAACCATAGCTTTAACTATACGGACCTTTGTTGGCAAGGTAATGTCTCTGCTTTTTAAGATGCTGTCTAGGTTTGTCATTGCTTTTCTCCCAAGAAGCAGGCGTCTTTTAATTTCGTGACTGCTGTCACCATCTGCAGTGATCATGGAACCCGAGAAAGTAAAATCTCTCACTGCCTCCATTTCTTCCCCTTCTATTTGCCAGGAGGTGATGGGACCAGTGGTCATGATCTTAGTTTTGTTGATGTTTTGCGCTCTCCTCTTTCACCCTCATTAAAAGGTTCTTTAATTCCTCCTCACTTTCTGCCATCAAGGTTGTGTCATCAGCATATCTGAGGTTGTTGATATTTCTTCCAGCAATCTTAATTCCGGCTTGGGATTCATCTAGTCCAGCCTTTCGCATGATGAATTCTGCATATAAGTTAAATAAGCAGGGAGACAATATACAGCCTTGTCGTACTCCTTTCCCAATTTTGCACCAATCATTTATTCCATATCCAGTTCTAACTGTAGCTTCTTGTCCCACATAGAGATTTCTCAGGAGACAGATGAGGTGATCAGGCACTCCCATTTCTTTAAGAGCTTGCCATAGTTTGCTGTGGTCGACAAAGTCAAATGCTTTTGCATAGTCAATGAAGCAGAAGTAGATGTTTTTCTGGAACTCTCTAGCTTTCTCCATAATCCAGTGCATGTTTGCAATTTGGTCTCTGGTTCCTCTGCCCCTTCGAAATCCAGCTTGCACTTCTGGGAGTTCTCAGTCCACATACTGCTTAAGCCTGCCTTGTAGAATTTTAAGCATAACCTTGTTAGCGTGTGAAATGAGTGCAATTGTGCGGTAGTTGGAGCATTATTTGGCACTGCCCTTCTTTGGGATTGGGATGTAGACTGATCTTCTCCAATCCTCTGGCCACTGCTAAGTTTTCCAAACTTGCTGGTATAATGAGTGTAGCACCTTAACAGCATCATCTTTCAAAATTTTAAATAGTTCAGCTGGAATATCATCACTTCCACTGGCCTTGTTATTAGCGGTGCTTTCTAAGGCCCATTTGACTTCACTCTCCAGGATGTCTGGCTCAAGGTGAGCAACCACACTACCTGGGGTGTACGAGACCTCCATATCTTTCTGGTATAATTCCTCTGTGTATTCTTGCCACTCTTCTTGATGTCTTCTGCTTCTCTTAGGTCCTTTCCAATTTTGTCCTCTATTATGGTAATCTTTGTACAAAATGTTCCTTTCATATCTCCAATTTTCTTGAATAGATCTCTGGTTTTCCCCATTCTGTTGTTTTCTTCTATTTCTTTGCATTGCTTGTTTATGAAGGCCCTCTTGTCTCTCTCCTTGCTATTTTTTGGAAGTCTGCATTCAATTTCCTGTATCTTTCACTATGTCCCTCACATTTTGCTTGCCTTCTCTCTCCCGCTATTTGTAAGGTCTCATTGGACAGCCACTTTGCTTTCTTGTATTTCCTTTTCATTGGGATGGTTTTCGTTGCTGTCTCCTGTATAATGTTACGAGCCTCCATCCATAGTTCTTCAGGCACTCTGTCCACCAAATCTAAATCCTTAAACCTTTTCCTCACTTCACACTGTGTATTCATAGGGGATTTGATTTAGATTGTATCTTACTGGCCCAGTGGTTTTTCCTACTTTAAGCTGGAATTTTGATATAAGAAGTTGAGACCTGGAGTCAGCTCCAGGTCTTGTTTTTGCTGACTGTATAGAGCTTCTCCATCTTTGGCTGCCAAGAATATAATCAATCTGATTTCGATGCTGCCCATCTGGTGATGTCCAGTTTTTATTATGATGTATTTATTCTCTCATATGCTACAAACGCTGTAAACAAACAGCTTAATGGCTGCTTGCATGTTGCATCCCTTGTTGGGAGCACAATCCAGAGGAAATTTATCAATAAAACTTCACCAAGTTTTAATTCCAATTAATCTGGGCATTTTCTGAATAAACATGGGCTAAATGTATGAAATACACCTTACCTAAATGGGTTTATTAATTCAGTTGCAAGACATTATATTGAACACTAACCTCAGGCCTCCAAGGGGGAGAGTTATTCAAAGTTGCAGGATTTGTCTTATTGCTTCTTCTGTTAACTCTGGTATGAACCTATACAGAGTGAAAAACAAGAAGATAAGTCTGTGTGGCTGGCTACAATATGTCTCAGAGGTGCACAACTGGTGGCTTGTGGACCACAAGCAAATTAAAACTTGTTCAAAACAAAAGATAAAAGAGATGCTGGGGACTAAACAGACTGAAGAGTCTCCTGCTCTAACTGCTGAAGAAGTTATGGATGGATGGTGTGGGGGGAAATGAGAAAGAAAATGAAGGAGGAGGAGGAAATTTAACCTGCTTCCCTGCCACTACAGCAACAGAGAACAAGACTGCTCCATCTTCTATGGGACAACACTGCAGCTATTTGAAGACAACTATCATGTCTCCCCTTAATCTCATATCCTAGTTTAATCATGACATGCTCTTTCATTCATTTATTTTATGACTTGGTTTCCAAAAAGCCCTCACCATCTAGGTTGTCTCCTCTGTAAGCACCCCAGTTTGTCAATGTCTTCCTGGAAATCTAATAAAAAAATTCCTTCAGTAGCACCTTAAAGACCAACTAAGTTTTTATTTTGGTATGAGCTTTCGTGTGCATGCACACTTCTTCAGATACAGTGAAATGGAAGTTTCCAGGCACTTATGTAGAGAAGGGGTGGGGAGGGGTGGGGATGGGGAGGGGGGATCACTCAGAAGGGTGGTGGAAATGGGTGATTGACTGACTGATAGCTGTTGATGACCGCAAACGACTGCAAATGGTTTTGCATGAAAAAGCAAGGGTTGAGATGGCTGAAGATCGCTTATCATGTATAATGAGATAAGAACCCGATATCTCTGTTCAAACCAGGTCCCTCCATGGTTTTGAGCTTGGTGATAAGTTGCAATTCAGCAACTTCTCTTTCCAGTCTATTTCTGAAATTCTTTTGTAGTAAGACAGCTACTTTGAGATCTTGTATAGAATGTCCTGGGAGATTGAAGTGTTCCCCTACTGGTTTTTCTGTCTTCTGGTTCCTGATGTCAGATTTATGTCCTGGAAATCTGTCACTCAGAAGTGGACACAGCAACCAAGATCAATTTTATTCAATCCTGGGTTCCCAGATGTTGTTGGGACTGCAGTTCCCATCATTCGTGACAACTGGATAAGCCACTGAGGGTGATGGGAGTTGGGTCCCTAGGTTTTACTGGACTACAAAGCTGGACTACATTGGTCTAGGCTACAAAATGAATGCTCCATATGTCTTCCAGGAAAATCTGAGAGGTAAATCAAGCTGCTGAATCCTCCTTATTCTCTTCTGGTGTGTACTCTTTGTATTTGGGCCAAATACAACCCAAGTGCTCCTTCTTCCTGCTACCTTCAGTACATTTCCTGACAGTTAAGGTGGCAAAAAGCAATCACAGAATCATAGAATCACAGGATTGCAGAGTTGGAAGGGACCATGAGGGTCATCTAGTCCAAATCCCTGCAATGCAGGAATCTTTTGCCCACTTGAATAAAAAGATTAAGAAATTGAATTATTCACTTTGCTATAAAAAGTTAGGGGCAGGTAATAAAAGTATGCCAAAAACCAACTCTCCTACTAAGAAAATTGTACCTGTGCTGCTCATACAGATAATCGTATAATACATGCAACACATGGGCGACACACAATAATCTCCAAGTCAATTATACATTATTCATCATACATTATTTATATCAAGCTTCTGAGAAAAAAAATAAAGCCTTATGCAAAAGCCACAGAGACTTACAAACTAACAAATCTGAAAACAAACTGCTGATATCTAATTCCAATGAGCTTTTCAAATGTGTGACTGTTTTCCAGATGTTTAGCTCAGTCTTTTGATTTCCTTTAGATAAGTTCATAAAGATACCAACAAAGGTAAGTTTGATGTTATTCTCAATACCGTGAGGTGCTGATGATGTTGTAAACAGATGTTAAAGAAGGTGTAAATGAAGAGACAGGGTCCCTTTGACTGGGATTTGCAGATAACTCATTCCCATGATAATTTCTGGGCTTCTTCAGTGGTTCTCGAAGTTTAGATACATATATTGATATTCAATTTCATGAAGAATACTATTTCTTGGCTTAAACTGAAGAACTAAATTTGCTTAGCAAACAACAGGACTGCCAGGGCGAAACAGGTGGAAAACGCTGGCACCCTGTCCCTGTCTCTTCATTTATACCTATAATAAGAATAAGAATAAGAATAAGAATAAGAATAAGAATTTATTGCTTACACCCTGCCCATATGGATGGGTTTCCCCAGCCACTCTGGACGGCTTCCAACAGAAATATTAAAATACACTAATTTCTTAAAGATTAAAAGCTTCCCTAAACAGGGCTGCCTTCAGATGTCCTCTAAAAGACTGGTAGTTATTTTTCTTTTTGACATCTGGTGGGAGGGCGTTCCACAGGGCGGGTGCCACTACCGAGAAGGCCCTCTGCCTGGTTCCCTGTAACTTGGCATCTCGCAGCGAGGGAACCGCCAGAAGGCCCTCGGCACCGGACCTCCATGTCCGGGCAGAGTGATGGAGGTGGAGATGCTCCTTCAGGTATACTGGACCGAGGCCGTTTAGGGCTTTAAAGGTCAGCACCAACACTTTGAATTGTGCTCGGAAACGTACTGGGAGCCAATGCAGGTCTTTCAAGACCGGGGTTATGTGGTCTCGGCGGCTGCTCCCAGTCACCAGTCTAGCTGCCGCATTCTGGATTAATTGTAGTTTCTGGGTCACCTTCAAAGGTAGCCCCACGTAGAGCGCATCGCAGTAGTCCAAGCGAGAGATAACTAGAGTATGCACCACTCTGGCGAGACAGTCCGCAGGCAGGTAGGGTCTCAGCCTGCATACCAGATGGAGCTGATAAACAGCTGCCCTGGATACAGAATTAACCTGCGTCGCCATGGACAGCTGTGAGTCCAAAATGACTCCTAGGCTGTGCACCTGGTCCTTCAGGGGCACAGTTACCCCATTCAGGACCAGGGAGTCCCCCCACCTGCCCGCCTCCTGTGCCCCACAAACAGTACTTCTGTACTTTAACATCTGTTTACAACATCATCAGATTTGTTAGTTTGTAAGTCTCTGTGGCTTTTACATAAGGCTTTATATTTTTCTCAGAAGCTTGATGAATAATGTATGATGAATAATGTATACTTGACTTGGAGATTATTGTGTGTTGCCCATGTGTTGCATGTATTATACGACAAAAAGCAACTCTCGGCAGAACAGAATAAGAATTCATCCTACTAAAATTTATTGAGATTTCTCTACCTTTTTAGACTTCACATGATCACACAAACTGAGCCCATATAAGCAGGTCTTACCAATGCTCTTGAAAAGCAGTCAGGTGAGTCAGCAATGGCAGGGAGTTCCTAATGTAACTGGGGTGGAGTGGATAGACAGCCACAGAGAATGCCTCCCTTTTGTTCCTGCTGCTAATACCTGATAATTATCTGTTATTATTAAAAGAGTGCCCTCTGCAACTGCAATTGTATCCAAGAGAGTAGTTAGCAAAGCTGGTGTCTAAGGTGTGCTGGGTATAAGCGGTTTGGAATAAAAACAATGCATAGTTTTAGCCACACCTTTGTGTAACAATTCAGGATCCAGTTCTTATCTATTAACATAGACTGTAAAAACAGAGACTGTACACTGATGAAACTTGGTGGAAATTTTTGCAACCCCATTTCTTTTCACTAACCTGAGACTTTAATTCCTTTGCTTTTAAATCTGGAGCACTTAGTACGATTTATGAGTTCTCCTTACCAGATTTTCTGGTTTCTGAGGCAGATAAAACTGCAGGCTTGGGTCCACTATAGGGCTGTCCTGGTTCCTCAGAGCTTTAGCTAGTTCACTCCAGCTTCCATATCCTGTAAGGTAAAAGAGGAAAATGCGGAAATTAACTTTCAGGTTAAAAAACAATGGCAACTCAACCATTATGGAAGCACCAACAATTCCCATAGGCTAGGAATGGGGAACCTCTTCACCTCAGGGTTAAATGCAGCTGCACTATCCTCAGATTGCCTTTGCCTGGCTGGACTGTGTCCTTGAACAGTCATAACATCTCGGGGAGAGGTGGGGTGTGTGTCGTTTGTTTGTTTTAGAAAACTCAGGCTTTTGTGTGGCTGGAACATAGCCTACTCTGCAAAGACAAGAGTCACATCCTTTGCTCCACCCAGTTTTCAACCTTTGACCCTAGCCATGCATTGCATGGCAGGTTGCCCACAAGTAAACATGCATACCCTCCAACATTTCTCCAATGAAAATAGGGACATCCTAGATAATAATAATAATATCAAAGCCCGCCCATCTGACTGAGTTGCCCCAGCCAATCTGGGCAGCTTCCAACATACAAAAACGTAATAAAACATTAAACATTAAAAACGTATACAGGACTGTCTTCAGATGTTTTCTAAAGGTTGCATAGTTACTTATCTCCTTGGCTCAGGGATTGGATAACTCCATACCCACCAACATTTCTCCAATGAAAATAGGGACGTCCTAAGGAAAAGTGGGACATTCCATTGTCAAATCAGAAACCAGGATGGAATCTGTAAATCCAGGACTGTCCCTGGAAAATCGGGATGTTTGGAGGGTCTGAACATGGCCATCGTGCTGGCAGTGTTTTATATAAGGCAAAAGAAAATGCTGTCCATATGTTAAATATAATCAAGCGCCATATAAACAAATCCACTGTGTATTTACTTACAAACCCACCCCATCGTTTTCATAGGACTTAATCCCATGTAAAAGCGCAATGATTATTGAGAGTCTAAAGCTCAGGAACTGTGATACCCACATTATAGGTTAAAACAACTTGAAACTACAGTACAGGCATTTTATGGTAAGCCAAGACCACTCTCTTCCACCAACACAGTACAGTTGGGCATGGGACTAGGAGCATGACAAAATTCAGAGCAGGCCCTTTTCATCCAGCAATATGTCATTCTATGGATTAAATGCTGGAAACAATTGAACCTGCATCCAAACAGTCCCTGAACATCACTTTAGGACTCCTGGCCATGTGAAGCAATGAACAGATAGAGGATAAAGCTATCAAGGAGCTGCTAGCCATGGTGCCAAAGCTCTAGCCTGCCCCCTGTTGGAGGCAGTATGCCAGTTGCTGGGCTGTTGTTGCTGGGTCCTGCCTACAAGCTTCCCATAGGCATCTAGTTGGCCACTACTGCAACTCTGATACCCAATTTAATTTAACTGGGAATAAGCTCCATTAAACATTTAATTTTTTTTACTGCTGAGCAGACATATATACCTAAGTCCTTAAAGTTAACTATATAGTAGATTTTTAATGCAAAATGAATGGACTTTATTTTTGCTGCATACATGAAATTTGCTGGGGGGTGTGCTCTTTAAAATCCTCATACACATGAAATACTAATATTTGCTTGCACACACACACACAAATAAATATTGGAAGCACCTGCCTCAACAAAAATGCATTCTGGTTTCTATGAAGAAAGGAATCACAGGGAAGGAAGTTAGGCAAGCGGCATAGAATCCTATCACCTGCTGACCAAAATAACTCACTTGTCCTCAGTCCCCACCCATTGGGTGAAAACAGCTCTGCTCACTCTCATTGGCTGAGAACACAGCAGCACCGTGTTTTGCTTTGTTTTTTTTTGTACTAATGGCTTTTATATAAAAAAGGAAAGAGGCTGGGAAGGGAGAGGTGTCCAGTTCCAGGTGCTGTGTGCTGCCCTGAGGTCTTGGGGCCTCTGCCAGTGGCCCAGCTGGCTCATCCCTGCCTCCGACCATACATACTGCAGCAGTGCTACTATATACAAGTGCAGAGAACAGCACCAGATGAAGCAATTAATCCGTTGATGTGTTTGTCAGACACCTGGTGCCATGATTATCCGAATATTTATTTTTCCAACCTGATCCTGTAATTAAAACTGGCTCCCTTCCCAGTATGTCCCTGTAGTCACCAACCTGGCACATTAAGAGAAGACATAGCAGGGTTTCTGGAGCCTGATTAGATTTTATGGTGCAGCAATATCTAGGCCATGTTGCACCATACACAAGATTATGTTGCCAACATCCATCTCTCTCTTGCTCGCTCTTTTATTTCATGTATGCAAAAAAGTTTTAAATTTTTTTTTATCTTCCATCAGCAACTGGGTCCCAGAATTCCCCAATATTATAATAAAAGGGGAGTGGGGTAGCCAGCTGGTCATTTTTAAATACATAAATAAAGCTAGATATAAAACCAGACCCACATGTTGCAGATTAGGTGGTTTGACTTGCATTAAAAAAAAGTTTAGTGAACTTTTGTTGGTGTTTTGGCTTTATAAAAAGCCAACTGCACCATCAGTTTAAATTTGAGGATGAGGATAAAACCACTAAGTAGAGTCCCTGCATGCCTATGGGAAGTTTGCCTTTAATTCCAGCACAACCAGAAATCCTAACAAAAGTAAATACAGAACTTTTCTGTTTTAAGAGTAAAAGTAAATTATTCTCTTTGATCATGACTTGATCCATGTTTTTGCATTTCCAGGATCCAGTATTTGATGTCCTTAAGCCTCAGGGTGCCCCCTCTATGGGAAGTGTGGAGAAAGCCTTTATGGTGGTGGCCCCCTGAAGCATTTCAGTAAATTTTAGTAGTTTTAATAGTTTTAACAGTAGCACAGTTTTTAGAATTTTATAATTAGCTTCTTCATCCTGCTAATCATTTTCTGTGCTGTTAATTGGGGTTGTTATTTTAGATGTGGAAGCTTTTTACATAGAGCTTTAAATAATACAAGAGAGGGTTACTTATGCTCTTATGTGATCATCTTTATTTATTTTTCATATTTTGTATGTTGTAAGTTGCCTAGGAGCTTTGGTGCAGGTGTCACACAGTTATCAATAAGCATAAATAATGGGTGATATCCAATGATAGTCATAGCAGACGCATTGAAAATAAAAATCAATTTCATATGTGAAAACACATCAGACCAATATCTGAGCTTGTTCGACTCATACACTGAAGAAGATAGGTACAAAGCAGAAACAACTAATCTAATATGTAAACTGAACTATAATCTTACTTTATCCACAATGTCTTTGTTAGGTAGGCTACTCACAGAGCTTTATGGTTAGGTGTCATGGGCTTTGAAGACACTCAAACTCCGGACGCAAGGGAGAACTGTGCTAAGAGGAAGGCATGCTTGGCAAATCCACATCGTGATCAACTCCCACCTGGAAACCAACATCCCCACTGTGGAAGGGCGTGTGGATCTAGAATTGGCCTCCATAGTCACTTACGGACTCATTGTTAAAACCGTGTCTATGGAAGACAATCTTATTCGGCTACAAGTGATCGCCAAAGAAGAAGAGGATGGTTGGGAAAGGGTTTAACTCTGGTCTTCCATGTTCAAAAGCAGCTGCAAGAGGAGACCAAATGCTAAATTAATGCCTCTTTGCAAGGGCTATGCTCTACAAAGTGTTGGGGGATCTGCCAAGTTCAGGTGACGAAGTAGATCTGTACCAGGAAAAGAAAATTAATTGCTCAAAGCTTGGATAACCCAACAACTTAACTGTTGTGTGAAAACTAATCAGAATCACTAGATAAGAAAAAACAAGTTTAGCCAGAGGATGCCCTTTCTTATCTGGATCTGATTAGAATCTAAGATTATTCTTCACGATCCATGGCTGCGTGGCTGACATAATAAAGCAACTGATTGTTAGTGCCCAACAAATTGAAATTAAGCTCTTGGAAAGAACAATCAGTTCAAGTGCCATTGCTAACAGCACATAACTACCAATCAGGTTAGCAGTAGAGTAGATACAACCGTGTTTAGTGCAGAATGCACAATTATCTAACTTTACTGCTTTTAGAAAGTGATGCAGACTGTTTCTTGATTCCTAGAGGAATTCATCTTTCTTCACCTCAAAGGATGTGATTGGATTATTTTTACACATCCAAGCACTCGTTCCCATAGTTTAGTACACATAAAAAGTTAATGATGTCTGTAAACCAGCCTCACAGATAAATCCACAACAGTTTGTGTTCCAATCACCTGACCACACATACCTATATTAATAATTTGCAGCTTAAAATGAAGACTAATATGGCTCCCCACTTGATTGCTTAAAGGCAATTCTTCTGTATTAGCTACAGGTGACTGGGCAAGTGGCTGATCAATTGTCCATCCCAAGCATCTTAAATTATGGCTTAGCACAAGTGTGCAGACTCCTGGAGAGGAAATCACAGTGGCTTTATTCCTCCTCTAGTCCTGCTGCTGCACTGAGCTAAGCCATGATTTGGTGTGGCAGGTTATCCAAACCCAGGCTCATGGTTTGTGTTGCTATATAGACAAACTATGAGCTGCAGCCAAGGCTTGTTCTCGGGTTTACAGCTCATGGCTTGTCTAACGGAGACTAGTCATGAACGCTGGGTTTGGACCACTATGGTCCAGCTCACATTAGCAGGAGGAGTGCATGAAGAGTGAAATGACTGTGATCTCCATGTTTGCACATTTGTGTTGGTTTAGCATTACATGTGAACCAGCTCAGTGCATCCTTTTTACTCATACTTTTCATCCCTGACATCTATATCTCTCTGTGCACCTACAACATGACCCAGAATACCACTGGTATTCAATGGAACTCTTTTGGAATTGATGTTATATGCATGTGACTAGGAACATCCATTAGTGCCCTGGCTGTCACATTCTGTGCTGGTTTTAACCTCTGGACCATTTTCAACTGTATCCACATGTAGAGCTCCTTTGCAATAGTCCAATCTGGAGGTTCACTGAATATGGGTAACTAGTTAGACTATTCCAGTCTAGGAATGGCCACAGTTGGGCATAAGTATTCTGGGCCCCTGAAGCCACCTGGGTTTCCAGGGACAAAGATGGCTTCAACAGTACTCCCAAGCTATGTTGCCTGCATCTTCGAAATCCTGAACTGAAGAACCATCCAACCACAGAACTTGTCTGGATTCAGTTGCAATTCATTGGCCCACATCCAACCCACTACCACCTCCAGACAACAGCTCAGCACCTATGCTGCATCTCCCGATTCAGATGGGGGTCATCAGCATAATGATGGCACTTTGCTCCCAATCCTACAATGACTGTTCCCAATGACTCCACATCTAGAACAGCATGAGAGACAAGATTGAAACCTGCAGAAATGCCACAGGGCCGAGGAAAAGTCTCCCACTGCTACTCTTTGGAACCATCCTTACAGATAGGAATGGAACCACTGTAAAGTACTGCTTCTCCGACAGTCCCCAAAAGAATTGTCAAAGGCTCATGTGTAATAGCAGCCATGGGCGGATGGATCTGTATCAGGACTGCAGAACTGTTAGGAAGGGGTTTGACCATTGTCCCTGTGTTGTGACACACAAGCACACACATCATCTCATCACCTCAAAGCTCCTATTTGCCCGTGAACAGAACACAGTACATTCCAGGGAGTCCTGCTTTTAAGTTTGCAGGGTGACTGAAGGTGTCCAACAAGGCTATGCTTGTTGCAACCGTATATATTTTATATTGTGGAATTTTTCCCACTAGGTATCTGAAATAATCACCAGGGGTTTTCTTTTAGCAGGGGAGAGGTATTACTCCTACTGCAGCATTTCAAACGCCTTTTAACAATCCTGATTGTTATACGGAATAGTGAGTATATTCATGGTTTTTATAATGAATTCTTTGAGTCACAAATATTTTCGCTGACAAAAACCATAATCGGAAAAGTACATCTAAATTAATTGCAATACGCTGCCTGAAAGTGTACTTTAGAGATGCACAAATAGATACTGCAACAGTCTTTGATGAAATCAGTATTGTTCATTAACCAGTAGTTAATGCTTGACCTGTTCTTTCAAATTCACTTGAAGCATTTGTACTCTGATGTTGATCTATGATTACACATTTCCTCAACAAAGTGTCAAGAGAGTGACAATTCATACAGCCTTTTCTAAAGGGTCTTATGACAATTTTGTTCTCAATCCCATTTGCCTGCCACTTACCGTACGTCACAATTATGTGGGGTGGTTGTGATCCCCTTGCCCAATGTGTCATGTGGGGATAAAACCACTGGGCTACACTGCAGGACTCTCACAAAAACCACTCCCTCAGCAGAAATTTCATTTTTTCCCATGAAAAGTAAGACCTAGGTTAGAAAGAAGCTGAACTTCTTGCTTATCTTTCTATGGTGGCTGAGGGGTGTGTGTGTCATTCTTCTGCTTCCCAGTTACAGCTTTTCTAAAGTCTTCAATTTCTCCATTGTTTCCTAAGGGCTGCAGGAGGCAGTGGAAGACAGGAGTGCCTGGCGTGCTATGGTCCATGGGGTCACGAAGAGTCGGACACGACTAAACGACTAAACAACAACAAAAAATTTATTATCCTGCCAAGAAATGCTTTCTAGAGCAGTTAGGAAGTCCCACTTGCAGGACAATGGAATGGTCATTCTAGAAATGTACATCAATGGCTGCCACAGATAAGCAGAGAGCATGTCTGGGTCCCATAGTCAGCATTCCTGATTCAAAACCTGTGCAGTGCCAAACAGCCAGAAATAAATTGTTGCTTATTTTTAAATCACTGTGTCTTTTTCATCAGTGATAATGGAAAGGCTCTTATTTCAGGGATAACTGCCTTCAACTGAGTCAGAGCACTTGTCCATTTATACCTCAGTATTTGCACTGACTGGCAGTGGCTGTCCAGGTTCTCGGACAGGGAAGATTCCCAGCTCTACCTGGACTTGCCATGGATTGAACCTGGTACATCTTCTGCACGCAGAACAGGTGCTCTGCCACTGAGTCACATCCCTTCCCACAATGATACTTACTACAGAGCTTTCTAAGGGGGCTGAATGTGGAGTAGAAAGCATTCCAAGGAGGAAATGCAATATCGAGCACCAACTGGGATGAAAACAAAGGAGTAAATGACATGGGGTATAACTATATATAACCAAAATTCTTCTGTTCCCCCTTTGAATGTCCGTCAAGCTTTGGAGAAGCCGGAACATTCCTGACATACGTCTTGTCAGATATAGCTGAAGCGGAACTCTGACCAAGACTATCGCTGGGTACATGGACAGAGGCCAATGATCTGCAAATGTTGTAGAAAAGGGGAGAGATTCCTACCTAATAGCAGGCAAAGACTCACTGTGCAAGCCTGGATAATTGAAGGAGATGGCTGTGAAATCTGTAAAGCACAGCATTACCATAAAAAGTTATCAACCAACTGGAAGTAGTTCATAACAAAACAAAACAAAACAAAACAAAACAAAACAAACAAAACAAAACAAAACAAAACAAAACAAAACAACCCACATGTTTTTCCTTCCTAGCCACAGTGTAGAAAACTGCCTAGCTACCCTCTCCCATTCTCAGCAGTCACCCCCTTGCTTTTGCTCCTGTTTCTGGACTTCTTTACCAAACCAAATCTCCCTTGATATGTTTGTACATTCTAGATTTTTTTCATGTGAGCTGCTTAGAGTGTCTTTGGAAGGAAATGCAGGAAAAGAACTTGAGCATAAATAGCCTACATACAAACACATATTAATGTAATATTGCCTGTGTCTCCAGGCTGCGACACTTCCACAGCAATATATGACCCCTGCTTTACTGACCCGTTTCTGGAGCCCTTTTTCTGCCACCCCTCTCAAGTTTCTCAGCCATTTTTATTTAAACATCATCACTTCTCTCTCTCTTTCTCTATAGACTTTAAAAGTCTGGAAGAGTCAAAAGGAAATGCAACACTGTAGCATAAATAAATGATCGCCAGGTCCTTCATTTTCCCGTCATCTCCTCTTCTCAAGCGAGTAAGTGATCTGCCTTTGTTATAAGGGCACAGACAATGACCCAAGCACAGCAGTAAGATTTTCATGCCACACAGAGAGATGGTTAATAGAGAAGGCTGCAAAATAACCTCCCGCCAATGTTAGCACCTGAAAAGTAATAGCTGAGTATGCAAGCCAGGACTTCTCTTTCATCGCAGAAATAGGCCCCAGGGGGTTTCTTACGCAGAATCTACTGGTACATATGGTGTCACCTCTCGTTGCCTGCTGCAAGGCTATTACAACTACGTATATCAATTCCTAATTTCAAAGCAGTGAATCTACAAGGGAGCTGGTTGGCCCAGTGGGTAGAAGAAGATGAATTCAGCCAAGCCTCCCATGTCACTGATTCAAAAGAGGTGATCTTGGGCAAACCAGTGTTGCTCTGCCTCAGTTTCCTGCCAGTAAAACGGGATGATCCAACTCTGGAAGGCCCTGCTTTGTAGTTTTAGAAGTGTCCTATGAACCTGAAGTTCTAAAATATAAATGCCAAAGTCCACTTTGGATCATTTTGCAACAAAGCTACAATCTCAATAAATACAGAAGTCATGTTTGGGCTCCATGGTGGCAATTATTATCATAACTCTTCACTTCTGAAACCAGTGACCGCAGTTGGTTCAAACAGGGGCCTTGGGGGAAGGGAAAGTCCTCTCCCCAGCCTGACTCAGGATGTCATCATTCTCTGCCTTCCCCGTCAACCCCCCAGATGCTTTTCAGTGGTGGGGTCGCTTCTGAACAGCAGCCAAGTTCAGTTGCGCCCTGTCCTAGGGGCCCCCCAATGCCAGATGCCAAGCACCCTCCCCAACATCTGGCACCATTCCTGTGCCGTGAACACTTTTCTGAAAATAAAGTGCTTACTATACATTGAGAGATTTGCATTTACTACTTTATTCTACATAGAATTGTAGAGTTGGAAAGGACCACATAAATATATTGCCCAATATAAGGGGAAGGGCTTATAGAGAACAGCCCCCCCTCATCAGAAGCAGCCCGTCTCCAAGCAGTCATGAAAGCGAAGGGGCGGATGAGGAAAGTCAGGAGACGAAAAGGGAGTGCCAGACCTCTGGCAACATCCAAGACCCCCTGCTCCACAGGCAGGAAGAGAGGGAGAGGGAAAGAGAGGAGAGGAATCAGGCAGACCGCAGACCCTCCCCCCCCCCCGACTCCGGAATTGAGGAGTAGGAGAAAGGGGAGGAGATTCACTGTCCCGAGGCTTTTATGTTGGTCCAAATCGCGGAAGGGGGCGGTGCCGGATTCTGATTCGGAATGAGGAGACATGAAACCAACAGCTCACTACACTGTAAATAATGTGCACTAATAAAGACTTCTGAAAGACAAGCATGTGGAAGGTCGTTACTCAGGAGTAGTCACAACAACCCTGACACCCAACATGGGGCTTGAACCCATAACCCTGAGATTAAGAGTCTCATGCTCTGATATGTATCACACTTGCATCATTTGGCTGGGAGGTTTCCAGGTCCAGGAATTAAAGGGAAAGGCCAGCTGTTCATGGGATTGCACTCCCTCTGAAAAAGCAGGTGCATAGCTTGGGATGCTTTCTGAAACCACCTTATCACTGGAAGGGACACAGGTATTTGCCAGAGCCACCAGGAGGGCTGCTTTTGTCTAACCAAGCTGCTCAGTGTCCTTTCTAATGTCTTGGATGCCAAAATAACCCCAAGAGTTCCTATGGAAATAATGGAACAGATTTCCATAAAAAGGCAGTGCAGAGGCCTCAGCTCAACAGCTGCTCCCTTGTTCCCTCCTCCTTTGTGCAACACAGGGCTTTTGCCTATTAAGGCAACTAGATGTCATGATGTGTATGGCAAAATGGAAATACAGAGACACTAACTAATGAAGGGACAGAGTAGAGGAAGGTTTGCTTGAGGCAAGAAATGTTCACAGGATTCCATTATTCACAATTTCAAGTACTGTAATCTTGATTTCTTTATCTGTTTTTACAAAGTAGAATGAGGCTGCACAAAGTCCTCTGTGCCAATCAGTATTGATTAGCAAGGAATGGAGGCTCTGACTGTGATGCAACAATGACATCACAATGGTACTGGCACATGTTATTCGCATGCCCCACCAAACCTCCCACCTATTGTACACCACACTCAACCCCTCATGTCCTCACGGGTCCTTTAATCTCCCCATATTCTCACAGCTCCTTCGATCATACCCATATCCTTAAAACTTCTCTGTGTCCCTCTACCCTGCTTTGTTCCAACCTCTGCTGCTTAAAATTACCATTTAAAAGACCTCCCTTCTCTTTTGCTCCCCCTCCCCCTCTAACTTCATGCAAATCCAGGATTGTGATAAAGCACTACAAATCTTCCAAAAGGGGCTGTGCGACGACAGCCTTACATTTGTATGTATATAGGAAGATCTTTAATTTACAGAACACATCTTGCAAAAATGACTTCCACAAACATCAAACGGCTGCTTCAGGTACAATAATGTAGCTTTCTGTGTTCACCATTACCAGTTTGTTCTTATGCAAGTACCTGAGGAGGGCAAATGTTAATGTCATATGTTAACCTGGGGAACCTCATATACTTGGCTACCTGGAGGAAACAAATTGACCCCCTGATAAGATTAGTTTTATTTTTACAATATTTAGCAGCTTATGAAATTAGGCAGGGTGAGGTTGTAATTCATGAAAATCCATTTTAAGATTAAAGGTAAAGGGGCCCCTGACCATCAGGTCCAGTCGTGTCCGACTCTGGGGTTGCGGCGCTCATCTCGCTCTATAGGCCGAGGGAGCCGGCGTTTGTCCGCAGACAGCTTCCAAATGGCCTAAATAGAGCTTAACATGAAAAGCAGAGAAGTGAACTGCATTAGTCAAGTTATTTAGTGTGAAGTAGTCATTCATTTTCATTAGGTATGTAATCAAGTTCCTACTATATAACTAAATTCCTTCAGTAGCACCTTAAAGACCAACTAAGTTTTTATTTTGGTATGAGCTTTTGTGTGCATGCACACTTCTTCAGATACGTATCTGAAGAAGTGTGCATGCACACGAAAGCTCATACCAAAATAAAAACTTAGTTGGTCTTTAAGGTGCTACTGAAGGAATTTTTTTATTTTGCTTCGACTCAGACCAACACGGCTACCTACCTGTAACTACTACTATATAACTGTTATCTCCAGAACAACATAACCAGAGGTTGATTGATATTGTGGATGCTGAGCTTGCAGATGGTAGCCAAGATTACAAAGCTAAATTTATTTCCACTAGGCAGCAGAACTGGAGGTGTCATGCCATGTTACAAATCATGCAACATAGACACTACAAACCAGATAAAATGTGTCCTCAAAAGATGGACATAGCATGCAGATTATATGTTATACAGAGTCAAGTTCTCTTGTCTTCCTGTACACCGGTCAGCGACAACAACCAAGCATTCCAGGACATTTCAGGAAAAGATAACTGCTGTCCTGCAGACAAACACTACAGAAATTACCTGGAAACATAATATGGCAGCCTCTCCATCAGCTCTTCTGGGAGACCAGCAGCTTTTGATCCCTCCTTTCCTTGAATTCTTTCCATTCTAATTTGATGCTGCAATGCAGGCATTGTTGCACCAAATTTAAAGCATTACATATTGGCATATTCTAGATTTATAGTCAGTCACTTCACATGAACTGACCAGCCACCCAGACATTCCTTCCTGGTTTGTTGTTGCCCCTACAAAATCATCTTGGTTGAGCAAGTGAAGCTATTAAGGAGACGTTGTTCAACTGGTTGGTTCAGATTTTGCAAGGTGGGGGGGGGAGGCAGGGGTGAGTGAAGGGTACAATGAACTGGCAGACACCTGGAGAACACAGAATATTTGAGCAGCTAAGGATATTCAGAGAGAGAATGTACAGAGTCAAAAGCATCCTGGAATTACAGGCAGTGTCCCATTCTAATATGTTTGCAGGTGAAAGGATAATAGGCCTTATTGAGGAAAACCATGCTTTATATATAAAATGGATAAGTCATATCCTTTAATGTTGCAGCTCTCAGCATGGAAGGCATACCTTTGATGGCCGAGTTGTCTACCTTCTTTAGCAGTTTCCTCTGTAGGTTGCAGTTCCACTGGGTGTGGGAACTGTCCTCATACACTTTTCTAGGCTACTCCCTATCCTACACCACTGACTGACAGAAGGCAGCCCCAATATGCATTGTTCACAGGGCTATTGCTTCTTTTAGGTTTTCCCTTCTGATGTGCTGACTCTCCAAAAGGAAGGTGGAACAAATACATACAGCAGCAGCAAGAATTTGCTAATTTCATCTGCTAATTTTCAATAGAAACAAAGGTATCTATGTTGAACGCACGCAGATGTCTACAACCTACTGCATAATTAAAAGAATGTGTTCAAACCTCAGCTCAAATTTTCTTAATCAGGTTTGGATAGAGCATTCAACTGCGTAAGGCCAAAACAGCAATGAGATTCATTAAGCAGCAATCCATTTCTAGAAACGGCATTCTATTATGCAATGTGCGCTGCTTTGGAAGTCAGAGAATCAAACCTCAATTACGAATTTTTCTTTCTTTCTCAGTTTGGTTCTCAGCCAGTAACAGCTCAAGTTTTTCCAGTTTGATTACAGTTAAGTCTACAGAAGTACAGTTTAGCCTGGAAAAGAGAAGGTTAAGGGGTGTTATGATGGCCATGTTCAAATATATAAAAGGACGTCATATAGAGGAGGGAGAAAGGTTGTTTTCTGCTGCTCCAGAGAAGCAGACACGGAGCAATGGATTCAAACTACAAGAAAGAAGATTCTACCTAAACATTAGGAAGAACTTCCTGACAGTAAGAGCTGTTCGGCAGTGGAATTTGCTGCCAAGGAGTGTGGTGGAGTCTCCTTCTTTGGAGGTCTTTAAGCAGAGGCTTGATAGGCATATGTCAAGAATGCTTTGATGGTGTTTCCTGCTTGGCAGGGGGTTGGACTGGATGGCCCTTGTGGTCTCTTCCAACTCTATGATTCTGTGATTCTCTGATTTTGCAGCAGGGGAACAGAGGCAAATAACAGGACCAGAGGGGGAAATCGGTAGGAATGGCTGCAGCTACTACTGAGTCTCCTGATTCAGCAGCAGTTTTAAATGGACAGTGTTAATTAAGGATGTGGGAGAATTCCTCTGGAAATGGAAATTGCTGCAATTTGCACGTTCATCTGAGGTCAGGAACAGAAATCCTGCAAGCGAACACAAGCAGTATTCACCAGAGTTGCTTCTTTAGTTGGCAACTGTTACATAAATAATAGTGTTGGTTTCCACATTTCCCTTCCACTGAAATGCACTAAAATTATGCAGCTAATTACATTACTGTACTGTAGTTTTGGCTGCAGTGGAAAGTGGGACAGATAACATAGGTTTTATGTAAAGGTAAAGGGACCCCTGACCATTAGGTCCAGTCGTGACTGACTCTGGGGTTGCACGCTCATCTCGCATTATTGGCCGAGGGAGCCGGTGTATAGCTTCCAGGTCATGTGGCCAGCATGACAAAGCCGCTTCTGGCAAACCAGAGCAGCACACGGAAACGCCGTTTACCTTCCCGCTGTAGCGGTTCCTATTTATCTACTTGCATTTTGACGTGCTTTCGAACTGCTAGGTTGGCAGGAGCTGGGACCAAGCAACAGGAGCTCACCCCGTCACAGGGATTCGAACCGCCGACCTTCTGATCAGCAAGCCCTAGGCCTAGGCTTAGTGGTTTAACCACAGCCAAATCGTAGCAGGATGGAAACAGTGTTGTTTGAGGACAGGTTGGAAATCACAGCCTCCTTAAAATCTCTACTGTTAATCTCTAGATTGCAATAAATCCTTTGTGAACACAAGAGGCAGCTACATTTCTCACTTAGCCATTAAAGTGTTGTCAATCTCTCTCTTCACCTCCCCACCCCTCCTGAAGTCACACAAGTCACATTCAAGGTTTGACATATTGGCGTCTGTCCTGTGGTCTGACTCCATACCCAGGAAGTAACTACAGTCTAAACAGCCTAGGGGTCCTGCTGTACTATAGGAGTGGCACCTGGTAAACAGATTAACAATATATCAAGATTCAAGAACAACCAACCTTACAATACATTCTCCTACACATACCTTCGATATCTAACCATCTGGACCCAGACCGTCCTAGAGTGAAACTCTTTTTTCTTAATAAAAAACAAACAAGAGGTACACATTCAGCAGCAAAAGGTCACACCTCCCTTCAGAGAAAGAAGACTGCAGTACATTTCAGATATTACACAGAACACTACATTTATTGTTTGTACCCCCAATCTTTCCTATACATGCATTCCAGTCTTTTTTTTTTTAAGCCACATGGATGCACACACAGTGGCCAGGTTTGCATGCAATGCTAAACTGGTTTGTCAAGAACAAATCATGAGTTGCCATACAGATGACCAAGCAAACCATGGCTTGTTTCATTAAAGCTTAGTTTGTTGTCCTTCTGCCAGCTTCCCACTGACAACCCAATATCCTGAATGCCTTTACAATATCTTAATACTGGCATTGTCCCCTTCACCATTGACTGACTGCACTGGTAAGGGGAGTTCTCCTCAGAACTCCTTGGCCGCTCTTGGCCATAGCCAAGTCATACAAGATTTGAATACAGCTCCCATTCAAGAAACACTTCTTAGAATTTAAGGGCATTTGCAATGCCTCAGAAGAGGCCCTGTTACTGCCACATACTGTCTATATTTAATTCCATTACTACATTTAAATCCTACCTTTCCTCAAAGAATCTCAAGGTGGCATGCAAACTTCTCTCCCTCACCATGCTAATCTTCCCAACAACCCTGGGAGGTAAGATAGGTTGAGAGATACTGACTGGTCCAACGTCAGCCAATGGGCTTCATCATGGCTGAGTGGGGATTTGACTACTAAGCCTAGGGGTTGCCGATCAGAAGGTCGGTGGTTCGAATCCCTGCGACGGGGTGAGCTCCCGTTGCTCGGTCCCTGCTCCTGCCAACCTAGCAGTTCAAAAGCACGTCAAGTGCAAGTAGATAAATAGGTACCGCTCCAGCGGGAAGATAAACGGCATTTCCGTGCGGTGCTCTGGTTCGCCAGAGGCGTCTTAGTCATGCTGGCCACATGACCTGGAAGCTCTCTGCAGACAAATGCCAGCTCCCTTGGCCAATAAAGCGAGATGACCACCACACCCCCAGAATCGTTCGTGACTGGACTTAACGGTCAGCGATCCCTTTACCTTTACCTTCCCAGGTCCTGGTACAGCCTAATTACCCTGTTTCTCCGAAAATAAGACGTAGCCATAAAATAAGCCGTAGCAGGATTTTTAAGCATTCAAGGAATATAAGCCATACCCCAAAAATAAGAAATAGTGATAGGAGTAGCAGCAATGCTGGCCGCGGCAGGAGGAGGAAAAAAAATAAGACATCCTCTGAAAATAAGCCATAGTGTGTTCTTTTGAGGAAAAATAAATATAAGACGGTGTCTTATTTTCGGAGAAACACGGTAGAATCAGATAAAGCAACATTAAGACTCAATGAGATCCATAACACTTTTGTTTCAGCACACTGGAGCAAAATGTTTTGTTTTGTTTTGTTTTTTACTCCCTGCAAGATTCAAGTCTGCACTTTTTAACCCCCCCACCCCCGCCACCGCCACCCCAGTATTGGAGTGTGCATGAAGGGAACGGCTGAACAAGTGTCTGAGCCTGCAGACAAAGGAACAGGATCGGAGCCAATTTCCACTGCTCACACTCACATAATTATAAAATTATGAAAGGTGTGGAGAAAGTTGATATAGAAAAGTTTTACTCCCTCTTTCCTAACACTAGAACTCATGGACATACAAGGAAGCCAAATGCTGAAAGTGTCGGGATAGATTACTTATTAAAGTACTTCTTTCATGCCCACCAAACCCTCTGTAGTGCTTGAGCAACAAGTGATTTCTGTATCCCTCTGTCTTAACTTCTGGCTAGCACTTTGGACTTGCCTCCTCATTTGTGTCTTGGTCCTGCCTCCAAACTTGCTCTTTGATTTTGACTACTCACTTAGCCATATGGCCCCTGCTTCCTAAATTGCCAGCTCACTTGCCCACAGTCCAAGTCTATGTTCACTGTACCACAGCCAGAAGTATGCTATGCACACACCTAGCAACCAACCAACCAACCAACCAACCCACTTTGCCTACAGACAACAATGTGAAAGAAAGAAACTCAGGAGCTGAGATTCCTCACTAACCCTTTATAGCCCACGGTCCACAGTCACACCAGTTGAAAGAAACCGCAGTTGGAGCATTTAAAGACTCGTTTACACAGCCAGTTTCCCCTGCCCTTCTTATAATTTGGTGATTATGATGAAGGTACTATTCCAGACTGAACTTCTCATGAGGATTTTGGCAGCAACTCTTCTTACTAATGGTCTGGCATGCGTAAATGGTCAAACCTAGAGAACAGTTGGTCCCTCCGCCCTCATTTGGTTTTATTGCAATTTTATAGGTTCCAAATTCTGGTCTGAAAAGGCTGTTGTCCATGCCCAAACACATGATGTTGTGAGCAAGTTTGCTACATATTCACAGGACCCAGAAATGTTTTTTTTCCCCTCCTTGGCAAATTTGTGACCACTTCAAATATAATATTTCTAGTACATTTAATGGGTGGAATGTCCCTTACATGCACAAGCATTCTGCATTCCTATGGTAATAAAGGAAAATCGCTAGCCTTCACTGTACTCTTTTCAGTGCCTGCTTAAAACATTTTTGTTTAGGTGACGCTATCCAGAAACATTGATGTTGATGTGTCTTATTCTTTTTTCTGTTAATTTTAATTATCTTTTTAATTGTTTTTAACTCTTCTATTTATAATTTTATCACACCTTATTTTTATGGTTGTAAGTTGTTTTTAATTGTTTTTAATATTGTTTTTAAGGCTGTATCCTGCCCTGGGGTGGAACCTTATGGTGAACAATGAGCAATAAACAAACAAATAAATTTTACTAAGTCTTATAAACTCCTTAGAGGTTTTACTATAAATCAAGCAGCACATAGATTATGCTAAGTAAAAATGCAATAAATATTTGTTGTTGCAACATGTTTCTCATCCCAAGTCATCTTCATTCTTGAAAACAAAACATACTTGTATGTAGCGTGGATTTGTAAAACACTCCAGCTGTTTCCTTTTCTTAAAACAATTGATAGTGCTGAATTATCTGAGCTGAAACTGAAAATTCAGCTCTACTGCTGCATTTTTTTGGTATTAATTCACTGCTCAGGGCTAGTGACGCGTAGAACTAATACATTCATGTGTCTCAAATAGTGTCAGACTTGCTGGTCAACATGCCAACAACAATAAGTCAACTCAACTCAAGAGTCAAAGTCTCAATGTCAAAGGAGACAAAGTTGGACACATTGCTTTTGGCATAAGATAAAAAGTCATTATGCTCAGTGCTCTTCTTATAAAAGGTGATTTTGTGAGGTACCAAATAAGTTGGCAAGTCAAGATGATCATGGGTCATTTGCTACTTGCTGTTTCAGACCTATCAATGCCTGTACATGAAAGTCGTCTTTCCTGCAACTCTGGACTATACAGAGCAAAAAGAGAATAGGTGTTTGCTGGAGACCTTTCACAAGAAAAGAGTAGCTGCTCCTCTTCTTGCAAGTTTACCTTCAAGGCAGACTTTTGTTACAATTGCTCAGCATATTCAATGCAAAAGGCAGCTTGCGTGTGGACCTTTTGCCTCTGCCAGGCTGTTGTGGTATTTGAATTGGAGAAGTGCACCTACTAGTTCAGTTTGCTGGGCTGCTTGTGCAAACCATAAGCACAATGAGGTTCCCGGAGGTTCTTTCACTTTGGTATACACAGCTGCAAAATCACTACTTCTGTTTTCTTATTCATTGCCTGCCTTGTTATGCAAACAGATCACAGCAGACATAATCCAAACAAGCACCGAAGAATGGGGAAACATAGAAGAAAAACACCATAAGTTGATAACATAGGCAAGTGTTTAATATGAATTATGTACAGATACTAAAGGGCAGATTTCTTTATAAAGCGTACAGATAAAGTTGGAAATGAACATTGCAAATGTCATAATCGTACCATCATCCTTCTCCTGTCTCCAGTGCCCAAAGAGAAAGATTTGCACTTTTTATTATTACTAAGAGCAGAAATAAATTGCAAATAATGACAATTATGAAGGATTTTAAAACACAAAGCCAAACAGATACATTTGAAATTCTGACTGTGCTTTTGTTATTTTCTTTGGCTCTACTGTGCCCAACTGCAAAGATTAAAGCCCCCTTTAAATACTAGAGGTGTTCATTGACTCAGTGTGTAGCCCGAAGAGCAAGGTGAGCCGGGGTGATTTGAGTCATGATCTCACATTGCAGAGTTGGATCGTGATCGTGCTGTTGACAAAGTGTCTCAAGGCGTCTTAAAGTGGGTCAGACCCCCTCAGACCCCCTAAGCTTCTGAGTTGTTCTCTGGTCTCAGCTTTTCCAAAAAGTTAAATGCATTATCCCCTTTCTTTTTCTGAGAAATTAAACCAGACGGACTGGAGAAAAACCCAAAGCTTGAGAGATTAGGGGTTGGAAATCCTTTTTATTTTTTTATTTTTTTTTATGCTGAAAGACTTTTATTTAAACAAACAATTGAAAGGTTCTCTACACGAAAACCCCCAAATGCACCTGCCTGATTAATTAATTAATCTACTTTGGGGCAGGTGTGCTCCCTTACCTGCAAATTTCATCCACTTGTGTGAAAAGGAAAAAAGTTGTCACCATTTTTAGATTCCCCATTATAGTGCGTGTAGAACAGAGCTTTAGATTTAACAGATCAGATTCTCACTTTAATAATGAATCTGAATGAAACGGCACAAGCAGATCCAAAACAGATCAGGCTGCTTCCAAATGCTGCAGGTACAAGGCAAATCTTGTGGTCACCTCAGACTTCCATTACAAACATACACAGCAGTGTGGGAGGCACTTCTCCACAGTAGAATTCCAGCCACTGGAGCAGATTTGAATATTCCAAAGGAGTGCAACAAACAGAACTTTAGTGGGTTAAAATAAATCATTATGGTAAAAAAAAAAACTACTGTAGGGTTCTGGTTTTAGATTAGAATGTCTGGTACGAAAACTGGAAAAATGATATTTCTATGTCTTTTTATGTTATAAATACCCTAACGGTTCCTCCCTTGGTCTCCATCAAAGAAAATGAAAGGATTTTCCTTAGTTAATTAGAATGAAAATTGCATGGTGCTGCAACTGGGAAGGAGAAGCTATTATCTGGCCAGACAGATGCTTGTCTAGCAAAGCAACAAGTAGCACACTTCTTTAAGGACTAGTTCGTATGTAATGTTTGCCTCCAATGAAATGTTTTAGGAACCATTTTCTGTGGATGTTTGCATATGAACAACGTCATGTCTACACTGGGTTTTTCAGATTTTCTGCCTCTTTCTGCTTATAGTTCCTACTCTTTGTTTACTGGCATCTTTAAGAGGATGTTGTGTGTGTTTTTCCTTGTGGCTCACTTGTGTTGTCTCTTACAAGCACAAATCTTAAATGCCACAAGCTATCAAAAAATGAAGTGACATAGAGTCTGAACAACAAAACTTATCCACATACTCAAAGAGCTCCATTGTTTGGGCCTTTGTGGCACATCCCTAGGGATGTTGGAGAATCCCAATGGAAATGGAAACAATGCTTATTCGTGCCATGTCCGGAATGGAACTGAATCCAGCAAGTACAGTAACAACTATTAGTCACTCTTGCTGTTCTTTTCAGTCCACAAACAAAATGTAACTCCCCACATTTCAATTGCATCTAGCACTTGAACTACTGCAATGTGCTCTACTTTGAAGGTGACTCGGAAATCAACTAATCCAAATTACGGCTGCCAGACTAATGACTGAGAGTGGCTGCCAGGGCCATATAACACCAATCCTAAAAAACAACATTGCCTGCCAGTATGTTTCCTAGCACAATTAAAAGTGTTAGTGTTGACCTTTAAAGCCCTAAATGGTTTCAGCCCTGTATACCAGAAGGAGCGTCTCCACCCCCATCAATCAGCCTGGACACTGAGGTCCAGCTCTGAGGCCTTATGGTGGTTCCCTCATTGTGAGGGAACCAGGCAGAGGAGCAATGGTTCCCTCATTACAGGGAACCAGGCAGAGGATCTTCTCGGTAGCCGCACCCACCCTGTGGAATGCGCGCCTGTCAGATGTCGAGGAAATAAACAACTATCTGACTTTTAGAAGACATCTGAAGGCAGTCCTGTATAGGGAAATTTTTAATGTTTGATGTTATTATTAAAATGAATGGTCTTTGCACTAAACGAAATATTGAAATGAATGGTCTTTGCACTAAAAGAAATGATGTGAGAGAAAATTACATCATTAATTACATTGAATTTGTAACATAAATTAGGATAAATAGCAGTCAGTGAAATGAACAATGCAGTATTTGCTGGAAACAGAACTCCAGCAGAACAGAAGCAGGTTGTAATGGAAATCCCTGTCTTCTTACATCCTTACACATATTGCAGTCAACCTTTAAAGATTACCATGGTAAACATGTGTACCTTTGAAAAATGAGTTTTTCATTGTTTTCATTTTGTGTTGTTTGACTGAAGGCTCATAAAGGCCAAGAAGCTGGTAAGTTCTGTAACTTTTTGAAAGATATTTTCCAGACACCGAAGCTAATATTTGAGTAATTTCTCAACCACTGAAGTTGAGGAACCAGAAATGATCAACAGTGTTGAGGGTCTTAGAACATCTGCTCCCTACTGTCTAACATGGAATCTCTTCGGTCCATCATCGACCAATTCTGTCACCTTGTGCTTAAGCAACTTTCACATTTTTTAAGCATAGATTAAAACACAACATCTTCCAAGAATGAACAAGTACACATTCATTTTTAAAAAAATAATAATTTTTTTTGCACACTTGCTGAGCCAGAGTGAGGTAAACTGGCTTCCTTTAAAATCCCACAGCGCACTGCTGGCCAAGCCAATTATAGAACGCTGAAAGTGTTGGCATCCATCCCTTTGCTCTGACTAGTAGACCACACCCTTGCACTTGCACCCATCAGAGGGTTTGGCTCTGGCATAAAGGACTGCACAGCTGGCTTTCAAACAAAAAAGGGATTATATAAAGTAGCAAAAAATATCAGGGACAGTAAAAACCATCTGTAAACTCCGTTATTGGAGGGCAGGGATGAGTATGCATATGTTCAAGGGCGAATGTTAATGGACTTAAGTTTTAAATATGTACAACAGACCTCCACAAAGTTGAACACAGCCCATTAGTTACATCTGGCACCCACCAAGAGCTTGATAAGTGCTCCTTGCCTGAGACTGAGAGGTGGGAGGAGGAGTGTGCCTGTGTCAGTCAAGCACTTGACAGGCAATAATAAGACATGGCTGGTAGGAGGGGTTTTGTATGCCCAAGACTAAGCAGGTCCCATATGCCATATGGAAACACATACTGAGTGACAAGATGGAGGAGGAGACAGAGCAGAAACTAGTGTTCCCAAACAGCTGCAACTGAAAACTATAAGAACAAGATTTATGCCATGGGTCAAACTACATGTTTCATGGGAGATCCATGAAACATCCCTTTTTACAGACTTAAAATCAGCTGTGCATTTATGAATACAAATTCATTGAATACAAGCTTATGAAATGGGGCTACTATGCTGATATGGCAAAATATATCTTTCCTCTAAGAACACGTCCCCATTTGAAATTCACTGAAAGATAACACCCACATCAGTGGTGAAGTTAGCACATCACTTTAAACCATAAAAAGGTAAAGGGACCCTTGACCATTAGGTCCAGTCGTGGACGACTCTGGGATTGTAGCACTCATCGCGCTTTACTGGCCGAGGGAGCCAGCATACAGCTTCCGGGTCATGTGGCCAGCATGACTAAGCTGCTTCTGGCGAACCAGAGCAGCACACAGAAATGCCGTTTACCTTCCCGCCAGAGCGGTATCTGGTTATCTACTTACACTTTGACGTGCTTTTGAACTGCTAGGTGGGCAGGAGCTGGGACCAAGCAACGGGAGCTCACTCTGTTGTGGGGATTCGAACCGACCTTCTGATCAGCAAGCCCTAGGCTCTGTAGTTTAGAGCACAGCGCCATCCGCGTCCCATGTACTTTAAACCATAGTTTTGCTTAAATATGGTTTAAAGGTGAACATACACTGTGCTGGTGTACAGGGAGGAAATCGTGGCCCCCTTGCTCCTCCCCACCTCCCATGCTGCCATACTACTGGGAGATAAACCATGGTTTGCCTTAGCATTTCCCAGGCTCGTGTCTTGTTTTGCTCCAAACTATGAGGTATGCTCACTGGAAGGACAGATCCTGAAGCTGAGGCTCCAATACTTTGGCCACCTCACGAGAAGAGAAGACTCCATGGAAAAGACCCTTGTGTTGGGAAAGATTGAGGGCACAAGGAGAAGGGGACAACAGAGGATGAGATGGTTGGACAGTGTTCTTGAAGCTACGAACATGAGTCTGATCAAACTGCGGGAGGCAGTGGAAGACAGGAGTGCCCGGTTCTGGTCCATGGGGTCACGAAGAGTCGGACATGACTATACAGTGGAACCTCGGTTTATGAACACCTCGGTTTATGAATTTTCGGTTTATGAACACCGCGGACCCATCTGGAACGGATTAATTCATTTTCCATTACTTTCAATGGGAAAGTTCGCTTCAGTTTCTGAACGCTTAAGTTTATGAACAGACTTCCGGAACCAATTACACCCATGCTTCAGTTTATGAACGCTTCAGTTTAAGTACTCCGCGGACCCGTCTGGAACGGATTAATCCACTTTCCATTACTTTCAATGGGAAAGTTCGCTTCAGTTTATGAACGCTTCAGTTTAAGTACCCCGCGGACCGCCTGGAACAGATTAATCCACTTTCCATTACTTTCAATGGGAAAGTTCGCTTCAGTTTATGAACGCTTCAGTTTATGAACAGACTTCCGGAACCAAATGTGTTCATAAACCGAGGTACCACTGTACAACTAAACAACAACAACAACATGAGCTATAACTAAGGTTTGTTCCAGGCTTTCAATTATGGTTTAAAGTGATGTGCAAACAAGGCTACTGTGTGTGAGAAAGGAGGGAATCCAGGTACTTTGCTCTCTGGGATTCCTTACATTTTATTTTCCCTCTGCCAAATATTTTGAAGTTCTGGACAGCCTCTGCAGGCCTTTATATCTGTGTCAGGTTTCTTTCAGGAAAGCCCTATAGCATTCCACACATAAGTATATCAGCTGCCTGCTGGCATACTTAGGGAGCTCAATGGAGAAGGTATTTACTCCATGCTATGCAAGACAGATATAGCTTGGCCATTCCACTATAAACACAAGGTTACCACTGCAGTAATCTGTTCCCAGGGCTTTCCTATGGGATTCTCAATGTCCTTGAGAAAGGCACTCTCTTTTTCCATCATAAATGTTTGGAACATGGAAGGCTTGGAGAACTTTGAGCTCCTTTCCGAGAGGAGATCTTATGTCGTTCTCCCTTTCTGTCTTACTAGGCCGGGCCGGGTCAGATACATGGCTTTTGGCAAGAAATATCTCATCTAAATTTATCACCCAGTTTTCCACCCAGGCAGCTTAAATGCTCTGGAAAGCTAGGCAATGTGAGGTAATGATTGGGAGAGATTATTTCTTTCTTCGAGCCGCCCGCAAGGCCCACAGACTGCCCAGCTAAATATAAACCTACTTCCACAACCACAAAGTAAGGAAACAAGCTTGCATTCTCTGTGCCTGAAGCAGGTCTCAGGGCCATTTTAAGCATTGCACAGCAACAAACCTGGGTTTGCACTGAGTATACTGTACTTTCAACAAGAAGCTTTAACTCCTTGACATGTTTATTATCTATATATGTTCTATTTGTCACACTTTTTGCACTGCACAAATATTCTGATTCAAGTTCCACAGTCAGTATACTCAAATATTAAGTTTATAAACTTTATTCATGAAATTTGTCTACTGCTGTTCATCCGAAGAGAACTGAATATAAAAAAAGAGAACAACATAAAAATACAAAATGAAAACACCAAATGCATAATAAAGCAAAAGCAAAACAAACCAATAACCCCCTCCCCCTAAATATAGTTGTACCTTGGAAGTCGAACAGAATCCGTTTCGGAAGTCCATTTGACTTCCAAAACGTTCGAAAACCAAAGTGTGGCTTCTGATTGGCTGCAGGAAGCTGCTGCAGCCAATCAGAAGCTGCAGAAGCCCTGTCAAATGTTTGGGTTCCCAAAAAACATTCCCAAAGCGGAACAATCACTTCCAGGTTTGTGGAGTTCGGGAGCCAAAACGTCCGAGTTCCATGGCATTTGACAACCAAGGTGCGACTGTACAGTGGTACCTCTACTTACGAATAACTCTACTTACGAATGTTTCTACTTACGAATGGAGCTCCGTCCGCCATCTTGGATGCGGTTTAGATAGGATTTTTTCTACTTACGAATTTTTAGATAGGGTTGCTTCGACTTACGAATTTTTTCTCCCAATGCATTCCTATGGGATTCGACTTACAATTTTTTTCAACTTACAAATGTGCGTTCGGAACGCATTAAATTCGTAAGTAGAGGTACCACTGTACTTTAAAAAGTAGTATGTGACATGGGCTTCATTCAGCCCTGCAGAAAGATGACTTAGCAGTCCCAGGGGGTAAAGTCCCAGGCAATCCAACTCCATCAAGAAGTTGTCATATCTGATTGGCCTGCACTACATGTAATTATGGGATGCGGATATTTATATCAATTATCTATATACTGCCTCCCCAAAACTCAAGGCAGCTTCTAACAACAACATCATCAAAAACATCCAAAACAAAGATCTATATGGGCCAGTTGGCAGGATTACCAAGGAAAGGGAGAAGGAGAGGACCGGAATATCTTTACTGTCGTATCTTTTTTCTCTGAACTGGCCTATCCAATTCCTATTTCCATCCCCTGTAATAAAGGTGCCCCCACACTGAGTATGTGTCAAAAAAAAAAAAAGACACATACAGTGGAACCTCGGTTTATGAACACCTTGGTTTACGAATTTTCAGTTTACGAACGCCGTGGACCCATCTGGAATGGATTAATTCACTTTCCATTACTTTCAATGGGAAAGTTCGCTTCAGTTTATGAACAGACTTCCGGAATCAATTACACCCATGCTTCGGGTTAAGTACGCTTCAGGTTGAGTACTCCGCGGACCCGTCTGGAACGGATTAATCCACTTTCCATTACTTTCAATGGGAAAGTTCGCTTCAGTTTATGAACGCTTCAGTTTATGAACAGACTTCCGGAACCAATTGTGTTCATAAACCGAGGTATCACTGTACTCAGTTCAAAAGCTATCAACAGTCATACTAATCCAGTTCTGCTGTAGCTCCTTATTTGTCCTAAAAAGAAACCGAAACAGAAGATACAGCTGTCTGCCTAATCACCAGTGTGGAAAAGAAGCAGGTCAATGCTTCATTGCAGGAGCCCAACCAGCCAGGCCAGGCTGCACCTGAGGAAATGTGGGGCTGGACAGGGGCTGCTAAGATCCAGACTGTGGGCGATTGCTTGTAAGGCTCCTAGGAAGGCAGGAAATTAGGTTATTGTAACTGCTGAGTGCTACCTTAGGTGGGATCATTTCTTTCACCCCCTCCCTCCCTTTGAAGAGCAGGTCTTCTCTCTTCTGGTAAGATCAAGAAGGAAGGCCAGCCTGTGCCTGAAAAAAAGCAAAGATGGCTGGATGACCGCTGAGGGGTCTGGGACCCTGGGACTGTGACAATCAATAATAATAAATAAAAACTCGAAAAGCAGATCATGTGAAGATCCTTTCGCATGTTTGGAAGATGAAGATGGCGGTGCCATTTTCCTGCCTCCAACTTACATTTCTGTAAGCAATCTTTCAAACGTATGTAAGGTCTCAATGTTTTTGAAGAAAATTACTCGTACAGTACTGTTTTTAATGCTCTGTCACACACAACCTGATACTTCACCCCATAGACATTAATAAATTTTAACCTCTGTCTCTTCATGTTTCATTCGTATTCACACCTGCTTTGACTATTATTTAAGGGCTGATCCATTGGAGCTCTGCTGTGGTAGAAAATCTGGAACAAGGCCACTTTGTGGAATTTTGCAGAGCTTCCAATATGTTGTCGTACATGGGAGCTGGCTGTCCGGAACTACTCTGTTCCATTCCCCCAGACACAGTGTTGCATCTGGATAGGAAACAGAGTCCCAAGGGAGTGCCAAAGCAGACAGTATTCCATTGGCAGGATCCAAGCCTTCAAGCTGGCCTGCGTGAAATCTGGAATAAAGCCCACTAGACAAAGACTTCAAGGCACTTCCTGTCAGTGATTTCAACCATGGCTCTTCTTGTCTACAGTTAAAAAGCACAGGGCTGGGTATGGAAGTCCAAAGGCGATGCTATTATAGTATATTTATAGTAAAAACAAACGAACATTCATTTACTCTTTATCTTATTACATGCCATGCTACCTAAGAAAGTGTTGATGAGCAGTCACCCCTGCAGGCACTGATCAGCCCTGGCCCTGCTTAGTTTCAGCAATGTGGCGGCCTCATGTCATATCGGTTCTCTGCTTACTACTTACCATAAAAACGCCATTCTTATGTGTAGACCAAGACCTCAGCATAAGGCAGAAAGACAAGAGGGGTCCAGATGATCTACCCACAATTTGAAATAATGTGCGAGGAGGGTTTCAGGCATCAGACCCTCCAAGTGTCCCTATTTGCCAGGGACAGTCCTAGATTTACAGAAAACAACAACAACAACAACAACAACAACAATTTATTTATACCCCACCCATCTGGCTGGGTGAATCATAGAATCATAGAGTTGGAAGAGACCGCAAGGGCCATCCAGTCCAACCCCCTGCCAAGCAGGAAACACCATCAAAGCATTCTTGACATGTGCCTGTCAAGCCTCTGCTTAAAGACCTCCAAAGAAGGAGACTCCACCACACTCCTTGGTAGCAAATTCCACTGCCGAACAGCTCTTATTGTCAGGAAGTTCTTCCTAATGTTTAGGTGGAAGCTGCCCCAGTTTCTGATTTGATCCCGCTTTTCCATAGGACGTCCCTATTTTCATCAGAAAAATGTTATAATAATAATAATAATAATAATTTATTATTTATACCCCGCCCATCTGGCCGGGTTCCCCCAGCCACTCTGGGCGGCTTCCAAAAAAACAGAAATTCTAAAATACAAAAATCCATCAAACATTAAAAGCTTCCCTAAACAGGGCTGCCTTGAGATGCCTTCTAAAGGTCTGGTAATTGTTCTCTTTGACCTCTAGTGGGAGGGCATTCCACAGGGTGGGTGCCACTACCGAGAAGGCCCTCTGCCTGGTTCCCTGTAACTTGGCTTCTCGTAATGAGGGAACCGCCAGAAGGCCCTCGGAGCTGGACCTCAGTGTCCGGGCAGAACGATGGGGGTGGAGACGCTCCTTCAGGTATACCGGACCGAGGCCATTTAGGGCTTTAAAGGTCAACACCAACACTTTGAATTGTGCTCGGAAACGTACTGGGAGCCAATGTAGGTCTTTTAGGACCGGTGTTATGTGATCTCGGCGGCCGCTCCCAGTCACCAGTCTAGCTGCCGCATTCTGGATTAGTTGTAGTTTCCGGGTCACCTTCAAAGGTAGCCCCACGTAGAGCGCATTGCAGTAGTCCAAGCGAGAGATAACTAGAGCATGCACCACTCTGGAGAGACAGTCAGTGGGCAGGTAGGGACTCAGCCTGCGTACCAGATGGAGCTGATAAACAGCTGCCCTGGACACGGAGTTGACCTGTGCCTCCATGGACAGCTGTGAGTCTAAAATGACTCCCAGGCTGCGCACCTGGTCTTTCAGGGGCACAGTTACCCCATTCAGGACCAGAGAGTCCTCCACACCCACCCGCCTCCTGTCCCCCACAAACAGTACTTCTGTCTTGTCAGGATTCAATCTCAATCTGTTAGCCGCCATCCATCCTCCAACCACCTCCAAGCACTCACACAGGACCTTCACCGCCTTCACTGGTTCTGATTTAAAAGAGAGGTAGAGCTGGGTATCATCAGCATACTGATGGACACCCAGCCCAAACCCCCTGATGATCTCTCCCAGCGGCTGCATATAGATATTAAAAAGCATGGGGGAGAGGACAGAACCCTGAGGCACCCCACAAGTGAGAGCCCAGGGGTCTGAACACTCATCCCCCACCACCACTTTCTGAACACGGCCCAGGAGGAAGGAGCGGAACCACTGCATGACAGTGCCCCCAGCTCCCAAGCCCTCTAGACAGTCCAGAAGGATGTTATGGTCGATGGTGTCAAAAGCCGCTGAGAGATCCAGCAGAACAAGGAAACAGCTCTTACCTTTGTCCCTAGCCCGCCGGAGATCATCGACCAGTGCGACCAAGGCAGTTTCAGTCCCATGATGAGGCCTGAATCCTGACTGGAAGGGATCCAAATGGTCCGCTTCTTCCAGGCGTGCCTGGAGTTGTTCCATGTTGGAGGGTATGAGGGGGTTTATGGGCTGCGCACACAGTGGGCACAACATCATGTGTTCAAGGTATATTGCAGGCATCCCCAAACTCTGCCCTCCAGCTGATTTGGGACTACGGTTCCCATCATCCCTGACCTCTGGTCCTGTTAGCTACGGTAGGGATGATAGGAGTTGTGGTCCCAAAATAGCTGGAGGGCCAAGTATGGGAGTGCCTGGTTTATTGGAAGGGGCTTTACTTCAAACCAAGTTGAACATGGCTATGTTTAGCCACCACTCTACAATGCTGAGTTAAATGCCTGGATAAAGAGAGCCAGTCACTCACTCCTCAGCCTAACTTATTTCACAGGGTGTTGGCATGAGGATAAAATGGGGAAGAGGAGAACTATAGAAGCCACCTCAAACTCCTTGGAGGAAAGGTGGGATATACCGGTAAACGGAATAAAATAAAATAAAAAATAAGTAAGTCTTCATAAGTTGTTGTTCTCATTTTCCAGAGAGAACAAAGCAAGGACAAGTTTTGCCTGGAGCCATTGATTCATAATGCTTGCCAAATAAAATTTTAAAAAGGCTCATCCCATTAATTCTGACACACACACCCGCCTTCTGATCTTTCCTGGTAGACCTTGTGTAAATCATCAAAATAAACTCTGCAAGCACTTTTGCTGTTTATTTAAGAGTGTGGGAAAACAAAGCCATGATAAATACCATTCACATGCCCAGAGAACCCTTGCCCTGCAAATGCCTTCTGTCTTAGAGTGAAAGCAGCAGTGTAAGTAAAACCAACCCAATCTATGCCACCCTCCTGCCTGAACTTGCTTGTGGAAATAAATGTGAACCTGACAGACATCATCGCTCTCCAGAGATGTTCCCGGTCACCTCTGCAGCATCATGCAAGCACTAATTCATCAAATTCCCCTGAGTCATGGGGTTTACACTTTGTTAAAGGGCCACAAGTGGAGCAGTGGCAGGCTTTGGGTTCTCAAATTCCAGCAGCACCCTGTGCATCGCATGAAAATTGGGGAGGGGGATTTTGTGGTCCATTGTACAGCACTTTTTGGCACCCTTTGCAAGGCGGTGCCCAGTGCAATTGCACCGGTTGTACTACCCTAAAACTGCCTCTAAGTGGATGGAAATAATATGACCTGAAAAATATTACACAAGTGGGATTTATTTATTTTTTGCACTCTCAGCTACCACAGCAGGCTGTTTGAATGAACTACTGTACTTCCACTTTGTTCACTTTTAGTAGCTACTGGGAGGGTTCTACCGGTATTGTAATTCAACCTGTACTACAAGGCTGCTGGGTGCAGCTCTGTGCACATTTGCTGGGTGCAACTCAATGAAGCACATTTAAGGCGCCCCGCCCCCTGATGCGAAAAGCCAAGTATTTTAGTCTGCGTTGGATTTTCTTGAAATGGGGGGGGGACACACACCACGATTTTGTGTGTTTGGAAGGGGACCCTTTCCAAAACAGGGACACTAAAATAAAAGAGAGATTGCTCAGGGCCACTGCATGTAAGCAATGAAAATGCAAAATAGCTGCCACAGGCCCATCAAGCGGAAGTGGGAGGGGGGACGGGGAGCAGGGCTTAACTCATTTATAACTATATTTTGGGAATCATAGAAATAATAGAATTGTAAAGTTGGGAGGGACCCTGCGGATCGTCTAGTTCAACATGCAGCTTTCCCATATGGGGATCACACCTGCAACCTTGGCCTTATCAGCACCATGTTCTAACCAACTGAGCTTATTCACGTTCTTATGTAGCTGCATTGTTTTATAGTTTCTGGGTGTCCCAAGATCATATTATAAAGTATTTGTGTTCTACATTATAAATCAAGCACTGCTAGTTGTTGTTTCTCTTTTGTTTTCCAATGTGTTTCTTACCAATAAAAAATTTGGTATGGCACAAGCAAAATGTTATTCTGAAAGTGTGGTCCAGGAGAAAAAAAAGTTTAACAACCACTGCCTTAAACTGTATTTACCTTTAAACTGTAGCAGTGAAATGTCTCTTTGCAACAGAAAGGACTGTGGGAAGTGCGTGAAGAACTGGCCACAATTTATGTGTGTGCTGAAATTCTAACCACTTACTGTAGAAATTATTGGGGGGGGGGTCTGCCTCCCCCCAAACTCATAACAATATCCTCTGGGGATATGAGATGATACAGATGAAGACATAGACCTAGAAAGGAAAGGAAAATGCTATCTTTGCCTTTGTGAAACCTGTAAACTATTTTACCTTAGGGTATTGGAAGCGCTAGCAATTAAGTTCATAAAAACATTTAGTGTTAGCAGTGATTAAGCTCTGCTTCAAGGGTGAGAAAGCCCCCCCCCCCCGGGTTCTTTAGAAGAGTCATTAGCACTCTTCCTGATGGTCTCTTGTTTTCTTCATAACAGAGTCCACAGACTGACTTGCATACTGGGTGTGACTGTATTGTAGGTGAGCTGCCACTATGCTTAAGTTTGGCAATACTCACAGAGTGTCAGAGGCCAGAGAGAAATTTAGCAAATACCTTCTACAAAAAAAATGCAGGGAAACAAGATGTGGAAAGATGGAAGAGGGCAGGTTCGGACAGGGGCCCTTTTCTTTTCTGTCATTTTGCTGACAACACAGTTTACCCCTGAGGCTCTTTGGATGGGCGCACAACCCTCTGATTGTTTCCTAGGATGTTAATCTGCACAGAAGGAACCTAAAGCACACAAAGGCATGGATTTTGCATGTGGCTTTCCATATCCCTCTCACATCTAAATGTTTCCCTTCCCCTCTATTACAATCATGGTTAAAGCTAATCAGGGCTTGCCCCTAACCATGGTTTGTAAACCCACATTGATACTTGGTTTTGATGGCTACGAAGACAATCCTAGATTGCTTTCACCATGTTCACACTGGTGCTGATGTAAATAGTGATTAAAATAAATCTTAGACAGTATGGGAGACTTTATGTTCAAGCAGGGAGAGCACATTGAAGCTAGAACCTTTGCAACCATGGTGTGTCCCATTATGTCCCTACACAGTAGCTACATGGAAAGCACTTCTGCATAGGCAACAACAGGCAATATCTATTGGTTGTCATGTGTGACAAAAGCATATGCACCTACATATTTTATTTGGGGGGGGGTTGCAGAAAAACTGATGGGCTGTATTTTTCCTGCTCATCAACGTGTATTGAGGTACCTAAACTCAAAACCATCACATGTGACAATCTAATTGCAGATTTCACAATAGTTCTTCAGCTTCCATGAAGAAATTTGGAGTGGCCCCAAGTCTCCAATCATTAAGCCAAAAGTTGTACAGAGATGTTTGGCATTTTTAAATTAGGCCTTCTCAATCCGGCCCATGGACGGTCTAGGAATTAGCCTGTTTTTACATGAGTATAATTTGTCCTTTTATTTAAAATGCATATCTGGGTTATTTGTGGGGCCTGCCTAGTGTTTTTACATGAGTAGAATGTGTCCTTTTATTTAAAATACATCTCTGGGTTATTTGTGGGGCATAGGAATACGTTCTCACACACACACACACCCCAGGAAAATATAGTTCGGCCCACCACATGGCCTGAGGGACGGTGGACCGGCCCACGGCTGAAAAAGGTTGCTGACCCCTGAATTAGGCCCAAAGTAGGCACTATTTGGATGAGTCGGAGGATCTAGTGACTGCTGCCTGGGTTTGAATGCCAGGTTGCCCACTCCATCTGTATCCCTGAAATATGCAAATAATATTACCTGTTTGACAGGATTGAGTATAAGCCAAGTGATTATTGCAAATCATTCTGAGCACTGACAGTTGTACAGAAGAAATTCCTCAGATTTGTCAGGGAGACATACATTTTTGCTCAGTGCAGGTCTGTTTTTTAAATGCAAATATAACTGTAATATAACATATGAGAAGAGCTTCTTGTTTTTGACCAAATCCATTTCAGGTTCCTCAAAATACTCCTCAGGCGGCAGTATCTGGTGTGTTTAATGGGTGGAGTTAGCAATTCTTTCAGGCTTCTTACACTTGCATTAAGAGTTTGAACTTTTCCATATGCAAACAGTCCAACCTTCTCAAGCAGAAGTGCTGAGTCATCCAGGACCAAGCATAGGAGGAAGGTGTAGCTACATGACTCATTAAGACAAGTTCTCACATGTAGATTGATCTGGAGAAAGATATTTGAGATAGCAATCTTACACTGAAAAATCAAATAAGGAACGTGTCAGATAAATACAGCTCTTTTTCAAAATCCCAGCTTTTCGATCGCAATTGATTCAGCAGGCTTTACATACCCTCTTGCACCCGGTCTGTTGGCAGTCCTCATGTTCCTCAAACCTGGCACAGAGACTCATCTTTTCTCACTGGGAAACAGATGCCTGCTCCCCTGCCAGTATTTCCTAGTGGCAAACCCAGTTTTAAAATTATTATTATTATTATTACAATAAGAAGATACTGGCTGGATACTGGTCTTGTGCATATGAGTCACGACTTCACCTCTCCCTTGGGCCCTCTGTGTTTGCTAGAGGTCTGGCACATTTCTTAGCCAGGTGGAAGAATGGAATTTTGGTTTTGATATTCATTGACCTATGAAACAGTTTATCAATTCATAATGGGATCCTTCCCCTTATTCCATAATGTTAAATGTGAAGCAGTACTGAGTTGACCCCATTGCAGATGCTGCAGAACACTTACAAAAGCCATTAGAAGCAACTATTTCAGTCTTTTGGTGTTCGTGTGAGTGGAAGTAGGAATGCCATAGTAGAAATAATCCAGATTAATAAATCCAGACTAACGCTGTGAATGCTAGCACCAAGGTTTTTTTTGGGGGGGGGGGAGCCTGCTGGGATCCCACGCATCCCATGTGCCATAAGTACGTTCCAGAGAAAGTTAAACAGTGAGTGTTCTGTTGCAAACAGAGATGGAAATAATGATCTATAGACTGACTTCCAGCTCTGGAAAATTACTGGAGAAAAATCTACCTTTGGGATGCAGAACAACAAACGCAGACGGAGGCTATTGCATCAGCAAAGGCAATGCTATAAATGCTGGCTGGTACCCAATTATGTGTTGTCACTAGGGAGACTGTGAAGAAAGATTTAACAAAAATAAAGGAGAATGAATAAAACTCTGGAAGAACTCCATTCCTAACATCCTCTGTCTCCTTCAGCCTGAGACCAGCTCTTTTTAACAGAAAGCAAACATAGAGCATGCCTCTACCTGTAGAAGGTGGAAATTTTACTGAGTTACGAAGGCAAAATGAAAAAAAATATATTTATTTTTCATTACTACAACTCAAAATAGATTTTTTTTTATTGGTAGTAGGGTAGCACTGGCAGTCTCAAAGTCTACCTCCACAAGCCACAAAAAAAAACAACCCCTCTCAATCATAAACTAAACACAGAAGTTAATTTTCCTCTAGTTTTTGTCAGGTACCTAGAGGACAACATATTACAACTTAAAAGTGTACATTTCCCAAAATATATTTTGGTTGTAATTTTCTTTAAGCCATCATGGTTTGCCCTTATATAACCCTAATAGAGCTTGAAATAGTAATCCTCATTCCCATTCTCACCAAGACACAATCACTCTTCGTTATTGCATACACACACACACAGTCTGGATGAAGTCTGGATGCAGTGCAGTTTGGAGAACCTGAATCTCCTTCACCTTCTTTTTTGGATTTGATCATTAGAAATACATTTCTCACTTGCTACTGAGCTACGGTTCGCTGCCAACCTTTGATGTAAATGCAACAAGGTTATCTGCTGCCACGTAATGTGAATATGTAAATAAATACAGCACACACTCTTCTTATGCCACAACCAATAATACAAACTCATGGATTTGGATTTTGAATTTTATATCCAGCTTTAACACTACCCTAAGGAGTCTCAAAGTGGCTAACATTCTCCTTTCCCTTCCTCCCCCACAACAAACACTCTGAGATGAGTGAAGCTGAGAGACTTCAAAGAAGTGTGACTAGCCCAAGGTCACCCAGCAGCTGCATGTGGAGGAGCGGAGACGCAAACCCGGTTCACCAGATTACGACTCCACCGCTCTTAACCATTACACCACACTGGCTTTTGTTTTAACTGATGGACAAGCTGACAGCTGTGCAAAAAACATAAACATTTTACAATTGCCAAAAGGGTAGCTGGGAGCACCTTTTTGCAAATTTATTACCAGTTTAAGCTTTTGTAGACTACAGTCTGCTTTATCAGATGCAAAGGGGTTAATTGCATCCACCAGTTCCCCCCCATTGTAAGAGGACTTTATCAAGCAACACCGAATGAAAGGTACATGGTTCATGATTTGAATTACTGGTTTATGAAACATATTGTGATCAATCCACATGTTAATCCACATTCAGTCAACCCACTTTTGCAATGTGGAGGTGGCCTATGATATAAATACATTGTGAACCATTCATTAAACCAATTCAATATCTGACGTTTCAACTCAGGATCACTGAGCTCTCATCCATATTGCTGTTTAATGTGGACAATAAGCTTCCTATACCTCCATTAATTCTCCACTGTCCATATAATGTTCTTTTCCGAATCACTGCCTTCCCACATTCCCCCTCCCTCAATCCAGATGGTCTCACCCTCTCCTTTCCAGAGTATCCCTGGTTTGAGAAAATCCAGACTGAAGGAAGGGAAAGTGTGAGAATGCAGTGATTTGGAGGAGAACATCCAACAGAGAATTACCGTACTTTTCCATGTATAAGACTATGGTTTTTTAAATTCTAAAATAATGTTCAAAATCTGGGTTTGTCTTATACATGGATAGTATCTCCCCCCATTTTCTTAAATTGGAGTCCCCCAAAATAGGGGGCATCTTATACATGGGGGCATCTTATAGACAGAAAAATACGGTAATGGCAGTACAGGAAGGCCCACATTTAATAACAGTATGGACAAGCTTCGATTAAGCCACCACCATTATTTTCTTCCTCTGCACGATGAAGATTGGAAAAACCCAGGAAAACTGTCATTAGGATCCACCTCAGGACATCTGACTAAGTCTAAAGCATGATGAATTTACATTATAACCAGATTTCTAGCAAGCTGGTTTTGGAAGATAGTCTGAAGTGCACCGAAGGCAGCAGAATCTATCAAATTTATGGTGCCCTCTTTACGGCCTTCAGACAACCTTGTTTCAATGGAGAAAAGAAACTAGTCCGAGTTCAGCTGCGCAGAACAATCCTACACATAATTAGTTGCCCAGAAATGTCCTACTGTGTCCAATGGGCTTACTCCCTAGTGTTTTAGGATAGTAGCTTTGCTACTTTTAAAATGGTTCCAATGTATGAAAAAGGGTGGCTGTGTGAAAGGATGAAGCAACTTTTTAAATACAGCACACACACACACACACACACACACACACACACACACGTAACTTTGTATTAATGTAACATTTTTCTATTTAACTGTATTTTTGCAATACTTTGTCTCTAAGCTCTCTGCTGCTGCTTTGGTTTTCTGTGCAACTCTCATACTGTTAATATATTAAGCGGCATAGAAATGAAATAACCAAACATGAATCAATCAACTACTGTACTGTATATTCTGTCGGATTTGAGTACACCCACATTTCTGGATGCACAAGTAAGAAAAAGAGAGAGGTGCAAATTACCATCTAGTTCCCCCTACTTTGGAGATAGGATGCTCCCGTTTCAATTCCAGCTGTAAGTAAATCCTTCTAGTTGTCCTGAGTGGTGGGATGTTTGAGATCGTAATCACTATCCCTGCATGCTCTCTTATATCCTATGGCTAAACTGTCAACACGTGCCTCTTCCGGACCTACTAATTTCACACTGCCTGATGAGAAAGGATTCATCTCTTGTCTTCAGTTGGCAGGTTTTAATTACAACCCCTTTCTGGAGGAAGGCTTAGCCTTAGCCAAAGGCACATTTGGCTCCCAAGAAGACAACTCCAACAGTCCTCTGTGTCTTCAATGCGTCTTTAATTGCATGCTCTCTGGCCATGATTTCTAGGCAGCTTCTTTGGAGAAAGATTCACCAAAGGTGCATTTTAACCCCAAGGGTATCTTTAAATTTACAGCACAATCCTACGGTACACATGTTCTACTCAGGAGTCCTGCTGAATTCAAAGGGGGTTACTCCCAGATAAGTGGGCATAGGGTTTTCAGCCTTAATTTTGCAAGTCCTGTCCAAATGGGTTAGTCCGGAGACTAAATGCAATGTTCCAGCACATATAATAACACCAGTATTTACTACTTACTGAGCACTTATTTTTCATAAGTGCTCACAATATTTTACATACATTGGCTGTGTACACACACTCCCATTTACTCTGCATCCACTGCTGGTTTGGGAAGTAGTGTGCACACATTAGCCACAATCCATATCTATCCTGCTATCGATGCTGTCATTTCTTAGAAAGATAAAAAGCTGGGTCAAAACTGAGGAAAGGAACAACTTAGCTGCATTTTAGCCAGTAATGTGGATACTGTACAGCCTTTGCCTCAATCCTTAAAAGAACTCTATAGGACAGGTCTGTACTATTAACACACTATTACAGATACTGAAGGGACGCGGGTGGCGCTGTGGGTTAAACCACGGAGCCTAGGTCTTGCCGATCGGAAGGTCGGTGGTTCTGAAGGAAGGAAGGGCTACGGAAGAGGGCTGAAAAAGGCTACATTTCGAATCCCTGTGACGGGGCAAGCTCCTGTTGCTTGGTCCCTGCTCCTGCCAACCTAGCAGTTTGAAAGCACGCAGTGCAAGTAGATGAATAGGTACCGCTCCGGTGGGAAGGTAAACGGCGTTTCCATGCACTGCTCTGGTTCGCCAGAAGCGGCTTAGTCATGCTGGCCACATGACCCGGAAGCTGTATGCCGGCTCCCTCGGCCAATAAAACGAGAAGAGCACCGCAACCCCAGAGTCGTCCGTGACTGGACCTAACAGTCAGGGTTCCCTTTACCTTTACATTACAGATACTGAGGGCAGAGGTCAAGAGATAGTGGCTTGCCAAAGACATCCAGAGCTTAACCCTAACTCTTAGACTGAGTCAAACCAGTGGTCCATCAAGCTCAGTACTGTCCACACTGCCTGACAGCAGCTCTCCAAGGTTGCAGGCAGATGACAGTCCCAGCCCTGTCTGGAGACGTTGGAGGAATGAACCTGGGACCTTCTACAGGCAAAGCCTGAGCATGGATAGCTCAGTTGGTTAGTGTGTGGCACTGATAATGCCAAGGTTGCAGGTTTGATCCCAGTATGGGGACAGCTGCATATTCCTGCATTGCAGGAGGAGGGTTTGACTAGATGATCCTCAGGATCCCTTCCAACTCTATGATTCTATGAAAGCATATACTCTAATACTGACCACGGGCCTTCCCCTACCCCTTTCCTTATAGTCAGAGACATACCTCAGCTCCCTGTATCGGTGTCCTCCCGTCCCTTGTGCCCTTGGCAAGGAGATGTATTGGCACCCCCTGCCCCCAGACCACGGACCAGAAACTCAAAAAGTTTGTTTTTTTGTTGCCTTTCACCACCCCACTCATGGCTTTTCTCCAAGGCCCAAAGAAGTGGAGGAGAAGCCCAGGGAGCGGAAGGGTGAAGAGGCGCCATGTGCCCACCCATAAGAGCGTCCCTGCTTATGGTTTTTCTCTCCGGCTAGAAGAGCAGTAGGATGGGCTCCCTTTCCATTGAGTCAGGGAATGTGAAGGACTCAATCTCTGGAATGAGCACTCCAGGTAGCCAGGCCAGCCATTTCTGCCTGGGATAACAACTGAGGTGTGCTTCCCTCCTGACCCTCTCATCCTATGGGTCTCTAGGCCTTTAGGTTCTAGATCAGGAAACTTCTCCATCCTTAACTAACTCATTAACAGCAGTTCTCGCACGCGCAGGGTATCTGCGCAGCATTGTGAGGTCGGCAAAAGCTGCGCGGTCTGCCTTGCTCCCCAACACTCACTTGTCCCCTTCCGCGCCCCATCAGACCAGACACTGTGGTTCTGTTCTATAAAAGGGGGGCACCTGAGTCCGAATCTGCTTGGGAAGCCGCGTTCCCTTCGCCCTAATCCCCAGTGGAATCCCTGGCCCCGAGGAGCGGGATAACGCTCTCTGCACACGCTCAGGGACACTCTCGCCTCGATTACGCCCGCCTGTTTTCTAATATCTTCAAACTCAGCTGAAGTCTTCGCGAGGGATCCTAAGCCCGGCCCTGCGACACCCCACCCCCCTTCCGAACCCGCGACGGCCACTCACTGCGGTTCAAGGGGTGTCCCCCGCCGTCTGCCAAGACCACCAGCTCCAGGTAGGCTGCGCACAGCGCCACGGCCAGCACCCCGAAGACCAGCACGAGGCGGAACCTCCTCCTCAGCACCTTGCCCAGCTGCCACGGGCGGCTCCTCATCCCGCCTCAGGCGAAGCCGCCGGGGGAGACCATGCTGCTGCTGCTGCCGCCGCCGCCGCCGCTTCTCTTTTCGCCGCCTCCCCCCGGCCGGGCGGGAACAGCGTCGTCGCCGGGGTGGCCTCGCCTCACACGGCCGCGGGGATGCCCAAATTCAACTTCTGCTGCGGTCGTCGCCCCTCCCTCGCTAGGGCCGGTGTGGGGGGACTACTATGGGGCTGGTCCTGCTCCCTCAGCTGCTCGGGCGATAAGGTCCCCGGCGCCGCCGCGGGAGCCTCTTCGCCCTGTGACGCGCCGCCTTCCCTGAGCCCAACCTTCTTCTGCCTCAGCGCCTTCCTTCGCGCTTCTCCTTCGGGTGGCCGGTCCAGGCCCTTCCGCGCGCTCCCCACAGCCACCTCCTCTGCTCTGTTCCCTCGTCCCACCTTTCTTCGCCCTCCTCTCCTGGGCTCCCTCTCCCGCCTTCCTTTCCAGGCACTGAGTCTTCTCCCTTTTCATTCACACTCTCTCTTTCCCCGCAAACGCACCCCGCTGTCTCTCCAGGGAGGAGGGATCTCCGAGGGCAGCCCGCGCGTCTCCTCCTCCGGTTACAGAGGCTCTTCTTTCCCTTCCTGCACCTGTCCGCCCCAGCCGACCCAACCCACCGGCTGAGGGGAACGAACGAGACTCCTTCGCGCCAGTCTCAGGGTGAGGACGCGCCATACCTTGAAAGCAGTAAATCGAACCAAACCCAAACACGGATCTGGTTGTACCCAACCAACTAAGTCCTACTCGGAGTAGACTCATGGACATCAATGGACCTAAAAGTTGGCCACGACCACTGATTTCAGTAGGTATTCTCCAAGTAGGATTTAGTCGTCTAAAAGTCAACTTCTTGAATACACACGATTAAAACAAAACAAAACAAAACAGGGGATACTATCCCCACCAAATCACAGGTCACAACAGTCTCCACAGGCTGAGCTGTAAAAATCAAGGATCTTATGGCTTTTGGTGTATGATACAAAAATAAGTTGACCCATGGATCCTCATGGTTTTTTTAATGTGTGACCATCCCAAAACAGCAGCCATCCCATCCCATCCCATTTGTGTCCATGACCTGAGTCATAGAAAGCGCAGATTCTATCCTTCGGATCCAGGAAAGGCTTCCTTGAAGATCCTCTAGATTTTCATAAGGGATCCCCACAAAGCCTCAGTCAAATCCTTGGTTTTATGGGTTTCATTTGGAGGGGGGAAGAAACATAAAACATAAACAGGTTCACAGGGATCTGTGCTCTGGATTCATGTCTCTGTGCCATGTGGTGCAGTGTATCACCGGATCTGCAGCTTTTGTGGAGCAGTCTGATGTGGCTACTGATGTGATCAGAGATTTTGTGGCTCTCCCTAGTAAAAATCCAGAGGATCCGTACCTCAGGTCCACAGAGCTGCTCCTGGTGGCACTGGCTTCATGATGTTCATGGCTCAGTCCATGGATTCAATGTGATTTGGTGGTGGATTTGGTGACATCTCCTATGTAAATGCTGTGGGTCCTGTCAATGAGATGACATGGTGCAGCCAGGTCATACAACTAAAATGCAATTATTTGATTGTCTTCAATAAGCTTGGCTTGTTGACATGGATCATAGTTGTCAAGTTTTCCCTTTTCTCGCGAGGAAGCCTATTCAGCATAAGGGAATTTCCCTTAAAAAAAAGGGAGAACTTGAAAGCTATGGCATGGATGCTGCCCACCTGTATACAGTCATACCTCAGTTTAAGTACGCTTCGGTTTGAGTACTTTCAGTTTAAGTACTCCGCGGACCCATCTGGAACGGATTAATCCACTTTCCATTACTTTCAATTGGAAAGTTCACTTCAGGTTAAGTATGCTTCAGGTTAAGTACGGACTTCCAGAACCAATTACACTCATACTTTGGGTTAAGTATGCTTCAGGTTGAGTACTCTGCGGACCCATCTGGAACGGATTAATCCACTTTCCATTACTTTCAATGGGAAAGTTCGCTTCAGGTTAAGTACAGACTTCCGGAACCAATTGTGTACTTAAACTGAGGTACCACTGTAGTTTCAAGGCACTTGCTCTCCCAAGCTTTAAAGCACACAAGTCTGTTTGTGGGAATAGAGCAGGGGTAGGCAACCTCAGGCCCGTGGGCCGGATGCGGCCCAATCGCCTTCTCAATCTGGCCCACAGATGGTCCGGGAATCAGCGTGTTTTTACATGAGTAGAATGTGTCCTTTTATTAAAAATGCATCTCTGGGTTATTTGTGGGGCCTGCCTGGTGTTTTAACATGAGTAGAATGTGTGCTTTTATTTATAATGCATCTCTGGGTTATTTGTAGGGCATAGGAATTCGTTCATTCCCCCCCCAAAAAAAATATAGTCCGGCCCACCACATGGTCTGAGGGACGGTGGACCGGCCCATGGCTGAAAAAGGTTGCTGACCCCTGGAATAGAGGTTTGGCTGTTCTCATTACAGCAGACACAGAGTTGCTTGTTTGAAAATACTCAAACAATGGGCACATCCACAGTGTAGTGGTCATTAGCCCAGTTATATAGTTAATTGTTTATATAACACCCCCCCCAATATGTATAAATTAGCAAGGCAAATAAATTGAGGCAAATTAAAACAAATGCTGCAGCATATTGGTGAAGTATTTCTAAGATCAGAGATTATGGCTGCAATCTTGAGCTCAGAACCATTAGGCTGAATGGCTTAGGATTTGGTGGAACTTTGGCTCAGGTGGGGAAATCCTGGCTTAGCTGGGATATACCAGTGTAACTACCCCATCCCAGCTGAGCCAGAGCCCCATCCCTGCTCTGGCAGAGAATCTTATGCCAGTGTAAGTTTCCCCAAGTGGGCATTCTAGGGGAGTGGTGGGGGTTGGAACGGGCAGGAGGGGACATGCTGGCTCATAAACCCATTCATCTTGGACATGTTACTTAACAACAAGCTGTAAGTTAAGCCTTGCACACACAGCTCTGACCCCCCCCCCCGCTAGTGATCTGACACCCCAGATCACACAGCAGTAGCAGGATATAAACTGAGCATGGGCCAGTCTCAGGCTCACTTCTTCCCTCCCAGGACATGGCATACTGTCTCATGTGCTCCTTATGTGGTGACTTTGAATGTAGGGACTTTGTACTCAGGCAGGGGTGAGGCAACTGCCTTGGGTGGTAGGATCCACAGAGGCAGCAGATATGAATGCATTGCCCTCTACAGCAGCCTCTTGGTGAACAGGAGGTGCTTTTTCCCTGGCTTTGTGAATATCATGAAATAAAACTTGATTGTGGGACAGAAAATCAAAGGCTGCAAAGCCCTGCTTTAGGAACAGGCATAGTGAAACATTAATAAAAGCTGGTGTCAAAGAACAGGAGAGTGGCAGCTATCAAAATGAGGAACTGCATTTGCCATTTGCTTCAAGTATTCTAAAAGCAGGTTGTGTTTTGAACTGAGATGCTAAACTCACAGGAGCAAAGTGGTACATGCCCACACCTAAGGAAGTGAATAGCGTGGGGCTATATTTATTTAGTTCATTTAGATATCTATTCTGCTTTATTCCTTGAACGGCCGATTATCCCACTTTACATCTGTTCCGGGTTTATTTATTAATCCAAGTTGCTCAAGATGGTATACAAGGCCATATCCTCACAAAAACTGTCTTGCTTAGGCTGAGAGACGGTGACTGGCCCATCATCACCCAGTAAGCTTTATGGCTAAGTGGGGATTTGAACCCTGGTCTCCCAGGTCTTAGTCTGACATTCTAACCACTACTCCATACTGGCTCTCTGTTGTGGCTGTGCTAGTGAGGAAACAGCCTGCCATGAGTGATGCGATCTCAGTGCAGCCATTGGAGGAAGGTCCTGCGGTCCCACGTTGCTCCTTATCCAGAGGGATAAACGTCCTTGCCCACTGCTTCCCCTTCTTCTGTATCAAAACATCTATGGTTGGCATCAGAGGCAAGTTGCCTCTGAATACCTGTTGCTGGGAACTGCAAGCGGGGGAAATTGCTCTTGCACTTGGGTCCTGGTTGAAGGCTTCTCATAGTCGTCTGGTTGCCCACTGTAAGAACAGGATGCTGGAATAGATGGAACTTTGGTCTGATCCAGCAGGGCTTTTTTATGTACTGCACAACCCCTTCAGCCTCAGCTTTATGGAAGTAGTGTTGTGGTCTAAACCACTGAGCCTCCTGGGTTTGCTGATCAGAAGGTCAGCAGTTCAAATCTGCGCAATGGGGTGAGCTCACGGCGCTCTGTCCCCAGCTTCTGTCAACCTACAGTTTGAAAGCACACTAGTGCAAGTAGATAAATAGGTAGTGTTGCAGCAGGAAGATAAATGGTGTTTCTGTGTGCTCTGGCTTCCATCACGGTGTTCCATTGTGCCAGAAGCGGTTTAGTCATGCTGGCCACATGACCCGGAAAGCTGTCTGCAGACAAACGCCATCTCCCTTGGCCTGAAAACGAGATGAGTGCTGCAACCCCATAGTTGCCTTTGACTGGACTTAAATTGTTCAGGGGTCCTTTACATTTAACCTTATCGAAGATAAATAAATAAAATTCCTTCCAGTAGCACCTGAGAGACCAACTAAGTTTGTCATTGGTATGAGCTTTCGTGTGCATGCACACTTCTTCAGATACGCATGCACACAAAAGCTCATACCAATGACAAACTTGGTGCTACTGGAAAGAATTTTTTAATTTATTTTGTTTCAACTACGGCAGACCAACACGACTACCTACCTGTAACTAGAACTTATGGAAGCCGTTTAATTTTGTTAATAATTTTTTTTTTTTTAAAAAAAGAAAAGTCGTACTGGGCTCCTTCTGGAAGACGTTCACTCACCCTTTCCCCATAGGGAGCAGAGAGTAGGGAAAAGTACTATTTGAAGATACTCCAACTTCATGGCATGAAGATAAGCCCAGAAGCTGAATGTGGGTGTAGAGAAATTACTGTGGCAGTGATTTTGTACCATCTTCTTGGCATAAAGTAATAGAGAATGCATTGCAATTCTTCCCTACCCACTATCCATAGCTAGTAGCTTTGATGTGTTAAAGCAGGCAGTGGGATTGGTTTGTGTACCCAAGTGTGCTCTTGCAACCTCGGGAGATGCATCTGGGTTCTCTAAAGCACACAGGCAAACAATAGCAGCGAATGTTGTGCTGATTTGGGGGCTGATAGGAAGTTCCTTTCATTGTGGCCCAATAAGAAAACCATCCAGCAGTTTAAACAAATGGGACATTGGCCAGCAGGGCATTATGGTTTCCTGGATTGTTCTCTCTCGCAGATAGCGAGCAACAAGAGATGCTGTCTAGATGAACAGTCTTCCCAGATCAGGAAGCGCAGCACGACTTCCTCCCCAACCCGCGTTCTGCTGGAGTAGGAAGGCAAAAGGAATTAAATCTGTTTCTCAAAAGCTCCAGGAAGACTTAGAGAAAGCCTTGCAAGGAAGCTAAAGAGACGCAAACGTTTAAAAATAGTTACAAATGAAATCACACTGTGCATACACGTTATGTTCGATAATAGAATAAGCAGAAAAGGAGAGCAGTTCCTTTGCTCTGCTTAATACAAGAGGGACTGCGCCCCCTAGCGCTTTTTAATGTTACAACAAAAAAACACGAATCGTTATTTGCAGTCAACAGACCATTATTATAACATTGTTGTTGCTTAGTCGTTAGCACAACTAAAAAACACAGAAATAAAGTAATACTGTACTAAACATTATGTGTGTGTGAATCTATAAACTTCAGAAGTGATAGTGAGAATGGCGATACTCAAAAACTTTTGCCCCTTGCTCTGGGGCTGACTTATTTTAACCCTGAAGCAGAGTATCATAAAAGACTCAGAAGAGTGGCCTGAGAATAATAATAAAAACAATAATAATACCCCACCCATCTGCCTAGGTTGCCCCAGTGCTCTGGGCAGATGTATAACAGGATGTACCGTATAGATATATATTAAATAAAGGATTGGCTGGAATTATGTTCAGATTAACTTTATGGATAGAGATCCTAGGCAAGGGTCCATAGCAAAATGGGAGAGTGCAGAAGCTCCAGGTTTAGTCTTGGCATCTCCAGCGAACAAACTCTGAGACACTGGAGCTTCTGCTCCCAGGCAGAGCAGCCAGTACTGCGCTGAATGGACAATCTGGCTCTGTGCAAGGCAGCTTCCTGTGGCGCAAGATATATTACTTTTCCCTACTTGCAGCTTTAAAATGTATGTTGGAAAGTGGGAAGGAAACGATTAGAGGACGTAAAAGCTGTGTAATGCAATGCCAGCATGATCCGATATGGTGATCTTCACATATGGTGAAGCTCCAGTGTCAAACTCACATATTACCATATTCCAGCATTATAGAAATTACTATATTTAGCCCTCGGTTCCCCACACATCTTTAAGGCTAAGAGAAGGATGCACATGCCCATATCCCAATCACCTTGGGGCAGCTGTCTACAGACATCCACTTGTGCTAATGGTTCAACATATGTTCAGAGCGTGAGCCAATTTGTTTGAAGTCTTAGCCTTTTCTTTTCATGCTACCCACCCCACCCCACCCCACCCCCATTTCCTCATCTCCATTTTCCACCGTAAGTACAAATGCATCTTAGGACTTCATCTCATGATATGCAAGCATTCTTGGTATCGTCTTTCAAGCAAGCAGTTTCAGAAGATCCGCAATCTGGGGGGGGGGGGGAGGAAAGCTGGGAATAGGCTCTACCTTTTGGAGGAAATCGGGCAACACTAGCTAGTGCAATCTTTTATTGACTTTGCAATGCAACTTACAAGTTTGATTGCCAGGCACTTGAGAAGGATCACAGAACTTACCGGTAATTTAGACAAGAGAACCTGTGGCCCTCCAGATGTTGGTGGACTACAACTTCCATCATCTCTTATCATTGGCCATGCTGGCTGAGGCTGATAGGACCTGGAGTCCAACATCTGGAGGGCCACAGGTTCTGTACCCCACCCATCTGACTGGATTGCCCCCCAGTATTCCTGTAAGGGGCAACACAACCGTGTTTTTAATTAATCTAATTAGAAGTGTTTAACTCCAATTTTATTATAAAATTTGAAGAAATCGACAAGTATAGAAGGTACAAAATACAAAGAGACACGGCTAAGGCATGTTCAGTTACTGTACAGCATTTTGCTCTTCAGAGATCCTCAAGGTGTTATTGTGTGTAAACATGTCCAAATCATTACAAGCCAGTTGAAGCCAGACGAGAATATAGTTTTGATGTTATTATGTTACCGGTGCAGGCAAAGAGCACCTAACACATCACATTTAATATTTGCAGTGCAAACAGTCTCATCTACATTACTTTTGCTTACCGTGTCAGATTTCTAAGAGCAAAAAAATAAAAATCCATCTGCCTGCCTGCTGTTTTGCATTCTCAGCTTCTTGCTTACTATAACTGCTGGCTTTCTTTAAAGAAAGCAACGAGGCGCACAGACTTTCCAGCTGCAGTGATTTTAGTTGTGAATTCTGTCTGGAGGTGCATGTTAGCGTTTACACATTAGCAGCACTGTGATATGGCTGTTTTAAGTACCCATCACAAAGTCACATGAGAATGGAGACCAGAAACCTCAACAGGGATAGGACTTCCGATAGGATCACTTGAAAGGTTAAATATTTCCTGCATGGAAAGCACTTCCCTCTTGGAAACCAAGTGTGACATATTGGTCAAAGGCAAGCAATTGCCTGCATTTCGGCTTGCAGAAGTGGTAGGAAATGGAAGCCTTGGTGACAAATACCAAGAGATATGTTAAATTAATGTCAAGTTTAATTCTATAGCAGGGGACTAATGATGCGGCCTGACAACACTTCAAGTGTTTATCTTGCAGCGGAAGAAATTCTGCAAGAAAACCTAAGCGAGACCCACGACTGAAGCAGCACTTGTACAACCTGACTTGAGGCGCATTTCTTTGGAAGCAAATTCTTTGGGGTTCCTCATCTTCTTCCTGCCCTGCAACACAACAGAGCAGATTTGGAGATGGTGCAGGGCAAGCACATGCGGGAAGTGTGGTGTGGAGTTGCACTGTGTGGGTAAAAGGTGTTCTGCTTGTGCAACTATTTAGCTGAATACTGCCCACAAGTGCAGATGTAACCAAGGGCTTCTCTTCATACAAACTGCCATCCACCCTTTACAGAATAATTTCTGAGGGACATGGGGAGGTTACTTCCCTCTTTATAATAACCACTGACACACATAGCATGAAATCTACTTGAGCTGGTTTCTGGAGATGCCTGAATATTGCATCGTTCTTAGAACAGATGAAAACGTTCCTGCAAGCTGCAAGAGCAACGTAAGAGTTAGCAAATGACTCCAGCTCAATCTGTGCATAAACTGAGGTCCAGAAAAACAGGAAGCCAATTCTAAACCCATGTAAAAAAATAAAAATAAAAATAAAGAGTTTCCTTCCAAACCTCACATTAGGTTTAATGGGTTCCCTTAAGTCCTGGAGTATAAAGCTACACCCTAGAGCCACAGAAAGCTCCACGTAGTGTCACAAAATAAAGATACAAGAAAGCTGCTGCAACAATGCCCTTTATCTATATGCCACTGGTGTTGGCTGGCGTGTCTTTTATCAGCAGACTCTGAGCTCATTTTCCAGCCCATAGATCTTTGCCTTTAAATTTTTCAATTCCCCTTGAATTTTTTTAGTTTTCCTATTCCCCTGGCGAACTTCCTGCAGAATTGCAAGGTCTTGGTCTGGCCCCACAGTCGCTGTCACCTAGAGAGGGAAAGAAAAACAGATGGATATATAAAGGTTCAGTCAACTTGATCATTCTTTTTCAAATGGCGCATTGGCACCCTAGATGAAGAAGATAACGGACAGGATCAAACGCCTGTATAAGCATCTTTCACCTTAGTCTAGCACTCTTGGTGTCCTCAAAGGAAGCAGAGTCCTTTAAAAATTAGTAGCAACACTGAGTAGGAGAACCCTTTTTCCAGCTTCAGCTAGTATGGCAGCTACAATGCTTCCCGAAAAAAGCTGGATCTCACCATGGTAATTTCTGTTCTAGTTATCTCCAGTTTAGACTATTGTAGGGTTAAGTCAACCCGGTATCCTCTAGATCAGGCTTCCTGAAACTCGGCCCTCCAGATGTTTTGAGACTACAATTCCCATCATCCCTGACCACTGGTCCTGCTAGCTAGGAATCATGGGAGTTGTAGGCTAAAAACATCTGGAGGGCTAAGTTTGAGGAAGCCTGCTCTAGATTGTGGTTGGCTATCCTGGGGTCTGTTGGCTACTGCTGTCCCTTCCCGCAATTCATCATTTTCAGAAAAGTTATATGGTTAAAAAAATGCTTTTGTGGGTTCCAAAAGGTTGGGTTGCCAAAAGGTTTGTGGCCATCCAAGCCTTCCCCTCATCCCATTTTTCTATGATTTTAAAAACTGGATGGTTCACAACATAAAAATAAAAAAAATGAGAAGACAAAATGCATAATAGAACAAAAGCAAACCAATTATCCCTGTCCCACAAACGCATTAAAAGGCCAGTCAAAACTATAGCGAAAGGGATACCAGGTCAATTTTGAACATCTCCATTCACAACTAGCAGGATTCCTAGTTGTGGGCTAGTGTATGTTTATTTTCTTCCTTGTAACAGAATTGAGTATCGCACCAGAGGAATTCTGTCTGAACATTCAAAATTAATTCTACCTAGGACTCAGCTACACAGCTGCAAATAAAACATTTAAAGTGTGTTGTAAAGTGCATTATACAGATGTGACTCTAGATGGCGATGGTGAGCTATGGCAAATTCAATATATTTTTCCGAAACTTTTTTTAAAAGGGTTTTCACAGCGTTTTTTATATGTATCTAGGTTCCACCCTAGTGGATCTCAGTCCTGTCCTTCTCCTGGTCATAACAGCACTTACCTTGAAAAGTAGTCGCTCTACCTCCTTCAGACTTTGCCGAAGTTGTTTGAGGTCTGTCTTATAGCCTTCCACCTCCATGCAACGCCGTTTCTCCAAGGCCTCATAGCGCTGGGTCATCAGCTGCAGGCGCTTCCCCATCTTTTCTGAGCGTTCCTTTTGAAAGCAAACAGAAGATTATAGATCCCATGAATAACTCCTGTAATAAAGAGGATGGAGGAGACTGTCACAGCATGCCAAAGTGGTTGCTAAGCTTGACAGCAGCAGGGAAAGATGTTACCTTGAAGATCTCTCGTCCTACATCTCCTTCCTCTCGAATCTTAGCCAGCTGCTCTTCCAGGGAAACGCACTGCTCTCGGAACATGTTTGATAGCCGCTGTTCCTGTGTTAATCGCTCCTGTAGCCTCTGTGATTGAGATATATATTTATATGAACCTTGGCTTATGAAATGCTGTAAGGCAGAGAGAGGCCTTATGCAGAACTGCTTCCTTCCTAAACAGCACTATGAAGGCAACTAGATCACCCTGAATAATTAGTGGCTTCTATTATGACAAAGAAGGGCATTAGTAGGACAACCCTGTGCTTGTTTTAAAGTTAAGCTGGTTTGAGACACTAATGGTACTTTAGTTCACATGTTCTACTTGCTACAGGTAGGTAGCCGTGTTGGTCTGACGTAGTCGAAACAAAATAAAAGAATTCCTTCCAGCAGCACCTTAAAGACCAACTAAGTTTTTTATTTTGGTATGAGCTTTCGTGTGCACGCACACTTCTTCAGATACACTGAAATAGAAGTCCCCAGACGCTTATATATAGAGAAAGGGTGGGGAGGTGATATCACTCAGAAGGGTGGTGGAAATGGGTGATTGAATGACTGACAGCTGTTGACGACTGTAAATGGTCTTGCATGAAAAAGCAAAGGGTGAGATGGAAATAGACTGGAAAGATAAGTTGCTGAATTGCAACTTATCACCAAGCTTAAAACCATGGAGAGACCTGGTTTGAACAGAGACGTTGGATTCTTACCTCATTATACATGATAAAGCGATCTTCAGCCATCTCACCCCTTGCTTTTTCATGCAAGACCATTTGCAGTCGCCAGTGGAGCTGCTGTAACAAGGGAGACTATGTCCCCTATAACCAGCCCCAATCAACAACTTGGATGCAGATCTTATACAAACTTTTACATCACCAAGTGAACAGCCCCACTAGATCAGAACAAAGGCTAATCTAATCCACCTTTCTGTTCTCTTAGTGGCCAACCAGATGCCTCTGGGAAGTTCACAATCAGGCCTTGAGCACAGTATCACTCCTGTGGTGAGGAAAAAGCTACAGTACTCTTGATACTAGGGGATTAAAAAAAGAAGAAGACATGACTGGCAGGACAGCATAGGGCTACATCTCAATGTGCCACAGCATCAGGGGGTGTTGACATTTGATGGTATCATATGTTTGAGCCCTCAGAAAGCGCAGTTAGGTTATAGCAGTCCCTGTTACCTTAATCTCTGCACAGTATCGTTTACGGCATTCATGCTGTGCTCGTGAAACGTGCTTGACACCTCTGTCTTGCATTTTCCTCCTGCCAGAAGCAACTCTGCCAGTAGAATACTGGTACGGGCTGCTTTCCCACTGCTCTGGGCTGCTTTCCCACTGTTCCGGGCTGCAGCTGTCCCACTGCTCCGGGCTGCTGTCCCACCGCCCTGGGCTGATGATGCCTTGCTGGCCACTGTCCCGCCTTCTCCTGATGTCTCCTGAACCTTGGCCACTGTCCTGCCTTCTCCTGATGTCTCCTGAACCTTGGCCACTGTCTTGCCGGCCGCCGTCTTGGCTTCTATTGATGACCTCCCGACCTCTGCCAACGTCCCGCTGGATCCTGCTCCACTTGGGTGCTCTTTTGCTTTTGTCCAGCTTCCTCAGCAGCCTGTCCTTCTCTGCCATCCAGGATTTCTCATTTGCGCGTGCGTCAAACTTCATCTGGAGAAAATCTCTGGTGCTCTCGTGCAGCAAGTTCTGAACTTTGTGGTAGCTGGAGAGAAGAATGGCAATGAACCGGTCATCAGTTTCTTCCCTTGCTCTTCCACTATCCGTGTTACAAATCGGGGTGGGAATCAATCGCTTGAGAGCGCAATTCACTTTGTCAACGGGCAGCTGTCTGTCCCTGGCTTTGGACCCACATGAAACCATTGTGAGGGACCTCAACAATAATGAGGCTGTCTTATATTGGAATCTTTGACCCATGCCTTATATTGGAGTCATTTGTTCATCTAGTTCAATATTGTCTATTCTGACTGTCAGCAGCTCACCAGACTTACCAAGCAATACACAAGATCCTTTGGTTGGAGGTCCGGTTAACTAACTTGGGACCTTATATGTATGCAAAGGATGTGCCTTGCAACTGGGTTGTGAACCCTCCCTCAAATTAAAGCCAGCACCCAGAGCCGTGCATCTCTCCCATACCTGAGTAGGGATCCAAACCCTGGACCATCATATTAAAAAATATGATGCTCTGCTGACAAGAGCTACTTGTATGCATGCATATGAGGAGTCCAAGTTCATATCTAAGGAGTAGGACAGTGCAAATGTATGACTGGTTTCTACCGTATGTTATGTTTGCCACCTTATACGTGCTACGAGAGACACAAAGTACCCTGTGACTTCACACCGTACCAAATCAACACCAATAGGAGGTCCATGCACTGTCTTAATACAGTTGACCAGCACTTCTCCCCATCACAGCAGGGTTTTTTTTTATTGGTCCCACGATATGCTATGAAGGCACAAGAGGTGACCACCTTGCTGAAGCTAAGTAGGTCTTGGTCTGGTCAGTACCTAGGTGGGCGACTGCCTAAGAACCACACATACATCACCATTGGTTCCACGATGGAAAAAGGTGGGATAGAAATGTAAGTAAAGTAACATAAATAAAATGATTTGTATTCAGACTGAAAGCAAAGACACATTCTTCTTGCACTTACTTCTCAGTAAGCTCCTTGATCTTCTCCTGGTCCCTCTGATGCTGGACCAGAGTCTCTTCTACACGGATTCGTCTGTCCTCCAGCAATGCTTCAGTTTGTTCCTTGGACAGCTTGGCCTGTTCCTCTAGTTGAGCTTGAAGAGCTTCAACCTAAACAAGTACAGAAAATGAGGTAGAATATTTGGTCATGTTTTCCTCTGGCAGAACAGTTAACATTGTTCTATACACAAAGAATAACTGGGAGCCGTAATGTTCAGAAGTGCAACTTCCACCTTCTTAGACACCTGCCCAGAGCAGCTAGATGCTGGAGAATAGCAGAAAAATGGCTTCATAACCATCCCAATGAACTTTCTCGTCATTTCTTTCTTCATCACAATGGAAGACCTGATGCTGAACTAGATGGACCTTAGAAAGAGCTAGCATGGATATTATTTTTTTGTTCCTGTTGTGAGACTATTATGGAAGTCATTTGGTTTAAAAAAAAAGCATTTGAAAAGTAATCCTGGTCAGGTTCTTGCAACTGCATTTTTAAAAGACAAAAAAAGCGCATTTGATATTGGATTTGGTTTTTTGTTCTTGCTTTTTAACAGGCAATTTTAAGGCGCCTTATTCAGCTATAAAAGTAACTCTGAAACTCTAAGTTTGGCACAATAAAAAGCTTCATACCTACCTAAGCTGTCAATCTTGGAATATAAAAGCAATACTGAAAACCAATTGGAAAACTAAGAGATCGTATGATAGATTGGGGCAGTCAAGCACTACAATGAGAGAGAAATAAGGTGGCTAAATACCCAAATCAATGAACTCTGTTTTTAAGTTCCTTTACTAATTCAATGATCATGCTATTCACTGACCATGATTGTTGCAATTGTCATATGACAAGCCAGTGATTTGGAGCCATTTATCCCATTTGCCTCCCTTTCCCTCAAATGCACTTGATTCATCACCATATGAATGAGTTGCTAATAGATCAGCTACAAGTATGGGGGTGGGGTGGGGTGGGGGTGTTGTCACAATCAGCCACCCTACGTAAACATTTAAATTTTCTGAAGTCCAATGCAAAACAGACAACTCTCCTCTGAATATTCTGGCCTCTCTCTTTTTACTGTTGGCTCTGAGCAGTTAAAGCAAAAATCAAAGTTTAATTGAGTGTGATGAGATCATAAGCAAAGAGAAAGAATAGGGTCTCAAATAAATTTACAGTACTGTATTGTTTTAAGATGCCTGAGAGTACATACCTGAAAACAACCACCACAGGAATGCCTTACTGATTGACAACAGGAACAAAAACACAAAGACAGGAAGCAGTCTTTTGCATTTAATTTACTGGAAGGTGATGGGGTTAATGTTCTAGAATGGTTTTAAGTATGTTTTAATAATTTGTTTTAAATTGTGTTGTTTTAACAGTGTGATGTTCACTGCCCTAGGCTCCTATGGGAGGAAGGTTGGGATACAAATTTAATGAATAAAATTAAGCAATGATATACTTCTTGTTGGCTAGTGTTCTAAGATAAGTTAACGGAAGGAAGTTAATGGAAGGAATGTTTCCTCTCCTCTCTTGCCTGCCTCCCCCGACATGGTGCTGTCAGGACAGGACTTTGGAGCAAAGCTCTGGGAGGACCACTTCGCAAAATGAACAGGAAGGGCTTCAAGCCACCCGAGTTGGCTTACCACTTTTTTTTGCAGTAAATACACTAGAGTTTGGGGAGGGTCACAGCGCCAAAGGAAATGTTCAGAGCTGTTCTTCCTCTCACCTCCCAAAGGTGTCTCTGTCTCCCTGAGGATGGCCCATCGTATAGGGCAGTGATGGGCAACCTTTTGAGCTTGGTGTGTCAAAATTGGCCAAAAAACTGAGCATAACTCGGGTGGTGTGTCACTTCGAGAAAAAAAACCATAATTTCACGATATTTATAGTTTAAATAACAAAAATGTATAATTGTAATATATAACTGTATTTAATAAACCAAAAACTAATTATTTAACCAAAACAAACCAAAAACCCCTTATTTATCACAAAGTGCCAGAGTTGTTGAGCTTTGTGGGGGAAGCTGCTAACCTCTGGAGGGTTTTTTTGGGGGGTGCAAAAGTTGCTTTGCTTTTGGGGGGGGGATGTCCCAAAGCTGCTGCGCTTTTGGGGGGGGGAAAGAGAACAAAAATAAATGACGGATAATACCTTCGCTGGAACTAACATGCAGCACCGACATAGTCTGCCAAAGCACCAAAAAAACCAGCACAGAAAGCGCCAGAAAAACAGCACAGAAAGGGTTTAAAGAACCAATCTCTGGCTACCAGCAACAATGGAGACAAGCTGTAGCGGAGACAAGCTCTAGAAGAGACAAGCTGTAGCGGAGACAAGCTGTAGGAGGAGCGGGAGAACAAATGGGGAAAAAACAACAACAGGAACAACAACAACAACAACAACAGTGTGAATGGGCTGATGGGACGTGTGCCAGCAGCGAGGGCTCTGCGTGTCACATCTGACACGTGTGTCATAGGTTCGCCATCACTGGTATAGGGGATTATCACTGACCTAAATACTTGCTCCCCTGTTTTCAATCGATGGCAATGTGCATAAAATCATGCCCATCATTGGCAAAGTTGACTTTTCACAGAGAAAGAACTATTTGGTTTTAGAGATCTAAAAACAACAGAAGTCTACCCAGGCTGCACAAAGCCACTTACCTGTAATAAGAGTGTTTGCTCATCTTTCATGTATCTATCCTCATTTTCTGGTTTTTCTCCCTTTTCTGCTGGTTTTGTGGCACAGATTTTTATACCTAGAGTAGAAATAAAAGCTGAATTGGTAAAGAAAAGCTATGCCACTCCTTTATTTAGATGTCCCCGCCCCACATGCCCACAATATCCTCTCTCTTCAGATGACTTCTTTGATGGAGACAATTTTTAGCTTCTCAGTTACCTGCTTTTGAAGTATGCTTGCCACTTCGATCATGTGAATCCCTGCCCTTGATTAGACTTTGAGGTATAGTGGCCTGCAAGGACAAAAAGGCTTTATTTTCTGCTCTGCTTCTGAGATAGGCTTCAGTAGCAATACAATGCAAAAAGCCTCAGAGGGAAAGGAATTTTAAAGTAAAATAGGCACATGACTGAATCCCAGAATGCAACATGAACTTGTGGCTCAGTTCTCCCTGCAGCGTCGTTTCTCTAGCAGCCCAGTTCCTAGAAGGGCACTTCTACCCATGTTGTGTGTACAGGTCTCATCTAGTTCTGCCACCCAACAGCACCAAATGGGTGGTGTGTAACTGCTGGAGTTGGGCTTCAGAATTAGGAGTCAGTTTGCCCCCTATTACCAGGACTGTGTTCTGGGTACCACCGTAAGAGTTGCTCTCTTAGCACTGTAATGTTCAGGACTGGATCTGTATGCACCCATCTGTAGCGCTCCATGAAGTCACTAGCGACGCACAGAACGGCAGCTGAAACAATTACAATCTTGTCTTGGGCTTGCCAACTTCGAACACTGTCAGAGCTTCCTGAATGCACACATTGTGCTGTCTTTTGGTCCAGGGAGGAATGTGCAAACCATTAAAGGTAAAGGGACCCTGACCATTAGGTCCAGTCATGACCGACTCTGGGATTGCGGTGCTCATCTCGCTGTATTGGCCGAGGGAGCCAGCGTACAGCTTCCGGTCATGTGGCCAGCATGACTAAGCCACTTCTGGTGAAACCAGAGCAGTGCACGGAAATGCCGTTTACCTTCCCGCCAGAGCGGTACCTATTTATCTACTTGCACTTTGACGTGCTTTCGAACTGCTAGGTGGGCAGGAGCTGGGACCGAGCAACGGGAGCTCACCATAGCTGCCAAGTTATCCCTTTTTTACAGGGATTTTCCCTTATGCTGAATAGGCTTCCTCGCAAGAAAAGGGAAAACTTGGCAGCTATGGAGCTCACCCCGAACCGCCCACCTTCTGATCAGCAAGCCCTAGGCTCTGTGGTTTAACCCACAGCGCCACCCGCGTCCCTGTGCAAACCATTACTGTCCTGCAAAGTCCGTTTCTTTTTCTGTTAAATGCAAATGATCAGGGTTGTAGCTCTTGCTCTGACATTATAACCCCCACACTAGTAGCATGTCCTTGTTAGGCCTGAGCATTCCTAAAACCCTTTGAGGAAGTAGCAAAGTAAATGTGCTCAGAATCAGGAAACTGGACGCCAAGCCCCTTGTTACAAGTGTCTTTCTCATCTGTGTGTACTTGCTGGTGAAATAAAAAAACAAGCAAACCTCCGGAACAAATAATGGTAGACAGCTGGTTGAAATCATTTGCATAGACTGTTTTAAGTACAGTAGCTGTTTTTTGCAGAGATAACAGTTGCTTTTTAAAGACCGCCCACTGGAATTTGTAACTATGTAAGGCACTGGATTTAGTGGTATGGAGTTAAATCCATAAACTTTTAATAAATAACAACAACAACACCCCACCCAACTGACTGGATTTTCCCAGCCACTCTGGGTGGCTTCCAGCAGATATAACAACACAATAAAATATTAAACATTAAAACTTCCCTACACACAGACCCCAATTACTTCTTATTACAGTAGTACTTTGGAACTCAAATGTAATCTGTTCCAGAAGACCATTCGAGTTCTGAGGCGCGGCTTCTGATTGGCCAACAGATAGGTTTTTGCACAGTGGAAGCCACACCAGACATTAGTGTTCTGAGGAACATTTGAAAACCGGAGCACTTCTGGGTTTTTGGCATTCGGGAGGCAAAACGTTCGAGAACGGAGCCTTTCGAGTTTTGAGGTACCATTGTAATAGCAACAATATTTACTACCGTCATAACCTGGCTTGGATCCTGAGTTGCCCTTTATAGGAGGAACTTCAGTGCAGTGATGGTTCCTACTGACAGGCTCTCAGCCCCTACCAATTTCTAAACCTTTTCTGCAGCAGATTTTCACAGTGCACATGGGGATGTGGGGAAAACTGTCAAAAATGACCTCCCCTCCCCCAGTGGGAGTATCCCATGAGCAAAATACATCTTAAGGGAATCAAGGATCCTAATCCCTATTTAGCAATCTCCATTTTTAAGATACCTGAAGTAGGTATAGGCAGAATAACTACAACAGGGGTCCCCAGACTACGGCCCCCAAGGACCCCCGCTGCCCACTCTTACTGGTGCGGCTGCCGACTGCCGACCCAGAAAAGCAACGGAAATAGCTTGCGCGCACGCGCAAGCATCATTTCCGGTGTACTACCGGGTCGGAGGAGGCTTCTGCACATGCGCACAAGCTATTTCCGGCATTTTCCAGGTTGGGAGTGTGCCAGAAATAGCGTTTGCGCATGCACATAGGCGCGCACAGCCGTGCGCTTCCGCTCCCCCACCCTCCGGCCCACCACGCAATCGGTGCGGCGGGCATCCGACCCAAAGCTGGGTAAGTTTGGGGACCCCTGAACTACAGCAATCATCGTTTTATCTTAGTTTTCGTAAAGCAGAAGATTAAGAAATGAATAACAGCATATAAGCAATTTCAAAAAAGGTAAGACCGCAGATCTCTTGAGCTAGATATCTGACCAATGGAAACTTTTACAGTATCACAATATATTTATTAGGCTTTGCTCAATGGATTACTTTGTGAAGGCTATTCCACAGTTACAGATTTTAGAAGGATAGTTCTGTGAGCCTACTTTTGCTTAGGGATTCAGCAGGCTGAACTCAGCAGGGCTTACTTCTGAGAAGACATTCACAGGATTGTGTAGCATGGCATACAGTTATTTCCACTCCAGAAATTTACTCTATTTCACTATATATTGCTGCAATTCTTTACTGTTTTGCTGTCACGGTTTACTATTGTTACTTTACATGTCACATCATGCTGTATTTTATTGTCGTAATATGCTTTGTGAACCACCAAAGGCAATGCCTTTAATGTAATTTATATCTCACAGAGGCAACATAGAACAGTTTAGAAAGAACCCGAAATAAAAACGTCTTGCAGGTTAACAGAGGTGCTCTTACCTTGTGAGGTGGTTCTTTGCAGAAATAGGTAACTTCGCCACTGTCTGTTCCTAGTAAAGCCAAAAGATGCTGGATCTTCTTTCTATCCTCCAGCTCTCTGAAATCATTTTAAAGGACAGTGACTTATTTCTGTTCCCAAAGGCACTAGTTGGTGCACCCTGTCTTTAAGGCCAACTAGTGGAAGCCCAGCAAACATCTAAGAAGTGGGAATAGATAGCTCGCTTGTCTGCATACACTGGAGAAATTCTCTGTCCTGTAGAATCTGGCTGCTGAACAAGATCTTACGTAAAGACAGTGTGTAGTGCAAGGCCCCCAATTTCCCCTATCCTATTTCATTCTCTCTTCTCACTAATATTGCATCCATTCCACAAAGAATTGACGGAGCATATAGTAGCTCCTTCCTACTCAAAATGAGGACTCAAATTGGCAACTGCTCTGCATATCCTAGCACAGCAGTTCAGCAAAAAGGAAAGAAATAGTCTCTGAAGCCCTTCCAGCCTGGTGTAACAGGCCAATGGCCCATCTAGTCAAGCACTCTGTTCTCACCATGGTCAACCAGCTGCCTGTGAGAAGCCTACAAGCAGAACGTGAGCACTGTCGCCACCTAGTGCCACATTTGTATATTGCACTTTACAACACACTTAAAACGTTTTATTTGCAGCTGTGAAGCCGAGTCCAGGGTGAAAAACTCTTTTCTATCCACTTTCTCCATGCTATGCATAATTTTATAAACTTCTTACATGTCACCTCTTATTTGCCTTTTCTCTAAACTAAAAAGTGCCAAATGCTGCAACATTTCCTCGGGTGGGGGTTGCTCCACCTCTTTTATCATTTCGCTTGCCCTTTTCTGAGCCTCTAGTCTAGGACAACAGCAGAGGGGATTGGACAGTAGCACATCTACTTTAGGATAGGTAGCACGCTCCACATTCTTCCCTGTAGATCACTTCATGTGGGAGAGAACAGCAGGTATCTCAATCCCTGTAACTTTAAAAAGAAATGGCACAAACATGCCGTTCCCCTCTGTTCTGCAGGCTGTTTTTCCACTCTTCCTACCTAGGCAACAAACCTGATTTTGAGCCGATCGTTCTCAGCATAAAGGCGCAAGACGTGCTCCCTCTCCTGAAAGAGGAAAACCTGCATGTCACTCAGAGCCTTCTGCAGCTCTGCGATTTCTTCTTCTCGCTGACGCATTTCCCATTGTAATTTGTGCTGCAGGGGGGAAATGGAACAGCAAAGGTAGGGCAGAGACAGGGTTTCTCATTGCGAACCAAATACTGTACTGATGAAATAACCTTTGCTCCAAATCCCCGGATTACTACTTGCAACTGTTTCATATACCTATTAAATAGTACGAAAGACAGAATGGAACACTGTGGAACCCAGCAGCACAATTGCTATAAGGCCACATAAGTTTCCCAATGCTAGTCCTGGTAGTGACCCTGGAAGTAGGAGCGGGACCACTGTGACAAGGCACCATTGTGCCCCAACCCAGAGTTACTCCAGGATGATATGATGGTCCACTACTGAAAACTAACATTCTGGGATTCTCCAACACCAACTCCGCCAGTTCAGTCACAGAAGCTGCTGGGCAGCGGCACTGGCAGGACACCGGCAAAATCCCCATTTTGCCTTTCTGACCCTACATTAGGTACAACCCCTTACATCCCATCTATATTTGATTGATACTAGTTTTAAATAAAATAACCTACTGGTTTAATAGTTGCTATATTAGAATTCATTTTATTTAGGATGAGGCTAAGGGTTTGACACTCAAACCCAGGTTTATAGTTTGGGTCACTCCCAGACCTATAGATGACTTTGCCAGCCGCTGCCAGGCCCCACACCATTCACATTTACTCCTCTTTGTATTTTCAAAATGGACCAACACTCCTCACTTGGAATTTCCCAGAAAATCCAAGATGGCAAATACTCTCTTTGCAAACCAAGTAACAAAGCATTTCAGCAAACACTAAATCCTAATTCAAAATACTAAACCTGGCTTTGCTAAGCACCAGATAAAAGTGATCCGTTCACCCATCTTTTGCTTTTCCCATACCTGCTCATCATGTGATGCTTTATATTTCTCCAGCCTTTGGACCAGTTCCTCATGCTCTTCATCAAATTCTGCAATCTTTGTTCGGTAGTATTCTAGCAGTTGCCGGGAAGGGCGGAGAAAGGCCAGACGTTCGTTGATTGAAGGAAGAGGAGTACAATCATTCTGGTGAGGTGATGGGAAACTAGTACATTTGGGGGAGCCGTGGCCGGTAGCTGACCTGAACACCATGATTGAATATAACAAGAACAATTCTATTACAAAGTCATAAAGACTATCAAACCTCAATTCTTGAAGTTAGCAATAACATAAAAACACAGAACGGTTTCACACAGGTCATAAAATCTACGGTAGACCTGAATTTAACCTATCCCACCTCCAGTTTCTCAAAAGCTGTGGCAGGCTCCCTTTGGGGAAAAGGAACACCTGGGAGGGATTCTGAAACTTTCTTTCCCACTAGACAAAAACTGAGTATTATTGCTCCTTGGGAGAGGACCCTCAGTGGATCCATCTTTGATTTTTGAGAAACTCAATTTCCCCTAAAGAAGGTACCTTTCTCCTACTTTCTGTGGAACCTTTTTGGACAAAGGCATGACTAAGCACACCCAAAGGTGTCAAAATTGGCATTGTTCCACATCCAAAATTGGCTCCTCCACTTCACCACACTCACGCATCAGCATATACATGCAGGAAACATCTGAAAGATGCATCGGCATTTCAGGGAATTTGAATTCCCACCTGCTCTTGGGAATTTCCTCACCTTGTCCTCCATAGATACAGTACTTTCCTTTGTGTTGCTCATTTAAGGAAAAAGGGGGAAATTAGCACAAAGACAGAAATTGGTTGTGTGTGGTCTGCACATGTGTACACAAGAGTGGTGTGGGCAGCCACACCCACATTAGCCTTGGTTATACCACAGCTTTTGGCCCATGCAGTCCTCAAAGGGCTGGCCATTAAGGAATGTGGCCTTCGGACCGACAAAGGTTGGAACAGGGGTAGGTGGGTATCAAGCTACAATACAATGTTCTACCTCTAAGAGTGGAGTGGCAGGCGGTCTTCAAGAAAAGATATTCATAATATTTAATACAAATGAAGAGGAAACAAAGCAGTCAGTTCCTTAACATACCTTTTGGAGGCAGAGGGTGTTCTTGGAGAGGAAATCATGTTGCTCACGCCTACCACCTGCAGTAGTGCCAAATATACCTTTTTTTTACTCTTTGGTAACAGAAGCATAAAGCCAAAGGTTCAGAGAAAGTGTATTAACGGTTCTGTAGTGGCCCATTTTTATTTCCTCACTAACAGATGCACGTGCTCAAAGAAAGTGGTTTGAGAACCAAATTCACGCTAAATCAAGCCGTGCTGCAGCCAACAATTTTTCAATCTGATGTGGCAAACTATGCACTTGTAAAAGGCTTCATACACAATAGTGCACATATAAATGATTTATTACATTTATCCTACCACACAGAGCTAAGAATTTCAACCAAAAGGCCCCTACCTTTCTGCAGGGGCTAATGTCTGCTATCAGCCTACCCACACAGAATTGGGAATTTGCCAGGTTTTGCAGCCAAAGAATAGAAAGCAGTGGGAAAGGTAGCAGGGAAAGTCAAAACAGGAAGAGGTAGAGAGAAATAAAGTAATATGAGTGTCGGAAAGGTGGCTTAAATTATGGCAAGTTGTTATGAGCAGTTGCTAGCAAGGGAGGTACCTAGGGCTGGTGAAACCGTTTTACCACCACCCCACCTTGCTTTTTATTCCTGAAACAGCTGTGAGGTCGAATGGTCTCAGCGACTGGTCCAGGGTTACTTTTAGCTAAAAAGGGACTTGAAGCCAACTCTCCCCAAGCCCAAATTCATAGGCAACGCAACACGCTGTTTGCCTCCAACCCCACACCCCAAAATAATATGCGAGGACTGGCTGTAAACCTGTGTATTTGCCTGCTTGGGCATATTTTTTGGGACCCACCTTATTTCTGTGGCTGTAAGATCTTTTAAATTGCTTCCGAGTATTGAGTTTTGATTGTTGTAACCCACTGTAACAGTAATAATAATAGGTGGGGAGCTTTACCCTCCTAGTCATCTGCATTAGACGCCCCCAACTTAACTTTTAAAGATGAAAATCAAACAGGAGCCCCTTCCTCTCTGACCTAGCAAAGCACCGTGAACCCGCCCCACGGAGCAAGTGGCTTGCATCGTGTTTCTCTCCGCTTCTGCCCCACTTCAGCCATCCCGTGCGCCTCCCCGCCGCTCACCCCAAACACACTAACCGCTCTAACACTCCCGTTCGCGCTGCAGCTAGTGCTCCTCTCAACCGACGAACCAAAAAGCCAAGCCGAGGGCCCCTCCGCGCCTACAAGCACTCTCCAATCGTAAGAGCTGTAAGAAACGGAGTCAGAGCTTTTCGCCCAATCCCAGCTCTCTTGCCATCCAGCGATACTTTTAAACTCTCGTTTACAAGGGGAAAACGAAGCCCAGACGTGGGAGGAAGGAAATCGGCGGCGCGTGGGAAGAGTTGGGGATAGGCTTAGAGTCTAGAGAGGCATGTTAAAAGTTAATCCAAACCCTTCGCCAAAACGAAAGCAAAGAGGGAATTAATATAAATCAAACCAAATAGTTTCCCCTGTTAATCGGTTTGCAGCATCAACCAAGAGCCTTGGATACTTTCACATAGCTGCCAAGTTCTCCCTTTTCTTAAGGGAAATTCCCTTATGGTGAATTGGCTTCCTCGCGAGAAAAGGGAAAACTTGGCAGCTATGCTTTCAAAGCACAGCACATTCCTATGTTTACTAAGAGGGGGGAAATCCATTAACGCGTGGGCGTCATGCAGTGGGATTTACTTCTGAATAAACTTGCCTAGGATTGGTGCCCAGGAAGACAATGACACTGCAAATTTTAATAAGCTTACTCTGCAGAAAGTGGTACCAAGTTTAATGGTATTTATTCCTAGGTAGGTGTGCATAGGATTGAAGATATCATTGCACTTCTGTGCATATTCACTTGGAAATAAATCCAACTGTGTTCCTCGCTCCAATCCTGTACATGCTTACTCTGGAGTAGACTCCGTTTAGTACTGATGTACTTCTGAGTAAACATGTACAGGATTATGGTTGTTATAGAATCATAGAATTGTAGAGTTGGAAGGGACCCTGAGGGTCATCTAGTCCAACACCCTGCAATGCAGGAATAAATCAGCTAGTCTATAACTGTGAAGTCCAAATAAGCCCCATTGTATTCACTTTAAGCGTGGATGGGATCACTCTTTGTTGGTTATATTGCTTACTTACCGGTACTACACTCACCCTGTACATTGCTTATCAAACCACTCTGAACAACAACAAAAATAGTAAAATCACTATAAATTAAACAACCTTCAATAATACTTAAAACAATATTTCTCTAAATTCCCTCCTGCTTGTCAGTTCAGGATCTTTGTGCATCTGATAAATAGTTCATGAAAGTTTATTGCATTTACATTTATACAGTAAGTATTTAAGGTTCCACAAGACTGTAGTTTTTGCTACAACAGACTAACATGGCTATCCTGTAAATTAAAAAGTGGACATAATCCATTTACTTTTAAAAATCCTAATTGGTACCAGTGCAGTCAGGCCAGGATTGGCCTATCTTGCCTTGGTGAGCGACAAAGTGCAGTTAACTTTTTACGCATTTGCCTATCTGTTGTAAATGCTTAATTTAGTTTTTCCTTATATAGCAGGCTAATAGCAAGTGTTTAATAATGCCTTTACATTGCTTTGCATCCTCCAAGAAATGTGTGTACATGTGTAGAAGGCAGTTGGACATGAGATCCCATTGATTTATTTTATTTTTTAGCCGCTCTGAGCCCGGGCATGGCAGGGTAGAAATAAAATTTTTATTATTATTAATTGGGGGGAAAGGATCTGCACAGAAGTATTAGGTCAAATAAGCACAGCAGCTCTTCTTTGGTAGGTGCCCTTATGAAGCAGTTGCGGAGATTGAAGGGTCTCCAGGGTTTCCCCCAAGCAATCTGAGACTGCACCTGTATGATGCTAATTTCTCCTTCATCCTCTTCATGCCTCTCTTGGCTCTGGGAAATCAGGCTGGAGCTAGCGGAACTTGTTGCAGCAAGACGGACACCTGTACCCCACTCCAGCCTGACTCATCTCTGCCTCTTGGCCTCCCTCATCCCACTCACCTGCTTTAGTGTCTGCTTCTGGACTTCTCTCTGCCATAAACACTGTCTGCTCACTAAGCCCTGCTACCTCTTCAGCTTCTGACACTTCCTTCTCCCTCTGACCACTCATCGTCCCATCACCACTTCCTGGGCTCTGAGCCTTCTTCCCTTGGTTGTTCCCCAGCTGCTTCCTCCCACCATTCCTCTGCATCCAAATAGTCCATGACAACATTGCCAGGTACCAAACCAGTTGCATTCTGAAAATATTCTTAGGTGAACAATTCATTATTTATTTCAGACATTTGTATACCACTTTTAGTAGTTATGAGTTGTGCATCTGAGCCATGGGGGACCACCAACAGAGACTCCCCCAACGATCTTAGTAATTGGGCTGGATATAAAGGGGGTATTTACGATATCCTGGGCACAAGGGGGTAAGGGCTTTTTAAATTAAGACAAGAACCTCGAACTAGTTTAGATGTACAGTCACAAAGCTGTGTGGCAAGCAGGGAGTCAGTAGGTGTTCAGCAGATAGCATTAGACAAATTCATGATGTGTTGAACTCTAAGCAGAAATGGATATTGGTCAGTGCCCAGATAGGAGACGGCCTGGAAGCTTTATAAATATTGCCTTGGGGTCCATGGAAGAAAGATGTGATATACATTTAACAAATAATCAAACATCCATGATAAGAAGCAATATATCTATTGAATGCCAGATGCTGCACACAAACAAGGGAAAGGATGTAATATTCATGTTCTGTTTGTAAGTGCCCAGAATAATCCTGAATAGTGTTGGAAATCAATTTCTGAACCAATAAGTCGGTGGCATTAATTTATAGGACACAGGGTGGAATCTAAGCTTTTCCTAGCACCGAATCTACATGTTGGGGAAACCCTCAGCTTCAGGATTTATGGGTGTTCTTCTTCTTCTTTGGCGATCACTTGTAGCCGAGTAAGATTGTCTTCCATAAACACGGTTTTAACAATGAGCCCGTAAGTGACTGTGGAGGCCAATTCTGGATCCACACGTCCTTCCATAGTGGGGACATTGGTTTCCAGGCGGGAGTTGATCATGGTGTGGATTTACCAAGCACGTTTCTCTCTTGCATCCTGAATTTGAGTGTCTTCAAAGCCCATGACACCTTTGGTAAAGGATGTTCTCCAATTGGAGCGCTTGCAGGCCAGTGTTTCCCAGTTTTCAGTATTTATATTACCGGTACCTTTTTTTTTTAGATTTGCCTTGAGACAGTCTTTAAACCTCTTTTGTTGACCACCAGCATTACGCTTTCCATTTTAAGGTTCGGAATAGAGTAGTTGCTTTGGAAGACAATAATAAGGCATCCACACAACATTACCAGTCCAATGAAGTTGATGGGTGTTATATGGTTGTTGAAAGGGAAGGGCTGAAGGATGGGCATGAATCAAGTTAAGTAAGTATAGTATATTTTAAAAAGCAATGAACACATTAGTTTGCTCTGGCCTAAACATGAACCAAATCAAGCTCAGCTTACTAGCTATGTATAGCAACTCATGAAGGGCTTGATTTCCTGGTTTTCTTGCCCTCCTGGGACTGTAAAAAGTAAACGGGGCTCATCAGGCACCTGCCACCTGGCAAATAGTCAGTGAGGCAGATCTTGGACAAGAGTTTGCCATAGCACATCAAACCCTGTATACAGAATGGTATAAATTGTGGATTTATTGCAGTACATAATCAAGGTAGGATGCAATCGTAAACATTATTAGCAACTGTCAGCATAGAACCAGGGGGTGGTATTCCTTTGTTATTAATTTGGATTAAATGAAAATGAATAAATGTGAGATAGGGCAAACTTTCCATATTACTGTATACTACACAACAACCTTTTTATTTTCTCAGGATTTTCCCAATTGGTTTTCACTGTGTTTGTTTAGTTGTCCTAATTGTTGCTTTATGTTTATTTCTATTGTGATGCTATTATGTTTTTTTGAAAGTGCCCCAGAAACATACTTGAAGGATGTTTTATAAATCCTTAAAATAATGAAACTGAATGGAAAATACGCTTCCCAATTCTTGCTCAGGACCTTGACAAAAGCAGAATCACCGCAGTCCCCGCCCCCTTCTGCTCCACTTTTGTTGTGGAGCTGCCTGGAAATGGCAGATTAGTAACCCTTTTGTCCACACAATAGAAGAGACTGAACAATCATAAGCATATAGTTGGTTTGTTTTCTCTTCTTTCAATACATGTTTACGTTTGTTCATGTTGGTGATTAATGACAAAACTAGATTATTCCATATGAAATAACCTGAAATAAGGTTATCTACCCACAGTATTATTCAACACTTCTAGTTTCCAGGTTTCGGAGGCAGTGAGTGGCCAGAAGCAAGGATTTACCACTTGATTGTAAATACAGTAGAAGCTCTTAGAGGTTACAAAAAAGAAAAAAACCAACCCATGCAAAACCAACCCAACCCATTACCATTGTAACAAAGTTAAAAATAGATATTCAAAAAAATCTGAATACAATTAAAATTAATTGTTAAGATAAAAGCTGTGGGATAATACTGAAGGATTGCATTGTATTATGGAATCTAAATTTCAAACAAGCCAATTTTTCCCTTTGATTGTGAGGGGTGAGCCCCCAATTCTCTACAGATTACAAAGTACCTCCATTTTTTTCCTATTGGTTTGTTGTTGTTATTATTATTTAACCAGTCTCTGATAATGTTGCATTAATACGGTAGAAGACCTTAAGAGGATAATGCAGTTGTGTATGTTATGAAAAAGTCACTGGCTGAAGTTTTGCACAACAACCTGATATAAAAAGAGTCGGCGCAGTATGGCGGTCAAAGCACACACCCCTATAAGAATCATGGGAACTGTAGTTTACCACTCAATGAGCTACAATTCCCAGCACCTTCCCAGCAATCTTTTTTTTTGGGGGGGGGAGGGATGGTGTGTAGTGAGCCAATGGATGTACTGTACAGCATCCAGATTAAAATCTCTATACTCAGAACTTCTCTCAGCAAACATGGGTGCTGCAACCTCATGCCCTGCTCTCTCCACCTAGCCTAGCCTGCCCTAAATTAAAATGTCTGCATGCAGGGAAACCTGTTTTCATTTATATCTATCCTGCTCTTCTAGTGCTTACACATCCCTCAGGGTGGCTTGCAAGAATTTAAAATCGGAATAATGCTCCTAAAAAACACACGTTAAAAATACATTTAAAAGCAACAATGATTTTAAAAATGACCTTTGCAGGTTAAAAAAAAGCAGTTTGAAAATTGTTGCCTACTGGAATAAAAATATATTTTATCAGCTGGTGCAAGGCAGTGAGATGCGGGGATAGGTTTTTTTTAAAAAAATATTTCAAACTGCAGCCAGCAGGGGGGAAGTGGCAGGTAAATGATTTTAAAAGATTTTAAAACACTGAACTCGTGGTTTTTGTTTTCTTTTTTTCCTGGTTAGCTGGCAAGTTTATTTACTGGGAAAGTCGTTTTAATTAATGACTATGGTAAAAACCGCCTCAGACAGCCAGCCAGCCCCCCCGAGGGATTGTTCTCTGAGGGACTCCGAGGGGGTCACGGAACTGTGGCGCTTGGGGGGGGGCGGTTGCTCTGGCGACCGAGAGCTGGCGGCGGGGTCCGTTAGGGCGGGGCGGCAAAGGTAGTTGTTGAGAGTGACAGCTGCTGGGGGCGCTGTAAGTGGGTGGAGTCCAGGTGGGCCGTTTCGAACGCCGGGTGGGGGAGCGAAACGTCAAGAGAGACGGTGCAGCTGAGGCGGCTTCCGCCAATGGATGCGGGCGGGGGGGCAGGTGAGAGAAAAGAGCGCATTAAGGCTCGTGGAGGCGGGCGGGGCTCTGCGAAGCTTCCACGGAGGGGGGCGGGGCAGAATCTGTTCGCACACGGAGAGAAAGGGGTACAGGGACAGTCAGCACCGGAAGTTCTCTCGCCGAAGTGGGTCCCATCACACAAAACGCACTGCACATTCCTCCGCGAACCAAAAAATAAAATAAAATAGGGCCTCGGTCTAACTTGCTTCTACGGTAGACCCGTTGCAGGAGCAAAAGGAGGCGACTCGCGAATTTAGCGCGTACACGAGCCGGTGTCTTCTCCCCACCTCCGCGCGAAGAGAGGAGCGGCTTAAGCCCCGAAGTAGAGACGGCCGGGACTTATTCTTTTAACATAAAATACTTTGCGGAGGGTTATGCTCACTGCTCGCTTCCGCAAGAAAGGGTTTTTAACAGACGCGTCACTTCCGGCGAGCCTCAAGAAGGGGAGGAAAAGGAAAGAAGAAGAAAAAACAACAAACCCCCGAAGGGGGAAACAAAAACAAACGGGAGGCCTCTTCAGCCGCGGGCTCTGCGAGACTCCAGCTCCTGTTTCTGAGGGGCCTCAGTGCTCGTGGGCAGCAGCGCTCCCCCTCATCGATGAGGACTGGGATGTCCCTCCGCCCCCTGGCCCATCTTTGAGCTTCTTTGCCTCCGCTTCTCCTTTCCCCCTTTCGCCCTCCCTGTCTCACTCCTTCCTTCCCTGCCTGCCTCCTCCTCTTCTGCCGCCGCCGCAGCTTAGCCCCTTCCCTCCCCGGCCCTGAGGCGGCGACATCATCACCATCACCGTCGACGGCACCGCCGCCATGTCGGGGGACGACGACGGCCCTGGTGGGTCTCACTACGTGGCAGAGTTCGTGCCTCCGCCCGAATGCCCCGTCTTCGAGCCCAGCTGGGAGGAGTTCAGCGACCCCCTGGGCTTCATCGGCCGCATCCGGCCCTTGGCCGAGAAAACAGGAATCTGCAAGATCAGGCCTCCCAAGGTACCCGGGGAAGGAGGAGAGGGGGATGGGGAAGTGGGGTCCACCCTTCAAGGCCTGGGAAGTGGTCCGTGGTGGGGAGGGCGTGTGGGTGCACGTTGGGGCTTCGGAACAGGATTTCGGCTTTTCCGTGAAGTCGCTCCCCGACCCCTTTCCCCCCATCAGTCATTCCCCTGGCTTTTCGTCTCCTCGCTGGCCCAGCCTCCCGAGCCCGGTCGCATCACCAGCTGCCACGGTCTGTGATGCTTCGCCCGTGAAAGGTGCCAAAGGGGTGGCGCTTCCTTAACGATGGGGCAACTTCTGTTTTGAATTCTTTGATTTTTGTTTGTTACACTTACCTGCTTTTAATTTTGGCTGTGTAATTCCGTAACGATGTTTCATAAAAGCAAAGCTGGGCTGGTGCATACAAGGAAAAAAGGAGAAAAACAGGAAGAGAGGGTATTGGAGCTCCCAAGGAATATTAAGGGTCCATTCAGTGTTGTAGCAATATAAGATACAGTAGCTATGATCAATACAATAAGAATACTTACTTTCTGTACATTGGGGGAGGGTTACCATGTTTACGTTTTGCATAGAGCAAGTGAGGTAGGCCACAAAGACTAACTTTTGTTAGTTTTAGGGTAAAGGGCCCCTAAGCCTTTTGAGGTGTATAAAATTCCCTATCAAAAATTTATGTGCAGCTCCTGCATAACAAGCCTTTTTGCTTGTCTCTCTGGAGGCAACTTGGTAGTAGCAGAAAACACTATACCAATTTAACAAAGTCTTCTATCCTACACTCCTTTTTTCTCTAGTACATTGCTTCAGTAATCTAAAATATCAATTTAACATAGGGGTGATTATTATTATTTTTACATTAAAAAGTTCCGAGTTCTCCCCTTGAACAATCCTTTTCTGGCTTTGGGAAATGGGATCCAGTTGCTGCATCCTGCTTTGAATGTTGCTCATTCCCCTTCACCATCCAAGGTCAATCTAAATCATGTCTTCCATCTTTGTTACTGCATTTTCAATGTATAATATTTCAGTTATATTCCATGGCATTGTATGAAAGACAGTTTTACTCATAATATTCCCTTTAATCTCAAGAGGTGTTATAAAGTGCTGGAGTTTTCATTCTCAGTTTTTCAGCTCCCTGCCCCAAATAACTTGTAGAAAGGGAAAAGCAATAGCAATTATTAGAATTGCATTTTTTTCTGGCATTGCTTTTGCACCTTGAGTTTGGCAGGTGCTGGAAAAGGAGTGTTGTCAGAATAAGATGTGGACACCCTGTCTGTCACTAAAAGAGTTGGGTATTTGGGTTTCTCTTTCTAATTTCACAATAGTGAGGGGTTTCTAAAGTGGATTGAGCGATGGTTTTGTAGCATCAGTGATCTGGCAATAAACTTTTAGCTAATTTTTAAATATATTTCTGGTACTTGTTACTGAATGAAATGAATTCTGAAGTAATGTTGCGCCCCATTTAGCCCTTATTGGGGATGAGTGAAAATAAAAGCTTCAGTTCTGTTACTATATTGTGTTTAAAAACCATGGTTTTATTCAGGACAATTCTCAGTTGCAATTATGGATGATTACTGCTGCATACTGTTAAAAAGAGCACTTTACTTGCAAGTTAGAGCATAATCTCAAGTGCAAAGTAGTATAACATTTAATTTTGAAACGGAGTAGTAGCAATACATAAGGATTAAAAAGCACTTCAGGAACAAGTCTATCATTCACTAAAATACTGAAAAATAGGCGGCATTAAAAATTTGTAGCCTTTTTTTATTGCCTCTGTGTTATTCTTGAATCCACCTACTTGGCCTTGTGGCATGTTGCTCTATAAGTAGATGCTTATTTTAGGACCACATCAGATACTTTGGATTGTTTGTAGTATCTGCTGTGGTCCTAAGATGAAAACTCAAAATTCTGTTGAGCTTAAATGTCTTCTGATTCTTACTAGCAGCTTCAGCACCTGCATAGTGGACTGGTTACATTGGCAGATAATTTAAATCTTCATTCAGGCAATGAATATGTAACTTGCTTGCTTGATATTATTAGAAGCTTTAAGCAGTATGCTATTCTAAATGTTTTTGAAATATTGCATTGCAAGTGATTTTTATATTTGAAACAAAAAAGTTTGTAGTAATTTGATTGCTTATGGCAAGTGGTTTTTTTGTTGTTGACTCATGCCATACTGTGCCATAAATGGCAAAGAGAGATGTAGGCAGACAGGCAAGTAATATGTTTTATGGACTTGTAACTTGTGAGGCCATACTGCTGTACTGACAAGAAATTGAAGTGCATTTGCTGAAGTCAGAGTCTAAGCATGTTTACAATATGATGAATTCTTGGGTTTACCTTGCATATTGTCCTCAGTTGTGTGTTCCTCTCATGCCAACATCTCCTTGCAGGAGTGAAGGTTTTATTGGATCGCAGATTCTGCTTCTGCTTGTATACATTAGTGACCCACATGACTATTGACATTGGAAGAATTAGGGCCTTTTAAAGCCAGATACATTCTTAAGTATGCCAGCATTCTGACTGTTTTCTGTCAGCTCTAAAATAAATTAACCTTGTTCTTAAAAGCCTTTTTACTTTCTAATTCATCTGAAGATATTCTCAGTTGTGCATTGATTTAACTTGCATGTAAGAATAAAAATTCAGTATTTATAAAATATGGGGGAAATAGCTATGGGGATGTGTTGGATTGAAGGCTTATATCTTGAAACTAAATTCCCTCCTTTCTTTTTAGGACTGGCAGCCTCCTTTTGCATGTGATGTACAAAGTTTTCGTTTCACGCCACGAGTTCAGCGTTTGAATGAACTAGAGGTGAGCGTCCCAACCATTGGCATAAATCTGTACCCCTACATAAAGCATTAGACTTATTTGGGTTTTTTTATGAGGTACAAAGTTATTGTCTTAAGAAATGCTTAGAACATCATTTGTATTTACATGATTTGATTAATTTAACTTCAGGTGTCTATGAGCAATGTTTCATTTTATTACCGTGCATCATTGCAGGAGCTCTTTACACCCTACTGGAAATGTTTTACAACACCAGTTTAAAACACATTCCCTGAAACTATAACCCTATTCAGGTGCTCAGAAGAATGCAGGAGGGCACAAACTGTGTAGGGAGTACATTCACTACTGAACATCTACACACATGCTGTCCCTCTCTACTCCCTCTGCTCCCCCCAGCCAATCTTTGGATCTTTCCAGTAGGTTTGAAGGGGGATTTTAAGCATGTTTGGCTGAATACATTTAGAACCTTATTCATGATAGGGATGTTTGATCGTCAGGAGGATTCTAGACACATTTAGACAACTAGGGGAAGATTGGGGTGGAGCAGACAGTCATTGTATATAGGGGACATTGCACAGCCCCATGCCCCTTGCAAAGTTTGCGTGTTTGCTTGAATGCCTGAATACGATTTGTTTCAGTGATTCCAGTAGAACTTGTTTTCAAGTAAATAAGTTAGAGCTGGTATTAGACTTAATACCAGCATAATAGTCTAGTGAGACATAGACTCTCTTCAGCTTTCAGGTAGTGAATGAAACGCTTCCATGAGGATATTACTCTGATATTTTAAACTTCAATTTACATTGATACCTTTATTTCTTACTGCACAGCATTTTGATTTGAAAATGCTTAAATGATATACATGCAACTCTGAAAAGAGGAGAGACAAGGCATCTGCACTAAAGTAGTATTTTTCATTGTACTTGGATTCACCTGTTTCTTCTCCTCGTTCCTCGTTTTCTTGACTTCTGCTGTGCAAGAAACATCTGCCAGTGCTAAAGGAGAAGTCTCCACCAGAGTTGTAGGAATGTAGAAAGCTTATATTCAGATTTGTCATTTGTTGAAATAGCCTTGATAGGACATATTCTGGTCTAAGTTTTGAAGATTTTCAAAATAGAGGAGCAAACTGTGAGCATGTTGTCATTATTTTCCTTGGGTATTGTACTTCTCTCATACCTAACTTGTATGATGTCCATCTGCTGCCTTGGTTTGTTAATAGGCAATGACTAGAGTGAAGCTGGACTTCTTAGATCAGCTGGCAAAATTTTGGGAACTTCAAGGATCTACATTAAAAATCCCAGTTGTGGAGAGAAAAATACTGGATCTTTATTCACTGAGCAAGGTGAGTGTGAATCTACAATCATTTGGTAGGGTGTTAGTGGTTTCTCATAAAATCAGTTTTCCCTGCTCTAATAGAGAATCATAAAATATTCTAGATTATGGCTTATGGCTTGAATAATATGGTGTGTTCATTGATAAGTCCCCATCCCTCCAATGGATTTTTATCTGAGTACATAAGCAATAAGGCGTTTTGGGTGCAGTAGCTTTCTATATCAGCAAGGCACAATTACTCTTGTTGTTGTTTAGTCGTTTAGTCGTGTCCGACTCTTCGTGACCCCATGGACCATAGCACGCCAGGCACTCCTGTCTTGCACTGCCTCCCGCAGTTTGGTCAAACTCATGTTCGTAGCTTCGAGAACACTGTCCAACCATCTTGTCCTCTGACGTCCCCTTCTCCTAGTGCCCTCAATCTTTCCCAACATCAGGGTCTTTTCCAAGGATTCTTCTCTTCTCATGAGGTGGCCAAAGTATTGGAGCCTCAGCTTCACGATCTGTCCTTCCAGGGAGCACTCAGGGCTGATTTCCTTAAGAATGGATAGGTTTGATCCTCTTGCAGTCCATGGGACTCTCAAGAGTCTCCTCCAGCACCACAATTCAAAAGCATCAATTCTTCGGCGATCAGCCTTCTTTATGGTCCAGCTCTCACTTCCATACATCACTACTGGGAAAACCATAGCTTTAACTATACGGACCTTTGTAGGCAAGGTGATGTCTCTGTTTTTTAAGATGCTGTCTAGGTTTGTCATTGCTTTTCTGCAATTACTCTTACTAGTTTTCAAAGTGTCATAAGACTCTTTGTTGGTCTTGCTGCAGGAGACTAATATGGTTACTCTAGTAGAACGTAACTTCCAGGCATGTAGGGTTCATACTGCACAGCTTCTTAGTGTTTCCATACCAGTTTATAGCATATGCATTGCATCATGGCAGAAAGCTGTGAATTGTGATTTAATTGGCAGCAAGTAGTACATTTTAAAACTATCATTAAACTATCATTAAAACAACAATGCTAAATAATATTGCTGCTGGTTTTAAAAGTTCCTGTAAAGCATGCTAAACTCTTGTGGTCCTAAATGCTTACTTTTATGAAATGTTTTAAAGCTGCCTTTCCAAAGCTGCACAAAGCTTACAACTTATTTAAAGTCTGCAACCTTGGTATAATGCAAACCAATGTAAATAGCCTGGTTTCTGCCATAGCTGGGGATGAAGGGCCACTGGGAGGCTGCATCCCTCCCTCTCAGGGCATCATGGTAAGAGGCAGACCAACCTGGCTCCTTTCATCAATTAGTGAAGGACTTGTTGGAACTGCTTTCCTTTCCCCTCTCCTACTTTCTTTCCTTCTGTATTCTAACTATTGGATTGTGAGTCTGTGAACAGAGACTGGTTTGTCTTTAAATAATTGTGAAACGCTTAGAAAATGTTTAGTAACAATAGTAGTAGTGCAGAGAGTTTCAACTGTGCAATGGCACTTTTGGTCTCATGGCAGTTCATTTGTAAGCTGAATGCCTTCTCAAAAGTGCCTTGTCACCTCTCTGAATGCCACGAAGGAAGAACACAGATTTGCGGTATGCACAGCTATGGGCCCTTTTGAGTGAGATGAGTAGTATTTCACAACTCAGTGGCTTGTTAGATGTGAACTTGAACAAGTAGAAATTAAGGGTCTAAATTGATAAGAATCAATTAAGAATTGAATATAGCTGTGTCAGCCACCTTCAACTTGAAAGAAGCAGACTGTTTTACCTTATGCAATAATCTGTTGCCTTAAGACTCTTTCCTGGGAGTGTCTGCATAACCACTATTCTTGATCTCCAGCTCTTCTGACTTCTGAACTGGACTGAACAGCCGGTTAAATTAATGCTTTTCATAACTGTTTGTTTCTGGCTGGTGTTAGTGAGAATCTGCTATTTCAAACACCTTTGGGAACTGCTTCTTGTCTGGTTTCAGGCATCCAAATTGTCTTTATGCATTAAGCTTTTGGAGAGAGAAATGAATTTGATTCTGCAGAACAACTATCCCCTTGTTATTAAGTAGAGGATCTGGTGAGGTTTTATATTTGGACTGTGACCAGTATGCTTTAAGAAACTTGTATGTAGCTTTCTAAAAAACACACAACTGTTTTACTTTTATTTCAGATTGTTGCCAGCAAAGGAGGCTTTGAAGTGGTCACTAAAGAAAAGAAGTGGTCTAAAGTTGCAAATCGTCTTGGATACTTACCAGGAAAGGCAACTGGCTCACTGCTGAAGTCACACTATGAACGGATCTTATATCCATATGAGCTTTTCCAGTCTGGTGTCAGCCTTATGGTGAGAGATGGCTTTGTTTGCAGGAGAGTAATATGAGATACAGTGTGTTGCTTGTCTACTGTATACTAACACAAGGTTTTGTGCTCTTGTGCATTTGCCTCATGGAAACAAGTTGCTTATATCATGATCAAGAGAGATGTATTATACTGTGATCTGGTTTTGCGATGGTATCTACTTCTTTGTTTATGCTTGAGGTCAACCTTGATAGGATGAGGACTTTGTTGGAACAGAATCAAACATGGGAAGGAATCTTTCCTTGGCTAGGCAGCTGCACTTGAGAAATCAGTTTTATTCAGTTTTCGTGGGTGACTCTGTCCAGATGACATTTGTAATGCAGTGTGTCATTGTTGGTAGCCCTTTCTCCCAGTAGTGCTGCTCATCTTGAAAACCAGAGTCTGCCATCCCAGATCCAACCAACCTGGTGTCCTTCTGTGCTCTGATTCTTTAGGGCATCCAAAAGCAAAACTTGGACCTTAAGGAAAAAGTGGAGGTTGAGGACCTCGGCATTGGTGCCAAGTCTCCCCCTAAGCAGGGTACAAGAGTGAACGTTGTGCTGAAGAGAACCAGACGTGTCAAGTCCCAGGTACCCAGATCACTTGGCCACAGTAGACAGAGTACTTTAGTCTTTGCACCAGTGCAGATGCATTGGAAATGCAACAGCCTTTGTCCGGCCGTGGGGGCTCACTCAAAACTTACCATGAGCAAGCCATCCTTTTAAAGATCGAAAGTGAGCGTGCTAGATAAAAACACTCACGTTGTGCCGGCCTTACTAATGTTTCTCTCACTGAATAAGCTGACTATGTTAAGAGGAAAAAGACTTGTCTTCATGCCAGCTTTATATCAGTTGAGCTGGTGCCCAAGCTGAGGAGTTCCTTGGGTTTCATTTGGACTGTGGCCTCGCCGTGTGGCCTTAAGCAAACCATTATCTCTTAACCTCAGCTCCCCACCTGCTGTAATACAAAGATGATAAACTGGTCTACCTTATAGGATTGTTTAGAAGAATGAATGAAATGCTTGTTTTGAGTATTCTTGAAAACTTAAGGTCCTGTATAAATGCTTAGTATTGGTATGTATGAGGAGATTGGCTGATGCACACTAACACCAGCAGAAGTAGTAGTTATGTAGAAATTTGGGTTCAGTTAATTTGTAGATAACCTTCTTTTTGTGTGTTGTGGCAGACGGAAGTCTTAAGAATAGTCCTAACACTGAAGGGAAGAAATTGCTTGCAGCAGTAAAGGCTTTTTAAGCAATGTCTACTACTTACGTTCAAATTTCCCATTATTTCAGTTAATATAACCACCTTATTTCATGAAGGTTAAGAGTATTTTTTCCCAGACTCAAGCTAATTTAAAAGCCCAATTCTTTTTTAACAGAGTGAAATAAATATATGAAAAATTGTAACTAGCATTGACAACCTTTTTCTTTAATTGTTAAACTCTGTGTATGTTTAAAGTAAGTATTTTTCATGTTTTGATTTATTAAAATAGTTATTACCTGTTCTTGAGCAGCAATCCTAAAGTGGGGAATGTAATAAGTTAAAATACAGTATATAAAACAAAGCACAATTAAAAATTTCATTACATCATTTAACAACTAAAAAAACAAAACCTGCTGCAATTATAATTCACCAGCCAAAGGCATCAGCATTCTGCTGGTACCAAAAACTCATATAAGAGTGATTGCTCACAGGGGAGGTGGCCATAGCTCAGTTTCAAACATAAAAACACTAAGTTGCAAATACAGTTGAGGATGATATAAATGATTATGCAAAAGGAGAATGAACAGGAAGGAGAGACACGTTCTGTACTTCATTAAACAAAACATTCTAGTAGCTTTTTGCTGGTAGGTCAGTTGGCTTTAAAGGAAAGTTAGCTTTTTGGTTAATCCTCTAACATTTGCAAGTAAGTATGAAGTGACAATTATAGTTTAATTTTTTAGGCTAAATGCTGCTCAAATAATAAGTGAGGAGCTGGTTTCTTGACTTGGTACATGGTAGTTTGGCTATGCAGGGTCCCCAAATATATTTGGTATGTCTGGTTTTTGCTCGCACTTTTCTACTTGCTCTGGTGCAGGTATGGAAGTAGGGAGGGTTGTGCTAGCGCAGCAGAAATATTCCACAAATTGTGTCCTAAGAGTAGGTTATCAAGTTAATGCAGGGGTGGAAGAACTGGATGAAGCCAGTAGGCCACCCTTATCTTCTTTGCTCCATCCCCACAGGCCAAATTTGACTGGTTAGTGGGACTGCTGACCTGCCAGTAACCTGGCATCATAAGGACATTAGGTGACACATTTTTGCCTGTGCTTTGCAAGTCTTGTCAATCAACTACATATTTACCTGTGGATGTTGAGGCCAGAATGGTCTCAGAGGCCAAATGGGGAGGCCTTGTGGAGCTTATTAGGGTTACTGAAACAGTAATTAAAAAATATACAGTACAGTATACTGTTTGTAGAAGGCACACACATTCAAAGTACATTTTCTATCTTTGTGGCTAGTCCTTAGTAGTTTTGTAATCAGGCTTTTGCATAGATATTTAGTATACAAGTATCTTAAAGTTCAAATGAAATAACATTAGTTATATTTTGAAGACTTTGTGCAGTCTAGTGTGAAATTCTGAAAAATAAAAATGAAGATGGGAAGGAGTCTGGACAGTCAAAACAGAAATATCTTAAGAGGCCCTTTTAAAATTGATTTTGGTTTATAAGTCACAGTTACCAGAATTAAGTATTTTGATAGAATAACTGAATTGCATTCCTGTATGTATAATTTCAAATGTGAGCGTGAAAAACCCTCAGTATGAAGTTAAAAATAAAGGGCTACAGTATACCTAGTCTTTGTCATACTCCACGTAGACTCATTGAAATTAATGGCATGACTAACTTGGCTCTAAGTTGGATACAATACAAGTCATACTTAGAGTAGACCCACTGAAATTTCTGAACTTGGTTCATGTTGGTTGATTTTTTTCAGTGTGTGCTCAGAATATGATTGGTCATTGGGTGGTATCTGACTATGTAACAAATCCTAGGTTGAATCCAGACTTCAGTAGACCATTGAGATCACTTGGGACTTGAGAGTTATTACTAATCTAAGTCCCATTCACTTTGTTGAGTTTCCTCTAAGCACAACAAAGTCTAGATCCCCAATGTGTTTTCTGCAATCAAAACATGGAATAAAGTACCGTACTTTAAATGCTTGAGTAATACTACTACTGCTACTGTTGGTCTTGTTAACTGAGTGTGGATAATCACATTTGGTTTCTTTTTCCCTTCACCTCTTTAAGACGGTTTAAACATATTTATTTTTGAGTCTTCCAAAGCAATTCTCATGGTTCATCTTGTTTTGATGCTGTTTTTTTGGAATTGGATATGTAAATTAGCTAGACCATTCCCAGTAGTGTACTTTTGTGGAGTAGAGTGGCTTTCCCCAGACTCTGCTTAAATGCTTCCCTGTGGACCAACATTAAAAGTATTCTTGATCTTCTTTTTCAACTTCCCTGCTCTTAATACAGTGTGGTTTGTAGCAAAGCATATTTCTCCTGAAACGTGGATAAAATATATCTAGATGTGGATGGAATAGGCCTGTTTTGGTACTTTAGATTGGCAGGACCATTCTTACCAATTTTGGAAACCTTATGAAATACTGAAAGCAGTTTATTCTGTACTTATATTGGAATCTTGGTACAGCTTTTTCGGTGCACAGCTTAGCATACAACTGTTCAGAAAACAAAAACCCCATTTTCAGAAACCTTACAGGGTTTCCACAAAATCTCTCCAGTTCACATTGGGGCAGGTGCTACAATTGTGCATGTTCCAAATGAGATGCTTGCTCCCTACAAGGTCATTTGTGATTCACCTAGCTAAAACACAATTTTAGTGCCAGCATAGCATAACAAAGGCATTCTTAAATGTGACCAATAACAAGCTTTCAGGGTCATGCACACTCCATCATCTCTTCTGCTTAACTATGGTTAAGAGATATGAAGGTGTGACCTTAAAGACAATCCCCCATTAACCAGGGTTCATTTCCAAAATTTTGGTTAAGGGTTCCACTTAAGCCAGAAATCCTGATTTAAGAAACCTTAAAAGTATGGAATCTGCTTAGCCTTAATTGCAATAAATGTTGGTGGCAGCATATCGCTGAACTGTGGTTGAGTAAGAAGGGAAGGTCTAGGGAGCACGAGTTAACGCTCTCCATCACCTGATCACAGTTAAAAGGAATGTACTTTGCTAAAGGCTAACTTTGAAGTAGACAGACAGTATCGTTGAAGACATTGCAATTAGCAATTGCTCATTTACAAATTAAGCAAGATATCACGTAAAATGAAGAATCCTAATGAAATTTCTCTCTCTCTCTTGTAAACTGCATCTCACTTTCTACATATTGCCTTATGTTGTTCAGGCACTGCTGTGATCTCCATTCACTAAGAATCATGTCCCTTTTGCATTTTAAACAACTTGACAGGAGCATGAGAGATACTATTTAGTGTTACAAAATTTAATTTGGAAATGTGAAAAATAATAATGATTTAAGCCTTTTGAAAGATAAAGCCTTTCCTGGATTTCTGAGAAACAGCAGATTGGACTGTTTTAATAAACACTAGAAATGTAGCAGAAGATGTATGGTGGTTATAGATAAATGTTGCGTGCGTGAAAAACTGAGACACGTACTGGAGAGCATCCAGGCCTGCAAGACTCAATCTCATTAACAAAGGCATATACTTAGTACTATATTCTAATAGTATATATTTCCTGTAATTTATATACCACTTGATTATTAAAAAACTCAAAGCAGTTTGAATATGTATAATGAACTCTTATTTTTGTTCCTTATTGTCGGAACTGTCCTTTAATAACTAATGTTTTTATTCTTCATTACAAAACGATTTAAAAAGTGCATTAGCAGATGGTGTCAGTTAGTAGAAATGGGATAGTAAATATGTTCTCATTTTAATTTTCTTCCTGCTTTTGACATTTTGCAGCTGGGTGCCATTCCAAGCAAGGTGAATTGTATTGATTATCTGAAATTTGTTACACATGATGATGGTAGAGATAAAAGCCACACTATCTTCCAAAGTATCTGCTCTTGGCAGTGACTGTGCAAAGACCAATGTCTGTGGAGCAGGAGTTTGCTCCAGCCCCATAACTCCTCTGGTCATCTACTATGAGAGCAATTACATTCTCTGTAAATACTAATGATGAGTTGATGTGATCTTGTTTTCAGGCAGAGGCAGGCGAGATGAGTAGAAACACTGAACTGAAGAAGCTCCAGATCTTTGGAGCAGGACCAAAGATGATGGGATTGGCTTTGGGAGCAAAAGAAAAAGAAGGTAAGCAGCAGCTTTGAGCCACTGCAATTAAAGTGGAGTGAGGCTATTATTTTATTTTACTTTTTATTTTGTTTATTTATTAAATTTCTTTGACCATCCTTCATCTGAGGATCACAGGTATGTTAACTTCTGCAACATAGAGTTTTGAGCCTGGTGGTTCATCATTTAGCTGCTGGTGCAAGGTGGTGAAATGAGCTTTTCCAAAAATTGTATAGCATCTGCATGCTCACTCCATTGAGAATCTTGGTTAGTTCCAGATGCAACAGAGTTTTATATATTTGTTAAAACTGGCACTACTAGAAGCCAGCACGAAATAAACTACTGTGGTACTTAGCTGAAACCTTGAGGGAACTTGGTACCTCGCAAATAATCAAACATGATAAAGTTTAAAGATCTCGTGTGTCACTGTGATTCCTAGTTAAGTTTATGGGGGGAAGGATTTCAATGAAGGTGAGCCTTCTAGCCTACTAATGTGCGTATTGTGGATATGCTGCTTATGAGATACTGAGATGCAGGCGAGATGGATCTTCCACATTTGCATGCCTGAGCAGTGTTCCCCCCCTTTTAAAGGGGTGTTAGGAATATATTTATATGCTTTCATCTGGTAAAATTTGTGATGTGCACATTCCAGTTTTAACTAGTTGTAACTGGGAACTTTGGAATGAAGGTTGTAAAGGTAAGAGTAAAATGTGTGGTGGAGTTGATAGGACTAGTGGCCTTGAAGAGGTGACCCAAGTCTCAGGAATCATATCAGCGTCCTTCTGGTTTCCATCCCTTTGCTACAGACTGCTCACAGGCTTTAAAGTTCTGCTTTACAGCTATCATGATAAACTTTGCTCACCTTAAACACAAAAGGTTTTTAAGTTGCTACCAAGTTACCCCATTCCATAGAGGAAACATTCTGTGGCTAGTTGTGACTCTTGTGTTTACTGCTAAGCATGCTTCGCTTAGCATGGTGATGCGGTGGGTCAAACCATAGAGCCTAGGACTTGCCGATCAGAAGGTCGGCGGTTTGAATCCCCGCGACAGGGTGAGCTCCCATTGCTCGGTCCCAGCTCCTGCCCACCTAGCAGTTCGAAAGCACATCAAAATGCAAGTAGATAAATAGGTACCGCTACAGCGGAAAGGTAAACTGCGTTTCTGTGTGCTGCTCTGGTTCGCCAGAAGCTGCTTTGTCATGCTGGTCACAAGACCTGGAAGCTGTACGCCGGCTCCCTTAGCCAATAATGCGAGATGAGCGCCGCAACCCCAGAGTCGGTCACGACTGGACCTAATGATCAGGGGTCCCTTTACCTTTATGCTTTGCTTGTTGCTCCATTCAGGACACCAGACTGACCCTGTGAAATCTTTGCAGAGAATATAACTAGTACAACTTTCTCTCTCCAGATGAAGTACCTCGAAGGCGGAAAGGTACTAGGTCAGAGGCTTTCGGCATGCAGATGAGGCAGCGGAAAGGGGCCCTTTCTGTCAACTTCGTAAGTTTGCTCTTGAGCATCTGATATGTTGCTTCTTGCCTTGCTTGGAAATGATGAATGAAGGAATAAGGAAGGAAAACACTTTCATTTTATTAAAATTGCTGGTAGTGCTGTAATTTGGTTGAGAGCAACTTCTAATCTAGTCTGTAGTTGCAGAAGTCTAATTCTTCTTCAGGCTACCATTTGGAACTGTTTACATTAACTTCATGAGAGAGGTCTATAAGATGAGAAATTTGAAATTGGAGATTAAGGAATCCTGTCTTCTTTTTCATCTAGCTACCCAAGGCTTACCCCTTCTGAGGTGTAGAGATCACAGTTAACATCCTGGATACTTGTTACCAAATAGTACCTCTACTAGTTTTTGAGACTATGCAATGTTATTCATTCTATTCCTGGCTTTATGCATTGTCTTTAAGCAAGACTGCTTGCAGTTGCCTATACTGTATAGAGAAAATCTGTGCTAATTGGAGAGCTGCCAGATCATCATTATTGTGTCTATGCATTTCATGGAAGAAGCATGTGTACAATGGGTGTTTAAAAACAAGCTCCCTCCAGATTTTGTTTGGGTGTCAGAATAACCTTGATGCATTCTGAGTGTTCCAATAGCAGAATGTGAGAAATTTGGGTCAGTTAATGAGTCTTAATTATGTGACATCTCTAACATGTGCTAATTAGTACTAGGGAGATGATATCACTGAATTTTACATAACTTTGCATACTACACAACTGAGGATTATATTTAATGAGAGAATAGATGTTTTTTGGGGGGAAATGCAAAAAAGGCACCTGGCTACAATCAGTGAGCCCAGTAATTATATTGGTTTGCATATAGTAGTGTTAACCATTGAATTATGTTATTGGTAAGTCATACGTTAATTTGCTTTTGTTAACTGTAGTTTGAAAATACAGCAAAAAATAAGTGTAAAGATGAATTCCTCAGCCAGAGATTCCCCATGCTGGCCAGTGCCCAGCAAATGCTATTCTAACCCTGTAAAGAGACCTTGGCTTCCTTGGATGAAGATTGACATCTTTCCACTGGAGGCTTATTTAGAATCTCCTTGCAGAGGGCCACTGCATGCAGCTACATTAGATGTAATGAAGGATTTGGGTAGGTTTGTCTTATGCATAGAAGACATGAAAGTCAAGATGATGTTTCCTGTATAGGTTGACCTATATGTCTGTCTGTTCTGTGGCCGGGGCAACAACGAGGACAAATTGTTGCTGTGTGATGGATGTGACGACAGCTACCACACTTTTTGCCTGATACCCCCTTTGCCTGATGTGCCCAAAGGTGACTGGAGATGCCCTAAATGTGTTGCTGAGGTACAGTGTTTTTGTTTTTGGCATATTTGAAACATTGAGGCCGCAAAACACTAGTGGTTCGGCTAAGGTGGCCAGATAAGAAAAGAGGATAGGACTCCTGTGTCACTTTAGTTGCATAGAAGAGGAAAATTTGGAAAACAGCTTGGCATGTGAGCTGCACTTGCTGAAATTCCTTCCCTCTTCAACCCAACTATTTGAGATTAAGGAATCCTGTCTTCTTTTTCATCTAGCTACCCAAGGTTTACCCCTTCTGAGGTGTAGAGGAATTTTGTCCAGGACACAAGGCTTCCTTGTTAACAGTAGGAAAATGCATCTGTTTTGATGTTTGTAGTAGCTACAGTCAACTTTGGCTTGCTGAGACATGGGCAGCTGTCATATGTGATCTTTCATGATTCTTCCTATCTGGAAGGCGTTTCTGTGTAGGAACTTGATGATATTTGGAGAGGCCCTAAGTCCAGAAAACAGCTGAAGAAGCTTCTGTCAGAGTTCTTGCCTGTGCAACTGTGTTAGACACAGATTACTATGGAAAAGTAGAACCTGCTTTCAAATGGCCCTGCTCTAGATGTTTCTCACATTCCAGGTTCACTGATGAGCTGTGTACAGCTTGCTGTGCTATCTTCCTTGTCTTTCTCTCCCCAGCAGCAATGTACTGCAAAAGGCACAGATACTCAGTATTTTGGGAAGCAAATCCACTTGTCCACCAACACTGCTACATGCGCTCATTGGCCTAAGTCAACTTACCTGGACAGATAAAAAAAATGAAAGCTTAATATTTTCTTACATTTAGTTAAATGAAGGAACTTCATTCCATTTTTGCAGGATGCTCTGATTAAACTGCTTTCTGTGATGCCGAAGAACACCTTTTCCTCTTTTCTAGGAATGTAGCAAACCACGTGAGGCCTTTGGATTTGAACAGGCTGTTCGAGAGTACACCCTTCAGAGCTTTGGTGAGATGGCAGATAACTTCAAGTCTGATTACTTCAACATGCCAGTCCACGTAAGTATGTAATATATGTTGCAGTCAAAGTGTTCTCACTAGTAGTCGGAAAACCTATAGGCAGTTCAGATTTGCACACACAGCTTTGCTATTTAACTATTTTATAGGTTTTTAAAAATTTCTTTAGATTTTTGTTGTTGCAGAATTTAGAATTCTGTTCTCTTCTGTAGAGATCTCAGGGATTGGATTCAAGGGACAAAAATGGGGAAAATGTCTCTTTAGAGGCCAGTAGATATCTGCCAGAGAGCCCCAATGGAGTCCTTTTTCCTTCTCTACATCCATGATAAAAAGCTTGCATTTTAAAATGAAAGGAAAGTGGATGCAGTTCAGGTGCCAAGCTCTTTAATATCCATTTGGGCTTTTATTCTGGCAGCATTAGGAGTTGGATTTTGTCTTCAATTTTGTAAAAACAGTTTCAGGTATTTTTAGAAACATTCCATAGCAAGGTTGTTGTTTACTGACAAGGCCACTGACCCATCTAGGCCAGAGATGACCCTCTATAACTGGCAGTGGTTCTCCTCAAGTTCCCAGACAGAATTTTTCCCCAGTCCTGTTGCTTCTCTAGGTATGTGGGGCTTCCAACATGCAAAGCATGTTTAGTAGTACTAAACTACCATATTTACTTGAATGTAATGCACACTTCTTTGGCCAAATTACGTTGCGAAAATTAGGGTGCACATTATTTGATGGCACATTAGATTTGATTGCAAGCTTGAAAAACACCTTTGACAAAGTACTGTAAATACTTTTTTTGGTTTCAAGATTTGCTAATTGAGGGGTGCATTAGATTCAGTGGTGCATTAGATTTGCGTAAATACAGTATTTCCTTTCTTCTATCCCCTGCCACTCTGCTATTTTCATGAATTGGCTTTAGTTGCTAGAAAAATGGTAGATGGTAAAAGGGATTATGAATGCTAATCATGATTGATCTTTTCTTATGCTGACATGATCATTTATTTAAATTCAGATCCAACAAGTATGTTACAGAAATTTGGAGTTGGCCACCCATACAAGAATTATCTGTAACACCCACCTATCTTTCTGTTTCCTATGGACCCTTGATCTGTGGTGAAAAAATAGCAGTAGAACTCTGTTGCTGCAAAAAAACAAGCACAGTGACTGATTCTCTCTGGTTGGTTTCCTCCAGATGTAGAATTCGAGCAGACTAGCAGCATTTGTTATAATTCACAACCTAGTCTGACTGCTTATGTGGGTGCGCTCTCTCTCTCACATGCATACCCTTGCTTCCCTAGTGGGAAGAAGGGGAGCATTCAAGTGTGATTCCTCCCACTTTCACTGCACCTGCGTAATGCAGATGTTGCTGGAGTACAGTTTCCATTTTCCCTGTACTTTGGCCATGCTGGTTAGGGAGAATTGAAGTCCAATAGCTCCCGGAACACTGCAAGTTCCTCAGCTCTGGTCTAGAGAGAAAAACTGCTTTAAATGTGGGTTTGGGAAAACATTGAACACCAGTGAGGCGGTAAGTGCTGCTCAATGCCATTTACATGTAACTTGCTAGTTTTAAAGCTCTTCCCTCTGTGCTTTCAGATGGTTCCCACTGAGTTGGTGGAGAAGGAGTTCTGGCGACTTGTGAGCAGCATTGAGGAGGATGTAATTGTGGAGTATGGAGCCGACATTTCATCCAAGGACTTTGGAAGTGGTTTCCCTATAAAGGATGGCAGGCGAAAGCTGATGCCGGAAGAGGAGGTGTGGCTAGGATACACAATCTGAATGCACTTTAGAAAGTTGACTCTACATGTTATTAGGATTAATGTATTTGGGGGTATTTCAGTTTTGAGAGGCAACAGTTTTAACATACAGTTAACATTCTTTCTCTTGGCCCCAACTAGCATTGTGGACAGAAAGCTTGGGGCCAGGCCACACTGCTGCTGTTTTAGCTCAGCAGGCTGGCAGTGGTGCTGAACAGATCTTTGCACCCTCTCATTATTGCCATGTGAGCAATGCTGCCCCTGCTCCTTATGGGGGGGTGGCCCTATGGCGTCACTGAGTGTTGTGGAGTTCTTAGTCCAAATGCGTGTGCTTTGTCATATGAATGACTTCATCCCTTATGTATACATGTTGGATGCAGTATCACTAGCATGGAGGCACCAACCAGTTCATGTGTGTGCCAGGAGTGCTTCCACCATCTGATGAATGGTGAGGATGGGTGGGATGTTAGGCTGACCACCAAGGGCAGCTTACTTAGAGCCCCCTAATACTTTTATTGTTACTGGTTTAGCAACAAGTTGTAGGGGGATAAATGGCACTTTTCACTGAAGCCTCTTGTAGCAATGCCACTAGAAGTGGTAATTGGTGTTGTAAAGAGGCAGAAGGGGAGTGTTTCAACTTCTCCTGGCAGCTGAAACTCCCTTAGCTGTTTTTTTTTTAAAAAAACCTTCCTCTTCAGAGGGGGAGCATCTTACTGGATCCAGTCGCAGTGGGGCTTGCTGTCAGTGCCAATTGAACCCTGCTTGAAGCTCCCAATTGTTCTTCTGTAGCCATGTCCTTGTCTTCCCCACACCTGATGTCACATATATCCCCAAATGTGGCCTGTGCCCATTCCAAGAGTTTCCTTACCCCTGCTGTAAGTGAAGGTTGGGCTGATGGAGGTCAGGTTTGCCATCAGTACAGCCTCCCCACCCCATCCAGCCTCCCTGCCCCACCCCAGGGTTCAAGCGATGGGTGAAACACCTGCAGAACCTTATGTGCTGCCTGAATGTGGCAGAGGATTATAACCAGTCTAGGAGGAGAGAGTAAAGAACTGGCTCTTGTCCTATGTTAGGGTGTATTAATTGTCTTCTGGCCGCTTCCTTTACAAACTTGTCTTCATTCTTTTGGCAGGAGTATGCCCTTTCTGGTTGGAACCTCAACAACATGCCAGTCCTGGAACAATCTGTTCTTGCTCACATCAATGCTGATATTTCTGGCATGAAGGTGCCTTGGCTTTATGTGGGAATGTGCTTCTCTTCTTTTTGCTGGCACATTGAGGATCACTGGAGTTATTCCATCAACTACCTTCACTGGTATGGACTCCTGCCACATTGGGTGGGTGGGTGTGCATGCCCAGGTAGTGTCACCCTTATTTGCCCAGGGTTAATCTTTTCTAGAATGTTACACAAGTTCTCTGCTCAGGGAAGAAGAGCATTGAATACAATAATTAGTGTCCAGTAAGGGGCAAAGTAAGGGACGCGGGTGGCGCTGTGGTTTAAACCACAGAGCCTAGGGCTTGCTGATTGGAAGGTCGGCAGTTCGAATCCCCGCGACGGGGTGAGCTCCCGTTGTTCAGTCCCAGCTCCTGCCCACCTAGCAGTTCGAAAGCACATCAAAGTGCAAGTAGATAAATAGGTACTGCTCCAGCGGGAAGGTCAACGGTGTTTCCGTGTGCTGCTCTGATTCACCAGAAGCGGCTTAGTCATGCTGGCCACATGACCTGGAAGCTGTCTGCGGACAAACACCGGCTCCCTTGTCCTATAGAACGAGATGAGCACGCAACCCGCAACCCCAGAGTCGTCCGTGACTGGACCTAACGGTCAGGGGTACATTCACCTTTACCTTTAAGGGGCAAAGACAGCTATTAATGAGATAAGTTGGTATATGTCTATGTTGCAAAACACTCCAAATATGTGGGGCAGGCCAGAGTAATGTCTGTGAACCTCTTCAGTCAATTTCTGAACAATCATTATATGTTTCCCTGCAATTGCTCAGCATTCGCCTTGTTTGTATATTACCTGAAGAGCAGGCTTATAAATAAGTAGCTCATCCTTGACTTGAAGCACCTTGTTTTCCAGTTCAATTTATTCTTGGCAAACTTCTACTGCTTCTAGAAGACTGGGCCTGTTTGTAGATTAGGGTTGGAAAATATGTCTCATGCTAGAATGTGCTTGCTTTGTGGTAATGGATGATATGTTTTGATAGGGGAGAGCCAAAGACGTGGTATGGAGTGCCCTCCCATGCAGCAGAACAGCTGGAGGAAGTAATGCGAGAGCTTGCTCCGGAACTATTTGAGAATCAACCTGACCTTCTGCATCAGCTAGTAACCATCATGAACCCCAATGTGCTAATGGAGCATGGTGTGCCTGTACGTTCTGCAGAACCTTTACCTGCCTATAGGTTACTTGTCTTGTGTCATGCAGAATGACTTTGAATAGCATTTTAAACAGTCTATATATTCATTTCAGTCCAGCTTCAGGCCTGATTATGGGACTGAGATTGCTTTGTTAGGTCTGAAAAACCTGTGCCAGGAACTGGACTAGGAAGGTTTCCCAGTGGAATCTTAAGTAACTTTCAATACCATCAACCTCGACATCCTTCTAGCTACTGTGTATAGATCGTGTTTTAAACGCTTTTAACCCTTAGGCAACTTGTGATTTCACTTGTAGATAGTGGAAAGATGCTCCTTTGGCGATATGCCCCAAGAGCCTTATAAAAATATTGAGGTTTAAAAACCAGCTTCTTTGCAGCGTGCATCAGTTTGTGGATTCTGTGAAGTGGTTGAGAAGGGAAAAAGTGATAGCATAGTTCATGCATGAATTAGTAGCTACTACCAGCCATTTTAATCTCTGTTTCTGAAAGATGAATATGATAATGAGGCTTTCTTTCCAAAATCTCTCACTTCTCACTGTCTCTAGGTGTACCGGACCAATCAGTGTGCTGGCGAGTTTGTTGTGACTTTTCCACGTGCCTATCACTCTGGATTTAATCAAGGATACAATTTTGCTGAAGCTGTGAACTTCTGCACTGCTGACTGGGTCTGTATATATCTGGTATAACCTAGCTTTTCTCTTATCTGGGCACTGTCTGGTGCTATTATGTTAAAAGGCACCCAAGTAGTACCCATCTGAAAAGGATTATTGTTTTGGTTACAGCTCAAGGTGCAGTTTTCTCTACATTGGGCGAAATACAGTTATGGCTATTTAGCTTTTTGCTGATAAGGTTTGGCAGCTCTCCAATTTGCTTCTTGCCATTAGTATGGAACAAGCAACTTACTATAATAATCCTATTGTGGTTTGGTATCCAAATACTACTATGCTGTTAACATTAGGCAAGCATGTATTCAGACACCTCTTTAAAACTTTATTAAACCAGCATATCCAGATACATTGCTTAAGGTTTGCTTTTAAATTTTCTTATATTGTCTATGTATTTTTTTTTGATTGAGCAAAAAACATAACTATTGTTACCTCTGTGTCCACTCGTGTAAGCCCCTTGAATAATTAATGCATATCACACTGTATTCCACCATGCTATGATGATAAGTTACCTTATATACCTTGCATCAAACCAATTTTAAGCACAACACTCGTTGCAGTCCAAAGCCTGGATATTTTATCTAGCTCAGATGCAAGCTGAAACCCTGCAGAATTTCTAGAGGTTGTGACATGCTCTGTGTAGTTGGCTGTCTTTTTGGAAATTAAATCTCAAATATTGGGGAAATTGAAACTTGTTCAGTACTGACTTACAAAGTTAAACCTTTATTCACCACTCTGAAGAACATGAAATGATATGCAGTGGTCCCTCGACTTACGAATTTAATCTGTTCCGAATGCACATTCGTAGGTCGAAAAATTTGTAAGTCGAAAAAAGTGGTTTCCCATAGGAATGCATTGGAAACGGAAAAATTCGTAAGTTGAGTAAACCACATCTAAAATTCGTAAGTTGAGAAAACATCTAAACTGCAATGGTTTTCCTTTCGGATGTCAAAAAATGTAAGCGTGCAGCCATTTTTTTTCATTCATAACTTGAAATTTCGTAAGTCAAGTACTTCGTAAGTCGAGGGACCATTGTACTATATATTTTGGAAAGTTCTTTTGTCTGTTTGCTATGCATTTGGATACCTTCTTTTTCAATAGAACCAGAGCTTGAAAATTAAAATTGGTATAATGCAATCTTGCAATATAATGCAAAGTTGATCATTCTGAAAGAACCTTTGTTTCTACTTTTTTATATTCAAGTGAGGCGAAATTTCCTTTTTTTGACATCTGATCTTTAAGGTTGCCTCACTTGTTGTTGTTTTTTTGCTGAAATAATTAGTGCTGGCAGGAGACTAGGTCATATACTTCAAGTCTTGCAGTGTAAGTCTAATTCTTACTCTGTTACAATGTTGACATCATTTTCCTCTGTTAAAATGTGTTGGCTCTTGCAGCTTCTTTGGTTTCTCAGATATTATGAGGAGATGGTATCCCCTTGAGAGACTTATTTTCAAGTCTCACTCCTCTTGTTTTTTGCTTCTCATCCCCATTGCTGTTTATCTTTTTTTGTTCCCAGCTAATGATGTGGTTGGCTTGGAGTTTCTGGGGGAGAGACTGATTTCAGACAGGCTATTTGAGACTCCTTTGGCTTCTTGTGAAATGAAGCCCTTGGGTTCCAGACCTCACATAAGCAATTCCCTCCTATTCCCCCCCCCCCCAAGTTGACTCCAAAGAGCTTGACTTACTGATGCCCCTGGAGACCCTACTCGTGGATAGTGTGACACTTAATGCTCATAATAATTGCCTATATCATTTAATGAGACTATTTTAGCATGTTTTTCTCATGAACTCCAGTGTGGAAGCCCAAGATGAGCTGGGGATAGTTCTAAACCAGATACCTCGCTTCTTGCATTTCTAGCTTCCAATAGGTCGGCAGTGTGTCAGCCATTATCGGCGACTGAGGCGTCACTGTGTGTTCTCTCACGAAGAGCTAATTTTCAAGATGGCTGCAGACCCAGAGTGCTTGGATGTGGGGCTGGCTGCCATGGTCTGCAAAGAAATGACTCTCATGACAGAAGATGAGGCACGTTTAAGGGAGGCTGTCATACAGATGGTGAGTTCAGGGAAGCTCTGCTTTCATGCCTTTTTGGACTGAACAAAGAGATTGTGTGAGGCCTTGGAAACAAAAGGTCTTCCCCCGACCAGTATCTTTGTTAGATGTCACTTTTTCTTTGCTTTAGGGAGTTCTGATGTCAGAGGAGGAAGTGTTTGAGCTGGTTCCAGATGATGAGCGTCAGTGTGCAGCTTGTAGGACCACCTGTTTCCTGTCTGCTCTTACATGTTCCTGTAACCCTGAACGACTTGTATGCTTATATCATCCAAATGATTTGTGTTCATGCTCTATGCAGAAGAAATGTTTAAGGTACTATCTTCCCAGTCCATCCTGCTTCCTTTTGTATACTGCCTTACTTTCTGCCTTTAAATTACAATAAATGGTTACCGTAATAATGTTCCTTCTTAATCAAAGACAAATGCATAGTATAGTAGTCTGACAAATACATAATGTTATTATCATCTTCCCCATTTATTTGCTTCTACTCTCTTGAAAGTTGCAGTACATTTGAAAGTTCTTCCTCCTTGTTTATCTCCAGATACCGGTATCCACTAGAGGACTTCCCTTCCTTGCTGTACGGAGTGAAAGTCAGAGCACAGTCCTATGATACATGGGTCAACAGGGTCACAGATGCGCTGTCTGCCAACCTCAACCACAAGAAAGGTTAGATGCAGTTTTGTTTCCTATTGGAATCTGTTAAGGAAGATTTTCAATTGGTTGGAAACACAAATGGGAGATAGACTTGAGCAAAACCAAATCCTAAAACGATATATAAAGTTCAGGGGAAGCTATACAAAATACTTCACTAAGACATGTAAACATGTATTTAAAACCAAAAACACAAAAATGTTCAACACAGAACTGAATTAAGTCAGCAAATTATTTAACACAGTGAGCTCCAGAGAGCCAATGTGGCATAGCAATTAAGCGTGTTGGACTAGGATCAGTTTGAAATCCCCACTCAGCCATGAAGCTCACTGGACCAGCCACACACGCTCGGCCAAATCTGCCTGATTTGTGGGGAAGATACAAAATGGGGGCAAGTGAAGAACCATGTACACTAAAACATGCTTTGGAAGTGTCCCTGAGCTCAGAGGAACAGCTTGTAATGTGACACAAAGAAGGGCTACAGGGTCAGAAAAGTGTGCTGGTATGTGAAGCTACTTCCATACGTTTCTACACTGTGGCTCTATGTCCTGCAGAGAGGGAATAGTTTTCTTGCGTTCAAAATAAGATTGAGACAGTATGCATTTGACCTGAGCAACCTTACATGACCCAAGCAAGCTTATATGACATTCCAGATGAGAATGTCACTTCTTGTGTCATCTGAAATACTTGTTCCCTTTAGTACTGCATGCTTGACTCCCTGTTTCATTAAAATATACATATGCACTGTATTTTTCACTCCATAAGACGCACTTTTTCCTCCTAAAAAGTAAGGGGAAATGTCTGTGCGTCTTATGTGTGGTCGATTGCTGACTCGCTTTCTGGCCCCGCCCCCTTGCCCAGGCCTCCATTGTTGAATGTTCTGCAGATGGAGGCTGTTTGTTTCCCCAGCGACATGTGACTGGCTGATTAGATTATCTGTCTGGAAACGGCTCCCTTTCCTTTCCTAAAGAAGCTGCAGAACTGTGAGGTGAACCCCATAAAAATAGGGGGTTTTCCCTTTGCAAAGTAAGCTCAACAATTTTGAGTTGATCCTCAAAAAATGGGGCTTTTCCGCTTTGCAAAAGAAGCTGCACGACTGTGAGCCGATCCCCCCCAAAACAGGGCTTTCCCCCTTTCCTCCTCTAAAAACTAGGTGCGTCTTATGGAGTGAAAATACGGTGTGTGTGTGTGTGTGTGTGTTTCACTCTTAAAAACAACAGATGGCTATCACCCTGGAAACTTTGTCTGTTCTTGAAGAGGTTTAATACTTAACATTGATTCCATGTAGCAAGGTGATGGGTGTGATACACAATGTGAGCAGAGTATCTGATATCAAGCTAGTGTGCTCATCCTTGTGAGACGTTCTTCTGTTTAAAGTGCCAATATGGCAAGATAGTCAAGTTTAATTAGTTAGTGGAAGTATTTGATTGCCAGCCTGCCTTTCACACCATTTTTTTGCAGAAATGAATTGCCATGAATTGAGGCATCTTGACTAAAGTGAGGAGCAAATACTTTCTTGATGTAGGAAATGGCTCATAACGAATGAATAGCTATGCATATGATAACTTGAATGTGTTCAGTCTACTGTTCTTGGAGACTTTGTGACTGGGTGTGGGGAGTAGTTTGCTGTCCTTGTGTATATGTGCAAATAGCCTCTTAGCTAATTTCTTGCAGATGTGATTGAGCTGAGAGTGATGTTGGAAGATGCTGAAGACAGGAAATACCCAGAGAATGACCTCTTCCGCAAGCTAAGAGATGCTGTGAAAGAGGCAGAGACTTGTGCTTCAGTGGCCCAGCTGCTTCTGAGCAAAAAACAAAAGCACAGGTATGACCAGGAAGGGTGGAGGTAGATTTTTGGTGTAACTGTATAAACCAGCAACCCAAAAACACTTATTCTACTGTCAAAATAAATTGTGCATGCTTTGCCAGAATTGACACTTTTCAAATGTGGGTGGGTGGTTTGGTGGGTGGTGGTGGGGATGTGCCACAGACAGTTTGGTCATGAAGGGGGAGGAAATTGGAAAGTGTTTAGAGAAGTCATATCAGAAGGATTCTACCCCCTAGAGAATGCATGTAGAAAACTTTTGCAATGGCAAGAGAATTAGGGAACTGGTGAAACATTTCAAATTGGAAATAATGTGTTCAAAACTAGTGTTGATCATATTTTGCTCATGTTGAAGGAATTTTGCTGCTTCTGGGTGCAACTAGAAAGACGTAATTAATATTCACATGGGTATCCTGAAGGACTCCTTTCTCCTCCATGTGAACTTGCATGTTAATAAAATGTCCCCAAATATTTATGTTTGTTGTGAGGTGAAAATAAGTGGAGATTTTGGCAAGCTTTAACTCTTTAACTTTAAATCTACACTACTATTAATTTTGGTAAAATATTGGGCTATACAGCTTTTAAATTATTACATATTACATATAACTAGTGTGGTGTGGTTAAGAGCGGTAGACTCATAATCTGGGGAACCGGGTTCTCGTCTCCGCTCCTCCACATGCAGCTGCTGGGGGACCTTGGGCTAGTCACACTTCTCTGAAGTCTCTCAGCCCCACCCACCTCACAGAGTGTCTGTTGTGGGGGAGGAAGGGAAAGGAGATTGTTATCCGCTTTGAGGACTCTTTAGGGTAGTGACGGAGCAGGATATCAAATCCAAACTCTCTTTCTTCTTCTTCTTACATAGTGAACAGCTGAACTCTTATTTTTCAGAGTGTGTGATGGTGAGGCCTCAAACTCCCCTACAGCCTCTATTTTATGAAACAGATATGTTTATGTAACCAGAGGAAATTTACTATGTGTTGTCGTTGTTAATTTATTAATCAAATCCGCCTTTGTCTCAGTGGTCTCAAGGCGATGTGCAATAAAAGAGTAAAAAACAGTTAAACACAAAAACAGCCAATACACTTAAAACAAAACTAACATGATACAAAATAGACACTCATGGCAATGACTTATTTATCCAGCTGAGAAAGCCTGTTGGAACAACAGCAACAAAAAAGAGTTGCCAAAAAGTGCAGAAAGTGACATCTGTTGCATCTTGACAGGAATGCTGTTCCACAGAATGGGCTGCCACACTGCAAGCCCTGCTCCAGATTACTGTGGAGCGGACTTCTGAGATGTTTGGAATTTGCAGGAGAAACTTCCCCAGAGAACAGCTGGTCCTGGCCTGTATAGGGCTTTACATATTAGTATCAACACCTTGAACTTGGCCCGTTTGTTGACTCTGTTGCCCTCCAGGTACTGTGTATGTGATTTACAAGGTTCTTTTCTTTCCCCATAGTAGACTGACCCCAGAGAGTGGAAGGACACGGACCAAGCTGACTGTGGAAGAACTGAAAGCTTTTGTGCAGCAGCTGTTTAGCCTTCCCTGTGTCATCAGTCAGGCCCGGCAAGTAAAGGTGGGTTTTTGGAGAAGGCTGTACTTGGATTGAGTTTTGGTTCTCTTTAGAACGGAGGTGGCTACCTGATATGACTGAAGAGTGTTTATCCTGCACATGCAGACATCACAGGCCTGCAGCCCCTGCTACTCAGCTGATCTTTGCAGTTCAGCTGTGTCTGTGTGTCGCTGGGAGTATGGGGGTGTTATCAACTCCTCTCTGCTCAACAGATGTTTGATCTTATGAGGTGGTGATTTCGATTGCCATCAAGGCACTGAACTGTAATAATCTTAGCACTTTCTACTTTTTTTAAACCTCCTGCCACTAAAATCAGTGGGGTTTGGGGGCAAGGGAGCGGGATCAGGCTCTTCATCTGGAAATCAGCTGCCTCTGATTTAGAGCTTCCATTTCCTGTTTGAAATGGAAGTTCTGCAAGATAATCAATAAATGAACATATCTAAGTTTGAAAATTGTGTAATCCAGGGGCTGTGTTTAACACACTATTCCATTTAGTTCTGTGGTCTTTAAATCTTCCTAATGTTAATCAAAAAATAATTTGCATTTTGTGTTCCCTAAATATAGCCAAAGTCATACAAAGGCAGATTGTTTTCCTGGCAGTGCTTGCTCTTCTTATGGTTTGAGAAGCAAATTGTTCAAAGGGGGAAATGCAGTGAGCCTGGACACTAGTATCCTAGGAAAACAAAACACGGACAGTAATGAAACTGAACTGGTTTGTTTCCAGTAGTCATAGTCAGGAAAAGTGTTTTACGGGGAGGGGTTTCAGGTTTAACACAACAGGTAGAAGCAAGTGCGTTAGCACTGCTTGCCATTCCAAGCAAAGCACTTAGAATAGCACTTTCTCCTACCTTGTCAGTTATTCTGGGCAGCATTTCCTGCAATAAACTGTTCATTGTAGCTTTTTTATTTTGCCTGACATCAGATGTCATTGCTTGGAACCTCAATAGTTCTGAACCTTCTTGTCACTCCCTTAGAACCTGCTGGATGACGTTGAAGAGTTTCATGAACGTGCTCAAGAGGCCATGATGGATGAGGTCCCTGACTCATCTAAGCTGCAGATGCTGATAGACATGGGCACTGGCCTCTATGTGGAACTTCCTGAATTGCCTCGCCTGAAGCAAGAGCTGCAGCAGGCACGCTGGCTGGATGAGGTGCGGGTGACCCTTTCAGATCCTCAGAGAGTCACCTTGGATGTGATGAAGAAACTGATTGACTCAGGGGTGGGGCTGGCCCCACACCATGCGGTAGAGAAGGCCATGGCTGAATTGCAGGAGCTGCTCACAGTTTCCGAGAGGTGGGAAGAGAAAGCTAAAGTCTGCCTGCAAGCAAGGCGAGTATTACTCTTGGTCATTCTGCTCTCTGTTTACAGGACCTCAGAATTGCGGTGTCATTTAAGCCACAATGAGTTGTAGTTGAGTCTTGGCCTCCCAACACCTGAACTGACTCCTCTAATAAGTTTATGGAGCGTTGCCTGCCTTATGGCCAAAAAATGAAACCAAAGCATTCACATTCTAATTCTGTCCTTCAGAGATAACTTATTCAGAGATAAGTTTGGGAGCGTCTTGCTAAAACTGCACTTTGAATCCCGTTGATGATATTCAGTTTTCATCATCAGCCTTAAAAATAGAATAAATAACGCTGAAAAATGCATTGCCACAGAGAAGGGATTAGTTTTGGGTGATGGCTGTTCAGGCAATGACTGCGTGGTAGCTAGGACTTACTTTATAATGATAAGAAAGCAAGACCATATGCTAATCAGGTTGTGCTGCCCTGCACCCCCAGGCCTCGGCAAAGCATAGCAGCTCTGGAGAGCATTGTCAATGAAGCAAAGAACATCCCTGCTTACTTGCCCAATGTGCTGGCACTAAGAGAAGCCCTGCAGCGAGCGCGAGACTGGACATCCAAAGTGGAGGCTATTCAGGTATGGTTCACAGCAAGCAATGCAGCTGGTATTTATATCCTTAAATCCTTTCCAACAGGCACTTCCTTCCTTCCCCGAAAATAAAGCATCATTTTGAAATCTGATATTTATTGATTGTCCCATTCATTTCCATGCTTTTTAATCCTGATGCATCCTGGCAATGCGTTGCAGTGTCTTCTTAATATTTACTTACCGTATTTATGTCCTGCCTTTCCATTTCAATAGAGATGCTGAAGGCGGCAAGCAATACACAGCAAAAATAGAATAAAACTGTAACATTTCTTTAAGCGAAGAATAGTAGGGAGTCTGTTCCCTGGCTGTGATTGTGTTTAGTTGTGAATAAAAGCTGACATTTTTAGTTCTCTGAACTGGCTTCAAGAATGTAAGGGTGGATAGTCACTGCTGGTGAAAACTGCTCAGTTGGAGCAACTTGAATACTGAAGCCTTCTCCAATTAAATGAGCTGTATTTGTATTGATAAATATAATGGCATCATCCACCCTGCCCCTTATGTCTCAGACTTAGCCGTATAGCTGTGGTTCCTTGAACAAAAATTGAACAGGTCCTTTTATAGAGGTTTTCAATTTTATATTTATGCACCCATACAAGTTCACTTGTTTCTCACAAGCAGAGTGAAGTCATTTGTTATTTACAGATAGGTGTTCTGGAATTATGTACTTAAAAATTATAAAATTTGCTTTTGGAGTAAATTATGGGAACTAATGAAATGTGTAGAAATTATTAAATGTGTGTGTTTTATGGGCGAGAGCTGGTAGAGTAATAGGCTACTTGGGATCACTTCCTTCAATATGAACCTGCTAGTACACTAAGGTCATCCTTAGAGACCCTTTTCCAAATGCTTATGCCCTCTGAGATCTGGCAGGAAAGAGCCTTTTAATTTTGGCACCCCAGCCTTGGGACACTCATCCCAAGGAAGATTACGTTATGGGTAGGGCCCATAGCATAGCAACACAGCTCCTGTGTTGAATGGAGAAAGTCCCAGGTTCAATCCCTGGCCTCTCCATTTTAAAAAATCAGGTGGCAAGTAATGGGACAGACCACTACAAGAGACTCTCAAACCACTGCCATGGTGGTCAATATTGCCAGGTTAGGTGGGTAAATATTTCTCCTAAAAGGCAGCATCCAATGTATTTTTGGCAGCAGACATGGACCCTTTTATTTTCTCAGGGCTATTAGTGTGAATTGCTTTTATTTTACTGTTGTAATTTTATTCTCTTACTGTGTCATGCTGTGTTAATGCTCATATGTGATTTTATTACACTTATCCATTTTATACTAATATAATTGAGCAGTGTTGAAATCCACCTATGGCTGCATAGGTTGGCATAAGTTCAGTTTACTGTGGTGGTGGCAATGTTTAGCTGAGAATGATTCTTTACCCCCTAGAATGGGAGCAACTATGCATATTTAGAACAGCTAGAGAATCTGTCTGCAAAAGGCCGCCTGATACCCGTCCGCCTTGAGGCATTGCCGCAAGTCGACTCACAGGTAGCAGCAGCCCGTGCCTGGAGGGAGCGAACAGGCAGAACGTTCCTTAAGAAGAACTCAAGCTACACACTCTTACAGGTAAGTTGTGGGCAATCCTGTATTAGGGCCTGTAGAAATGGCCTTAGCATTGCCTTCAAATGGTTAACTGGGGCTAGTGTAAAAAATCCGGGGACACTTTTCAACTTCAATGGATTTTGTATGGGGACTGATTTGTAAATCTGGGGACTGTCCCCGGGAAATGGGGACGGCTGGTAACCTTAGGCTAGTGACCATCTCTATCTGATGCTTGGCGCTGGTATAGCCATAACACTTCCCAGTGCCTTAATGCTTAACCGACTGAGAAGCTTTAAATCTGCACATGACTGAGGTGAAAATACATGAACTTCAGTACCATGCTAAGGGGTTCTATCTAGGAAAATGGGTCTGCTTTGCCTGAAATTGATTCCCTACCCCCACCCCAAAACGTTTCAGCTTGCTAATTAAGTACTGTTTGCCAAAATCATTTTAATTTGTCCCAATGGTGAATTATGACTTAAATCTGGTTTCGAATGAAATTTGTCTGAAATGTTTCTGTGAAGCATTCAACCTGAGTGATCTTATAACTGGTCTGCTTTTTGGTTGCAGGTTCTGAGCCCTCGAACTGACATTGGTGTTTATGGAAGCAGTAAGAACAGGCGAAAAAGAGTCAAGGAGCTGATAGAGAAGGAGAAAGAGAAGGAACTTGACCTGGAGTCCTTGAGTGAGCTAGAAGATGGACTAGAAGAGACCAGAGACACTGCAACTGTGGTAAGGAACTAGAACAGCGCTGCACTGGGTTTGATTTCTTCTATGGGGGGCCCTTATATTCTAACTTCATGGAACAATAAATTCTTGTGAGTGTGGCAGGTATTTTCGCCAATTTTTGATCACTCCCTATGTTTCCAGGCTCAGGTCAAAGTGTTGATGCTAAAGTTTAGAGCCATGAATGGCTTGGGACTCTGGGTATCTTAATGTCTACCTTCATCTGTAGGCTCCTCTCCACATGCTGCGATCATGACTTGAGGCCCAGTTCTTCCAGGGACAGGGCATTCCCTGGCCAGCCCATGGAATGTCTTCCCAACCAGGGTGTAACATGCCTCATTGCTATAGTTTTAGGTGCCGGGTAAAGAGGTAGTTGTTTGTAATTTTTTGAAATTAAATACACAGAATAGCTATGCTGCATAGTTCTTGTTTGCTCAGTGGAAGTCTCTTCAGTGTTGAGATGGAAAGCTTTCAATCATAATTTTAAAAGTTATGTTAAAAATGGAAGGCATTTCGGAAGAATAATAAAATGTAAAGGTAAAGGGACCCCTGACCAATAGGTCCAGTCATGACCGACTCTGGGGTTGCGGCGCTCATCTCACGTTATTGGCCGAGGAAGCCGGCGTACAGCTTCCAGGTCATGTGGCCAGCATGACAAAGCCGCTTCTGGCGAACCAGAGCAGCACATGGAAACGCCGTTTACCTTCCCTCTGTAGCGGTACCTATTTATTTACTTGCACTTTGACGTGCTTTCGAACTGCTAGGTTGGCAGGAGCTGGGACCGAGCAACGGGAGCTCACCCCATTGCAGGGATTCGAACCGTCAACCTTCTGATCAGCAAGCCCTGGGCTCTGTGGTTTAACCCACAGTGCCACCTGCGTCTACATGTACTTGCATGTAAAGATAATTATATAATTATGCTGTAAACCCTCAATACGTGGAGAGATGTGAACTGCTTTTGAATACTGGACTAATCTGTAAACGTATGTTCATAGGAAATTCTGTGGCAATTAAGATGAAGGTTCTTCTGCACATTTAAAAATGATATATTTCTATAGTGCTTCACATGAGTTATCGAGTTCAGTAATACTGTGCCAGAGATGGAGAGAAAAGTTTGCGTAAAGCCAGCTAGTTAGTTCATGGCAGAGGTGAGATTCAAACAAGGGACCTTCTGATTCATAGTTTGGTGCTGTGGCCTCTTTGCCTCCCCAGCTCCCCACTTAAAGGAAGAAGGAAAATGGGGTATAGCAGCTGAGCTGAGTGAAGGGTTTTCATCTGTTCTTCTCCCTGTCAAATAGGTGGCCGTCTTCAAGGACCGTGAGCAGAAGGAGATTGAAGCCATGCATGCCCTCAGGGAAGCCAACCTAGCAAAGATGATGATGGTGGACCGCATTGAGGAGATCAAGTTCTGCATCTGTCGCAAAACAGCCAGTGGGTTCATGCTCCAGTGTGAACTCTGCAAAGACTGGTTTCACAGCACCTGTGTGCCCCTCCCCAAAACCAGCTCCCAAAAGAAAGGCTCCAGCTGGCCTGCCAAAGAAGTCAAGTTCCTATGCCCACTCTGCATGCGTTCGCGAAGACCCCGCCTTGAGACCATCTTATCTCTGCTTGTGTCCTTGCAAAAGCTGCCGGTCAGACTGCCGGAGGGGGAGGCACTCCAGTGCTTGACAGAGCGGGCTATGAGTTGGCAGGACCGAGCACGGCAAGCTCTGGCTACAGATGAACTGTCCTCCGCATTGGCCAAGCTGTCTGTGTTGAGCCAACGTATGGTGGAACAGGCTGCCCGGGAGAAAACAGAGAAAATAATCAGCGCAGAACTACAGAAGGCCGCAGCCAACCCTGACCTACAGGTAGGGTGAGGCGGGGCCTAAGCAATACATAGCATGTAGTTTGTTTCTCTGGTGTATGTAGTGCTTCTTTCAGGGAACACTTGAAAAGTTGTTGCATATTAAGAACTGCCGCTTAGTTTGACTGAATGCATTCAATCTCCTGCGACCAAAAGCTTCTGGTGATTTTTTTTATATAAAAAAAACCTTAGGTGTCTTCTAAGGCTTACAAGCGAAGATTACAATGATATATACAACAGGGACCTCCACAAAAATAACACAAAACAGTAAGGCACAGAACTTTATAAAAATGTATATTCAGTTTTCATAGCTGCAGTGCACCATTCAGACAATGGCCAGTTAACTCTGGAATTCCAGCTGATCACATTTTCTTTTGCATTTACAAAAATAAAGTCACAAGGCTTACAAAAGGGGTCAGCAACCTTTCTCAGCCATGGGCCAGTCCACTGTCCCTCAGACCTTGTGGGGGGCCGGACTATATTTTGAAAAAAATAAATAAATAAAAATGAACAAATTCCTACCGGTATGCCCCACAAATAACTCAGAGATGCATTTTAAATAAAAGGACACATTCTACTCATGTAAAAACACGCTGATTCCCAGACCATCCGTGGGCCGGATTGAGAAGGCAATTGGGCCGCATCCGGCCCCCGGGCCTTAGGTTGCCTACCCCTGGCTTACAAAATAAGGTGAAAAGGTTAAGTTTGAATAGGAGTGGCTTCACAGTTTAATAAACTCAAGTTTGTTACAAATGTAGGTAAGTGGTCAAATCACATTGTTTTCTTTAAAGTATATTCATTGACCAGCAGGGGGTTTATAGGCTGCAAAGCCAGAGATTGTCAAATGTGACAATCAGAACAGGTGAATGTAGGTGTACTTCCCATATTGTTTTACTGATGGGATTATATCTTTACTTTGAAGAGTTACTAATCAAATTTTGGTATCCTGCCTCCTGTTTGCTTCACTCCTTTTTCTGTTTGGGCTTTCTCTGCCAAAATACAGTATACTGTATTTTATTTAGATGTGAAGATTACACTTCTGGGTCTGAATTGTATCCATAGAGCAAAGCAAAGGAGACCACCTGTTGAATTCTTCTAAATTAACCTAGTTTTTACCTCCTATTACTTTTTTCACCCCTTAGGGTCACTTGACTAGTTTTCAGCAATCTGGCTTTAACCGGGCAATGAGTAGTGTGTCGTCATCTCCGCGACAGACTATAGACTATGATGATGAGGAGACGGATTCAGATGAAGACATCAGGGAAGCATTTGGCTATGACATAAAGGTCAGTACTGCAGTAAAAATATTTGAGCATCATGGCATTAATGTCAGTTTTATTTCTTCAATGAAACTTCAGCCAATTTACTGTAGCTTACAGTCACAGCTGTAAAAGTTGCTTTGACACATCAAGGTGATCCAAGATGTGTCGTGAAGCTTGTAATGGATTTCAATCTTACTGCAGAGTTTGCATTTGAATTAACTGACTGGAAATGAGCAAAAATGCACTGTCCGTCCCCATAAATCTGGAGAGAAGTATTGGCCCTCTAGTCTATCTACTGCAGTGATTAAAAAGTAAACCTTAACCCATGTTCCTATAACACACTAGCTTAACATATGTTGGTACAAAAACAGATAACCCTATGCTTATGCCCACTTACATTCTGCTCATAGGACAATGCCAGTGTAAAATCCTCTAGCAGTCTGGAGCCCAACCTGTTTTGTGATGAAGAAATTCCCATTAAATCTGAAGAAGTTGTAACACACATGTGGACAGCCCCCTCCTTTTGTGCTGAACATGCATATTCATCAGCTTCCAAAAGCTGCTCTCAAGGTAACATTTCCTATATAGGGGCATCTAAGGGATTGTCTGACCTCACAGTAACATGTAACACTTGAGTGCCTTGTGGTTCTTGAGTAATTAACTATAATTCTAGCTTCCACTGCTGTGTTTGATCATTCAAGTGACTTTGCAGTATGCCGTAATTAAGGGAAATAATTGCCATTCACTACTAAGAAATACAGCATGAATTGTTTATTTGAAATCTTGTCTGTTCTAGTCCTTTTTATGTTAATGAAAAATTAAACCATTCTCTTTTGACTTGTCTGGTGTGATTTTCGGCTTCTCTCTAAAAGGCTCCAACACCCCAAGGAAGCAGCCTCGCAAAAGCCCCCTGGTACCTCGCAGTTTAGAACCTCCTGTGCTTGAGCTGTCTCCTGGAGCCAAATCACAACTAGAAGATTTAATGATGATCGGAGATCTCCTAGAGGTTTCTCTGGATGAGACCCAGCACATCTGGCGGATCTTGCAAGCAACACACCCACCATCAGAGGATAGGTTTCTACATATTATGGAGGTGAGGATGGATGTTCCATACTGAGAATCGTTTAGTTCTCTTAACTTACCTTCAAAAGGAAGAGTTTCCATCTCTTTTCTTCCCCCAAGTCCTTTTTCAAGACATGCTTGCTTAATACTGTGGGGTTCCCCTCTCTTTCCTCCACATCCACTGAGGAAAACAGGACAGCCTGTGGCTCTGGGTCTAGGAGACAAAACAAAATTAGCTAGAACAACAACTACCTTCTCTTCCCTGCCTAGTTAAGCTAGAGGAGGGGTGGGGAAGCTTCTTTATGTTGAGGGTTGCATTCCTGCAGGGAAAACTCCATTGCCCCCCCCCAATCACTTTTTCATCTCTCTCCCTACCCCATCAAAAATCTCCTCCATACTAGGCAGTTTGGCTCAGGGGAAAACAAACTCAGTCATGTGTGTGTGAGCTTTTTTATTTAAGCCTATCTGTTAAAGAGGGAAGGCAGGCAGGCGGCAGGCTGGATCCAAAGGCACCATGGGCTGCTGGTTCCCAAGCTCTGGTGTAGACAGTATGAGCTAGATGGACCAACTGTATAAGATTGAGAAAACTTAGAACTGCAGCACCTGCCTTTCTGGATCATGTAGCCTGTCTCTCTGTGTATATGTGTACACATTCTGCTTATTGATTTTCACTTTGCCACCACTCCAACAATGAACAGTGTCACCCAAGTAGCATCACAGCAGTATGTGTTTCGCTCTCTGGAATCGCTACAGGATTTAAACAATCCTAGTTCCTTGACTTTGCTTTGTGATATGTCCGTCTTCCTAACCTTTCTTTTGTCAAACTACGTTTTCTTTAAGGATGACAGCATGGACGAGAAGCCATTAAAAATGCGGGGAAGAGACTCTTCTGAGCGGAAGCGGAAGCGCAAGCTAGAGAAAGCAGAGCAGTTCTTTGGCGAAATGAAGCAGAAGTCTAAAGAGCTGAAGAAGTTGGAGAAGCCCAAGAAGAAGAAGCTAAAACTGACCATGGATAAGACAAAGGAGCTGAACAAACTGGCCAAAAAACTGGCCAAGGAGGAGGAGCGGAAGAAGAAGCGTGAGAAGGCGGCTGCGGCCAAGGTAGAGCTGGTGAAAGAGTGCACAGAGAAAAAGAGGGAGAAGAAAATCTTGGATATCCCCTCCAAGTATGACTGGTCAGGAGCTGAGGAGTCCGATGATGAAAATGCAGTGTGTGCTGCACAGAACTGCCAGAGGCCCTGCAAGGACAAGGTGGGTCACCTTGGCTGAACTTTTTCAGAGCTCAGTACTAGCCTGCTTCAGACTGCAGGCTGTCTTAGCATTCTGTCATTTTATTTTTATTTAAAGGGTAGAAACCATACAAATGTATGCTTGATAATAATGAACAAGGAATTTTATGCGTGTGTACCATTTGTGCATGTATGACTTAGGGTGTTCTGAAGTAGAATTCAGTCTTGCTAACTGGATTCTGACTGTTGAGAGATGCAGTTTAAGAGATGCAGTAGAGAAATGGGTAAATCTGAAAATAGTTCGTCCATCTGATAAGTTTTCCCATCTCCTCATCTTTCCTTCCCTGCTGGCACTCTAGAAAACCTGCTGACTGACACCCAGGAGTTAATTCCAGACTTGAGAGAGAACTGTATTCCCAGGCCTTGGTGTGTATCGAAGTGAAAGTCTCTAAGCTGGCCGTGCGGTCCTCGTCTAGGAAAGTTAATCTTCCAAAAGCTCTTGCATAAAGCCTGTGAGCCATGAGTCTGCAGGTTGAGGGAAGCCACATGCTGCACTGCCCCACTTTTCTTGCTGGAGGTAAATCTGCAGAGCTTTTAGAACTGATCGGATTATAGCAAATTAAATCTCTTCCGCCCTGGAGACCTTTTTTCAGGTCCACTTGCAGCAACTTTGGACTCTACTTTCAGCTCTGCAAGAGCAATCTCCTGGAAGCAACACTCAAACTCCATCACAGTTTTGTGCTGCTTCTGTTCAGAGAACATTCCACAAAGCTGCTATGCATGTGTGTGCACGCATAACTAGGATTGACTTGTGTGTTGGCAATGCCAGCTGTTGCCTATGTGCAGTAATGCACCTAATCATCCAGGGGTGGGGAAACAGGGTATGCACTAACAGGGGGTTCTTGTGCAGGTGAACAATGCAGATTGCTGTTGGCTGTGTGGTTATTTGTTGAAAAATAAAGCTGTCCTTTTGCAAAAAAAGCCACACGCCTCAAAATGTAAATACTGCACAAGTGCATAAGCTGCTGCAGAAATTTCCATATGCTGCAAAAGCCAGGGGTTTGCTGCAGAATTTAGCTGCAGAGACCTAGGGAACACACCATGAAGATGCTTTAAATTGCCTATTTTTTAGACTGATCACTCACACTATCCACACTAGTTCAGGTCAGAGAATATTGTATAACATCCTTGCTAATTTGTTCCTTTATAAACTTAATATATTTTTAGAAACCAGTTTAAAATATATTGCCACTCATATTTGCCCTGCCCACTGTGCACTTGTCCAAAAAAAAATACAAATAAAAAGAGGCTGCTAAACACTGGCAAACTATAGGAGAAAGTGTTTCATGGCAAACAGTAGCTATCAATAATGTTTCTGTACATTCTCTTATTCAAATGTTTTGCACTGTTTTGCTTAAGATGGCACACTTGTTCTAAGACACAGTGGTTGGGCCTGTGGAAAGTAGTGGTCAAAGAATAATAAAATAGAGTTGGATGGGACCGTGAGGGTCATCTAGTCCAACACCCTGCAATGCAGGAATCTTAAGCATCCATGACAGATGGCCATCCAACCTCTGTTTTAAAAACTTCCAGTGAAGGAGAGTCCATGGTCTTGAAGAGGGAGAAGGACCCAGGTAATAAGAAAGTTGATGCAGATGCTAGAGCACAGTAATGTGTGGACTCCATTCTGCCACTTTATGACATTCCAGCTTCAAAGCTATGAAGACATGAATGGTCCCTTAAGTCTGAATCTGAGGTTGCTGTAACAGGTGGAGTTGTTTGCTGCCCCCAGCAAAGCTACAAGCTTGAGGACTAAGCTCAAGCCCCCATCTTCCTACCTGCTAACCATATTCACTTTAGTCTTATCTAGATAGGGCTTCAATTAACTTTGATCCTCAGTGGTCAGACATCAGGCATAGACTCTGCAGAACCTGGATTGGATAAAAAGTATACCGATTTCATCTGTACATGAGTAATGCCATCCCTACACCTGAGATCTCCCAGTGGTTTCATACATAGTGGGTGTGCATTATGGGGTTCTGTAAGAAGGGGTGGTGGGGGTGAGGCAGGGAGGTGAGCAATCTCATCTTACTGGCCTTTGGGGTTTCTCTCAAGAATGAACACAATAGCCAAGCAATTCTATGAATATTAGTTCTGTAACTGGGGCGCCAAGACTCATGGCCAGTACTTTGAAAGGCTGCAAGGAAGTCTTAACAAGGCCTGTAGGAGATTGTTTCTCCCATTGTAGATGGGAATCAACCAAAAAGCCACAATCACAGTCTCTGTGCCATTTAGGCCAAAAGTCAAGTTGGCAGGAATTTTAGAAAACATTATTTGCCACTCGGAACAGGTCCACTGGATGATGCTTTGCAGATACAGTGGCAGCAAAGAGGGAAGGCTGATGTGTCCATTGGTCAGGTTTGGCATTAATAAGAGTTAACACTGGTCTCTCCTTCACGTGCATCAACTTCCTAAACCAGGGAGACAGTACCAATGAAAAGGCTATTGGGAGTAACACTGGCTAAAGGCAACCTTCTGTTGTACACATCAGCCAGGCCCATTCGCTGTTGCTTATCCTCCAGAGTTGCGGAATCCAGCTTGCTTCATGAATCCAGTGGCACACCAGCCTAAAATGCCTACTATCCCACTGAGGGTACCTGAGGGAGGGATCTCTGCCTTTCAAGTTGGCAGTGCCTAATAGGCTTTCAGACTAGGGCAGATCATGGATCCCAGAACTTACCCTGTTGCATGAACAGAGCCAGGTATTGGTGTAGACCCATGGCTGTCAGAGACCAAGAAGTTCAAGTCCGCTTTGGCCTTTGTTTGTATGCTGAATTATCCAGTATAATGGGTCTGCCCAACCTCCAGCACTGCAGAAATAGATTTTGCAGTCAATGAATTAAGAACCGCAGACCGTAATGCATAGCTAAGGTACCAATAACTGTCTTTACCAATAACTGACACTTCTCTCTCCCCACTGCAGTTTGGATACTTGCACGAGACCAAAACCAGGCCTTACTCAGCCAGGTCTCATAACGCAAACAAGGTCAGTGGCCTTATCCAGAATTAAATAATGGATAATAAATGTTTAATTGACCACTGACGGTTCCAACAACCATGACAGGTTGGAGGCCACAGCCCTGCACCCCTAAAATACCCCAGCAGTTGCAGGAAGTGACATAGAAGTAGCACCTCCTCAAGTACTCTTGAAGTGCTCTGCTTGGAGACAGGGAGGAGAATTGGGTTCAAATGCTGGAGTATCTTAATTTACTGTACTTGATTCACTTTTTTGGGTAGAATTAAGGTCAGACGCTCAGTTGAAATCCTTTTGACTGCTGAAATAAATGCTTCTCAGTGCTGGGAACCAAAGCTTGTGTTTCTCTTTTTGATGACAGCATGCTTGCCTTTGGTTTAACTGATAATTTTAGCACTTCCATCCCACTTGTGCTTCCTCTTTTATATGCTCCTGCCACTGCATGGTGGCCATTAACCCTCTGCCACATATGTGCAAAAAAAACACAAGGAGGAATCCTTTGATCAGTGACTAAAGCATTGCTAGAAACAAAAAAGTAGGCTTGGCTCAGAACAGCAAAAAGGGGAAGCAAACTGTTGAGAATAGACTTGAATTAAGGAGGTTTACAATAATATGATTGAATTGGGTTTATGGCTACTTTGAGATAGTCAATAAATGTAAATTCTTTTAAAGTAGAGTGCACTTAATTTAGGGGACAAAATCCGATACTACTTGAAAATCAAGCCAGCTACTAATTTAGAGGATGATGGTCTGTTTTAACTTGATACCTATGGTAGAGTTGAATATATGAAGTTGCCTGATACCTTTGGCCCACCTACTTAGACTGGCAGCAGCTATCTAGGTCTGGATTTGCTGCAGACTTGAACATGAATGTCTTCATATATGCATATATTATGCCATAAAGCTGTGGACTCTCCCTTTACTTTTTTACTTCCAATTTTGCTTGTACATGACATTGAAACCACAGATTTCAGGAAGGGCCAGTTTGTGGTCAGGAACACCTTAATATTGGAAATATTTTTTTTGTGTGTGTGTTTGTGTATGTTCTCGAGGAGGAAATTGAGTATATTGAACAAATGGACATTGTAATTATCTAGAAAGTGAGCCTTAAATATATAGCAGCAGCAGCAGCTAATTCTCACTGTGTATATCCCTGGCCTTTGTGATTTTAACTGCAAGAACTGGGATTGTGCTCGTGTCATTTCACATGATTATTTTTTATGCAAAGTGCCATGTATCTTGGTGGTGAAATGCAAGAGCCTAATTGCCCACTTACTGGAATCATAGTCCCCCCTCTGTTATGGAAGTTTATGCAGGTAATGTATGTTCATACTTTATGCCAGCTAGGGTGTTGTATGGATCTCTGAGTCTTCTGGGCGCAGGCTGTGGAAACCCTGCTTTGTTACTTGAATGAGAATTGAAACACGGTTGCAACATCTGAACCATGGGAAGCACCTGCGATATGTTGGTTTCAAAAATGAAGTCTCCAGGTAAATCCTACAGAATGGGGCTTTTCCTTCTCACAGGCTTTCCCTGCCCATTTCTGTTGCATTAACCAGGGAGTCATCCTCCCTGGTAAATTCCCAGCCAAGTATTCTGCACCCCTCAGTCTGTCCCCTTGAGCAGAAGTTACCTGGGAACAACTGATGAGGTACTGTAGCACCTGCTGCTGGTTTCTGGCATCCTTAACGCTGCTCCTGATGGACAGGCTGAAGGTCTGGGGCCAGATGCAGTTCTCTCTTCTGATGATGCCCGGTTTGGTGGTAAAGAGTGAATGCCAGATCTATATTAACCCTTGCTTCTCTAATGACACATGAATAGGTTTGTACTCCAGTTTCTCAGCTTCTGTAATGCTAAGCTGGAGAATTTTGTGAGTTTCTCTTCCGTTGCGATGTCACTAACACGTGTCTATTGTATCTTACAGGTAGACTGGGTGCAGTGTGATGGTGGCTGTGATGAGTGGTTTCATCAAGTTTGTGTTGGTGTCTCGCCAGAAATGGCCGAGAGTGAAGATTATATCTGTATAAACTGTGCAAAGAAACAGATGCAGGGGGCAGGCAGTCCGACACGTGCACCACCACCTCATTTCCTGCTGAGCTACAAACTACCTTTGGAGGACCTCAAGGAGACGAGTTAGCAGCCACTTGGTCTTACTGGGACGTAAGGGAAATGGAACACTAAGATGGCGGCGTGAAGCTAATGTAGCCACTTGGAAATGCTCCACTTCTGCGGACGTACGGCCCTATAGCGGAGCTGGCCCCATATAGCCGGCTTCCTTTACGCAAAAGGGATGTCATGGGCACAGGGGTACTGACCCAGCTATGCAGATACCACCCTGTTGGAAGTCCCAGCCAGTGTATTTACTCCCATGTTTCCTTTAAGAAAAAAAGAGGCTAAGCGTAGGTACCACCTTCAGGCTGAGCAGATATGAGGCCCATGGATTAAGCTTCTTTGCCTCAACAGTTCAAATGGGGGTAATTGTTGAGAATCCTGCAACCCACAAGTTTGCCTCTTGAGTGGTGGGCTGATTGGGCAGAGATGACGAAGGCTCCCTTTCAGCCTTTTCACATTGTAGAAGCTCAAGGCCATGTTATGTGGACAAGGAACTTGCGTTGAGCACCACGCAGGGGGAGATGGGTGGGTGGAAAAAACCCAAACGAATAGCTCCTGGTTTTGTTGTTAGAAGGCAAAGGAACTATAGGTCTTGGAAACAGACATTGATTTTGTGTTTGCCCTCCTTCCTTTGGTGGTCCCTCCCCTCGTTGGGGAAAGCTCACCGTATAAATTAACATGTAGCTGAGGGTATGTTTCCTTGGCAAAGCACTCCTCTCTGCACTGGTGGCCATTTTCCCTTGTCTCAGGCTTTGCTTGACACCCTGCCACTAAGTTGTCTGAAGCAAGGTGCAGCTGGTATGTTAGGTATCACGAGTGCATGGGGTTGGAGATGGGTGCCGAGAGTAGCCCAGCTTCCTCACGATTCCACACTGACATGCTTCTGTGAAAAACGCCAGCTCACAAGTATTCCCAGCATCACCAAACGGTAGTTTCACAGTTCCAAAAATGCAGTCTACAGATTGCAGCCCTGCTTCCTCGCCTTTAGGTTTCTATGGATTAAAGGCCTACACTTGGCTACAAATCTGGCTCAATCTCTCTCCCCCCCTGCTTTCCTGGAAGAGAGGCGACTTGGGGAGCAGGTGGCAATTGTTTTAGTAAACCAATTTTTAAAAAAGGACTGGTTTTTACTTTTTTCTATGTCTCGGACTACTGACTTGTTCTACAAAAAAAGAAAAAAAGAAAGATTATTTTTCTTTGGTTTTTATACTTACCACGGTTACCAGCAGCACAGAAAAAAGAGAGAGGCTCACACACACACACAAAAAAACCTGCCTGCAGGCTTGGGTTTTTAACTTCATTCCTTCCTTGTAGTACAAGGAAATTAGCAGTTACTCCCCACATCCTTGCTCCACCTGCTGCCTGTGTTTTAAATAGGTAAAAACAAAACATTTCATGTGCTACCTTCATGTTGGAGTTTGTTCTGTTAGCAAGGCATCTTGATCCTTGCTAGCTTTTCTGTGAGTGGCTGAAACTGGCCATGGTGGTGTGTCCCCGTCCCCCCCGTTCCCATTATCTATTGTGTTTCCATTCTTCTACAGTTCTAGGAGTGTTGTAATTATAGTGTCCAGTCTTACTAGATGCAGGGGTTGGGATTTTCTAAAAGATAAAAATCTTGTAGTGTTCTGCCTTGACTGTTTTGTGTCCCTTCTGTTGTATCTGGTACTTGGAGATGTCGTTGGTCAAGCATCTTTGTCCTGAAGCACATCGCTGGCTTCCGTCTACAAATAACGCACCTCGTAAAATATTGGGGTGGGGGACTCTCATTAAGTCAAGGGGTGGGTCTAGTGTTTTATAAAACTGTTTACAGGACCCACAAATGTTCTCCTGAGGTGCATTTCAACATGACCCTCTAATTCCTTTGTGAAGAAGTGGAAAATGCTGACAGGTTTCTCAAGTTTTCACTACATTTTGAAGAGGCAGGCAACCCACTTCTGCTTCCGCTGTAAAATCAAATTGAAAAACATCTTTCCTCTTCAACAGCTCATGCGATCATAGTTGACATTTCAAAGAAATCTCTGGCTGGGTTTCCTTGGTCTTTCCTCCCCCCCCCCAATCATTTATATAGCTTTCTGGATTGCAATTTCAGCTTTTGGAAGCAAATTGTCCTCTCAATTGCGTGGCCGCAAGGTAAGAAAAGTGTAGTGATTTGCAAAGAACAAGTAAAGCAGATTATTGATCCCTGGTACAACAAAGTTTCTTACTTGGTCAGCCTCAGATACCAGCCAGAGCTACAGTATGAAGGTCAGACCTAGTCAACTTGATCACCACAGACTTCTGAACAGAAAGTGGTAGCAGAAAAGTTGTGATACTAAACTGTCAAAGAAAATTTAAAGCAACATGACTTTATAGGGTTAGTTGAGGAAGTGTTTGTCCCCATACTTTCTGGTCCTCCCAGGCCAAGAAATCATTAAGGTGAAACAAATATTTTAGTCCCTCTTTTGTTAATGTGCATAATGTGTATAGATTTGCAGTATTTATGCATTCATTATGCATCGGCCTGGTTTTATAGCCTATTTAAGTCTGCTTTCCAATCCTGGACTGTTTTTACCCTTTTTTGGCACTGGTTTCAATTTTTCAAGTTTCTATAATGGGCCTTTTGAGTCAGACCAAAGTTTTATCCAGCCCACCATCCTTGTTTCATTCAGCAGCCAACTGGATGCCTCTGGAAAATCCACGAGCAAGAGTGTGAAGGCAATAACCTTCTGTTACTTCGTAGCATTTAGTAACACACAGCCTCTCAGTGTAGAGGTTCCATATAGCCATCCTGACTAGTAGCCTAGGAACCTTCCTACCTTGAATTCACCACCGTGGTTGACCCACCCTACCAGACCAAATGCATCAGTTCAGGGGTTCCCAACAAAATTTTCTCGAGGACCCCTCATCGAGCCGCTATTGTGACAAGGACCCCCATTAATTGACTTACTTGCTTGAACATCAAATGCATTATCTTCCTCTTCATCTGTAGGCCTTTGTCATTTTAACGAACCACTTTTTAACCAATGGTCCATTTTTAACTACGTGAACTGTAGCTTCCGCGAAAAACAACGCTTTGTTTACAAACACTACTGTTTTGCAAAGAGGCAGCGCGCACCAGGGAGGAGGGAGGGGAATGGAGAAGACAGGGTACCTGCGCAGTAGCGCACAAATAAAGCCAACGCGCGCAAAGCATCTTGGGGAGGTGAGTGTTTAGAATGCGCGTGCTGCCTCTTTGCAAAACAGTAGTGTTTGTAAAGCGCCACCTAACGGCATACAGCAGAACTACTGCCTCTATCTAATTCTAGTTTTGCGCTAGACTCTGCTCATGCAGGAAGTGGCCAAAACAAAAAATCTGTTATCATACAAAATATATTTAATATATTTTTTATTCTAATAGCATCTTGCGGACCCCTCTGGCATAGCTCGCGGACACCTGGGGGTCCACGGACCACCTGTTGGGAACCACTGCATCAGTTTATTCAGTTAACATTGCCTTTGTGTTCTCACTTTACTTCCAAAGGCCATTGCATTTATGAGCATGAAGTATGATCTGTCAATCCTCAAAGATCTTCACTAAGTCCTGGCTAAGTCTCTGTTCTGACCTTAGGCTGCCAAATGTTTGTTGTTGGTGTGTGCTTCTGTCTCCTCTCAAAGTAACAGGGTAATACTAGCCCCCTTTTCAAGAGGGTAAGAGTGTACAACAATTCCCCTAGATGTTCAGGGAAAGTGGTGTGAATGCTTTATTATATTTAATGAGTCCCACTTAAGTTACTCTAAGGGTAGGAGGTCTTGACTATCACTGACCCTCATCTGAAAATGGGAAAGAAACATGTTAATATATATTGTCTTCTGGCAAATGAGGCAGAGTAATCTCTTACCTGAAAATGATTTTTCTGCCTTCATGTGCCTCTGAAGTTCAGAGCAAATTCAATGCAAGTTCCTACAGTATGTATGCTGATTCTGAAAACGGTGAAGCCTTAGAAAGCAGGTTCAGAGACCATCCCCTCCCTCCCTCGTTCTGGCCTGGGGCTGGTTGTTTCAGAATGCCCCAAAGCTCAGTCCTGCATCAGAAAACCCATCCCTTGAGCTCTAGGAGGGGCAGTGGTTGCTACAAATGTTGATGACTTACCCATTGGTTGGCATCTGTCTCAGGAGACAATGGAGGAGTGCGCCTTTGGGGATGAAGTCAAACTTGGAAGGTTACAGTGCCTGCTGTGGCTGTAGAAACAGATATGGGAAAGACATATTTTGTTGCAGCTGGGGCAGATGAAGGCACCCTGTTGTGCCACTGCAGATGCACCATGGCACTGCTTCCCTCTGCACTTCTCCCAGCAGTCATTCTTCCTCTGGTGACTGCTATGGATGGCTTACCAAGACATACCTACTGGGCAATGTGATACCAACAATAGAAAGGTGTGGGGCAGACTCGTTCAGGACATGTATGTATTTTAGACATAGCTTACAAATAATGCTGTCGGGGTTTCTGCCTCCCTTTAGTAGTGTGTATGATTTCCTGCATTGCACTGTGATTGTTGCAGATTTCTCAGAATTTCCTCTTGGCGAAAAAAACAAGAATACTTTTCCTTTTGGATGCAAAGAAGGGATTGAAAATCTACATGTTCTACTTGTAGGTAGTCTAATGTCAAATGGTTAGGAGATGTTCAATAAGCACAGCCCATTTTTCACCGTGGCCTGTACGCTACACCTATTCAGATACTTGAATATTGCACCTTTTGTAGTATGGTTCATGCTCCAAATGTTTTCTGTGAGGCAGGGGTTGGGAAAGAGCAAGAAACACCTAAGCCAGGCATCCCCAAACTTTGGCCCTCCAGATGTTTTGGACTACAATTCCCATCACCCCTGACCACTGGTCCTGTTAGCTAGGGATCATGGGAGTTGTAGGCCAAAACATCTGGAGAGCCGCAGTTTGGGGATGCCTGACCTAAGCTAACTGGGACTTGTGGGCTTCAGAATATTATTTGTGAAGCTTGATGTTTGATCCGTATACTTGGGTAGGAAATCTTATGTGCCATAGTTAAATTTGAATTGAGCCTCATTCTGCTCAGTTTTTTTGCCACATACAACTGGTTCATTCCCTTGCAAAAATCAAAATTCTTATTTTCTAGAGACTTTTTACACTCATCAGGTGCAAGGAGATCTATAGCATGCTTAACTGCAAAGCGGGGAGGTAATGCTATATATAGACTGAAAATAGTGAGGTCAGGAAAGATCAAAGTGAGGATAAGGGGTGAAGAGAACCAGCCATTGGATTAGAAATGTGAAACAATGAGCCATTTCCAACTTTAGAGATGAAGCTGAGGAGGACAGCTTTTCAAGCTACTAATACCTGGGCTCCAAGGAATAAAGCAATTCCCAGGAAAGGTACAGATTTCCTTTCCTAGAGTAGTTTAAAGGTGGTAAAGAAAGCAGCAAATAGGGGCCAAGTCTGCTAAAAGTAAAGCTATACCAAAATACTTTTTAAGAGAGCAACTGGAATGCTGAACAAAATGTAGATGGATTATTTAAAATGTTTGGATTTTAATACATTTGATGTGATGAAGCTGTATAAGAAATATTTCCTTGCTGAATTGCTACTTCCTGTGAAGTTTACAGCCCCAATACATTCACACAGAGTCTGTCTGACCAAACTCAAAAGTTTCAGGAGTGAAATTTCAGGAGTGAAATTAAAACTCTGAAGGTAGTTTGGCTTCTCAATATGGATGCACAAAGGGTGGGGAAGGTCATAGCCATAATGCCCTGTTTCTGAGCTCCTAGGGCAATCTATCTGGCTCCTACTGGCACCTTAATTTGTAGTAAGCACTAATGGAGTTGGGGGCAAGAGGAAAGGTGGTGTAGGCTTTCAATTTGACAAGCAGTGGAGTGACTTTGCACAGGGCTTGTCCACACTTTGGCTTGTCTCATGCCTAGAAAGCAGGGGTCTGAAAAGTTCCCCACTTGTTCTATGCTTTCTAGACATGGGTCCATTTTCTCCAAGAAAGTCTACTCTTTACCGTAGTGCTGAATCAGTGCAAACGTCAGTCTACTCTAAAACCCCATTGATGTTTGTTTCGATTCGGCTGTAAAAATCAGATTTCCTCATGGGAAAGCGGTGGGACAAGTGGAAGTCTGATGATGAGCCCACAGTCTTGGGCAACCAAATTGTTCCATATTTTCAGTCATTAGCTAGTTGGAAGGACAGCTGGGAGTATTTTTGTTTGAAATTTGCAGATGACATCAAGCTGGGAAACAATGGTAAAAATGTAGAGCAAAGTGATTCAGGAGCAGAAGAGAAATTAACTTCTTGATTCGTAAGGGGCAAGCTAGGTTTGGTAAGTATTGGCATTCCTCGTTCAAAAGCACTGGCGAGAGCCTTGCTTTGCCTCCTGGCCTTCACAAATAATTGATTAACAATGAAACTGCTATCATAGCCACTTTCTCTGCAAGCTCTGAACTAAGTGGCCTCATTTAGGCATTGCGCAAGATGATGGAAGGTCTTTGGAAGATGATGAGCAATCAAGGGTTCCTACAGCATGGTTGGCTAACCTTTTTGGCCTGTGGCCTGTATTCACCCTGGCCAACCCTCAGGTAAGGTGGATCACATATCAGCAGTAGGTGTGGCCATCCCATAAACTTGTATGCATGTGCATGCACACAAAGGCACTCAGGCTCCCTACTGAAATGACTCATTGGCTTCTACAGCCTTGTCAGGGTTCTGGGCTTCATCTACCCAATTGCAGTCTACTCTTGCCACCAAAATTGGTGGGGTTTGAGCGGGGGCAGAAACATTGCTTGGAGAGGCCAGATTTGGCTCTGGGGTTTAGTCAACCCTTGTCCTACATTCTCACTATTTCCAGATGATGAACCAAATCTCAGCAAAAGTAGTTTCACAAGCATTACATCTTCAGTATAAAAAAACACTCCTGCTTGCCATGTGGGTATTTGTGAGGTTATGCAACTGGAATGGCAGGGTTGTGTCCTAAGTCATACCCAAGAATAAAGAATAACCCATTGAAATAAATTGTCTTGACTTAAGTTGATTGATTTCAGTGGGTATACTCTTGTTAACCTAGGAAGCTACTAAAGAACAATATGAGGGGGTGATGGTAAAGCACCATTGTCCCTTTTCAGTGACTTAACCCACAAAGCCTGCCATTGTAATGACATATTGTTCACTATTTTATAATTATTGAGACTTTTTACATTCTTACACTGCTGATGCTTTTGCATTCCTACCTGTCATACACCAGGGGGGAGGGGGGGGGAGGTGAGATGGCCAGAATTTTAAAGCAAAACTACACTCCTCTTTCTCTTTTGCTTTTATTTATTTTTATTGCAAATATAGCATGCTACTAATTAATTAAAACATACCAACTCTACACCTGAGCCAATAGATTCTATGATTTCTCTTATGTCTACCACCACTGGAAATTTTTGAATACTTAGTTGCAGGCAAAATAATTAAGAGAAGTGGTTGAAATTTTCTCCAGCAAACTAGTGCTCTAAACTAGTGCTGTTAGTTTTTTGAAAAATTATTCACATGGATAGGGAATTCTGGTACAGAATTGTGATTGCTGTGGATTCACATATATTTCTCCACAGAGAGGAATGTCTAGTTCTTTGTATGTTGTCAAATGTATCTCTATGACAATGTTGACACAAGGCTTTGGGTTCTAAGGCTTTGGGTTCTTTCAACTTTGTGCTCTCCAAATACTTTGGACTATAACTCCCATCATTCCAGGCTAGCAATAGCCATTGGTTTTTGTTTTTGGAGTGGTGGGGGAGAGAGAAAATACAGCATGTTTCTGGGGAAAAGTTTGGCAACTGAGATTAATCGACTGCAACTGCATACATTTAACTGATCATAATTTATGATGAGCTCAGAATTTGGAAGCTTTTGAGATGCAGGTGTGAACTGTTTAGGTCATGAATTTCTTTAATGTGCTGTGGTTCAAGGGTAGCTGCTTAGCTGTCTAAACAATAAGGAATATCTTGAAGTGTGTGAGAACTTAATTTAGGGTGGTTATCCAGCAGTTCTCTAATGTCCCCTGTGTGAGAGCAATACACACCGCAATGTTTTCAAACAGCTTAGGAATTTCCGTTCTTGATCTCTTGGTTCTGCTGGGGTTAGCTGGCAATAACAATTCATAAATCTGTAAAATTGGAAAGGACCAGTTTATAACCTTATCTTACTGCTTTCTAAAAACAAACAAGCCATATTTGCATCTTGATTCAAATAACCTAGAAGCTGAAAAAGTTTCAGCAACAGTCTAGCAACATGCAAAACTTTCTTGTGTAGAGATGAATCGTTAGTCCATATTCCTCAATGTCGCAGGGATATCTCCTAAAATTGTTCTTAGCTGTAATTATATGTTTGTTTTTAATCTCTCTCTCTCTCTCTCTCTCTCTCTCTCTCTCTCTCTCTCTCTCTCTCTCTCACACACACACACACACACACACACACACAGGTTTATTTCAATTCCCAGTATCCATGTAGGTTAACATATTTTATAATAATCTTAATAACCCAAGTATTAACTTTAAAATTAGTCTACGCATTTGCAGAGAAACACTTAACTGGGACTCCTGGGATTGTCAGGTGTAGAGCTCATATATATATTTCATACACATCTCAAGCATAGCGAAAAATATGTGTTCAGCATGCTGTGTAAATGTGGTGTCCTGTCTCTAGGCAAGATAAGAAGCCACCTTAATGTCACCTCCTGGGCTGAAAAGGAAGGTGAAAAACATATTTAAAGGCAGAAGTTGGCAGAAGTTGGCATTGAGAGTGTGGGGGCACAGGGTAGAAATTAAGAGGTTGAAGAGTAGGCTAAAATGCAAGTGCAAGAGACATGGTTGGAAAGAGACTGTGTATGGATGCTTATATTAGCTAATGGTAGAAGCCTCCTAGCAAAGATTAGTTATCTGGAATGCTTGGTCTTGCAAAGAATATATAAATGCATTAATAACAGGAGACCTGCTAGGGAGGTAGTTGGGCCTTTGGATGATAAGGGAGTCAAAAGTACATTAAAGGACAATAAGAAGAACGCAGGGATGCAGAATGAATTTTTTTTTTTTTGCTTCTGTCCTCGCAGAATAACTTTTAGGGCAGATCCCTGTCTCTGAACTAACTTCCACAGGAAGCCTTGTCAATAAAATAAAAACAAATTGCTGGATCTGAACGCTATCCCCGCGAGAGTTCTTAAAGAATGCAAATAAGTAACTTGTCCCTCTGATCAGCCTCCATACCATTTATAAATAAGGGTTCTAAAGGGGATTCTGGAAATCACTGGTTAACTTAACTTTGTCCCGTGTCACTAGCCTATTCAGAGGAGTTTTGTTGTTTTTTTAGAGTGTCAACAAGCGCATAGACAGAGGTGTTCCAGTTAACATTGTGTATT